>NC_134358.1:180664280-181401155 GCF_048569485.1 Anomaloglossus baeobatrachus
TTAATTCTTTTGTAGCTTATTGTCTGGGTCAAAGAACTTTAAGGCCGGTGCTTTGTTGCTTTGTCCAGGAGTTTTTGTTCTGTTTGTTTTTTGTTTTTTTGGGGGTGGAAAGATTTAGCAGCATTTGTGTGACATGGGGTCTAAGTATATATGTGCAGTTGACTGTAGACATGTGCCTGGTCCGGACCTGTTTGTGGGTGATCTAGTATGGTTATCTACTACATTAAACTTAAGATACCTTCATTGAAGTTAGGACCCTGATTTAGTCCATACAAAATTACAGTGATTATTAATCCTGTTGCTTTCCATCTGTCATTACCTACATCTTTCAAAATACATAATATATTTCACAGATTTCTGTTAAAAAAATATGTGACCTCAGGAATTTCTCTTCCCTTTCCTCCACCTCTGGTCTTAAGTGGGCTTTACACGCTACGAGATCACTACAGCGATTTCGTTGGGGTTACGGATTTTGTGACGCACATCCGGCTGCTGTAGCGATCTCGTTGTGTGCGACTCCTAGGAGCGATTTTGGATCATTGCAAAAACGTCCAAAATCGCTCCTCGATGACATGGGGGTCCATTCTCAAATATCGCTGCTGTCGTGTGGGCGAAGTTGATTCTCGTCCCTGCGGCAGCACACATCGCTACGTATGACGCCGCAGGAACGAGGAACCTCTACTTACCTGCCACACGCCAACAATGAGGAAGGAAGAAGGTGGGCGGGATGTTCGTCCTGCTTATCTCCACCCCTCTGCTTTGATTGGCCGGCCGCTTAGTGACGTCGCGGTGACGTCGCTGTGATGCCGAACGTTCGGCAGTCACAACGACGATGCTGACCAGGTAAGTGCGTGTGACGGTGCCATAGCGATAATGTTCGCTGCGGCAGCGATCACCAAATATCGACATAACGATAGGGGCAGGTGCTTTCATGCTTGTCATCGCTAGCATCGGCTAGCGATATCGCAGCGTGTAAAGCCCGCTTTAGTCGATGAGTTATTAGAAATCCAGGTGTCCAAGATTGTTCATTCTAATTTTATTCGCCGTTCGTTGCAGTATTTTGTTCATTGGTGGGGTTATAGGCCTTAGGAAAGGACTTGGGTACCAGCCTCTGATATCCATGCTGAGACCACTTCCTGAGGGTCCAGAGGTGTCTCTTAATATAAGGATACTATCATACGAAGATTTTTACAAACTTTGCCGACTGTCAAGGCAGCTTTGGGGTCTGTTCAGACTACAGATTCTGACACTGACTTCTCTGATGTCCGTGATCAACACAGGCAGACTTGGGCGTTGACCTGCAAAGTGGTAAGTCATAGGCAGGCTAGCAAGAGTTAATCTCTCTAGTTTGCTTGTTAATCTCCTTTGATCACATGTTGTGGGGGAGGCTTTCACATCTGCTCCCCTCCTATATATGCTGGTTAGAGCCTTCTTTCTATGCCAGCTATACTTTCTTTTAGCTAGTCTAGTGAGGTGTTGTGATCCAGACTATCTGAGGTGGTTGTAGTTCTTGTTGCTGAGTATATGTCACGGTTGTCTCTTTGTTTTTGGAGACTTGTGATGGATGCAGGGTTGGAATCTCTCATTTCCTTCTTGGACACTACATTTAAATGTGGTTTCATTGCTTTCCGTGCTTTATAAGTTAATGTCGGTTTTGTCACCAGCGGCTTCTGGCAGAGTATTTTAACTGCAGCTGCTTTGTAGCCACACCCATTCAGGTTTAAGTAGTAGTGTTTCCCCGCAATCCTTGCTGAAGATACAAACTCATTGTTCTCTGGCTGCCTTGGTGGAAGGTCCTGCTGAGGAGTTGTCCTGAAATCAGGCTTTATCCTCTTTTCGTTGCTGTTTCCCCTGTTTGTCTTACTTTTTTATGTCTTATAAATTCAGTGGTGGGGCTAGCATTCTTCACTGCCCTCTCACTAGCCAGGGTGTCTACAGGGTTTTACTCAGGGCCACAGGTTCCTGCTTTGCGACAGCTAAGAAAACTGTATAGGCACTGGCTAGGAGAGTAGGGACAGCTGCAGGTGAGTGCAGGGGGTGTCCCATCGACCGCTCTCACTAGTTCCAGGGACCACCATTATTATTGTGTCCCCAGTGCCCTCTTTGTTTGTTGTGTTTTTTGTTGTGAGTCAGACACCCATGGGTCTGAACGCACCTGCCATGCTCGTCACACTTGGCAAGCGTGACAGTGTAGTTGTGGAGTTAACCCTTGTTGCCTTTTTCTTCTATCTTCCTGCTCTTGCTTTTCTCCTGAGCCTTTCTTTGTCTATTCCTGTGTGTGTGCAGTGTGTCACAGTTTTGGTTTCCCTTATCTGTCTTTATCTGTGTTTCCATCTATCTCCTGCCTCTTCTTTACCTGGTGGGAGGGGGGAATCAGATTAGTTCTGGTCAGGAGCTTCGCCAGGCAAAGGACACCATCAGGCAGTAACCCTGAGGTTAGGGATAGCCTAGGGTCTCATAGCTTGAGGGAAAGCATTGCAGCCCCTGTGCCTCATTAGCCTACAGACAGTCTGATCATGACAGTATAATCTCAGACTCAGTTTGATCTTTTCTTTGGGGCTCATTTTTAATTATGTATGTCACTGCTTGTTGGAGTTTTAAGAGTGGCAGCTCTTCAAAAATAGATAAGTACTCATATGTGCCAGATCTTTGTGGCTCATTTTCGTCTATAAAGAATATAAATATAATAAATATAATTACATTTGACTTCTTTTTGGAAAACTACTATATGTTGTAACAAAATGTTTTGGACGTATTTTTACATGCAATGAATATATTTAAATGAAATAATGTTTAATAATGAATGTCTTTACAATGACATAAAGTCAGTTACACCCTGATGGCAATGAAACATTTACACTATGGGCAGAGATTCAACACTGACTTATTTTTCAATCTACCAGGTGATGTAGGATGAGATAATAAAATAATCTAGAAGGGAATATGGACTGAGCTAACCATCAGGAGAAATTATACTTGGCCTGCTTTTCAAAAAATATTATATGACATCATTAAAATACGTCTCCTACCCTCATGTGCCACTCCTTAGATGACATTCTGAAATCATTTTCTTTGCAATTGAATTATTTTACATTCTTTTAACCAGAAGAGGAATGTGACAGATGTAAAAAAAAAATGCATGTTGAGCTTTACACCAAATGTTGAATTTATTATTTTCATTTAACTGCCCTTTATTGTAAAGTTTTAGAAAATAAAATTAATAATTGAATACAAATAAAATATGAATGAAATAAAACTAAGAAGATATCTAATAGAGATAAAGAACATGTAAAAGATAAAGAGAACAGCTGCCGTGACACTCCCCTTGTTGAGGAGATCAGATTTAATTAAGGTATTCTAGTCTGTAGTACACTCTGCATATAATGCGTGTAATAAATGGTAAAGAACTGTACATTACATATTATTAGCCCAGGTAAAGAACAGTATATTACATGCAGCACTGGTAGAGACATTAGGACATTATATGAAGCATGAGTATATAGCAGAGCAATACATGTAGCATAGGTAGAGAGCAGTATAGTACAAGTAGCATGGGTAGAGAGCAGACAGTACACATAACTAGTGATGGGTGAACTTGCAGCTACCTAGGGTCGGTGGGTCCAACCTTTTTTTTTTAAAAAAAAAACAAAAAATGTTTTGGGCCTGGAATTAATCCTGGATATCTGCCTGGACGCTGATATCCTGTAAGTCTAAGGGGACCCTAACCATGTGCTTTAAAATGGTGGCAGAAAGCGTCATGGAGAATAGAGCAGGTGCGTTATACTTACCAGTCTCTGCGCGGCTGTAGCACTAATTACAGGGCCGCTCATTATCCTTCATGCATATGCACTGCTTCCCCCACCCACCGGCAGTCCTGATGAGTGGGATTGATTGCAGTCAGACTATGCCCCCACCTTGTGTGACAGCGTGCCTGACTACTTGGAATCATAGACACTGTGTGCATCTCTATTGTGGCGTAAAAATGAATAAATTAAAAAATTGGTGTAGAGTCCCCCCATATTATTGATACCCAGAACAGATAAAGCATACCGCTACAAGCTGCAGCCCCCAGCCATATGCTTATCTTGAGTGTGTTTCAAAATAAGAGGGACCCCATGTGCTTTTTAAAATTTATTTAAATAAATAATTTTTAAAAAACGGTGTGAGGTACCCCCCAATTTTGATATCCAGCCATTATAAAGTCGACAACCTTGGGTTGGTATTCTCAAGCTGGGGAGGTTATAGGACCCCCCAGCCTAAAAATAGCAGCCTGCAGCCACCCAGAATTATCACAACCATTAGATGTGACAATTCTGGCACTTTATTCTACGTATTCCGATTGCCACCACACCAGGGTAATATCAGGGGTTAATGACAGCTCATAGCTGCCACTAATCCTTAGATTAGTAATGGGTGGCATCTATGAGACTTCCCATTACTAATCTGTGAGTAAAAAAATAAACACAAACACCGAAAAAACCCTACCCTCTTTCACCCCTTTATTAACTCCAAACACCCAGTTCCGACGTGATCCACACGAGGTCCCACAACGATTCCAGCTCTGCTAAAAACATACGGAAGTCACATTGCTTGGGCACAGAACATGTCAGCATTCTATTGGTTTCAGGCAGAGACTGACTCAGCTGCAACGATGAGCGGAGATGTTGCTGTCACAGGCATGTAACGGGTGACACAGTCCTGTGGTGTCCGGCTATAGAAGTTCACAGCATTTGGCTGCGCAAACTGCTCCCTGACCTTCTATTATTTCTGATTAGTTTTCATCCTTTTCCCTTTAGGACTCTGCAGAGTTCCTGCTGGCTTACTAAAAATCATGATTGAGGGTCGGCTGTCAGTGAGGACAGGCCTCTTGCCCTCTAAAAATGCACAGGCACCAACTCCGATGCCATCTTAGGCAAGATGTAAACGCTTCTATAATAGAATTAGCATAAATAAAAGATAGAGGGATCACGGACAGGCAAAACCCACCCCAGCTATTAGCTATTCGGCAGCTGCCACCAATCAAAAAGCTGTACATTTCACAAACTTTACTTTCTTGTGTTTCAAAAACTATTCATCTGAGCTGACAACTAAAGGTATGTATAGATTCAAGATCCTAGTTCCAGTATAGCACTGGATTTAGCTTATATAGGAAAATCCTGGTGATTGGTGAGCTTTAACTTTGCCTTGGAATGTTATATTGTCAGTCTGTAAAATTATTGTAATTTTCTGACAACATTGTTCCCAGCAGTGACCTAGAATCCAGAGATGTGCCAGGCATCTCCCCCATGACTGCACTATTGTACATGTTTCCTTCCCAACGTCAACCAACCCACTATGCTGTAGTGCCCCTGAGACACTCAGGGCACTATAGGGAACTGTATCCTCTCGGGGATGCAGGCCCTACCCCCCAGGAACCTGGAAGAACAGTGCCAGCAATACCCACACACACCAAAATCCTAGTTACCACTCCACTCCAGGGGGCACTGCCTAGTCAGACAAGGGGAAGGGCCACCTAGGGGGCGGACCCTGACCAGGGAACTAGACAGCCTGGTGGGAGAGGACTGCAGTCAGTCAGTATACAGAGTCTCTGAAGTAGAAGTGAGAGTAGACAGACGTGCCTGAGAGCTGGGTCGTGTAACGGTGACCCGGGGGCACAGTAGAGTGGTCACCAGGGCAGGTACACATGTGTACCGATGGGACCAGAGCATGCACGGGGCACAGGGCCCTAGGTCAGGCAACAGTTTCAGACAGCCTGGCAAATACCTGCACAGTAAGGGGACCTTCACGGACTTCACTGACCCACAAATCTGGGGACATCAGCAGTAAAGCATCAGGTTCGGATCAGGGTTCGGACACATACCTGCCCTACAGGGCCCACACTGCCCATCGTATGCAGAAGGAGACTGCCACCACAAAGGGACAGTTGGGCCCCAAATGCTCCATGCTACAGGGACCCAACCACACTGAGAATGCCGGGGACAGAGCAAACCGAGTCATCAACTGGCACTGGAAATACAGAGACCTGAACCAGCTGTCCAAGGGTCCGGAGTGAGTAGAGACTGTTAATTACAACCCCAGTGTGGCCTCCATTATTACTACCTCACATACCTCCCAGGCTCAGCCCTACCTGCGGAGGGCCTATCACCACAGCTGCCATTACCACCAGCCCTGGGAGTACCCACTTCAGCAGCGGCGGTTCCACAACATTAACCGCAACCCGCAGGTGGCGTCACACAAATTACTCTTATCTCCCCTGTAAATACACAATTAAAAAAAAGCACCTAGGGCACAATGATTGATGCTCTGCACGACCCCCAACGGTGAAACAATAAACCAGGAATCGGGGGGGAATCAAACGGACCTGCCATATGCCCTCATGTTACCTCGCGCCAAATCTTTTCCCTCACAATCAATGGGTGCTGGCAAGCCGACGCCTAATTCTTTAATTGAAAAGGAACACCATATAGCGGGGAAGAAATTTTGAAACCAAAATGAAAACCGTTGTCCAAGAACACCACCTTGTCCCGCTTAGGTTACCTACTTAGATAAGGGGCCATCGTGGGAAGAATCACCCCCAGATTAATGCTTGTGTGCCGCCCCCGTACCAGCAGCCACCGTTGCTCAGATCCGGACCTTCTTGGGGGGTGGCTCGAGGGTCTCCGGACCCGGGGGTCTCGCGGACACGCCGAATAAAAAGGGGACGTAGATGTATGGGCTAGGCTGTATTAAGTTCGTGACGCCACCCATGGTGTGTGGTGAGGTGGGACACCACCGCTGCTGTTATGGGGCACCCGGGCGAGATGTAGTGGCAGCTGGATGTTAACCCCTCCGTGAGTAGGGATGGTTGCCCCGGAACCCAGTGTCTTTGTGCAGGGTATAGCGATGGCGATGGCCGGCGCGCCTGAGCAAGCAGGAGGATGTTTGGTTACTCACAGTAAATGAATCACACGAGTCTTTCGGTAAACCAAGGTGCTGGTGGCCGGCCGCCGTGGCCAATTGCATTCAGGTCCCCCACCCAGGCTGGTGGTCACTGTCCTTTTCCTCTGCACTTGTTTTGTGTATGGTGGACTGCCTGGTCTGGAACTCAGGAGTCTGCTCCCGGCTGGATGTGGCCTAAGGAGCCGTGCCTGCAGACGCTGGCCCATGGGATCTATGGGCCCTGGCGGTGGCCTCCTATCCCTATTGGTGGGCTGTTGTCTTCTCTTAGGGACTTTGGGTGGGACAGGACCTATAATCCTGGCCTCAATCGGTTAATTAGCTAGGCCGCTGGTTTCGGTCCTGGCTTCAGAGTTCGAGTAACCTCTCTGTGCTACGGTTTCCGGGTCAGTTCCCCGTGTCGGTACCGGCGGGCTACAACCCTATCCCGGTCCACCTCGGTTCTGCCGAGCTGTCTTCCCGTCTCCTGCTGACGGGGACCTAGCCATGGTACCAGGGCTCCTACCCTGGCACCGTTCAACTTGAACTTCCTCTGCTGGAGCTACACCTAGCTCCAGCCCACACTCCTCTCCACTTGAACTCCCAACTTAATCTGAAGCTTAACTGCTTGTTTTGCCACCCCGGGCTGTCTAGACCCCTGGGTGGGCGTGTCCAACTGCCTGGTCACGCCCACTGGTGTGTCTATCTTTCCCTAAGGGGTGGTGACTAGGGTTTCAGGTCGGCTGTGTGTTTCCTAAGTGAGGGATGGTGTTATGCGGGGGCCTATCTGTGACTAGATGGTTTTGCCAGGGCGTCACACTTGCATTTTTTAAAACAATGATCCACTCCATGCGAGGAACCTTCGCAGCCTGAACACTGATGTTTGAATCTGCAGTTCCCGCCGAATTTGCACTGCCCCTCACTGAACTGCCAATAAACTCCCGATTTTGCTCCAGACCTCCAGCAACTTCTGCACGCTCCCCAATAACCCTATCCCTACAGTCGGACCCCACCGAGACCCCCCGGCGTGCTAAAACTGAGACCCCGCCACTACCCTATGCCTGACGAACACCTGCCCAGGGAATAATTGAACTAGCAGAAGATGCACATAACATAGAGTCATACTCACCAGTCTGTGTCGATGCACGACACCCACCAGCCGAAACACCCGTCTCCAGACAACGACTCTTCCAAGGATGCTCAGGCAGTAATGCCACTTCTGCAGCTTACACAGTGGCATCCTGGCAAGCAGCCGTGCCGGAGTGGGACTGCATGTTGAACAACCTCCCGGGATTCAGGGATCCCCCTGGATGAGGACCTTCTCCTTGACACCAACCTCCTCCTTAAATGCGACTTCATCCTTGACGTTGAACTCAGATGGGACAACGATCTCCTCTGCAATGGCAACCTCACCCCCGATACCAACCTCCACACCGACCTCCTTCTGGATGACGACGTCCGCGCTGACCGACTTCCAGATGGCGACCTTCTTGGTGATCTCCTTCCTGATAACGACCTCTGCTTGGCCACTGTCCCTTGTGAAGATTTCCTCTCTGGCACTCCTGCACCCCAGACCAGGGAGCACTCCAGACGTCCTGCTGCTGCCGCCACAAGCGGTCGCCCTGGCAGGTACATCGCTAAGAAAGACCACTGCCATCTTGTTGTAGCCCTGGACACTAGAGGCCTGAAACAAAAGCCAGTCACATGATCCACGGGGGCCACACCCACCGCCACAGGCCCCAGCCACCTGGTAGAATTCCTTCCCTGTTTCATCCTGCGGTTAACAGGAGCATGATGGGGGGACAGACAGGAAGGGTCCCAGAGAGGCTCCTGAGGCGCCGTCGAGGCTCAGGAGCTGCATCCGGAGACAGTCTTTCAGACGCTCTTGCCCTGCATGCCGGCCAGGCAGGAGAATCTTTTGCCATGACCTCACAAGATCTTCAGGATCTGTTCCATGACTGTGGTTCCATCCATGCGCTGGCAGCAGCCCGAAGCTGAACCAAGAGCTCTTGAACAGCTGCCATTACAATCAGAGCAGCAGACCAGGTGAGAAAAGCACGGGACCTTTTCTGCTGGCCACATGCCCCACTCTGGTAATCTCCACCTCCGCCTTCCTGATCCTATGTAACCCATTCAAAACTTAACCACCCCCCTAACTCTTACATCAGCCCCCCTCAAACTTTTGACCCCCCCCCACAGCCGGCGCTTTCCTTTCCATCTACAAGTTAACCTCTCGTTGCCCTACAAACTGAGTCATGGATCACTTTGCCCATGGCTCCGCTGTGGCTCCATTCAGCCTGGCTGTTCCCTGTTTGACCACTGTTTCCAACCATTTCAGCAAATTTACTGCCCCTCCAGACATCCTGGGAGGATCTGACGGAAAAATGCTTGAGTTTACCATTGACTTCCATTATGCTCATTACTTGAGACAAGCATTTGAGCATTACAAAGTGCTTGACTCGAGAACCGAGCACCCAAACATTTCAGTGCTCACCCATCACTAATTAGGATACCAATAATGTGCAGGCTCTAAAGCCCTCAGACTTTCGATATACTGTAATAACTCAATGTCATACAATTTTGTTTTGTTAACATTTATTGTTTGGTTACCTTTTCTACCTGAGTTATATAGATACTATGAAACAGATTTTAAAAAGATGAGCTGCTGAAAGCCTTGTCATTCTTATTGCATTGGCTAATAAAGTCATTTTAAAGGCAGTAAATTAATATCCAGGAGCTGTACATATCCCTTAAGCACTCTAGTACAGTTTTCTATTGCGTTAGATATATTTATACAGACATCTGCTGTACATAATGTGCAAATCATCAATCCTGATCACAGACTTGCCAGGCCAAACATCTTTGTGTACTATTCTGGCCAAGTCTGTTTAAAATTCAAGAGTGCTTTCTCTAATCCAAACATGCACACATTCATTCCTCTGAGTCTTCACATATATTACTGTGTATCCCATCAGCAGATGTCTCTCTTCATAACCTATCAATGAATTCTATTTCTAACATAATCACATACATTTGAAGAGTAAAAAAATAAACCTGATTGTTATGTGATCAGTTTATGTAATTGTAGGTGAAGTTTGTTACTATTTATACATGTGGCCGCAAACTCCATCCAAAGTGGAGACTAGTTTCAAGCTCATAGTTTAGCATTCATCAAGTATGCTGCCATAAATGTTGGAGTGCTGGCTTTATTATATCTGTCTAGTAGAGATGAGCGAACCGGTCGCGGTTCGGCTCGAGGTCGGTTCGCCGAACAGAGCTCCCGTTGAAGTTCGAACGTTCGACGAACCGAACTCGAACTGCATAGGAAACAATGGCAGGCATTCACAAACACATAAAAACACCTAGAAAACACCCTCAAAGGTGTCCAAAAGGTGACAAACAACTCACAACACAACACAAACACATGGGAAAGTGACAAGGACATATACTCATGCGAAAACAAAAGAGCTGGACAAGGAAAAAGAGGAGGACACACAGATATATGAGTATATGCAAGGAAACATCGATGCCATTACTGTGCAACTTGAGCCCTGCTCATTTTAGGCTTCCAATCTGGATAAAATGCCTGAGATTGCCACGTACGCCTTGGGGATCTTGTCGTGTCCTGCAGCCAGCGTTCTCTCGGAACCTGTCTTCAGTGCTACTGGGGGTCTGCTGGCAGATAAGCACACGTGTCTGTCCACTGACAATGTGGACATGGCTCTCAGAGGACTTTTCTTCCCCAGGGCCAGCCAGGGGATGGGAAAGGCACGCGTATTTTTGAGAGTGCTTCATGCAAAGCATCTTTTTCTTTTTCAAAAGGGGGGTCAACTGATATCAGTCAAGTGGGGTGTGTGTGGCCCAATTAGTGGCAACGAGGGTGTTACAATTGCTGCGAGCACTGGAGACTATGTCCAGATTTCTTGCTACTGCACATGTGCGAGCGCTGGAGACTAAGTCCAGATTTCTTGCTACTGCACATGTGCGAGCGCTGGAGACTAAGTCCAGATTTCTTGCTACTGCACATGTGCGAGCGCTGGAGACTAAGTCCAGATTTCTTGCTACTGCACATGTGCGAGCGCCGGAGACTAAGTCCAATCTTGGAGCCATTGCACATGTGCGGGTGACATCATCGCTGACACGAGGTCACATGTCTCTGACACCTTCTATGCCGATTGGTCGTTGGTCATGTGCTTGTGACGTCTTGCTCGGTGATAGGCCAGCATGACATCACTCCTGTCGTTCTGGCAGCGGATTGGCTCTGGTGTCCTCCATCTTGGATGAGGCACAGAGTCTATATAAGACCCTGACACACGCCGCATGGTGCTCAGTCCTCTTGGTTCATGCATATGAGTAGACGCTCTGTGCGCGTTCCTCTAGGCATTCCTCTGTCTAAGCTAGGTGAGCGCTACCGGCAGGGTAGCGTTCTTATACCTTACAGCTTCGGCTGCTGTCCGTATCCTTACCTCTTAGGGGAGCGGACATAGGCAGGTGCCTGAGGCACATGGTCTGGCTGGGCCTTGTGATTCTACTCGTAGGTGGACGTTGCCGCTAGGGTAACGTTCCTTATACTGCGTCTGGCAGTTGTTCGTATCCTCGCACACTAGGGGAGCGAACAGAGGTAGGAGCTTTGTGCGGCTTACGCTGCTGTTCGTCTCTTTTGCACCACTAGAAGAGCGGACCTAGGCAGGTGCCATATCTAGTGGTTCGTGTCCTCGCACACTAGTGGAGCGAACGCAGGTAGGAGCTTTGTGCGGCTTACGCTGCTGTTCGTCTCTTTTGCACCACTAGAAGAGCGGACCTAGGTAGGTGCCATTTCGCACACATTGCTTTTGTCTCTGTGATTATTAACAGAGATCATTCCACACACCCTCCAAGTAAGGGAGGAATTGCTTTACTTACTTATTATATCCTTCTGTGAGTTAACAGAGGTATTGCACTCTGCCATAGTCTGCAGCAAAGTCTTTGCACGGTGGACCCTGACTGTCTGATACTCCTTTCAGTTATTATCAGACAGCTCCCCGTAACATTAGGACTGAGCCAAGGGTCTGGCAGTTATGGCAGAATATCAGCAGTTACACCGTTACATACAAGTACTTGAGTCACGGCTCAAGAGTATAGAGGATAAACCTCAGACCATGGTGACATCTGCACATGATCCTCGACTTGCTCTGCCAAACAGATATTCTGGCGATGCCAGATCATGTCGTGGTTTCATTAGTCAGTGTCAGATACACCTAGAGGTCAACTCTTCTCACTTCTCTACGGAGAGGTCCAGAGTAGGCTTTATCATCTCCTTACTTCAGGACAAAGCCTTAGAATGGGCGACTCCCCTATGGGAGCGCTCTGATGTGGTTACTCTGAGACATCAAGACTTTCTTGATGCTCTTAAGGCGGTATTCATGGGTCCGCAGGTTACCCATGATGCGGCCCTGAGACTGTTAGATCTATCTCAGGGTTCGTTATCCACTAGTTCTTATGCCATTGCTTTTAGAACTCTGGTGGCAGAACTAGATTGGCCAGAGAAGGTGTTGATTCCTATCTTCTGGAGAGGGTTGGCAGGCTATGTCAAGGATGCCCTTGCTACTCGTGAGGTCCCTGCTTCTCTGGAGGACTTGATCACAGTAGCAACGAGGATCGATGTACGCCATAAGGAACGTAGACTCGAGGTCTCTTCCTCACGCCCTAAGCATCGGGCTATTCCAGTTGTTGAGGGTCCACTACCATCTTCCTCAGCATCTGAAACATCTCCCACTCCTATGGAGTTAGGTCATACGTTCTCCAGACTACGCAAGTCTGGTCCTCCTATATGTTACGTATGTCGTCAGGCTGGGCACTATGCCAACAAGTGTCCTAGTCGTCAGGGAAACTCCCTGGCCTAGTAACCATTAGAGGGGGGTTACTAGAGACGTCTTCTGCACCCTCTAAGTGTTGTATCCCAGGTCAGCTCTCGTTATCTGAGAATACATGGCCTATTATGGCTTTTGTGGATTCCGGAGCTGACGGGATTTTTGTGTCCTCAGGATTTGTAAAGGGACACAATATTCCCTCTATCATGTTAGAGGCGCCTATTCCTGTCCGTGTTGTTAATGGAACTATGTTGTCTGACTCCATTACATTGAGGACAGTTCCCTTGCGCCTTTCCCTGTCTCAGGGTCACATATAGGAGATTTCTTTTCTTGTTTTGCCTGAGGGTATAGACGACGTCCTTCTGGGTCTTCCATGGCTTCGAACTCATGCTCCTCACATTGACTGGGAGTCTGACAGCATTATTAGTTGGGGTTCGAAATGTCAGTCCCGATGTCTTCCCTTACCACCTAAGGTCGTTGCGGTTGCATCAACTGATCTCTCTCCCATACCTACACCCTATTTGGATTTCGCTGACGTGTTCTCCAAACAGGGTGCTGAGGTTCTTCCACCCCATAGGCCGTATGACTGTGCCATAGACCTTATCCCAGGTTCGGTTCCACCTAAAGGCAGGGTTTACCCCCTGTCGATACCTGAGTCGGAGGCCATGTCGACCTATATAAGAGAGAGTTTAAAGAAGGGGTTCATTCGTAAGTCTGTCTCTCCCGCGGGAGCTGGGTTTTTCTTTGTTCGGAAGAAAGAGGGTGATTTGCGTCCCTGCATAGATTACAGGGGTCTCAACGCAATCACAATAAAGAACAAATACCCATTACCTTTAATTTCGGAGCTCTTTGACAGACTGAGAGGAGCTCAAGTTTTTACGAAGTTGGATCTGCGGGGTGCGTATAACTTGGTACGAATTCGAAAGGGTGACGAATGGAAGACCGCTTTTAACACCCGAGACGGTCACTATGAATACCTCGTCATGCCTTTTGGGTTATGTAATGCACCCGCAGTATTTCAGGACTTCGTAAACGATGTGTTCAGGGATTTACTGTTATCCTCAGTAGTGGTGTATCTGGACGACATCCTGATTTTTTCTCCTGATCTGGAGACTCATCGTCAGGATGTCGTTCGTGTCCTTTCCCGTTTAAGGGAGCACTCATTGTTTGCTAAACTCGAGAAATGTGTATTCGAGCAGTCCTCATTGCCTTTTTTGGGTTACATTATCTCACAAGAGGGTCTGGCTATGGATCCTGCGAAGCTCTCTGCTGTCCTGCAATGGTCCGCACCTCATTCCTTGAAGGCGGTGCAACGCTTCTTAGGATTCATAAATTATTACAGGCAGTTCATACCCCATTTTTCTACTTTGGTGGCCCCTTTGGTGGCCTTGACTAAGAAAGGTGCTAATCCCAAAGCCTGGTCTACTGAGACATCTCAGGCTTTTGAGGCAGTAAAAAGACACTTTTCAACTGCTCCCGTTCTTCGAAGACCCGATGAGAATAAGCCCTTCCTCTTAGAGGTTGATGCCTCTTCAGTGGGTGCTGGTGCGGTCTTGTATCAAAAGAACGGTGCAGGTAGAAAAAGGCCGTGTTTCTTCTTTGCTAAAACCTTTTCACCGGCAGAGAGAAACTATACCATTGGGGATAGGGAACTGCTCGCCTTGAGATTAGCCTTGGAGGAGTGGCGTCACTTGCTGGAAGGAGCGAAACATCCTTTCCAGGTCTATACAGACCATAAGAATCTGACGTACTTACAAACCGCTCAGCGTCTGAATCCTCGCCAAGCCCGCTGGTCCTTGTTTTTCTCCCGCTTTCACTTCTCCATCAACTATTTGTCTGGGAGTAAGAATAACAAGGCAGACGCCCTGTCTCGCTCTATGCTTTCTACCCAGGAAGAGATTGACGAACCTCGTCTTATCCTTCCCTCCAGGGTTTTTCATACGCTCTCCCCTGTGACGTTAGACCAAATCCCACCGGGCAAGACCTTTGTTCCGCCTGATCGACAGAATGATATACTGTCATGGGCCCACACCTCAAAGGTGGGTGGGCATTTTGGTATTAGGCGGACACGAGAGTTACTGGAGAGGTGGTATTGGTGGCCACACTTAGCCAGCCACGTCAAGAGATATGTCGGTTCCTGCTACTCGTGTGCTCGCAACCGTCCATTACGGCAGAGACCGGCTGGGCTCTTGCATCCTTTACCAGTGCCAGATAGACCATGGGAGGTGGTAGGCATGGACTTTGTGGGTGATCTTCCATGTTCACAGGGACATAGATTTGTGTGGGTCATTACGGACCATTTCTCCCGGATGGTTCATCTCGTACCGTTATCGAGAATCCCATCTTCCAGGGTACTAGCCAAACTATTCCTCAAGCATGTCTTTAGGCTTCACGGGATGCCAGATCGTATCATTTGTGATAGAGGCCCGCAATTTACTTCCCGTTTCTGGCGAGATCTTTGTAGCCTTCTGCAAATTGAGTTGAATCTCTCTTCGGCATACCATCCGGAGACTAATGGTTTGGTTGAACGTACCAATCAATCTATGATTATATACCTTCGACACTTTGTTGCTGAGAACCACGATAACTGGTCCTTCCTCCTACCCTGGGCAGAATTTGCCCTTAACAATTCGCTGGCTGAGGCCACTGGGCAGACACCGTTCGTACTCAATAATGGGCAACACCCTAGGGTACCGGTACCGTTTCCCGCTGCTGCACCTCCTCCTCTTGTGGCCGACTGGGCAACTAATGCCAGAGAGGTTTGGGATCGGACTCAAGAGTCGATCCAAGCAGCTAAGGACCGTATGAAGACGGTGTCCGATCGGTTTCGTCGCCCGGCTCCTGTCTTTTCTCCAGGGGACTTTGTGTGGCTCTCTGCAAAACACGTGAGACTTAGAGTGAGCTCTGTCAAATTTGCTCCTCGCTTCCTGGGTCCTTATGAGGTTCTTCGACAGGTAAATCCTGTAGTCTATCAATTGAAGTTACCTGTCCATCTTAGGATTCATGACAAATTCCATGTCTCACTGCTAAAGCCGGCTATTTTACCTCACGCTAGTGAAGTGCACTCTCCTGCCTCTGATTCCTCTCGCTCTAGCTATGAGGTACGAGCCATAGTTGGTTCTAAGATGGTTAGAGGGCGCAGGTTCTTCTTGATAGATTGGGAGGGCTATGGCCCGGAACATCGCTCTTGGGAGCCTGAGGAGGCTGTCCATGCTCCCGACTTAGTTGCCGATTACCTGCGTCGCCGGGAAGGGGGCCCTTGAGGGGGAGGTACTGTTACGGTTGCTGCGAGCACTGGAGACTATGTCCAGATTTCTTGCTACTGCACATGTGCGAGCGCTGGAGACTAAGTCCAGATTTCTTGCTACTGCACATGTGCGAGCGCTGGAGACTAAGTCCAGATTTCTTGCTACTGCACATGTGCGAGCGCTGGAGACTAAGTCCAGATTTCTTGCTACTGCACATGTGCGAGCGCCGGAGACTAAGTCCAATCTTGGAGCCATTGCACATGTGCGGGTGACATCATCGCTGACACGAGGTCACATGTCTCTGACACCTTCTATGCCGATTGGTCGTTGGTCATGTGCTTGTGACGTCTTGCTCGGTGATAGGCCAGCATGACGTCACTCCTGTCGTTCTGGCAGCGGATTGGCTCTGGTGTCCTCCATCTTGGATGAGGCACAGAGTCTATATAAGACCCTGACACACGCCGCATGGTGCTCAGTCCTCTTGGTTCATGCATATGAGTAGACGCTCTGTGCGCGTTCCTCTAGGCATTCCTCTGTCTAAGCTAGGTGAGCGCTACCGGCAGGGTAGCGTTCTTATACCTTACAGCTTCGGCTGCTGTCCGTATCCTTACCTCTTAGGGGAGCGGACATAGGCAGGTGCCTGAGGCACATGGTCTGGCTGGGCCTTGTGATTCTACTCGTAGGTGGACGTTGCCGCTAGGGTAACGTTCCTTATACTGCGTCTGGCAGTTGTTCGTATCCTCGCACACTAGGGGAGCGAACAGAGGTAGGAGCTTTGTGCGGCTTACGCTGCTGTTCGTCTCTTTTGCACCACTAGAAGAGCGGACCTAGGCAGGTGCCATATCTAGTGGTTCGTGTCCTCGCACACTAGTGGAGCGAACGCAGGTAGGAGCTTTGTGCGGCTTACGCTGCTGTTCGTCTCTTTTGCACCACTAGAAGAGCGGACCTAGGTAGGTGCCATTTCGCACACATTGCTTTTGTCTCTGTGATTATTAACAGAGATCATTCCACACACCCTCCAAGTAAGGGAGGAATTGCTTTACTTACTTATTATATCCTTCTGTGAGTTAACAGAGGTATTGCACTCTGCCATAGTCTGCAGCAAAGTCTTTGCACGGTGGACCCTGACTGTCTGATACTCCTTTCAGTTATTATCAGACAGCTCCCCGTAACAGAGAGAGACTGTGGTTGGAGTCCCCTCGCTGTGTTTCTAAAAGAACCAAGATGAACAAGTCATGGCTCTCAGAGGACTTTTCTTCCCCTGGGTCATCCAGGGGATGGGAAAGGCACGCGTATTTTTGAGAGTGCTTCATGCAAAGCATCTTTTTCTTTTTCAAAAGGGGGGTCAACTGATGCCAGTCAAGTGGGGTGTGTGTGGCCCAATTAGTGGCAACGAGGGAGACTGTGGTTGGAGTCCCCTCGCTGTGTTTCTAAAAGAACCAAGATGAACAAGTCATGGCTCTCAGAGGACTTTTCTTCCCCTGGGTCAGCCAGGGGACGGGAAAGGCACGCGTATTTTTGAGAGTGCTTCATGCAAAGCATCTGTTTCATTTTGAAAAGGGGGATCAAGTGATGCCAGTCAAGTGGGGTGTGTGTGGCCCAATTAGTGGAAACAAGGGAGACTGTGGTTGGAGTCCCCTCGCTTTTCAAAAAAGAACCAAGATGAACAAGTCATGGCTCTCAGAGGACTTTTCTTCCCTTGGCTCAGCCAGGGGAGGCGAAAGGCACGCGTGTTTTTGAGAGTGCTTCATGCAAAGCATCTTTTTCTTTTTCAAAAGGGGGGTCAACTGATGCCAGTCAAGTGGGGTGTGTGTGGCCCAATTAGTGGCAACGAGTGAGACTGTGGTTGGAGTCCCCTCGCTGTGTTTCTAAAAGAACCAAGATGAACAAGTCATGGCTCTCAGAGGACTTTTCTTCCCCTGGGTCAGCCAGGGGACGGGAAAGGCACGCGTATTTTTGAGAGTGCTTCATGCAAAGCATCTGTTTCATTTTGAAAAGGGGGATCAAGTGATGCCAGTCAAGTGGGGTGTGTGTGGCCCAATTAGTGGAAACGAGGGAGACTGTGGTTGGAGTCCCCTCGCTGTGTTTCTAAAAGAACCAAGATGAACAAGTCATGGCTCTCAGAGGACTTTTCTTCCCCTGGGTCAGCCAGGGGACGGGAAAGGCACGCGTATTTTTGAGAGTGCTTCATGCAAAGCATCTGTTTCATTTTGAAAAGGGGGATCAAGTGATGCCAGTCAAGTGGGGTGTGTGTGGCCCAATTAGTGGAAACAAGGGAGACTGTGGTTGGAGTCCCCTCGCTTTTCAAAAAAGAACCAAGATGAACAAGTCATGGCTCTCAGAGGACTTTTCTTCCCTTGGGTCAGCCAGGGGAGGCGAAAGGCACGCGTGTTTTTGAGAGTGCTTCATGTAAAGCATCTTTTTCTTTTTCAAAAGGGGGGTCAACTGATGCCAGTCAAGTGGGGTGTGTGTGGCCCAATTAGTGGCAACGAGTGAGACTGTGGTTGGAGTCCCCTCGCTGTGTTTCTAAAAGAACCAAGATGAACAAGTCATGGCTCTCAGAGGACTTTTCTTCCCCTGGGTCAGCCAGGGGACGGGAAAGGCACGCGTATTTTTGAGAGTGCTTCATGCAAAGCATCTGTTTCATTTTGAAAAGGGGGATCAAGTGATGCCAGTCAAGTGGGGTGTGTGTGGCCCAATTAGTGGAAACGAGGGAGACTGTGGTTGGAGTCCCCTCGCTTTTCAAAAAAGAACCAAGATGAACAAGTCATGGCTCTCAGAGGACTTTTCTTCCCCTGGCTCAGCCAGGGGAGGCGAAAGGCACGCGTATTTTTGAGAGTGCTTCATGCAAAGCATCTGTTTCATTTTGAAAAGGGCGATCAAGTGATGCCAGTCAAGTGGGGTGTGTGTGGCCCAATTAGTGGAAACGAGGGAGACTGTGGTTGGAGTCCCCTCGCTTTTCAAAAAAGAACCAAGACGAACAAGTCATGGCTCTCAGAGGACTTTTCTTCCCTTGGCTTAGCCAGGGGAGGCGAAAGGCACGCGTATTTTTGAGAGTGCTTCATGCAAAGCATCTTTTTCTTTTTCAAAAGGGGGGTCAACTGATGCCAGTCAAGTGGGGTGTGTGTGGCCCAATTAGTGGCAACGAGTGAGACTGTGGTTGGAGTCCCCTCGCTGTGTTTCTAAAAGAACCAAGATGATCAAGTCATGGCTCTCAGAGGACTTTTCTTCCCCTGGGTCAGCCAGGGGACGGGAAAGGCACGCGTATTTTTGAGAGTGCTTCATGCAAAGCATCTGTTTCATTTTGAAAAGGGGGATCAAGTGATGCCAGTCAAGTGGGGTGTGTGTGGCCCAATTAGTGGAAACGAGGGAGACTGTGGTTGGAGTCCCCTCGCTTTTCAAAAAAGAACCAAGATGAACAAGTCATGGCTCTCAGAGGACTTTTCTTCCCCTGGCTCAGCCAGGGGAGGCGAAAGGCACGCGTATTTTTGAGAGTGCTTCATGCAAAGCATCTGTTTCATTTTGAAAAGGGGGATCAAGTGATGCCAGTCAAGTAGGGTGTGTGTGGCCCAATTAGTGGAAACGAGGGAGACTGTGGTTGGAGTCCCCTCGCTTTTCAAAAAAGAACCAAGATGAACAAGTCATGGCTCTCAGAGGACTTTTCTTCCCTTGGCTCAGCCAGGGAAGGCGAAAGGCACGCGTATTTTTGAGAGTGCTTCATGCAAAGCATCTTTTTCTTTTTCAAAAGGGGGGTCAACTGATGCCAGTCAAGTGGGGTGTGTGTGGCCCAATTAGTGGAAACGAGGGAGACTGTGGTTGGAGTCCGCTCGCTGTGTTTCTAAAAGAACCAAGATGAACAAGTCATGGCTCTCAGAGGACTTTTCTTCCCCTGGGTCAGCCAGGGGACGGGAAAGGCACGCGTATTTTTGAGAGTGCTTCATGCAAAGCATCTGTTTCATTTTGAAAAGGGGGATCAAGTGATGCCAGTCAAGTTGGGTGTGTGTGGCCCAATTAGTGGAAACGAGGGAGACTGTGGTTGGAGTCCCCTCGCTTTTCAAAAAAGAACCAAGATGAACAAGTCATGGCTCTCAGAGGACTTTTCTTCCCCTGGCTCAGCCAGGGGAGGCGAAAGGCACGCGTATTTTTGAGAGTGCTTCATGCAAAGCATCTTTTTCTTTTTCAAAAGGGGGGTCAACTGATGCCAGTCAAGTGGGGTGTGTGTGGCCCAATTAGTGGCAATGAGGGAGACTGTGGTTGGAGTCCCCTCGCTGTGTTTCTAAAAGAACCAAGATGAACAAGTCATCGCTCTCAGAGGCCTTTTCTTCCCCTGCGTCAGCCAGGGGACGGGAAAGGCACGCGTATTTTTGAGAGTGCTTCATGCAAAGCATCTTTTTCTTTTTCAAAAGGGGGTCAACTGATGCCAGTCAAGTGGGGTGTGTGTGGCCCAATTAGTGGCAACGAGGGAGACTGTGGTTGGAGTCCCCTCGCTGTGTTTCTAAAAGAACCAAGATGAACAAGTCATGGCTCTCAGAGGACTTTTCTTCCCCTGGGTCAGTCAGGGGAGGCGAAAGGCACGCGTATTTTTGAGAGTGCTTCATGCAAAGCATCTTTTTCTTTTTCAAAAGGGGGGTCAACTGATGCCAGTCAAGTGGGGTGTGTGTGGCCCAATTAGTGGCAACGAGGGAGACTGTGGTTGGAGTCCCCTCGCTGTGTTTCTAAAAGAACCAAGATGAACAAGTCATGGCTCTCAGAGGACTTTTCTTCCCCTGGGTCAGCCAGGGGAGGCGAAAGGCACGTGTATTTTTGAGAGTGCTTCATGCAAAGCATCTTTTTCTTTTTCAAAAGGGGGGTCAACTGATGCCAGTCAAGTGGGGTGTGTGTGGCCCAATTAGTGGCAACGAGGGAGACTGTGGTTGGAGTCCCCTTGCTGTGTTTCTAAAAGAACCAAGATGAACAAGTCATGGCTCTCAGAGGACTTTTCTTCCCCTGGGTCAGTCAGGGGACGGAAAAGGCACGCGTATTTTTGAGAGTGCTTCATGCAAAGCATCTTTTTCTTTTTCAAAAGGGGGGTCAACTGATGCCAGTCAAGTGGGGTGTGTGTGGCCCAATTAGTGGCAACGAGGGAGACTGTGGTTGGAGTCCCCTCGCTGTGTTTTACATGATTTTCGAAGGGCATGACATGCCTAAGAGGTTGAGTTTCATCATCTGCAACTTGTTGGCAACAGAAAGGCTGCCTTTACACCCTTTTGAGATCGAGGATTTTCGAGACCTTATGCCCATTGCAATGACCCAAGAGCCGATGGCCAGTCGTCACTCCTTCTCCAAGAAAGGCGTGCCCGCGCTACCACAGCAGGTCGCACACAACCTCACCGATTCCTTGAGAAGCTCTGTGTGTGACAGGGTGCATTTCACCACAGATACTTGGACCAGTAAGCATGGACAGGAGAGTTACATGTTGCTTACTGGGCACTGGGTAACTATGGTGAGAGATGGAGAAGGGTTTGCTGTACAAGTCTTGCCGTCCACACGACTTGTGTGTCAATCCTTCATCTGTATGTACAAGTTCCTCCACTGCTTCTGCCTCCTCAACCTCGTGTGGGTCCTCCACCTCGGCCAAAACCCTGTGTGGTCAGGCCACCCGCGTTGTAACTGCGCCCAAGGAATCCCACACACCTCCTTACTATGCTGGCAGCAGAGCTCAAGGCCATCAGGCGGTCAAATGTTTACTTTGAAATGTAGGGGAAATGTGAGACACCGCTGAGGAATTGTGGACGGTTAGCTCTGGAGAGTGAGACCGAGTTTCATCAATGGTTGTCTCCACTCAACCAGCAGCCAGGGAAGGTCGGGTGCGACAATGATGCAAACCAGTCTGCGACCCTTCTTCAGGGCAATGTGGCACACGTGCCTTGTATGGCTCACGTGTTGAACCTGGTTGTCCAGCAATTTTTAAAACACTATCCCGGCCTACATGGCCTTCTGCAGAGGGCACGGTGTAACGCCTGCCTGGATCGACACACTCAGATGGGCTGTAAAGGATAGGCTAGAGGCAAGCCACTCACCAAGCTGGACACCCAGAACCCTGAAACCCTTTAACCCCTATACAGTGATTTGGAATTACACAGGGCCCAAGTTGATCAATACCTGTGGAAGGCTGCAGTTCCAGAGAATAAAAAAAGGGAACCAGCACGATCTGAAATTGGCATGCATCATATAAAAAGTGAAAATTCACAAATTTATTCCAACTGTACTATAATGAAAAAATGAGATTTTTAGCAAATAATTGATCAATTTTTTGAGCCACCCCTGCCAACGTCACGGCAAATCTCAATAGGGGGGTCCTACTCTACATTCTGTATTTCATGTGCCATGCGGCCTCCTAGATAAAGTTAAAAGCAGAACCATAATGGAGCACACATAACTGCAACCTGTATTTAGCCGCTTCCATGTTGCAAAAAAGGCACTTGTGGATAGAGACCAGCCCAGGTCCCAGCATGTGGAGCAAGCCCTACACATACCAGGACTATATCAGAACTGATCCTCCCAGTGTCAAACAGCAACCATTGATAAAGGCGGACCAGATCCAAGAATGGTGCTTAATTAGCATTGCCTGTGGAAAGGGGTGAGGTAACTGTGTCTGAACAGCTACCAACAGGAGGAATATATTGCAAACCAAAATCAGGCGTGCATGGTATGGTGTTGGTCAGACACCAGATTTGTAGCATAACTACGGTCAAAACAGAGAAAAAAGGGAACCAGCACGATCTGATATTGGCATGCATCATATAAAAAGTGAAAATTCACAAATTTATTCCAACTGTACTATAATGAAAAAATGAGATTTTTAGCAAATAATTGATCAATTTTTTGAGCCACCCCTGCCAACGTCACGGCAAATCTCAATAGGGGGGTCCTACTCTACATTCTGTATTTCATGTGCCATGCGGCCTCCTAGATAAAGTTAAAAGCAGAACCATAATGGAGCACACATACCTGCAACCTGTATTTAGCCGCTTCCATGTTGCAAAAAAGGCACTTGTGGATAGAGACCAGCCCAGGTCCCAGCATGTGGAGCAAGCCCTACACATACCAGGACTATATCAGAACTGATCCTCCCAGTGTCAAACAGCAACCATTGATAAAGGCGGACCAGATCCAAGAATGGTGCTTAATTAGCATTGCCTGTGGAAAGGGGTGAGGTAACTGTGTCTGAACAGCTACCAACAGGAGGAATATATTGCAAACCAAAATCAGGCGTGCATGGTATGGTGTTGGTCAGACACCAGATTTGTAGCATAACTACGGTCAAAACAGAGAAAAAAAAGGGAACCAGCACGATCTGAAATTGGCATGCATCATATAAAAAGTGAAAATTCACAAATTTATTCCAACTGTACTATAATGAAAAAATGAGATTTTTAGCAAATAATTGATCAATTTTTTGAGCCACCCCTGCCAACGTCACGGCAAATCTCAATAGGGGGGTCCTACTCTACATTCTGTATTTCATGTGCCATGCGGCCTCCTAGATAAAGTTAAAAGCAGAACCATAATGGAGCACACATACCTGCAACCTGTATTTAGCCGCTTCCATGTTGCAAAAAAGGCACTTGTGGATAGAGACCAGCCCAGGTCCCAGCATGTGGAGCAAGCCCTACACATACCAGGACTATATCAGAACTGATCCTCCCAGTGTCAAACAGCAACCATTGATAAAGGCGGACCAGATCCAAGAATGGTGCTTAATTAGCATTGCCTGTGGAAAGGGGTGAGGTAACTGTGTCTGAACAGCTACCAACAGGAGGAATATATTGCAAACCAAAATCAGGCGTGCATGGTATGGTGTTGGTCAGACACCAGATTTGTAGCATAACTACGGTCAAAACAGAGAAAAAAAGGGAACCAGCACCTCTCTCTCTGTTTGGTCGTAGTTATGCTACAAATTCTGGTGGCCGGTCACCACCATGCCATGCATGCCTGATTTTGGTTTGCTATGTATTCCTCCTGTTGGTAGCTGTTCAGATTCAGTTACCTCACCCTTTTCCACAGGCAATGCTAATTAAGCACCATCTTGGATCTGGTTCGCCTTTATCAATGGTTGCTGTTTGGCACTGGGAGGATCAGTTCTGATATAGTCCTGGTATGGTGCAGAGCTTGCTCCACATGCTGGGACCTGGGCTGGTCTCTATCCACAAGTGCCTTTTTTGCAACATAGAAGCGGTTATATACAGGTTACAGGTATGTGTGCTCTATTATGGTTCTGCTTTTAACTTTATCTAGGAGGCCGCATGGCACATGAAATACAGAATGTAGAGTAGGACCCCCCTATTGAGATTTGCCGTGACGTTGGCAGGGGTGGCTCAAAAAATTGATCAATTATTTGCTAAAAATCTCATTTTTTTTTTATTGTAGTACAGTTGGAATAAATCTGTGAATTTTCACTTTTTATATTATGCATGCCAATTTCAGATCATGCTGGCTCCCCTCTCTCTCTGTTTGGTCGTAGTTATGCTACAAATTCTGGTGGCCGGTCACCACCATGCCATGCATGCCTGATTTTGGTTTGCTATGTATTCCTCCTGTTGGTAGCTGTTCAGATTCAGTTACCTCACCCCTTTCCACAGGCAATGCTAATTAAGCACCATCTTGGATCTGGTTCGCCTTTATCAATGGTTGCTGTTTGGCACTGGGAGGATCAGTTCTGATATAGTCCTGGTATGGTGCAGAGCTTGCTCCACATGCTGGGACCTGGGCTGGTCTCTATCCACAAGTGCCTTTTTTGCAACATAGAAGCGGTTATATACAGATTACAGGTATGTGTGCTCTATTATGGTTCTGCTTTTAACTTTATCTAGGAGGCCGCATGGCACATGAAATACAGAATGTAGAGTAGGACCCCCCTATTGAGATTTGCCGTGACGTTGGCAGGGGTGGCTCAAAAAATTGATCAATTATTTGCTAAAAATATCATTTTTTTTTTTTTATTGTAGTACAGTTGGAATAAATCTGTGAATTTTCACTTTTTATATTATGCATGCCAATTTCAGATCATGCTGGCTCCCCTCTCTCTCTCTCTGTTTGGTCGTAGTTATGCTACAAATTCTGGTGGCCGGTCACCACCATGCCATGCATGCCTGATTTTGGTTTGCTATGTATTCCTCCTGTTGGTAGCTGTTCAGATTCAGTTACCTCACCCCTTTCCACAGGCAATGCTAATTAAGCACCATCTTGGATCTGGTTCGCCTTTATCAATGGTTGCTGTTTGGCACTGGGAGGATCAGTTCTGATATAGTCCTGGTATGGTGCAGAGCTTGCTCCACATGCTGGGACCTGGGCTGGTCTCTATCCACAAGTGCCTTTTTTGCAACATAGAAGCGGTTATATACAGGTTACAGGTATGTGTGCTCTATTATGGTTCTGCTTTTAACTTTATCTAGGAGGCCGCATGGCACATGAAATACAGAATGTAGAGTAGGACCCCCCTATTGAGATTTGCCGTGACGTTGGCAGGGGTGGCTCAAAAAATTGATCAATTATTTGCTAAAAATCTCATTTTTTTTTATTGTAGTACAGTTGGAATAAATCTGTGAATTTTCACTTTTTATATTATGCATGCCAATTTCAGATCATGCTGGCTCCCCTCTCTCTCTGTTTGGTCGTAGTTATGCTACAAATTCTGGTGGCCGGTCACCACCATGCCATGCATGCCTGATTTTGGTTTGCTATGTATTCCTCCTGTTGGTAGCTGTTCAGATTCAGTTACCTCACCCCTTTCCACAGGCAATGCTAATTAAGCACCATCTTGGATCTGGTTCGCCTTTATCAATGGTTGCTGTTTGGCACTGGGAGGATCAGTTCTGATATAGTCCTGGTATGGTGCAGAGCTTGCTCCACATGCTGGGACCTGGGCTGGTCTCTATCCACAAGTGCCTTTTTTGCAACATAGAAGCGGTTATATACAGGTTACAGGTATGTGTGCTCTATTATGGTTCTGCTTTTAACTTTATCTAGGAGGCCGCATGGCACATGAAATACAGAATGTAGAGTAGGACCCCCCTATTGAGATTTGCCGTGACGTTGGCAGGGGTGGCTCAAAAAATTGATCAATTATTTGCTAAAAATCTCATTTTTTTTTTTTATTGTAGTACAGTTGGAATAAATCTGTGAATTTTCACTTTTTATATTATGCATGCCAATTTCAGATCATGCTGGCTCCCCTCTCTCTCTGTTTGGTCGTAGTTATGCTACAAATTCTGGTGGCCGGTCACCACCATGCCATGCATGCCTGATTTTGGTTTGCTATGTATTCCTCCTGTTGGTAGCTGTTCAGATTCAGTTACCTCACCCCTTTCCACAGGCAATGCTAATTAAGCACCATCTTGGATCTGGTTCGCCTTTATCAATGGTTGCTGTTTGGCACTGGGAGGATCAGTTCTGATATAGTCCTGGTATGGTGCAGAGCTTACTCCACATGCTGGGACCTGGGCTGGTCTCTATCCACAAGTGCCTTTTTTGCAACATAGAAGCGGTTATATACAGGTTACAGGTATGTGTGCTCTATTATGGTTCTGCTTTTAACTTTATCTAGGAGGCCGCATGGCACATGAAATACAGAATGTAGAGTAGGACCCCCCTATTGAGATTTGCCGTGACGTTGGCAGGGGTGGCTCAAAAAATTGATCAATTATTTGCTAAAAATCTCATTTTTTTTTATTGTAGTACAGTTGGAATAAATCTGTGAATTTTCACTTTTTATATTATGCATGCCAATTTCAGATCATGCTGGCTCCCCTCTCTCTCTGTTTGGTCGTAGTTATGCTACAAATTCTGGTGGCCGGTCACCACCATGCCATGCATGCCTGATTTTGGTTTGCTATGTATTCCTCCTGTTGGTAGCTGTTCAGATTCAGTTACCTCACCCCTTTCCACAGGCAATGCTAATTAAGCACCATCTTGGATCTGGTTCGCCTTTATCAATGGTTGCTGTTTGGCACTGGGAGGATCAGTTCTGATATAGTCCTGGTATGGTGCAGAGCTTGCTCCACATGCTGGGACCTGGGCTGGTCTCTATCCACAAGTGCCTTTTTTGCAACATAGAAGCGGTTATATACAGGTTACAGGTATGTGTGCTCTATTATGGTTCTGCTTTTAACTTTATCTAGGAGGCCGCATGGCACATGAAATACAGAATGTAGAGTAGGACCCCCCTATTGAGATTTGCCGTGACGTTGGCAGGGGTGGCTCAAAAAATTGATCAATTATTTGCTAAAAATCTCATTTTTTTTTTTATTGTAGTACAGTTGGAATAAATCTGTGAATTTTCACTTTTTATATTATGCATGCCAATTTCAGATCATGCTGGCTCCCCTCTCTCTCAGTTCCAGAGAATAGTAGTAGTGATGAGCGAGTACTAAAATGCTCGGGAGCTCGAGGCTCGGGCCGAGCATTTCAAAATACTCGTGTACTCGGCCCGAGCACCGAGCCCAATGTTATCCTATGGGAGACCCGAGTATTTTTATGAAATGACCCCCGGCAGCATGTAGAAACCATAAAACTGTAAATTAAAAAAAAAAACGTGCGTGTGTGTGTAAGCGTGCATATATATATACACGCGGAGTGGAGTGCGGGAGGGGCCGTAGCCGAGCGGGGAAGTGTCGGGCTAAAGGCACGGTCACGCTGTGCGGGCTGGCCAATCACTGCAATTCCGCAACAGGGCTGTGGCATTGCAGTGGTCTGCCAGCCAATCCCTGCATAAGGGATGGCTGTAAAAAGAGCACCAACATGAAGACCACGAGTATAGCACGAGTATCGCGAGATTACTCGGTCCCCGCCGAGTAGCCCGAGTACAGTGATACTCGTGCGAGTACCGAGTAGTAACAAGCATACTCGCTCATCACTAAATAGTAGTCATGCAGGGTCAAAAACATTAATTGAGGAAGAGGAACAGAATGGGATGGCCAGGACTTAATCAGAAAACAAGCAGAGGTGAAATGCGGATCGGCCAACGAGGTACATAAACAGCAAGCAGGAAAAGTAGTCACGTAACAAGCACACATACTCATAAAACTGAACTGGGGGTAACAGTAACAAAAGGTTCATAGCTTTGTCTGGCAGTGGTCTCCAGACAGGAGGGGCCTAAAAAAGGGTGTGGTGTCTTCCCATTGGTTGTAGTTGAATGATGGTACTTCATCTGTGAGATACCCACCACCTACATTCAGCCTGTGGTTCTGTATCTGTCAAGGTAACGCAACCCAGTGGGTGACCATAACCTGCTTCCACCTGCGCCGCAGGCATCGACTCCTTTCCCATCATCACCACTATGCACGAAAGGAATACGTTGTCACCTGGCGACCGGAGTACAAATTGATTGAGTGGACTACGTTGGTGACTTAACAGCCGTGTGCGGCAATGATGCAAACCTGTCTGCGGCCCTTCGTCAGGGCAATGTGACACACGTGCCTTGTATGGCTCACGTGTGGAATCTGATTCTCCAGCAATTTTTAAAATACCATCCCGGCCTACATGGCCTTGTGCAGCGGGCACGCTGCTATGTGCTCACTTTCATCCTTCGCACCCAGCAGCTCAACAACTTTCATCGCTCCTGAAGTCTTAGGGTCTGGCGGTTAAACGCCGGAAACGCGATGTTCCGACACGCAGGAATTGGAATCTGCACATGTTGCAGCGTCTGTGGCAGCACCGCAGAGCCCTTCTGAAATACGGTATGATGTATACCCTGGGCTAACTTGATCCAGAGGTGGTGCAGATCACGCTGCTGGAGTGGTGTCAGATCAAGGACCTATGCACCCTTCTACACAGTTTACAAATGTCGACGAAGATGTTTAGCACTAGCGATGCCATTCTCAGCGTGACAATTCTGGTCATCTACAAGATGGATCACACTGTAAGCATTATTCGGAGTCAGGTGTTGGTCCAAGAGGAAGGGGAGGAAGTACAGGAGGAGTCATATGCATAAGGGATAATAAGATGTACAAGGTCCATACGTTGAGCGGCACCTAGGCGGCAGTCATGGTGGGGGATAGGGATTAACAAGGGCGCATAGTATCAGCAAAAATTGTTGAGGAAGGTGCAGGAGCCCATGAAGAAATGGAGGACGAACTTGCGATGGGCATGGAAGACTCAGCAGATGAGTGAGAGCTTGCTCACATTTCGGTTGTGCGAGGTTGGGGGGGAGAGGGCAAAGGAAGGAGGCACGATTCTCACCTCTCTGCCACCAACAAACCAAGGACTTTGTCCTCCTGGATGCACAAGACACATGAGCGCCTTCTTGCTGCACTACCTACAACATGACCCTCGGATTGTACGAATTCGAAGTAATGCTAACTACTGGGTTGCCGCACTGTTAGATCCCCGGTACAAGACAAAATTTGGCGAAATAATTCCAGCCATAGAAAGGGACGCACGTATACAGGAGTATCTGCAGAAGGTGGTACGGATTCTTAGATCTGCTTTTCCAGTAAACACCAGTGCTGCACAGAGTGAATCTCAATGCTTTGTCATGGATAGGAGGAAATGGGCTTTTACTTGTCCACATCTGAGGAACCCAGGGCTGGCTGCTGGGCTGAGATGGCATTGAGTACGGTGTCCCTGCAGAGTTTCACTTTTGGCCATATACCAAATGAGTTGAAAAAGGACAAATGCTGGTGGAAAGGGGAACAGGTGTGTTAGAAAGGGGAAAAAAGTTTTTGTCCGTGGGTTTGGTGGTTAAGCAAAAGTAACATTTGATGAAGAAACACCATCTGTTACGGTGGGACTGGCAGATTTGGATAAGGTGGTATATACTATGTTACCGGTATATAACGAAAATTAATAAGAAAAGAAAGAGAAAGGTATATATCCCCATCAGCAGTCAATGTCCACCGTGCTCCCAGATGGAAAAGGAGAGGTTGGCAAATGGAAGGTTAGGTGGAGGATACAGATCTGTGTGGCTATGAAACTAATAGTTGCCTGAACCGAGTTAGACGCCACTCAGATCTTGAGACTGGGAGCCCTGTTAGCGTCACAGGGTCCACACGCCCACCCAGCCCAGGAACTCCCTGTTAACATCACAGGGGCCATTGAGTACGCTGACCGTATGCATTGGGGCCACACCTGTGGACAGCAGGCGCATCAGCAGCAGCAGGCCTGTTAATGCCACTGGGCTGCACAAGCAGGACTTGTAGGACAGGAGCTGGTCTTAACTGTTCTGCGTTACCAACTGTGGTGGCGGCCTGCATCGACGCCCTATCCCTGCCTCCCTCTGGCCTAAAGCCGCAATGGGTTCAACACATGGAGGTGTGCTCTTTCGGAGCATAATAGAAGACTGCGCACCTCCTTGTTGGCTCCAGCACCGTTTTATAACCTGGGTCCGCCCCAAACCAGGGTGGACCACAATGCACCTCCTGGAGACAAAAGCAGAGTGACACGTCATGAGTGGCATAACTAGCGTCCTATTTGGAACCGCAACTTCAATAATGACCTCATGGCTGCCACGACACAAACACCTCACCAGTCATCTTCTGACCATCAATAATGAGGTGACAAGTCATAGGGGCGGGCCTCTGCAAGCCATTTGGGAGTGGCCTGGCCACATCGTCAGGACACCTGATGCCCTGTGGTCTATATGGGCCCCCCCACATCAGGGGGAGGGCCAAAGAGTTCATTACCGGACCTAGTTTCTGATGCAGTAAGTGCCTGAGCATGGTCAGTTGCATGAAATAGAGTCTCTGAAAAAAGACTATCAGCTTTAGCATGGTGTCTCGGCTCAAAACAGGACTTAGACCCGGCACGGAATGCAAGTACCTGTGCAAAGAGGCTTTTCACATTAAGTGTGGGAGCATGCGCTGTATCCCGAAATGAAGACTTAGCGTCAGGAATGGCACAGTCAGGCTGAGCATACTCACTAGGCGAAACACTGTAGTTAGGCTGCGGCTGGGGTAAATCGGCACACGCATGCGCACTAGCTGCCTCTCCACACTTAGACGTGGAGGAGAAATTGCTCTTCGGGTGTGGACTTGGAGATGCTGTCTATGAACAGAAGGAAAAGCTAAAGGAAGCCTCACTTTCTATCCCTCCGAATGATCAAATGCAGCAATGAATTCCCTGAGTTTGCTATAACATTAGCCTAGCAAAATGTGCATGAGGGTGTCCTGCACAGGTGCTAGAAATAGCTTGGCACCAGTGGGACAATAATGAAATACAACATCCAGTTCTATGATGCCACTAAATGGCAGTATTTTTTGCTATCATTATAGCTTATTAAAAACAGAGCAGGAGGGTGTCCTGCAGAGGTGCTGCACATAGATTTGCACCAGTGGGGCACTAATGGAGTACAACAGCCACTTCTTGTATGCCACTAAGTTTACTCAATTTTTGGTATTATAATGTCTTAGTAAGTAACAATGAGTTTGAGTGTGCAATGCAGGCAGACGTGCTGCAAATATCTTTGCACTAGTGGGACTATACAGAAGTCCAATAGCCACGTTTAGGATGCCACTAAGTTCACTCAGTGTTTGCTAGTATAATGGCTTAGTTATAATGAGTTTGAGTGTGCAATGCAGGCGACGTGCTGCAAATATCTTTGCACTAGTGGGACTATACAGAAGTCCAATAGCCACGTTTAGGATGCCACTAGGTTCACTCAGTGTTTGCTAGTATAATGGCTTAGCTACAATGAGTTTGAGTGTGCAATGCAGGCAGACGTGCTGCAAATATCTTTGCACTAGTGGGACTATACAGAAGTCCAATAGCCATGTTTAGGATGCCACTAAGTTCACTCAGTGTTTGCTAGTATAATGGCTTAGTTATAATGAGTTGGAGTGTGCAATGCAGGCAGACGTGCTGCAAATATCTGTGCACTAGTGGGACTATACAGAAGTCCAATAGCCACGTTTAGGATGCCACTAAGTTCACTCAGTATTTGCTAGTATAATGGCTTAGTAACAATGAGTTGGAGTGTGCAAAGGGCAGGAGGGTACAGTGGCAGGGTTGTGGGTCTCTGGGTAGAGGAAAGGAAGCCTGCCTTTCTATCCCTCCTAATGGGGAAATGCAGCGAGGAAATCCCTGACCTTAGCTACACAGACGCTGTCATCTTGTGTAGCTGTTAAACTCTGTTTTCAGGACCTGTCACCTATGGCTCTGACCCTGCCGGTATGAGCCCTTAAAAGGACTGATAGAAAGTGCTATCCCTAAGCTGTCCAGCGCTGTGTATGGAGCATATACAGCGGTATCGGCGATAGGAGCTGCGCCAGTGATGTCTGACACCAAGGACGCAGAAGGCGTGCTGGAGGAAAATGTCCGGTTTTATAATGCAGGGACATGTGACATGGACATCCTATCACACATGCCGTTGCTTCTCTGGCTAAAAGTCCACTTAGCTGTGTGTGTGTCTGGGATTGGCTGACATGCTAGCCCTCCCCACTACACGCGTGCGCTTAGGGAAGGAAGACAAGGAAAAAAAAAAAATGGCGATCGCCATTATCCATACAGCAGTGATCTGAACGCGCTGTTCCCGCACACTATACACTGAAATGTCATAATAGTGTGAGTCACAGAGTGACTTACACTATTACAGTGGAAAGCCAGCTAGGAATTAGCTGGTTTTTTTGCTGCTAGAACCGTTCTCGAACGTATCTAGAACTATCGAGCTTTTGCAAAAAAGCTCGAGTTCTAGTTTGATCTAGAACAGCCCCCAAAATCACTCGAGCCGCGAACTGGAGAACCACGAACCGCGAGCCGCGCTCAACTCTACTGTCTAGAGCAAATGCTTGGTGGACATGTGGCACCCCTGAGGCTTTGTTCACCACAGGATACTGCACCTCACTTAAGGTGAAGTGCCTATCCTGCATCCAGAGGAGGTCAGTACTGTTTCCATCACACAATCACATACACATAGAAAGTGTCCCTTCCCCACTGGGGACCGGGCTAGGGTCGGGTATAACAGGGGTCTCTCATTGGGTGGCATTTACAGGACGCCATCACAGTGGGAACCCTAATCCACTAGCATAGGGACCTGGGTGAGGGGAGGAGCGGCCACCGGGATGGAGTTAGGTGCCAACACGACAAACAGTGCAGCATCCAATCAGTGAGTATAGAAACCTGGAACCGCAGCTACTGACTGAGACTTTGAATACCGACGCTGTCGTCCCGCGCCTCGGTGCTTCCAGGGACTGCCATCCCCATCCCCCTCCTGGGGATTGCTCCGCCTGTTGGGAGCGACAACACCTACATTAACACCATTCTCAGCAAGGATACCAGCAGCGGCAGCTAAATACCTGGCTGCGTACCACAGGTGGCGTCACGACAAACTATCCCAATCACCTAGCCTTCCTCTCCATTTGTGTATGCTTCGGGGCAACGGAACCAGGCCAGGCCACCCGTGACATCTCCAGACCTGACCCTCGACGGCCCGGCTACGAGTAGGCTAACCCCCTGCCCCGTGGGGCGCTACAGGCATATTGGAAAACGACCAACTACGAGGAGTGTACTCACAGATGCTATTGAGCTTAGTATGTTATTGATAATACTGCTCTTTAACTTCCAACTCAGTGGTGATCAAACTGTGGCTCTCCAGCTGTTGCAATACAACTCTCAGCAACCTCTGAGAGTTACCAAATTTCAAAAACAAATTATTTTATTTCACTACAGCCGTTTTTCGTACCGGTTTCTCATTATATCACATTCATTGCTAAAGTTTTGTATATTCAGTATATCACAAAAAGTTAATACACGCCTCACATGTTTGTAAATATGTTATTCTATCTTTTCATGGAATAACAATGAAGATATAACAGTTTGATACAATGTAAAGTAGTCAGTGTCCAGCTTATATAACCGTAAATTTGGTGTGCCCTGTAAATAACTCAACACACAGCCATTAATGTCTAAACTGTTGGCAAAAAAGTGAGTACACCGTTAAGTGAAAATGGCCTTTTTGTGCCCAATTATCCATTTTCCCTCCCCAGTGTCATGTGACTTAATAGTGTTACAAGGCCTCAGGTATGGGAATCAGGTGTGATAAATTTGGAAGTTCAATATGGCACCTCATGGCAAATAATTCTCTCAGGATTTGAAAAAAAAATAAGAATTGTTGCTCAAGATAAACATGGCCTTGGCTACAAGAAGATTGCCAATACCCTGAAACTGAGCTGCAGCATGGTGACGCCCTTTGAAACACGTCATTTTTTTAGACACACTTTGAGCCCGTAGCACTCACCATTTGACCCTGTGACGTCACACGCTAGCTCACATGCGACTTCCATACAGTCAGGACACCACTGGCCGGGGTGATCCGGCCTGTATCGCATTAGAACCCTGCCACCCACTCTGCACGTCCTACTCTAAAGGCTACTTTACACACTGCGATATCGGTCCCGATATCGCTAGTGTGGGTACCCGCCCCCATCTGTTGCGCGACACGGGCATATCGCTGCCCGTGCCGCACAACATCGCCCACAGCCGTCACACATACCTGTCCGGCGACGTCGCTGTGACGGGCGAACCGCCTCCTTTCTAAGGGGGCGGTCCATGCGGCGTCACAGCGACGTCACTGAAACGTCACTGAACCGCCGCCCAATCGCAGCGGATGGGCGGAGATGAGCGGGACGTAACATCCCGCCCACCTCCTTCCTTCCGCATAGCGGCCGGGAGGCAGGTAGGGAGAGTTTCCTCGCTCCTGCGGCGTCACACGCAGCGATGTGTGCTGCCGCAGGAACGACGAACAACCTCATTACTGCTGAAGTAACGATAATTGGGAATGGACCCCCGTGTCGCCGATTAGCGATTTTGCACTGTTTTGCAACGATGCAAAATCGCTAATCGATGTCACACGCAACGGCATCGCTAATGCGGCCGGATGTGCGTCACGAATTCCGTGACCCCAACGACTCCGCATTAGCGATGTCGTAGCGTGTAAAGCCCGCTTAAGACGAGTTTGAATATCATTCAGCTTATCCAGGTGAGCCACAGCTCCTCTATGGGCCTAGGAGATTGCCTGCCAGAACCATCTGCAGCCTTTGAACCTCTACTCACTGAGTATGTGACACTTATTGTTTGTAGCAATGATGCTACTGTGCAGCACTATATCAACATTAAAGAGAGCTATTGCTTCATGAACTTAACCTAATTCTATTTTTGTGCTCAGGGCATTGTGGCTAGTTCAGGACTACTGCATGGTTTTGTTCCATTTACAATTCTATTAGCACAGTACTTTGTCAATCCCCCTTTTTTGTGTCAATAGATTTAATCTTTATTTTTAATCCTTGTTTTTTCCTCTTGCATATTGTATACTTTGCATTAAGGATTTATTTGATTCTTTATATATCTGCATTAAGAGTCTCACTCACGGTTTTTCAAGTAGGACTATATTCCATACTGGTTTTTATCCACCTAACCCTACTGGATGTATGGTGATCTAAAGACTAATTTTAACCCCCCTTTTTCAGGTGGTCTATACACAGGACCACTTGATCAGCAGCGGCTACATCAGCACTGTAGCGCTGGTGTCTAATTCACTCCTTAATACAACACCTAGTAGGAGTGGTGGTATCCTGACCACCTTTTACATATGCTCATCATTATAAACAGAGGTTGCCTTTCAAAATAGACGCATGAGTGCTGCCAGCATTGCTGCAGAGGTTACAGGGGTGGGGTGGGGGTCAACCTGTTAGTGCTCAGACCATATACCGCATACTGCATCAAATTGGTCTGCATGGCTATCATCCCAAAAAGGAAGCCTCTTCTAAAGATGATGCACAAGAAACCCCACAAAAAGTTTGCTAAAGACAAGCAGACAAAAAACACGGATTACTGAAACCATGCTTTTCGGTCTGATGAGACCAAGATAAACTTATTTGGTTCAGTTGGCGTCAAGCGTGTGTGGCGGTACAGATGAGGAGTACAAAGACAAGTATGTCCTGCCTATAGTCAAGCATGGTGGTGGCAGTGTCATGGTTTTGGGCTGCATGAGTGCTGCCAGCTTTAGGGAGCTACAGTTCATTGAGAGAACGATAAATGCCAACATGTACTGGGTATACTGAAGCAGAGCATGAGCTCCTCCCTTTGTATTCCAACTTGATAACAACCCTAAACACAGCTCCAAGAGGACTACTGTCTTGCTAAAGAAACTGAGGGCAAAGGTGCTGGACTTCCTAAACATGTCTACAGACCTAAACCTTTTAGAGCATATGTGGGGCATCTTCAATATGAAAAGGGGAGGAGCACAAGGTCTCTAACGTCCACCAGCTTTGTGATGTCGACATGGAGGATGGAAGAGGATTCCAGTGGATCCTGTGAAGCTCTAGTGAAGTCCATGCCCAAGAAAGTTAAGACAGTGCTTTAAAATAATGGTGGCCAAACAAAATATTGACACTTGGGGAACAATTTGGCCATTTTCACTTAGGAGTGTACTCACTTTTGCTGCCAGCGGTTAGATATTAGTTGGCTGTGTTGAGTTATTTAAAGGGCACACCAGATTTACACTGTTACACAAGCTGTAGACTGACTACTGTACATTGTATCAAATTGGCATATCTTCAGTGTTGTCTTCTGAATAATAAAATATTTACAAAATTGTGAGGGGTGTACTCACTTTTGAGATATACTGTACATAGGATCTACTTGTTTTTTCTCTGTGTTAGGCCTCTTTCATACGTCCGTGTCTCCGGTACGTGTTTTGTCTGTTTCCTCAAGTACCGGAGACACGGGCACACGTAGACCCATTAAAATCAATGGGTCTGCACTCACATGCTTGTTCTGCTATGGACCGTGTGTACGTGTGGAGTATACGTGTGCTTGTGTGCTCCACACGTAAACATGTCCGTTTTTCTCCGGCATCACGGGTGTCACACGGAACGCAAACGGACCACATGGAGGTGTTCCGTGTGACACGCACTGGAGAAAACACACGTGTCTGAGAAAAAAATAACATATTCACTCCACTGCGGGCCAGAAGCAGCAGCAGCGGGGAGTTGGCAGAACCGGAGACCGAAGATCAGCACCACGGACAGCTACGCCAGGGACAGGTGAGCAGAAAGTTCCCGTTCTCTGTGTGTTATCACGGATTACACACAGAGAACACACGTGTGCCATAAACATGGCTCACGGAGGGCAATACGCACCTTTGACACGTCCGTGAAAAACGTGTGTGATTTTCACGGACGTGTGAAAGAGGCCTTAAGATGGATGTTACATTTTCTATGCACATCCCAGTTGCAAAAGGTTTATTCACTGTGGTTCACACTGAATTGTAATAAACCAATATGAATGCTGCACCGTGTGCAGAATTATTAGGCAAGTTGTATTTTAGATATTTTTTTTATTATTGATCAACAACTATGTTCTCAATCAACCCAAAAGACTCATAAATATCAAAGCTTATATTTTTGGAAGTTGGAGTGTTTTTTTTTTAGATTTGGCTATCTTAGGAGGATATCTGTTTTTGCAGGCAACTATTACTGTGCAGAATTATTAGGCAACTTAATAAAAACCAAATATATTCTCACCTCACTTGTTTATTTTCACCAGGTAAACCAATATAACGGCACAAAATTTAGAAATAAACATTTCTGACATGCAAAAACAAAACTCTAAAAAATTAGTGACCAATATAGCCACCTTTCTTTATGATGACACTCAAAAGCCTTCCATCCATAGATTCTGTCAGTTGCTTGATCTGTTTACAATCAACATTGCGTGTACTAGCACCCAAGCCTCCCAGACACTGTTCTGAGAGGTGTACTGTTTTCCCTCCCTGTAGATCTCACATTTTATGAGGGACCACAGGTTCTCTATGAGGTTCAGATCAGGTGAACAAGGGGGCCATGTCATTATTTTTTCATCTTTTAGACCTTTACTGGCCAGCCACGCTGTGGAGTAGTTGGATGCATGTGATGGAGCATTGTTCTGCATGAAAATCATGTTTTTCTTGAGCGATACCGACTTCTTCCTGTACCACTGCTTGAAGAAGTTGTCTTCCAGAAACTGGCAATAGGTCTGGGAGTTGAGCTTCACTCCATCCTCAACCCGAAAAGGTCCCACAAGTTCATCTTTGATTATACCAGCCCATACCAGTACCCCACCTACACCTTACTGGCGTCTGAGTCGGCGTGGAGCTCTGTGCCCTTTACTGATCCAGCCTCTGGCCCATCCATCTGGCCCATCAAGAGCCACTCTCATTTCATCAGTCCATTAAACGTTTGAAAAATCAGTCTTAAGATATTTCTTGGCCCAGTCTTGACGTTTTAGCTTATGTTTCTTGTTCAAAGGTGGTCATTTTTCAGCCTTCCTTATTTTGGCCATATCCCTGAGTATGGTACACCTTGTGCTTTTTTATTCTCCAATAATGTTGCAGCTCTGAAATATGGCCACACTTGTGGCAAATGGCATCTTGGCACCTTCACGCTTGATTTTCCTCAATTCATGGGCAGTTATTTTGCGCCTATTTTGCCCAACACGCTTCTTGCGACTCTGTTGGCTATTTGACATGAAACGCTTGATTGTTCGGTGATCACGCGTCAAAAGTTTGGCAATTTCAAGACTGCTGCATCCCTCTGCAAGACATCTCACAATTTTGAACTTTTCAGAGCCCATCAAATCTATCTTCTGACCCATTTTGCCAAAGGAAAGGAAGTTACCTAATAATTAAGTACACCTTATATAGGGTATTGATGTCATTACACCACACCCCTCCTCTTTACAGAGATGCACATCACCTGATTTACTTAATTGGTAGTTGGCTCTCAAGCCTATACAGCGTGGAGTAGGACAACATGTTTAAAAAGTATCATGTGATCAAAATACTCATTTGCCTGATAATTCTGCACACATTGTACATGAAAAATAATTATAGGATTTTATTTTGTTAAGTAATATGATTTTAGTTACACAGAGCCTTGAAAAAGTATATATTCCCTTTTCCACAGTTTTATTTCAAATTATACCCAAAAATAAATGTATTTTAATGGGATTTTATGTGATATACCTAACACAAACTAGTATTTGTGAAGGGCATTGGTGGGCAATTAATTTTCCTGAAGGGCCACATGAGAGACCGAGACTGGAGTGGCAGGCTGAACCAATAGGCTAAAATGAATTAAGCTCAATATTAATATTAACATATTAATAATTATTATTTTATATTAATATTAATTGTTTAATTTAATATTGAGCAGAATTAAACCGCACCAATCACCAGGATTTTCCTATATAACCTAAAGCTAGTGCTATACAGGCACTATCATGCTGATTCTATACATACAGTACAAACTACTTCACATGGATACTGTAGTAGGTTTATAATTAATTTGAAAACTATATTTAGCATATATGTTGAGAAATGTTTCCAATGGGTACTTTTAATGTCCCTATAGACATTCATTTGTATGTATTATTTTGGCATACATTTGCCTGACATACATTAACTAAATTAAAAATTGTAATTGGCTTTTCAAAACTCTGTAACTCTTACAAAATGTACCCATCGGTGTTAATGATGTTCTGTAGATCTTTGAAAAGTTTCTGCCAAACTTACTCATTGAGTGCAGTGTGAACAGACCCTACTTATTTGTATAAAGACAGTCTAAGGCCTCTGCCACATTCACGTGAAAATCACGCACGTGCCTAGAGACACGTATTTCCCCTGCGTGTTGCGTGCAAGTAAGTACGTGTCTCTGGTACGTATGGGACACGTGTGCTCTATGTATGCTATCCGCGATAGCACACGTAGAACCGGTAATTAACATACTCACCTGGTCCTTCCTGCTGTCCGCGCTGCTGTCCGTGGTGCTGATCCTCGGTCTCCAGCACTCCCGTGTCCCCGCTGCTGCTGCTGCCAGGCAGTGAAGTGAATATTCTATGAGATTAATGAGCGGCGGTCGGCAGCAAGAGGTAGCAGCAGCAGAGACAGGAGGGCTGGAGAAGGTGAGTTAATGTTTTGTTTTTTTTTCACTGACACGTGTGTTTTCTCCGGCGCGTGTCACACGGGACCGCATCCACACTACACTCGTGTGGTACGGGTGCGGGCCGTGTGACACCCGTGCTGCGGGAGAAAACACTGACATGTCAGCGCTTTGAAAAACGCACACACGTACAAACGCACACGGACACACGTTTCGTGTGGTTTTACGTGTGTGTGCCTGCTACAATAGGGTAGCATTGCTTAACGTGTCTCCGTGCCGCCGGTACTTGTAAAAAATGACAAACACGTGCCGGCGGCACAGATGTGTGTCGCAGGCCTAAGAAAGTTGTTGCTATGGGAAACAAACTCATATGTTCTTTAGGACAGAGTCTATATGTAACGGCCAGAGTATAAGAGCAACCTACACCACTTTACATGCTACTATTCAGAACTCGTCTATACACTGTTAAGTCCCATGGTGTTGTTTATATCTTATTCTATGAATAAAAGGACTTGTATATTGAGATTTTTATTGTTTTATTAATTCCTCTTTTTGTTCCCTTCATTTTTGGCCCAGTTTGTGTAGGGCGCATTGACTGACTTCCTCCGATCTGTTATCCTGTGTTGACATGCCGGTTTGAGTTCTTGTACAAAGAGTCTTTCACTGTTTAGGAAATCCACATTCTTCTCATAACCGGCTGGTGTGTAGCTTGCATTGGAGTCTAGTTTTTAGAATAAATCATTGTCTTTTGGTGTGTAGTCAGGCTTTTATTACTATTTATAATGTACAAGTGCTTTTGTCCAAACTGATTAGCAGTTTAAGTAGCAGGCACTCCTTTGCACATTATTAGTAACCCAGAGCAAACACTGCATACCATGTGAACTATCAATCATTCTTCAGTTAATAAGAGTCTGGGATATAGCTTTATTAGCGCAAACGGGATTCACTTGAGAAATTCACTTGAAACAGCTTTAGGCCTGATAATATAGTGTTTTTCACCGCTTCCATTAGACTTTAAAGAGGACCTATAGCCTCCTGGAAACTTCTTGAAGAATAAGGAGATCAAACTATAAAACATTTCTTTGATTTATATGATTCGTAAAATAAGAAAAAAAATCACACCCAGCCTGTTTTCACCTTCCTGACCAGGCCAATGTTTTCAATTCTAAACAGAGTCAATTTATGTGATATGATAATATCTCTGGAACATAATATATTCCACTGATTTTGAGATTGTTTTTTCATGACACGTTGTACTTCATGTTAGTGATCGTTTAGTCTATATGAATTGGGTATATTTATGAAAATATCAAAAAGTTTACAAAACTGTCGCAATTTTCAAACATTCAATTTTTATGCCCTTAAATCAGATAGTTATATCCCACAAAATAGTTAATTAATAACATTTACCAAGTCTACTTTACATAAGCACCATTTTTGAAACATAATTTTTTTTTGTTAGGAAGTTAGAAAACTTAAAAGTTTATCAGCAATATTTCATTTTTCTAACAAAATTTACTAACACCCCCCCAATTTTTTAGAGGGACCACAACACATTTAAAGTGACTTTGAGATATGGTGAGCACCTTTAACCCACAGGTGCTTCACAGAATTTTATGACGTTTATTTGTGAAAATAAAAGAATACATTATTACTAAAAATGTTGCTTTAACCCCAAATTTTTCATTTTTACCAAGGTAACATTAGAAAATGGAATATACAATTTGTTCTGCAATTTCTCCTAAATTCAGGAATAACCCATGTAGGGTGAAAAACTACTGCTTGGGTGCACAGCGTCCGGAAGAGAAGGAGTGGTATTGGAATTTTGAAGCACAAAATTGGCTGGAAAAGACAGAGGACACCATGTTGTTTTTCCAGAGCTCTGATGTGCCTAAATAATGGAAACACCCACAATTCACCCTATTTTTTAAACTAGACCCCTCAAGGAATTTATCTAGCGGTGTGGTGAGCGACTTGAATCCAAAGGTGCTTCACAGAATTCTACAGTGTTAAGCAGTAAAAATGAAAAAAATACATGTTTATCACAAAAATGTTATTTCAACCACAAGTTTTTCATTTTGACAAGGGTAACAGAAGAAAGTAGACCACACAATTTATTGTGTAATTTTCCTGAGTACAGGGTACCCCATATGTGTTGGCAAACTATTGTTTCGGTGCTAGACACCAGGGCTCGGAATGGAAGGAGTACCATTTGACTTTTGGAACGCAAAATTGGCTGGACTACATAGCGGACACCATGTTCTATTTGCAGAGCCCCTGATGTGCCTAAACAGTAGAAACCGCTTAAGAGTGATGCCATTTTGGAACCTATATCCCTCAAGGAATTTATCTATGGTTGTGGTAATCACCTTGAACCCCCAGGGGCTTCTCAGAATTTTATTATGTTGAGCTTTGAAAAAGAAAAAATACATTATTACAGCAAAAAATGTTGCTTTAACCCAAAATTTGTAATTTTCACAAGGGTAATAGGAGAAAATGGACCATACAATTTGTTATATAATTTCTCCTGAATACACTGATACCTGATATGTGGTGGAAAACTGCTGTTTGGGCATACGGAAAGGCTTGGAAGGGAAAGAGCACTATTGGAATTTTGTGATGAAAAATTAGCTGGAATGGTTAGTGGATGCCATGGCACATGGCAACCCCCTAATGTGCCTAAACAGTGGAAACCCCCCCACAAGTGACATCATTTTGGAAACTATGCCCCTCAAGGAATTTACAGTAATACAAAAGTTGTCCAATTATAATATAGAAATGCTGATTTCACAATGCTTCAAGGATAAATCTATGTATGTACCAATCTGAGTTTAATATGGCTCAGAAAATGAAGAATTAAAATATAGAAATGTTATTGAGATACATTAAAAATACCCATAAAAATATATCAGCAAAGTTGCCTCCAAAGACAAAAGACATGAATACGTGCCAGCCAATAAATGTATATCAGTTTGTATAGTAGACATTATAAAATTGTGGTCATATTAGTGATAAATGTTATACAGATAAAAAGGCATAATAAATTCATAATTATAGTGCAATAAAGTATGAAAAGGAGTAATTCTGATCTAGCCTTTTGAGGGTGGCTCTTACCCCTATAAATATCTGGTAATATCACATTAGCAACAATACATGAATTGTAGTCACCAACATCATATATGGTATTGTTCTTCTGCATGCAGATTATCATAAAGTGCTGATGATAGTTCTACAACATAATAATTATGTAACAAGTGTTACCTTAGAATATTGGACTTTGCTGCTCATGGGATAAATGGCATCATGTCCCTCCACCCCGAAGCGCGTTTCACTCGGCTTCTTGGGATAAATCCCTCAAGAAATTTATCTAGGTGTGTGGTGAGCACCTTTAACGCACAGGTGCTTTACAGAATCTTATAACGTTGAGCCGCAAAAATGAAAAAATTACATTTTTACTACAATAATGTGGCTTTAACCCCCATTTTTTTCATGTTTCCAAGGGAAACAATAGGAAGTGGATGATTCAATTTGGTGTGCACTTTTTCCTGATTACAGCGATATTTGATATGTGGATGAAAGTTGTTGTTTGGGGCACAGCAGGGATCGGAAAGGAAGGGCACTATTTGAATTTTGGAGAGCCATTTTCGCTGGCATAGATTGTGGACACCATGTTACATTTTAGAATATCAAGCATGCCAAAACAACATAAACCAACCACAAGTGAACCCATTCTGAAAACTATATCTCTCAAGGAATTCATCTTTGGGTGTGCAATTTTAACCCTTATTCAGGGAATTGTATGACATTGAGCTGTGAAAAGAAAAATTACCATTTTTTTTCCACTAAAATGTTGCTCTGCCCCAAAGTTTTAATTTTCAAAAAGGATCATAGGGGAAAATAGACCATATAATCTGTTATACAATTTCTTCTGGGTTTGCCAATATGTGATCAAAAACTACTTACACAATGCAAAGCTCTGGAGGGATAGTGCGCCATATTAGAGTTCAGATTTAGTTGGCATAGTTTAGGTCTGTCATGTCATATTGGCAGAGTCGATGAGGTGCCAGAACAGCTGAAATTCCCTACAACTGACCCCATTTTATACACTGCACTCCTCAGTGAATTCATCTAGGGGTGTTGTGAGCATATTGACACCACAGGCGTGTCACAAAAGTTTTGACTATTGGGTGGTGAAGAATAAATAATTACATTTGTACCACTAAAATGTGGTTTTAGCCACAGATTTCAAGTTTTCAGAAAGAGAATATGTAAAAGAGCAGCATAACAATTTCTCCTGAACTTGGCAATACCCCACATATGATAGTACTGTACTATTTTGGCCACACCGTAGTGCTCGGGAGGAAAGAAGCACTATTTAACTTTTGGAGCACAAATTTTCTTAGAATAGTTTGCGGACTCCATTTGAAGAGACCCTAAGTGCCAGAACAGCAGAAACCCTCTAAATTCATCACATCTTGGAAATTACAACCCTCTGGGAATTCATTTATAGGTGTAGTGCCCATTTTGAACCTGGAAAACATCCATGGAGTCAAACTCAGTGAATGTTTCAAAATTAAAAATTGCAAATAAACCCTTAAAGTGCCCAATATATTGTAGTGGCCTTGTATCCAGCTTGTCCTTATAGAGATACAAACCACTTAAATAATGCCGGCATTCCTCTCTACAAATATGCCAAGCATGGACGTTAATTTTCATTTAGACACATTGTGATGCTCAGAGTGGAGGGGTGCATCTGGATTTGGGAATACAGATTATGCTGGATTTCTTTTCAGGGGGAAGAAATAGCACATTTCCAGAACTTTTGTGCAATCAGTAACATGAAATCCCTCTATATTTCCGATAACAGATGATGTACTGGAGTGGGGACTTTTTTTTGTGGGTTGAGTTGAATGCTATTTGGTGGTAATTGAGTTTCAGCACATTTTGGGTCAGTTCACATTTATTCTGTTCTCTATGCTGAGCACTTACATTAGGATTTCCATCTACATCTTTGAAATACGTGGTTCAGATCAAACCCTGATGGATCCTTTCACTAATAAAGCACCAGAGTTACTCCAGACTACATTTGGACTCTTTTCAGCAGTGTACTTTTTTTAAAGGTGCACAAATCATGATTGACCACACTTTTGTGTAAGCCTAAAAAGACATGTTAAAAGATGGACACCGGGCCACAAGCCAGACAACAGTTTAAAGTGATGTCATCTACCTTACTAGAGTGAATTTGCCATTGGTAATTTTGTCTGAATCGCGTTTTTCAGAGATTTTCACGTAGTCACCGGTGCAAGCGATCAGCTTTGAGCAGAGGATAAAGTGAGCTGATTATTGCCATCTTTGAGAGGAAGAATAAACAAATCAACAACAGTTGAAGAATTGGCTTTAGTACTACTTGTTATGCTGTTCACATTGTTGTATAAGTATTAGGGCAGCTTTATTTCTCAGGTCAGTATGATTACAGCAATTCCAGATTTATAGACTGTATATTTTTTTAGATCTGACTATCACACAAAAAATTGAGTGTTTACAAAATATCACCGAATGAAGGCTAGTTTTCTGCCAACAGTCTGTGAGGGTTTGTTTTTGTGGGATGAGTTGAAGTTTTTTTTGGTATTATTTTTGTCCCATAATATTTTTTAATCACTTTCTATTCTGCTTTTTGTGAGGCAGAATCAAGAAAAAACAGCAATTCAGAAATTGTTTGTTTTTTTAACACTGTTAACCGTGTCATAAAAGTGTTAAGACAGCTTTATTCTTTGGGTCAGTACAATTTTTTCTTTATGTTCTGCCGCTTTTACACCATAAAAATACTTTTATAGCAAGACAAATAGGTTTTGTTTGCATTGCTGTATTTTGAGAGCTATAGCTTTTTTTTTTCCACTAATGAAGCCGTATCGCAGCTTGTTTTCTGTGGAAGATGACGTTTTCAAATACACCATTTTTTTCATATGGTTTTTGATTGTGTTTTATTCCACTGTTTTCTCAAACTATATGATGAAAGTACAAAGTTTTTGCTACATTTTACTTTTTTATGATGTTCACAGAAGGGGTTAACTAGTATAACAGTTTTATAGATCGGGTTTTGCCGGATACGGTTATACCAAATGTGTGTACTTCTTTTGTTTATTTTATGTTTTACATGAATATACCCCCTTTTCAGATTTTAAGATGCACAGTACTATAAGACGCATCCCAAATTTAGAGGAGGAAAATGGGAAAAAAAATGTAAAGTTAAAATGGGGGTCCTTGTAGTCTTATGATCCATCTTAAAGGCCTAGAGTAGCTTACTGGGGCCCAGGGGGCAATGGAGCAGGGTCAGAGGAAACCGAGAATCGAGATTTCAATCTGTGCATGTGACTCCTCTGACGCCATTTCCCTGAAGTCCACTACGTCTGCCTCGGAGCACCGTGCCAAGCCCATGGCCTGCAGCATCACTCCACTCTGATCCAGCTCCACTGCCCCCACATTACTCCAGTAAACTACATTCGGCTTATGAGACACACTCTCATTTTCCCCCAATTTTTGAGAAAAATAAGTGCGTCTTATAACCTGAAAGATACGGTATATATTTATTAGCAGAATATTTTTTCATTTAATTGTTTTTTTTATTTTCACATTTTTCAAAAGTACGTTTTTTTAAACTTTTTCTTCTTTTTTACTTAGTCCCTATATGGGATGTTAATTATTACTCTGATTGCTGGCATAATACCTTGCAATGCGCAATCATTAGAATACATTATACCTATCAGCTTTACACTGACAGAATGCCTGTTAGACCATACTTCTGGCATGATCTAACAATCTTACAGTAGCTGGCTGACCTGTAGGTCATTATTGGACCTCGGGTTGCTATGACAATGATTGGGCTCCTATTATAATGCTCTTTTATTGAGTGGGTGTGGAGCACACACTCTCTCCCAGCCTCCTAAATAGTGTGATTGTTATTGATTGCTTCATTTAGTGGGTTCAACAGCCAGGTGTAGTGCGAGGATCTGCCCTAGCTATGACTATAGCTCACACTGAGCTCCTGGTGGCTCTCATGATCGCCATGACATACATTTACAGAGACTGGAGTGGGAAGAAGGTGATCTCTGTAATGTCTCACTGTATTGACAGCCTAGTTGGTTTTCCTCCTTTTGAGTAGTGATGTAATGATGTTCTGTCAGTGGTCATCTGGAAGTTCTAAAATGGCTACCACAGACGGACTTAGTACAAGCCACTCCACTTACCAGATCCCAGGGATTACCCTGGTCTTTAACCTGTAACCTCAGGGATTTGGACTTAAATAGGGGCCCTTTGGCTTTGCCACAGAATAAGCTGCAGTAAGGAGTAGAGGCTGGCAGACATTGTTATGATGTAGAGTTAAAACCAAGAAGGCAGGAAAAGTACAAAATCAGAATCTGTAAGAATAGTTAGAACACAAGTCAAAGTCAAAACAAGGAGCAAAGATAACTACTAGAAGGAAAACAGACAGGACTGAACCAGAGAAGCACAAGACTATATCTGGCAGCTTTCAGAAGTAAGCTGGCAGCTTTAGAAGGGTGTGGTGCTTTCCAATTGGCTGAAACAAGGTGCTGATATTTTCAGCTCAACAGCACACACATCCATACTGTCAGACTAGACAGCACTACATATCCCAGCCACTGCAATATTAGTTGCTGGCCAGAGCCTGCGTTGTCCAGAGTTTCTAGTTCTGACATTGCTTCTTTCACCAGCTCTGCTTGCAGAGTGAATACAGTTGTGCCTGGTGACTGAAGCAGATGTCGCAAGAGCGGGCTCTGGTGGAGATGTGACTAGGGAGATACCAATGTGTATAGGTAGGTAGTGGCCAACTTATAAACTCATGAAATATGTGCTGCAATGTTACTTCATGCACTTTATGTTGGATATATAGAAGTACAAGTGCATCTCAATAAATTAGAATATCATCAAAAAATTGATTTATTTCAGTAATTCAATACAAAAAGGGAAATGCATATATTATATAGAGTCATTACAAGTATTTATTTCTGTTAATGTTGATGGTTATGGCCAATGAACACACAAAAGTCATTATTTCAGAAAATAGTGATAATACTGTGGTTATTAAATCAGGTATTTGTACTTTTGGCAGCGTGGACAGGTGACAAGTCCTTCTGGAAAATGAAATTTCCATCTCCAAAAAGCTTGTCGGCAGAGGGAAGCATGAAGTGCTCCAAAATTTCCTGGTAGACGGCTGCACTGACTTTGGTCTTGATAAAACACAGTGGACCTACACCAGCAGATGACATAGCTCCCCAAACCATCACTGGTTGTGGAAACTTCACACTAGACCTCAGGTAGCTTGGATTGTGGCCTCTCCACTCTTCCTCCAGACTCTGGGACCTTGATTTCCAAATGAAATGCACAATTTTTTTATCATCTAAAAACAACCCCTTGTACCATTGAGCAACAGTCCAGATCTTTTTTTGCCTTGGCCCAGGTAAGACACTTCTGGCGTTGTCTATTGGTCATGAGTCGGTTGACACAAGGAATGTGACAGTTTTAGCCCATGTCCTGGATACATCAGTGTGTAATGGGTCTTGAAGCATTGACTCCAGCTGCAGTCTAAAGTTTTGAATGGCCTTTTCTTAACAATCCTATAAAGGTTGTGGTTATCCCGGTTTCTTCTGCACCTTATTCTACCACATTTTTTCCTTCCACTCAACTTTCCATTAATATGCTCTGATACAGCACTCTGTGAACAGCCATCTTTTTAGCAATGAATTTTTGTGGCTTACCCTCCTTGTGTAGTGTGTCAATGACTGCCTTCTGGACATCTATCAAGTCAGCAGTCTTCCCCATGATTGTGTAGGCTACTGAACCAGACTAAGGGACCATTTTAAACCCTTAGGAAGCCTTTGCAGGTATTTTGTGGTAAGTATTCTAATTTTCTGAGATAATGACTTTTGGGTTTTCATTGGCTGTAAGCCATAATCATCAACATTAACAGAAAAAAACACTTAAAATAGATCACTCTGTCTGTACGTAATGTAATGTATAATATATGTGCTTTCCTTTTATATTTGAATTACTGAAATAAATTAACTTTAAGATGACATATTCTATTTTATTGAGATGCACTTGTAACTAATTTCAGTGCTGTGTACATTGATACTTTCAACATCTGTGTGTCTTTTGTATATACACTTCTCGAAAAAATAAAGGGAACTCTAAAATACTACATCCTAGATCTCAATGAATGAAATATTCCAGTTGCAAATCTTTATTCATTATATTGTGGAAAGCGTTGAGTACAATAAAACATAACAATTATCAATGAAAATCAAAATTCATATCCCATAGAAGTTTGGATTTGGAATGATACTCAAAATCAAAATGGAAAATCAAATTACAGAGTGATCCAACTTCAGAGAGAGCACAATATTAAATGATCATAATGGGAATAACTATTTGTTATGACCATAAACAATTTCCCATAAAAATATATATTTTATTAGAATATATTAAAATATTGTCCAAAGGACAAAGAAGACACAAAAAACAGACAAAAAATATACAGCGATGCACAACAACTCCCCAATAAGGCTTGAAGCAATATACACTCACTATCACATTCCCTAACATTGTCACCTAATTATAGGGAAAGGCGTGGGGGGGTTCAAAAGCAGACAAACTGCAGGAAAGAGAACCAGGGTCTAGATGAAGCAGAACTGATTCATAAAACTCCAGATGTCAATACTTAACTTCCCAAAGGAAGATCCTTCATGATTCCTTGTGTTCAAAGATAGCAGTAAGCTGGATGGTCAAGGAACCCCATGGAGCTAATTCTGCAGTTTCTTGGAATACATATATGGGGAGAACAAGGCAACTGCATCATACTAAGAGGACTCTGCATAAATCGTAGTCCATAGGTCACAGAATTGGCTTCACGGGGTTCCTTGACCATCCAGCTTACTGCTATGTGTGAACACAAGGAATCATGAAGGATCTTCCTTTGGGAAGACCCTTTTAATAATGTACCTAGAGAATACATGCAAACACTTTATGCAAGGACAATTAAAGCATGCATACTGTATGTATAGCTGAGTTGAGATGAAAGCATCAGTTGTGTATGCACCAATGACTGTGGTGAATCTCTTTTGCTCTTCAGCAATATGTTTTCTGCATTTAATCTGTTTTATAGGATTTTAGCTTGTTGCGTGTACATAAACCTATTTCATTGTGTAATAATGAACAGATTTTTTGGACAAAGATGAAATGAGGATGCGCCCTGCTGACAAATTCTTAACATTGGAAGGGGGTCTTCCTGGAAACATGGCAAATATTATATTATGGTGTCTTTACTGCTCCTCCACAACTAGCATATTTTGAGTTCTATTAGTTTAGCTCAAAACTCTTTAACACTGAAGTGGTCTCCAGTACATTAACATATATTGTTTAACTTTAAATGCTGGAAATAGAAAAAAAATATGTATGATAAGTGTACAAAAAATTGCTTGGGATCCCCATTATTTTTACATATAATTCACAGAAGACAAGAATTAGGTGTGCACATACACATATATACAGTGATATTATGTATCCCACGAGGATGATGTGCCTACTGATCTCCAACACAGCAGCTCAAGATACACACCAGCAGATGATATAATCATATTGCATAAATCAATTTACAGACTGAATTGAAATAGGTTCATATAGTACCAAATACATGCATATATGTCCCTCTTAAATACCAGACGACAAAATTGTTTGATGACATATCTCAAAGCAGCTACATCATGAGTATTATACTATATAGCAAAAAAAAAAACCAAAACCTTAAAAAAAAAAAAAATCATAAACCTCCAGTAAGTACTAATAAATATATAGGTACAGTTACCATACTGCCATTTTTAAAATCTTCATTCAATTTAAAATGTAAAAAATAAGGGATTGTGCTTGATAGTGTAGTATCTTAAAATATAGTTAGTTCAACCTCAGATACTGTTATCACAACTTTTTTTAATATGTGACAGGTGGTGAAATGTGCTGCAGATCAGTGGGGTCTGTTTCAGAAACCCCCACCATTTGCTCAAAGGTCTTGTCACAAAGGTCTTGTCACATAGGTCTTTTCACAAAGTTCTTGCTCAGGAGACAGAAGGGCTAAGCATTCACCTGGGTGCGTGCACAGAGTGGTGTACTCATAGACTTTCTATTGAGCATGTATACAGCTCTTTGTGTTTTTTTTCTTACAACAGGATTCTGAGCAGCACACGTCTAAGAAGTTTTGAAGAATAGTGGTAGTGTACAAGCTTAGACCTCCATCAATCTGTGGAAAACCTGTACCATATTAAAAATATGTAAAAATGGATAAACAAATGTATAAACGTATCCTAAGGAGTTTATTAATTCTAACTCATATAAATGCATCTACTCTACTTTGATAAAACAAAATTACAATGCTTAAAAGAAAATTTTACTCGTATTCAACTTGCATTTCTGGGGAGGCCTTAAAGGGAACCTGTTACTATTGTTTTAGCATATGAGCTAATAGCACCACCCTCCAATGCTATATTCTAAAATGTTGTACATTTTGTCCTGACCCCCTAAAAACCTTTTGAATAGCTCCCGTGCTAAATGAAAATGCAACCGGTCCCGTTCAATGGGTGTCTTTGCAGCATCTCCTGTCCCTCCTCTCCACTGGTAGTCCCTGTCCTCTTGATGTGATTGATGTTGATGACACATCCTGAGTCATCCACGTAGCCGAACATACTCTTGCACCTACGCAGGGAGATTGCGGTTCTTGCAGGCATACTTTGCAGGCATACTTTCTGCTGCGGGCAGAGCCTGAAGCCTAACCGTTCATGAGTCGGCAACAGCTCGCACTAGTGCATGGCAAAGTGCGCCTGCGCAAACCGCAATCTCCATACACAGGTGCAAGATTATGTTTGGCTATGTGGATGACCAAGGACACATTATCCACATCAATCACATCGATAGTCCCATTAATGGACGGTCGCATTTGCATACAGTGTGGGGGCTATTCAAAAGGATTTTTTGGGGAATATACTGGGGGGTCAGGACATAATATGCAACTTTTTAGAATGCAGCATAGTTGCTAAGGAAAGTGGTGCTATTAGCTCATACACTAAAAATTGGTGACAGGTTCTCTTTAAAAGTCGATCAGAATTATTTTATTTACAATAATATAAACATTCTACAGAATCTCCTTTTTTAGCTCTCTACGTTGTGTAGATCTGGTTTTTTTTAATTTATGTATCATAATATGAATGCATCATATTTTCTAATACTTTTGTGTTGTTCCTCTCTTGCTTCCTTGAATTTTATGAATAAATTGACATCTGGGTGTAACCTATTGTGAAGGGGGGTCCTTGTATACTCTGACATTGTCCAATCAATGGTGACAATGTTGCACAGTGTAGGGACACCCCCCAACCGGTAACACCCAGCTGTCAATTTATTAATAAATTCCAGGGAGGCATAAGAGAAGAACAACACAAAATTATAAGACCATGATCCAGAATTGTTATTTCACATACAGAGATTTATTTAAAAGAAGTCATGTCATCAGTGCTGACAGGTTCTCTTTAATGTTCCATCCTCTAAGCATTTGCCATAATCTGCCTTTCATACAGTACTAACAGATTATACATTGTTGTACCAAACAATAATAAGATAGGTCACAGCTCAATAAATTAAAGGAAACTCGAAAGGTAAAAGTGCCGAGTTTTTGCTCATAATGCGATATTTCCTTCTTAAGCATCTCAAGTTACATTATAATTAGGTAAGAGGTAAACTGAAGAAGTTTGTTCATTTCTTTGATGTTGAAAGAATGTCTGTATCTTTTCAAGTGATAAAATTTATAGTAAACTATTATCTCTTAATTAAACAAGATATTTGATACTTCTCTTGCTGGCTTCCATACTTTGCTTGGCAAAGATAATTGTAACAGTTACGCAAGGAAAATCTCTTTGACAGCTATTACACAAGAACAAGTATACTTCAAACAAAGTGAGTACGTCTTCTGCCAAATATGCTTTCTTAAGTAAATGCACAGGGTATATTTAATAGTGGTTTATTGTTTCCAGTGTTACCTTTACTTTGAAATCCACTAGTAGGGGATCTAACGTAAATTCCATTTCTTTAAAGGGGCTTGAGAGCCAATGAAGCAATAAAGTGGGTGAACCTATAGTTACTTTCTTGTCCTTTTTCTGACTGATTAAGGAAAAAGCAAAAGCATGCAAAAACAAAAAATATTATGAGTTCCTTCTTTTGTGATATCATGTTTTGTTTTTTTAATGATACACAGACCTGCATTACATCACAAAATAGGGAACTCATAATCTTTTAACAGATCTGAAATCTGTTTTTGTTTTGGGTACATAAAGAGAGAGCAGATAATCCAGGCCATTCATAGCTAGATACACATAGCATTACTTTCAAATATTAGAAAGACAACATAACACCTTCATAACAAAGGTAGAAACAGAATCACTCTTTAATTCTTTATTAGGGATGATCGAATACCTCAAATATTCGGCATCGCGAATATCCGACGAATAGGTCGCCGCTATGCGAATATTCGATGCGCAATGTAAGTCTATGGGAAGCCTGAATAGTTCCGAATAGTTGTTATTCGGGTTTTCCATAGACTTACATTGCGCATCGAATATTTGCGAATAGTCGAATAGCGGCGACCTATTCGGCAAATATTTGCGAAGCTGAATATTTGAGGTATTCATTCATCCCTACTCTTTATTATTCAGTAAAGCACTCAGGACTGCACGTGTGTGGCCATCATTTCGGCAGCTGAGACATATGAATTCTCCTTTCATTGAGGATTGCATATCTCAGGAACAGGAAAGCTGCATGTTAAAGGGGTTTTCCCACAGACAAAATTCATTTTAATCAATAGATCTTGAAATAATAAGTTCCACAATTGGATGTGTTTAAGAAAAATGTTCCTGTGCTGAGATAATCTTATATATGTGTCCCTTCTATGTACTGTCTAATGGCCGTGTCTGACCGTAGCGGGACATGGTCTGAGCATACCACATCTCTTCAGGAGGGGAGGAAGTAAGAAAATATTCAGATATCACAGCAAGGGATCGCAAATAACTGAGATGAATCATTCTTTGAGATGAAATATTTTTTAAAAACTGCTTTGGAAATGTTTTACCTCCCAGAAAGAATCATCTATGATCCCGTGCTGTAATATCTTTATACTTTTTTACTTCATCCCTGGACCAGGAGCTGTGGGATGATCAGACCATGTCCCTGTACAGTCAAACACAGTCATTACACAGTATATAGCAGGTACACATATATAAGATCTCAGCGCAGGAACATTTCTTTTAAACGCATTCAATTGTATATTTCATTATTATTCCAAGATCTAGAATTAACTTCGTTTGTGGGACAACCTCTTTAAGTTTCACTACCATATAGCTTTAGCTGTAATATAGTGAGAATACTTGTCAGTCACCAAAAGTAAATCTTAATTCCTTAGTGGTGCCTGGTGGGCACCCATTGGGTTTTGGTACACACATCCCACCTCTTAATTGAAAAGTGGTAATAGTATACAAAACCTTTTCTACATTGCTTACATTTTCAGCACACTGTTCCAGTGAATGAACATTCTTTGGTTTAAGAAAGTGGTCTAAGTATGTTTCTGAACTTGGTCTGCTTCTGACTACCTGATACCCCACTTTCCACTACAGACCACCTTTAAGTTTTTATAGAACATAAATCTATTTTGACTATAAAGATCTATACCTCTTAAGTTCTGAAAGTGAAAGATGGACAGAAATCTACTGTTTTATGCCCTGTTAAAATCAATACCTTCTTTACTGAGATGTGAAAGATCTGCTTCAAAGTAGCTGATCTGTAGATTGAATTTGTATTAAAATTCATAAAAGTTATGTTCCCTTTTAATCTAGAAACTTTGGCCAAAGAGTTTCCAGTACCTGTTCTAAATTGTCAGGTGGTATAGTATTGTTACGTCGCTCACAGAGAGGAGTGAGTTTCTAGTGACTAAGTGTGTAGTATGGAGTAGCATTTAGGTGGCGCTGTGAGCATGTGTGTGTTGCAAGAGCAGCAGGGAAGTCAGACAAGCCAAGGTCAATGCCGGGGGGATGCAACAAAACACAGAGAGCAGACAAGAACAAGGTCAGTATACAGGCCGTGGGGTCAGGTAACCAGGAGAGCACGTAAAGGACACAAGGGGCATGCAAAGCCGTAGTCAGGAGGGAATAAAAGGTCAGAAGCCAGACGGTCATGCAGGGTCAGGCGAGCAGGCAGAGGAAAGTTAGGGGACAGTCCAGGGTTGAGTACCAAGATCAATACACCAAACAAACCATGAGCCAGGCACTTACTGCAACTAACCAGGAAATATGACTGGCATTGCTACGGCCACAACCACTCCTTAATGAAGCATGGCAATCAACTGGAAAACGGAGCAAGTGAGCACTCGGTGTAGGTTAACAGCCCGTCACAGTGTCACAGTGTCTTGCTAAATTTTCCTAAAAAGGGGCTGAAAGACCATACTTACAAAGCGCTCACTGATATCCTAATCAGGCACGAATACTAAGATTCTTTATAGCAAGATATTATTTATTTTAATAGCACATGAATAATCAATGGTACATAGACATTAGCACTACTTTATAGTCATAGAATCTTATACAATAACAGAAATATGCATCAACATTACCGTATGTTGTAGCATTCCTTCCTCATCGGAGGGACTTGATTAGTGAGAAGAAAAACAACCCGGCCTCTGCATCACAGGCGCAGTGCATCCACTTTGAGCATCCTGGAAATGTCCCTGTCTCACTAAGAAAGCCCTGTATTTTTATACCAAACTTTGTATATTGTGGTGTCGTGTGCACTGAGTATTGCAATTGGTGACCAGCATGTGAATGCTGAGTCACGGCCATGTAACCTGCCCACATGCTGCTGTCAGCACCAGTAGCTTCCTGCACATGTTGCTGGCTTGACCACTGGTTTCCTGCATATGTTGCAAACTAACCATTGGTTTCCTGCATATGTTGAACTGTAAGCATTCCTTCCTCATAATAGTGGTTTGTTCAAGACCTACTTAACACATACTCTTCATCATGGTGAAATCGGGTCAACCAGAGGACACCTCTCTGATACTGAGTTTGGATGGATCAAATAAGACCTGTGATCACTGTCTTTTGATTAGGATTCCTATCTAATCACACTCATTCTTCAGTCATATCACATTGGTATCACACACAGAAAGGTACCTGAAACACTGGCAGGCTGTTCTGTGCAGTGCACAGGCAAACACCGGCTCCACAGGAGGACACAGTAGAAAGTCGCATCACTGAAGCCACTCCATAAGTCAAGACTGTGACAGATATGTTATGGTTCCTCCATAAAAGAATTCATCATATCAGACGTTGGGAGCATTAGTTTAATAAGGAAATTAAGTGTGCATGTGTATAGGGGGTGTTGGAATTGTTATCTGATACATATTGCTCTCCTATGGCCAACATGGACTAAAATGTGTATAACTGTGTTGGTGTAACAGTCATTAGTTTAATAATTTTTCTACCATCTACTTTCATTAATTTAATATGTAGGATAATGTAGTAAGATGCTTTAATCTAGCTATTTTGACTGGATCTTTAATGTATTTATGAACTGCCAGAAAATCTCATTGCATCTTCATGAGGAAAAAACAGAATCCTACAGTTTAAATTTCAGTCTTTCCTGGGCTTTTGTTTCAACTGAGATAAAGTGGCACCAGAGATGTCTGTCATTTGTATGCTCTTTTTCCCCAAGGAAACAATATACACGTTCACCTGGGCCAAACATGCATATTTGTGGGGGATTAGAGGCCACAAGCTATCTCATGTCAATGATAAAATGCAGTAGAAAAATACATTTCAAAATTAATTAATTTTGCAACTTATTAAGAATATTTTCTGACCTCTGCTTTTCTTTTGCCTACCATACATTAGCAGCTTCCTTTTTTATAATTAGTTGTAATCCCGGTTTAAGAATTTTACTCATCTCATAAATAATGACTGTGGTACTTGGTCACCTTCATGTGATAATTTAATGCAACCCAAAATTCCCAAAATGTTGGGATACAGTGTAATATGTAAAGAATACAATGATTTTGAAATCTGTTCTAGCCATATTTTATTCACAACAGAAGATATCAGTGTTAAGTTCGCCGACTGTCATGGTGGTGTCGAGATCTGTTCAGACTACTGATTCTGACACTCTGCCTGATAAGTTCTTTGAGATCTATAATCAGAGCAAGCTGACTCAGGAGTTGACGAACAGAGTGGTAGTTCATAGGCAGGCTAGCAAGAGTTAATTTCTGCTGGTCTCCTTGTGATTGTGAGTCATCTATGAACAAATGTTGTAGAGAAGCCAATCACATCTGCTCCCCTCTTATATATGCTGGCTGGACACTTCCATTAGGCCCAGCTATAGTTTATCTTAGCTGTTCTGGTGAGGTTTTGTGATCCAGACTAACTGGTGGTTGTAGTAATTGTATGCGGTTGTGGCATTAACTCTTGTTGTCTTTTTGTCGCTACCTTCCTGCTCTTCTCCTGAGTCTTTCATTATTGGTTCCTGTTTGTTTACAGTGTGTCAGAGTTTTGGTTTTCCCCTGTCTGTATTTCTATCTGTCTATATTGTGTTTCCATTTCTCCTGCCCCTTCCTTCCCTGACAGGAAGGGAGAATAAGATCAGTTTTGGTCAGGAGCTTAGCAGGGCACGGGACTCAAGCATCTCCACCATTTGGGGTAACCCAGAAATTAGAGATAGCCCAGGGATCGCTAATGTGAGAGACAGCATAGGACCCCCTGTCGCTTCCTTTCCTACAGTCAGATCGTGACAATCAGAAGTTGAAATTTTACAATTTTTAATTTCATTTGAGAAAAGTTAACTAATTTAGAAATTAATAGCAACAGCATATCTGAGAACATTTGGGACCGGGCGGAGTCTACCATTGTGTAGCATCCCATCTTCTTTTTACAACAGTCTGTAAATGTCTGAGAAATGAGACCAATTGTTGGAGTTTTGTGAATGTTATCCTATTCTTTTCTGAGGTGGATCTTTGCCAGATATTTCACTTCAAAATGCACCAAATGTTCTCTATTGAATAAAGTTCTGTCCTGCAGGTGGCCAGTTCATTTCCTTAACTCTTTTTGAAGAAGTGGTGCTGTGATGGATGCAGTATATGGTTTAGCATTGATTTTCTGAAATAAGCAAGGCCTTTCCTTCTATATAAAATGTCTGGATGGGAGCAAATGTTGTTCTATAACCTCTATGATACTGAGCATTGATTATGCCTTTCAAGATGTATAAGCTGCTCATGCCATAGCCACTAATTTGTAAATACATGTGCTATAGCTTTGTGTATACAAGTGTAGAAATGATGAAAAAACTTTTTTGAACGTTTATTAAAGCATCTGAACAAAACAAAAGATATAATGTAAGTGTTTAATTGCTGTATGTGCATTATTTTCCTTCGTGTGAACAACTTCAAATGAATTTTAACAATAGGAGGAAGAAATAAAACAACGGAAGGGGTAGCAGCCTTTATGGATAAAAAGACACAACATTCTATTAGTATTGTTTTACCTTATAATATGAACTCTCATGATATGAACTCTCATGACACATTTATGTCAGAGTTAATAGTTTTGTGTTTTTCCTGCATCTCAATTCAATATCTTCTTTTTTTTCTTCCCTTTTTTTTTACTCACTTAACAAAACTAAGCTCTGATGTGTCTTAGGTGTACAGTATGTAATAGGATAAGGCTCAAGTTACCATGTAGCAAAATGGGGATTTGTAAGTGTCAGACAAGCAGTTGTTTAATGTACCATGACAGCTCTTCTCTTTGACACCACTGTAAACAGTTAAAGCCTTTTTAGCAGTAAATATTTTTAAATTGAAACACACGTTCCTGAGTAAATAAACAAAAAAGTACATTTATCATTCCCATAAATTTCTAGAATATCGTTTATCATAATTTTTGTTTTATTTCCATAGAATCCACTACAATTAAATCAAAATGTGTACAGCAAACTTTTTTACGTATAAACTTCCTACTTTTATTTTTTTAAGGAGGTACAAGTAAATAGTTACACATTTGCCTAATTTCACTGTTTCTTAAACCACAAAATCATCCCATGTGAAGTTACCCTTATGAGAGCAGATTTATATACCTCCCATTGAGTTCAAGAGATAAGAGGTTTATAAGACTTTAGACAATCCTTTTTTGTTGGGAGTATAATCTATCCTGTACATGGATTATCACACTGCATTGTGCTTTGTAAATCTGTTTTCAACTTTTGCCAATTTCAATTCCAGTGAGAGATAATCCATGATCCTTTCGCTGTCCCAAAAATTGGTTATTCTTTGTTTATACACTTCATACAGACACAATTGTAACTTCAAGTTCCTGGGCACTAATGGAAAATCATTAATAGGTTTCCCCAAACTTTGTCTGCAAGTTATAGAGCTCTCTTTTATTGTAGAGGCACTGGTTGTGGGTGTATATCAAGACATATCTTAACCCGAGATAGAAATGCAATGTTCTACTCGTAACTTTTATCGACAAATTGTAGTCTAATTTTTCCTCCCCAGCTTTCTTCTACTTGACATCCAACACCTAAAAACCTAAGTTAAAGTGGATATTTCATCAGTTTTAAGAAATATATTTTTAATCAGCTCTGCAGCCACTATTCCACGCTATAACTGGTGTCAGCCACTACTATCTACACTTTTGCTGCACCTTCTTATTGACTCTAGGACCAATGCATGCTTTGATGTCACTGAGTAGACACAATTGCAATTAGCAATGTTCAGTGTATCACAATCCAGGAAACTATTTACTGCATGAAAAGGTACAAGAAAACAGAATAACAGATGATACAGTACATTGGTAACACGTCACTTATAAAGGGAACCCAACCACCGGTTCATGCTGCTCAAATCAGATGCAGTATGAATCATATAGGGGTGACTGCATTCTAAGAAGCTATATTTTACTCTGAAAAGCCCCCAGTATAGTCATATGCATGGCCAGAGACAAGGCCAAGTGGTGTGTTCCCACCGGCTTCTCCCTGTGCGACCAACCAGACTAACAGATCTCTGTGAGTGTCCCGCCGGACTAACAGATCTCTTACTATGTGTGTGGCTCCTACATTCCAAATATTAATGTTTTACTCTAATAAGTGTGGCTGAGCATGAGGTGATGAGGCCAAGGTTTAAGTCCTTATTGGTTTCTCTCTAACCACTCAACTAACCTATCAAGTCTCATTTTACATGTGTGTATAGGGAGAGACCATTCAGTTTAGCTGAGCATATGAGAAAAAGGCGGGAAGGACACACCTCATGGTCTAATTAACCGGTCTTCAGCAATGCTGTATATTGTGAGCATGTGCGCCATTCACACCTCTCTGTTCATACCCCCTGAACAAGCGGGAGAGTTACTCGGTGATTGGCGTGATGTTGAGGCAGTCCAGGCCATCAATAAGACTGCGTTGGGGGTGACTATTATGAAGAAGACCATGACTGAAATGATATGAAGCACCACCCATATGAGTGAAAGACAAGGTCTGCTGTGTAATTGCCTAATGATAAAAAATGTCTTTTGACATGAATAACTGGGACATTTTGCTTGAGAATACCATGTTAAAGATGCACATTGCATCACTAATTAGACATTAGGGGTAGTTTACTGTCGACAAATTATGTGACAAGTTCCTTCTAAGATAACAAAAGTACACTCACTCTCTGGAGTGGCATCACTCCTCCGTAATCCATACTGTGTCCCCCACCAGAAAAAAAAGAAATCATTGGTGGGGATATAACGTGACTGGATTATGGATTACAGAGGAGTTGCGCTGTTCTGGAGGGTGAATATATATTGATTTCTGAGAACACCAGGGGCCTAATAATATTTATCGAAACTCCTTATATACACCGAACGCTAACTGAGTGGGTTGAAATCACTCTTAAACATGTCTAAATTACGCTACACATAGGATACAAATGTTATATAGCTTATAATATATACTTCACTATAAACCTATTTCAATTACATTGTATAAGAATTCCTAAGAAAATCATAAAGAATAGCTCAATTTGTTTTATTTGAGACATGAAGCAGAAATCGTTATATTGCATTGATCGTGTAGAAAACCACATACCATTTTAAGTCAGTATTAGGCTCCTTTCACACATCAGTTTTTTGCCATCAGTCACAATCCATTTGATCGACGGATCTGTCGCAGTTTGTGGCTAAACTGATAAGCTGGATCCGTTTTTTGATGGATCCAACTTGCTGGGGGCTAAATAATAAATTGGAGCATACTCAGTTAACAAAACGGAATCCGTCGCCGGATTCTGTCATTTGATGGATTATGACGGATCCTGCGCCCATAAGCTTCCATTTTACCAAACGACAGATGTGACGGATCCGTCGCTGTCCTTTTTTTTGATGTACACAAAAAAACATTACTTTGGCCGTCATCTCCGTCCAATGGCCAAACATTTTTCGATGGATGCATCCGTCGCAATCCATCGCCAATACAAGTCTCTAAGAAAAAACTGATCCAGCGGCAACAGTCGCCAAATCCATTTTTTTTAAAAATTCGACGGATTGTGACTGATGACAAAAAACTGATGTGTGAAAGGGGCCTTAGGCAGGCTTTGGACACTACGACATCGCAGGTGCGATGTCGGTGGGGTCAAATTGAAAGTGACGCACATCCGGCATCGCATGCGACATCGTACTGTGTAAAGCCTAGATGATACGATTAACGAGCGCAAAATCGTCGTAATCATATCATCGGTGCAGCGTCGGCGTAATCCATAATTCTGCTGACGCGACGGTCCGATGTTGTTCCTCGCTCCTGCGGCAGCACACATCGCTGTGTGTGAAGCCGCAGGAGCAAGGAACATCTCCTACCGGCGTCACCGCGGCTTCCGTAGGATATGCGGAAGGAAGGAGGTGGGCGGGATGTTTACATCCTGCTCATCTCCGCCCCTCCGCCGCTATTGGCCGCCTGCCGTGTGACGTCGCTATGACGCCGCACGACCCGCCCCCTTAGGAAGGAGGCGGGTCGCCGGCCACAGCGATGGTCGCAGGGCAGGTGAGTGCGTGTGAAGCTGGCGTAGCGATAATTTTCGCTACGCCAGCTATCACACGATATCGCACCTGCGACGGGAGCGGGGACTATCGTGTGCGACATCGCAGCATCGGCTTGCGATGTCGCAACGTGCAAAGCCCGCCTTAGTCACATTAGCGGAACAATGCAACCAAAGAATCCTTATTTTTACTGATAGTTCCCTTACATGGCACCAACATCTTCTGCGTTGATGTACACAGTTACCATTCACATCAATCTTGGTATCCAATGAGGCTCCCAATAAACTATTGTGCACACACTAGGGCTATTTTCATAGTATCAGTATATTTGAATTTAATCTATTTTTACCTACATCATTAATTGGTATCTGATAAATTGACCAGATGTAGATTTACTACTTTTTAAAATTCTTTAGTCTCATTTACCACAGCAATTTCCCAGATGAATTCTTTTGTTTTTCTTTTTTCAGTTTCCTTTCAGTAAAGGAAGCATTTTCTTTTGTTTGCTTTTCATGAGAAACGTAAAAATAGAACAACATAAAATATATAATGCTGAAACAGAAGAAAAGACATAAAAGCACACAAACTATGACAGGTATATACAGTAGTCATCTTCTATTGTTTTATACAAACATTGTGTCCCAGCTATGAAACTAGATACCCGCTTTGTGTTAAATAATTATTTTAAGTAAGTAAAATACTATTAAACCTCACAACCATACTTACTATTTCTCCTTCAAAGCAGACATTTTTCCTTTGTGACGTACGCTCACCCTTTGAACCTCTGCTCACCACAATGCTGCGATTGTTCGGGCAGTTTATGTTATCTTTAATGGAATAAAACTGTTGAACAGAAGAAGCAGTAGACAGACCTTGGTTCTTCTTGTGAACCGTGAAAATGCGAGTTTAATGAGAAAACTGTTCTTAAACAAAGAGTTATCTGTACCTCTTCTATCATGATTTGGAAGAAGCGTATTTCATCAAGAGTTACTGCGCACCATCATGTTCCAGGAGCTATCAGGTGCACAAGAATGTCCCAGTACCATATCTGATATATTCTATCATCTGTTCATTGAGGGCAGACACTTTATCAGGATTTTTATCTACAAAACAGAATATGACTTCCTGATGGAAGACGAGAGGTTAAAGGGTTTTTAATCAAGCTATACAAAGTGCTGGTGTTCAGAGGAGAGGTTCAGCAGTGACGTGGATCCTGGGCTGGTATTGTTCCACATAACACTGATCAACCAAGATTGTGTTAAATGAGCACTGTTGGTTGTTCTTAAAGCATTTTTGTGAGCTGATTCTGAATCTGCAATAAGAATTTTCCTATCAAGCACCAATGTTCCATAATTTTGTTTTTTTTCCCAATAACTTTAGCCTACTTTGCCTGTTCATAAATTACTTTAGTTTTTTAGGTGCTGAGATTGTAATAACTTTTCACTGCTCTTATGCATTCTGTTTGTTTTCATAAAAACCTGAAGTTCTGCCTGTTACAAAAGGTTGACTAATATTAGGGATTTGGGTGCTTTGGGGTTCCACGGGGTACATACCAAAAGGCGTCATTAACTCATTGTCCTTTGTAAATATCAGTTGTATTTTTATTGCTAAGTATTCTTTTACCTTTAACTATTATTATAAATGTAATTTTAATTCTGCTATTGTCCATGTGCTATAGGACGTTTTGTGGAACACGTTGCGCAGTTGTGTAAACCACCCAACAACTTTTGCTATATTTGTGTCAAAGTGACTTTGTCAGAGAAAAAGCATAACACTTTCCTGTATTTTCAGTGCAAAATTAGAGATCAAGACAAATTTGGGCCCCCCCATATCTGTTGCTCATCTTGTGTTAGGCTATGTTCACACAGGGCATTTTTTCCTGTGTTTTTGGTGCATTTTTGAGGTCACAAAGATGCACCAAAATGCATGCATTTCCTTCTCCAAGAAAAGTCTATGAGATTTTGATTTTGCTGTCGACACTGGGCATCTTTTGTTGGCTGCATCTTGGCTGCGTTTTTGAAGATGCACCTAAGATGCAGCCTGTCAATTCTTTTTGCATTGTTCCAGCATTTTTGAGCCATTTCAGTCAATAAATTTGACTTAACAAAACGCATTGGGCAAAATGTGGTAAAAACGCAGTAAAAACGCGTCAAACACGCATTGAGTTTTTGCGTTTTTGCCACATTGCATTTTTGGTGCGTTTTTTGGGACGAAAATTACAGCACATGGCATTTGCTATTCCAATGGTATAGAGGGAGCCTAGAGACCATTGGACAGATTGCTATTTCTGTATGACAAGGATTGGAAGAATAACAGGTAAAACAAGAAATTCAGTAAAATATCCAAACATTCCTTCAACAATTAGACCGGTCTCACATAGCCCAGAGCTGCCAGTCCCCAGTCCACGAACATCTTGAACCTTGGATCCGGAAGAAGACTCAGATGCTGATTTGGTTATAGAAAAAGATGATGTAATAGATCCTCATTTTTTAGGCCAACCAAGTTGATCTAACTGATTTAATATATGATCTGAACCTATCAAAACAACAGAGGGAGTTGGCACTTGCTGGAGCACGGAGCAAAATATGTTAATATGTTGTTTCCACCATAGTCAGCAGGAGCTTGAACATTTATTTTTATGGAATGAGAACTAGTTTAAGGGCTCATGCGCACGTAACTGCTGATTATTCTGCAGCGATTTGACAGCCCATGTGCACTTCAAATCGCTGCAGAAACACTGCATAATGAATGCAGTATTTTTGTTAAAAAAAGCCGATTTCATGCGCTCGGGATGCTGCCCCCACCATAGACAGAGTGGGAGCTGCATCCAGAACGCAGAAATAATTGACATGCTGCTTTTATGAACGCACGGATGTGGGTAAAAATTTTAGCACCCAAATCGCTGTGTTCATAAAAGCAACGTGCGCACGTATCATGCACAATCTACATAGATTGTGCAGGAGATGCAGGACACATGCATTTATGCTGCAGTGCAATACGCAGTGTAAATGCATGCTATTACGCAACGTGTGCATGAGCCCTAAGGCAGCAATGCAAACTCTTTGCTAGATGCAATGAGACAAGAGCATAGACCTCAAGAATGGAGCTTTTTATATACTCTTCAAAAACAAATTTACGGTATGTGTGCACGTCTGCGTTCTGACATGCCAAATTTTCAGCAGCATTCGTGTGTTTCAGAATGCAGCCGAAAATCTGCGTTCTGGATGCATTGTTGAATGCAGAATTCATGCAAAATTCATGCGTTTTTGATGCTTGCTCTCCCATAGGCAGAGTGGCAAAAGCATCTGGAATGCACAAAAGAATTGACATGTTGCTTTTCAGAATGCAGTGTTTTGGATCAAAATTTCAGCATCCAAAATGCTGCGCTCTCAAACGCAATATGCGGTTGGATTATACACAATCTTCATAGATTGTGCTTGGGACGCAGGACGCATACAGTTACGCTACAGTTCTAAACGCAGCGTAAAAGCATGCAACATGCAGACGTGCGCGCACAGCCTAAAGGCCGCTTTACACGCTTCGCCATCGCTAGCGATAGCTATCGATGTCGTGCGTGATAGCACCCACCCATGTCGCTGTTTCGTCATGGGAGTGATCGCTGCCGTAGCGAACAATATCGCTACGGCAGCATCACACGCACATACCTGCTTAGTGACGTCGCTGGGGACACCGAACAATCTCTCCTTTAAGGGGGCGGTTCGTTCGGCGTCACAGCGGCGTCACTAAGCGGCCGCCCAATAGCAGAGGAGGGGCGGAGATGAGCGGCCGGAACATGCCGCCCACCTCCTTCCTTCCTCATTGCCGGTGGACGCAGGTAAGGAGATGTTCGTCGTTCCTGCGGTGTCACACATAGCGATGTGGGATGTTTCAGGAACAACGAATAACCAGCGGCATGCACCACCAACGATATTATGAAAATAAGCGACGTGTCAACGATCAACGATTTTTGATGTTTTTGCGATCGCTGATCGTTGCTCCTTTTAGTCACACACAACGATATTGCTAACGGCGCCGGATGTGCGTCACGAACACCGTGACCCCGACGATATATCGTTAGCGATATCGTTGTGTGTAAAGTACCCTTAAAAGTAGTACTTCTGCATAAAGGCAACGAAAATGCATCCTTTCCTCTTGCTGATGGAGCAAGTCTGAAGGAAATATATGAAAATATGCGCCTTGTGCCGTCAAAAATCCGTTACAAAAACTTCAAGTGAAATATTTGTGGTGATCTGAAGGTGTTTAGTTGCAGCTCAGTTACACAAAGTTTTGCTGTTTTCTCTGCAAATGGGATAGCAGAGACCCCAAAATCCATTTCACAAAACAAGAACAGTGGCCAATGTACGTAGTTTTACTCCTTGCAGAAAGAATGTCCTGCATCAACCTCTGATGGCCACAGAAAATTTTTTTATTCCGCCACTCCACATAAAACTTTGTCAAGGCGATGGATCGTGATGGCAAGGGTTTTGCTTACCTCAGAAACAAGTTTCCTCAAATCAGCGAGGCCAAGATAAAGGAAGAATTTTTGTGGACCACAAATAAGAAAAATTCTGAAAGACACTGATTTTTACACAAACCTAAGCTAGATTGCGGCACTGGAGTGGGAGTTGTTTAAAAATGTTGTGGTGAATGTCCTTGGAAACGATAAAGCACCAAACTATAGAGATTTTGTGACTGAGTTATTACAATGCTACAAAGAATTGGCATGCAATAAGACTCTCAAGAAACATTTCCTGGACTCCTATTTAGACTTTTCCCCTGATAATCTTGGAGATGTCAGTGGCGAGCACAGGGACAATGCGCTACTTGAAGGCCACTATAAAGGGAAATGGAGCCCAAAAATGCTCGCAGACTACTGTTGGGGACCAGAAAAAGATGCACATGCAGCTAAATATTCAACAAATTTGAACATTTTTTTTTAAATAATAAAAACCTAAAATTTGTATTAAATAATTTATTTAAAAATAAAAAAATTCAAAACTGTAGACACGTGTTACTGAAAATCCCTGCCCGATGGAAAAATTCTGAAAGCAAATTTTGAAATCAAGGAATCGTGGGACGAAGTACTATAAGAAACAGCCTATTGCATGCATTTAATACAAAAAAGTAACATTTTGTATTCCAGTGTAATTAGTATTTCATCAGGTCCTGTTCTTTGATGGTTGGATTGCACATGGGCTAATATAAAGCATATCTTACCCAGATTCTACATGCCCACGATCAGGTCCTGCAGCCTCATGGATACGGCGGGTCCTGACCTGCGGGGCCACTAGTCTCCTCCTCAGGAGACTGCAGATGGTTGTGCCCATGATCTGGGCTTGTGCTGTTACGGTCTCTCGCTTTGTCCTCCTTGCGGAGAACGCTTGCGTCTTCGCAGCAGAGAATTGACATGCTGCTGCATAGGATGCCACATTGCAGTTCAGTTTTCGCTGCAGGAAAAACAAGTACAGTGGGCATGGGATTTCTCGAATTTCCATCTAGTTTGCTTGTACTAAACAACAAAACAACAAAAAAGTGATCCGGAGTATGAGTTGGTGCACATGTAACTTGTAAGCTCATGTTCACACTGGCCATAAGACATAAAAAAACAAAGAAGAAAATAAATGAACATATACCCTACCTGTAACTAAATAGAAGCATAATGTACATAAATGAACATAGGGTACTTAGTAAACACTATTTTGATCAAAAAAGCGTATAGCCATTACACCGCGACATATGACTGCTGGCCATATCTATTGTTATCAGTGACTAAAGGCCCTGTCACACACAGAAATAAATTTGCGGCAGATCTGTGGTTGCAGTGACATTGTGGACAATCAGTCCCAGGTTTGTGGCTGTGTACAAATGGAACAATATGTCCATGATTTCACTGCAACCACAGATCTGCCAAAGATTTATCTCTGTGTGTGACGGGGCCTTAAGGCTCTGTGCACACGTTGCGTATTTGCGTGCAGTTACGCTGCGTATTGCACTGCAGCGTAACTGCATGCGTCCTGCGTTCCCACCACAATCTATGAAGATTGTGCATAATCCATGCGCACGTTGCGTTTTAGAACACAGTGATTTGCATGCTGCCAAATCGCTGTGCTCTAAAAAGCAACATGTCCCTTCTTTTGTGCGTTCTGGATGCTTTCTCCACTCTGTCTATGGGAGAGGCAGCATCCGGAGCGCACAAATTCTGCATGAATTCTTCAGTCAGCAAACTTTCAGAACGCAGCTTTTAACCTGCGTTCTGAGACGCACATGCAGTGACTTGTACGCTGCGGTGCAGACACGTGGGCACATACTGTAAAATGTATGTGGGAATTAAGACACAATCTTTGGAGATTCTCTCTGCTCTGCCTACCACATAATGGTGCAAAAGGTGACCCTAAACTAGTAAACTATTTCACTAAAGGGTAATACTAGAAACAGATTTTCTAAATGAGGTAAATGCATATATTGGACTCTTTTTTGCTCCCCATCTTAATCTTAATTATCCTATAGGTACAGACAAATATTTTTAGACCAAAATAACATTTTGCAGTACATAACTTAGGTCCAAATCCAGAATTCCCAAGTTCTCCCCAAATATATTGTGCGTGCCCTTCCCAGGAACAGCCTTACAGATTGATCCCTGGACCATATGAGAAGTTCCTAATGTATGCAGCAAGAGATGTCTATTGCATATTCTAGCTGCTCTTTTCTTTGCTGAGGAAGTAATCCCAGTGAAAAGAAAAAGGTTCTTTGCGGGTCCTGCACATCACAAATCCTTCCAAGTAAATGAAAGGCCATGCTGGAGTTGCCATGGAGCCTTTTTCAGACTTTGGGCAATCTTAGTTGTTCCTGAGAGAAGATTATTCCCCATTTGAAGTGAGTATAAATCTGACAATAAGCTTGTGTGGCAAAGGATTAGTAAGTAAGGAGTGACCTATTCATGGTGTTGTTGTGCTTCTCTAATCTTGGAGGAAGAATTGAATAGCCGCTGATCCTTGTGTTACATACCAGCATAACACCGAGAATCTGCTGCTTTCTATTCATACTTATGTCTGATAGAAGTGGTGTCCATGTTCTAGAGTAATTTACTTTTGTGTTGTTTTTTATTTTTAGTGTCGGTCAGGCTTGTGTTTCATATCACCGGTATTACCGACATCAGATTTATAAAGAAGGTCTTTGAGCGCCTGCATGACACACAAGAATGCCCGCATCTAGCTGAGCTTCTGACACTTCTAAAACCACAAAGCATCCACTGTGACAGTCCCTGGCTAACATGGTTCCTGGGTGGTGGTTTCAGTTGACTTCCAGCTGGGTAGCACTATTTATGTAGATCTGCGTAATAATCTCTTCTGTTCCCCTTTACTTCTTTTTTTTAGGCCTAGAAAACAACTGATAAGGCATAAAAAGCAAGTAACAGACAGAGGTTCAGAATATTTTCACAAAAGCATACTAGTGCATCAAAATGAATTAGAATATCATCAAAAAGTTCATTTGTTTCAGTAATACAATACAAAAAGGGAAACACATATATTATATAGAGTCATTACACACAGAGTGATCTATTTCAAGTGTTTATTTCTGTTAATGTTGATGAATATGGCTTACAGCCAATGAAAACCTGAAAATCATTATCTCAGAAAATTAGAATATTATATAAGACCAACTGAAAAAATGATTTTAAACTCAGAAATGTTGGTGCCTACTGAAAAGTCTGTACAGTAAATGCACTCAATACTTGGTCAGGGCTTCTTTTGCATGAATTACTGCGTCAATGTGGCGTGTCATGGAGGCGATCAGCCTGTGGCACTGCTGAGGTGTTATGGAGGCCCAGATTGCTTTGATAGCAGCCTTCAGCTCATTTGCATTGTTGGGTCTGGTGTCTCTCATCTTCCTCTTGACAATACCCCATAGATTCTTAATGGGGTTTAGGTCAGGCGAGTTTGCTGGCCAATCAAGCACAGGATACTGTGGTTATTAATCCAGGTATTGGTACTTTTCACAGTGTGGACAGGTGTCAAATCCTGCTGGAAAATGAAATTTCCATCTCCAAAAAGCTTGTTGGCAGAGGGAAGCATGAAGTGCTCTAAAATTTCCTGGTAGTCGGCTGCGCTGACTTAGGTCTTGATAAAACACAGTGGACCTACACCAGCAGATGACATGGCTCTCCAAACCATCACTGATTGTGGAAACTTCACACTAGACATCAAGCAGCTTGGATTGTGGCCTCTCCACTCTTCCTCCAGACTCTGGGACCTTGATTTCCAAATGAAATGCAAAATTTACTTTCATTTGGAAACAACACCTTGGACCACTGAGCAACAGTCCAGTTGTTTTTCTTTTTGGCCCACGTAAGACGCCTCTGGCATTGTCTTTTTGTCATGAGTGGCTTGACAAAAGGAATGCGACAGATGTAGCCCATGTCCTGGATATGTCTGTGTGTGTTGGCTCTTGAAGCACTGACTTCAGCAACAGTACACTCCTTGTGAATCTCTACCAAAATTTTTGAATGGCCTTTTCTTAACAATCCTATTAAGGCTGTGGTTCTCCCGGTTGCTTGTGTACCTTTTTCTACAACACTTATTCCTTCCACTCAATTTACCATTACTATGCTTGGATACAGCACTGTGAACAGCCAGCGTCTTTAGCAATAACCTTTTGTGGCTTACCCTCCTTCTGGACATCTGTCAAGTCAGCAGTCTTCCCCATGATTGTGTAGCCTACTGAACCAGACTAAAGGACCATTTTAAATGCTTAGGAAGCCTTTGCAGGTGTTTTGTGGCAATAATTCTAATTTTCTGAGATAATGAGTTTTGGGCTTTCATTGGCTCTAAGCTATAATCAACAACATTAACAAAAATAAACACTTGAAATAGATCACTCTGTGTGTAATGACTCTATACAATATATGCGTTTCACTTTTTGTATTGAATTACTGAAGTAAATTAACTTTTTGATGATATTCTAATTTATTGAGATGCACTTCTTTATGTTAAAATAAAATGTTTTTAAATTCTATTTCTGTCAAATGTAGAAGCTTATTTATCGATGATCTTTTTTTTTAATTGATTATCAATATTAGACTGGATAAAATCAAATGGGATCACCCTTATCGATCAGGTGATTGAACTTAATGTGGTGCACTAGAAGTGGCACAGCTCAGTACATTGAGTAGTGGCTGTAAAAGGTACTGTAACAGTTCCTTCCATCTCGTCATGATAATACCTGGAATGTTTACTTAAAGAAAAACAGAAATGAAGATAATGGCATTCCCCAGATCATGAAAAAAATCTTCTTTATTGCTTATAGGCAGCTAGGTAGATCATTCAGATATCGCTACAAGCTACATCTTGGCATTTTTTTTTTATTGCCGAGTCTTTTTCCTTTATAATGGGAAGATTTAATACCTGATTTACTAACAAAAGCACTTGAAGAATATAAATGCATAGTGCATCTACATATATTTAAAGAAAAAACAATATTTCCGATTTATTTGTTTGCAAAATGGGAGCAACCTTTCCCTAATACGTGGTCTAGAATGTTACCACCTTTCTGGGAGTTGAAAGTTTGCAACAGCAGAAAGCCCATATGTTAGGGAAAACTAATTTATAGCATACACCTATTTGGAAAAGTTATTCAATACTGTAACACTACTCTGACAAGGATTATGCTGCTAAATATTTGGTCTTAGCCATTGTGAGAAACAAGTTATGGATGGGTTTCTACAGGCAGATATACAGTATGTCCATAATGAGCAGCAATCAACATAACAAGTAAATCATCATTAATTTCAGGTAATTTTATGTGGGCTGATGCACATTGTAGGGCAGAACTAGGCGCCTTAAACGGGTTGCCCCACAAACAAAGAAAATTTCAATCAACAGATCTTTAATTAAAAAAAGTGCAACAATTGGATGAGTTAAAAAAATGTTCCTGTGCTGAAATAATCTTCTAAATGTGTTCCTCCTATGTCCTGTGAAATGACTGTTTCTGACTACACTAAAATGGTCTGGATATATATCATAGCTCCTGGTCAGTGAAAAAAGCAAAAGTTATTGCAGCTGATTCTTTCTGTGAGGTAAAACATGTTTTTAAACAGGAAGGGAAATGTTTGTGTGACGCCCCTGAACTAGTCAGGGTGTCACAGGGTACTGCACTCCTTATCTTTTGGTGTAGGACTTAACCCTCATGGTTCTGGGATCCCAACTTTTGGTATTGCTCCATCAGCATGCAAATCCTAGTCACACCTCACACTACATCTTGTCAGGCACACCAATGGGTAGTCTAGCTGGAACAGGGCCACCTGCCTAGGGGTCAGACAGACTGGTGGGAGGGGCAGAATCAGAACAGTAGTAGCCCTCAGAGAGTGGGGAGCTAGGGGGAGTTGGAGCTCCCTGGGAGATGTTGACTAGGTCGCAGACGGTGGTCTGGGACCAAAGGAGTCAGAGACCCGGTCGCAGGGTATTGGAAAAAGGTGTCAGGCTTAGTTTAGGGGGAATGGTCGGCACCGGAGTACCTAGTAACTGAACCGGTACCGAGCATGGCAGGGTACTGGACCCTAGATCAGGGAGTAGCTTCACCCAACCTGATAATTAAGGGACACCCGGGCCGCAACCTAGAGCCAGAAGACATGGTGTCTTACTGTCGGCACTGTGGAGAACGGGGATGGTATGCCCTGGAGGTAAAGCGGCATGTTATGATTGATGAGAAGGTCATGCCAGCCTCTACGGTAAATTACCAGCGGTAATGGTAGCGGAACCCGGCTACCCTATGTATAAAGTTTAAGTTTCCATGCTGCTAATGTTGATGTGAAATGTTGAAAATGTTGATTGATTACCAATGCTTGAGAAATGCCAATTTCCTGAGTACCTCACCTGATTTACAGTTTTCACCTAGTGCATGGACCCTGTTTTATTTTTGTTGCTAAGTAATATGGACCATGTCTGCGGGACTGGCAGCAGGCAGCACGAACTTGAGCTATTGTTTATAGTTGCGCCTCGTGCGCTTACCAGAGTCATCTTTTACACCTCCAGGACTTCAACGCCGTCACAATGAGCCGGGGTATACAGATTGTTTGGGTGGGGGGGTTCAAGGGAGAGGGACAATGGGAATGGACTGTTGCAGGAAGGGGCTGCAGCAGAGTAGGCTGAGCCACCGGCTACCGCTACAACCGGTAGCATTCCCATGGTTCTTATAAATATGAACTCTGAGAGTTTTTATGCAGCATTTAAGTAATGTGCCTCCCCTGTGTGGGATGAGAAATTGTTACATTAAAAATGTTATTTCCCTTTTCTTTCAGTTAAAACAAAAAAACCTCTGGGTGTCCTGTAAGTTGGGGACGAGCTACGTTTAACCAAGGGGGAATGTGACGCCCCTGAACTAGTTAGGGTGTCACAGGGTACTGCTCTTCTTATCTTTTGGTGCAGTACTCAACCCTCATGGTTCTAGGATCCTAACCTTTGGTATTGCTCCATCACAATGCAAATCCTAGTCACACCTCACACCACACCCTGTCAGACACACCAGTGGGTGGTCTAGCTGGAACAGGGCCACACGCCTAGGGGACAGAAAGACTAGTGGGTGGGGCAGAGTCAGAACAGTAGTAGCCCTCAGAGAGTGAGGAGCTAGGGGGAGTTGGAGCTCCCTGAGAGAAGTTAACTAGGTCACAGACGGTGATCTGGGACTGAAGGAGTCAAAGACCTGGTCACAGAGTATTGGAGAAAGGTGCCAGGCTTAGTTTAGGGGGAACGGTTGGCACCGGAGTACCTAGTAACCGAACCGGTACCGAGCACGGTGGGGTACTAGACCCTGGATCATCGAGTAGCTTCACGCAACCTGATAATTAACCTGTGGAGGATAATATCTTTATGAACTTTCCCCAAGAGCTCAGAGATCAAAGGCACAGCTTCACTACGTAACAGTGGGGAGCAGGACCCCAACAGCTTCAAGCATAGGGGTCACAAAGAACACTAAAATACAATGTATGGAGGCAAGGTACAGATTATCAGCAATACCAAAGGGAGCGGACTTCCGGACGAGCACCCCTGAAGTGGCAGTGGCACCCAGAGACTTGGTTTACCTTTGTGTCAGAGTCTGCTTTGCGGTCGCATCACTACCAACACTGCCTGAGTGAGTATGCTGTCCGCCCCTGCTTCCAACCTGCACCACGCTCCCCTACAGCTCCACCATCCAGAGTCCCGGGGCCTCCGCTATCCGTGGAGGGAACGTCATCTGGCTGCCCCACTCCATCTGCCCTGGGTACTCCCATCTGCAGTGGCGGTACTCCCCTTACAGCGAACCACGGGTAGCGTCACAAACTCTTATCCGCTGTAAATATCCCCTTTTCATTTGAAGTGGCCGCGTGTCCCCGGGTCCGGAGACCCTCGAGCCACAGCAAACCCCGGATCCGAGAGGTTCGACCGCTGTAGGGGCGGCACAGTTGTAGTTCAGAGAAAGCAGCATCTGCAATCCCATGCTGTCCTGTCTGTATGCTCTATTTTGCATCCTATTCTTGCCAGAAGATATGTTATGTTCAGACCATGTCCCATGTTTTTGGGACTACTGGACAATGGTAAGCGTAGTACTTGGCAATCTCATAGACAATTAATGAAGCATGTCCACCTCTTCTGCATTTAGGATGGACTGCAGAGCCCCATTCTATGGATTGCAGAGCCTTAAGCCCGCTTTACACGTTGCAATTTCGCATATGATTTCGTATGCAATTTGCAACGCCCCCATCGTATGTGTGGCACGTTCAATTTGTTAAATGTGCCGCACATACGATTAACCCCCGTCACACATACTTACCCATCCATACGACCTCGCTGTGAGCGGCGAACGTCCACTTCCTGGAGTGGGAGGGACGTTCGGCGTCACAGCGATGTCACACGGCAGCCGGCCAAGAGAAGCGGAGGGGCGGAGCTAAGCGGGACGTAAACATCCCGCCCACCTCATTCCTTCCGCATTGTGGGCCGGGAGCCGCAGGACGCAGGTAAGATCTGTTCATCGTTCCCGGGGTGTCACACACTGCAATGTGTGCTACCCCAGGTACGATGAACAATCTAACGTGCAATTCTAGAGACAGGTACGATGTGTATGTGATGAACGTTTTAACGTTCAATCGCAATCACACGTACCTGTCACACACTGCAATGGACTTACAATGCCGGATGTGCGTCACTTACAACGTGACCCCGCCGACACATTGTAAGATACATTGCAGCGTGTAAAGCGGGCTTTTAAGGACCCGTGACACACAGAGATAAATCTTTGGCAGATCTGTGGTTGTAGTGAAATCATGGACATATTGTTCCATTTGTACACAGCCACAAACCTGGCACTGATTGTCCACAATTTCACTGCAACCACAGATCTGCCGCAGATTTATCTGTGTGTGACAGGGCCTTAAATCTCACATCCCTTAAATATGGATAGGGGATGACTTTACAGTATTTTTCGGGAATAACTATCTTGGTTTGCAGGTTGAGAAAATAATAAGTGAATTAATAGTTGCTGTGCTCAGATACTGAAAGATTACTTTTTAAATATAAGTGGATCTTTCGTATAAATAAGATCACTATGTCACTATGGCATACACACCTTACAACTGGCAGAAATATGGGAGGAACACATTTCACTTTAGCTTTACATAGCTATGAACAGTAAATGGGCTCTTTGTTTTACAACTGCCAATCTGATGACAGGAGAATGCTGTAGGCCTCCTCATACATGACTCACCGGAGATCCTCTACCAATAACGAAATATGGATATGAGTAAACATAACCCCATACATGTTCTCAAAGTGGCAGTGGGCCCCTTTAACAGGTGGGCCCCTATGCAACTGTACATGTCATAAAGATGGAATGTCCATTTCAATTTTACATAGTTACATAGGTTGAAAAAAGACCTACAGTGCTGGCCAAAAGTATTGGCACCCCTGCAATTCTGTCAGATAATACTCAGTTTCTTCTTGAAAATGATTGCAATCACAAATTCTTTGGTATTATTATCTTCATTTAATATGTCTTCAATGGAAAAAAAAATTGTCATAAAGCCAAATTGGATATAAATCCACACCAAACATAAAAAAGGGGGTGGATAAAAGTATTGGCACTGTTGGAAAAATCATGTGATGCTTCTCTAATTTGTGTAATTAACAGCACCTGTAACTTACCTGTGGCACCTAACAGGTGTTGGCAATAACTAAATTACACTTGCAGCCAGTTGACATGGATTAAAGTTGACTCAACCTGTGTCCTGTGTCCTTGTGTGTACCACATTGAGCATGGAGAAAAGAAAGAAGACCAAAGAACTGTCTGAGAACTTGAGAATCCAAATTGTGAGGAAGCATGAGCATCTCAAGGCTACAAGTCCATCTCCAAAGACCTGAAAGTTCCTGTGTCTACGGTGCGTAGTGTCATCAAAAAGTTTATAGCCCATGGCACTGTGGCTAACCTCCCTAGATGTGGAAGGAAAAGAAAAATTGATCAGAGATTTCAACGCAAGATTGTGCGGATGGTGGATAAAGAACCCCGACTAAGGGGCACTTTGAACGCTGCGACATCGCTACTGCGATGTCGTCGGGGTCAAATCGAAAGTAACGCACATCCGGCGCCGATAACGACGTCGCAATGTGTAAAGCCTAGATGCACCGATAAACTATCGCAAAAGCGTCGTAAATTGGTGATGTGTGTAGTGTCGGTCATTTTCATAATGTCGCACCAATAGGAGATACGATGTTGTTCCTCGTTCCTGCGGCAGCACACATCGCTGTGTGTGAAGCCGCAGGAGCGAGGAACATCTCCTTACCTGCCTCCACCGGCTATGCGGAAGAAAGGAGGTGGGCGGGATGTTTACATCCCGCTCATCTCCGCCCCTCCGCTTCTATTGGTCGCCTGCCGTGTGACGTCGCTGTGATGCCGCATGACCCGCCCCCTTAGGAAGGAGGCGGGTCGTCGGCCAGAGCGACGTTGCAGGGCAGATAAGTGCGTGTGAAGCTGCCGTAGTGATAATGTTCGCTACAGCAGCTATCACAAGATATCGCATGTGTGACGGAGGCGGGTGCTATCGCGCTCGGCATCGCAAGCATCGGCTAGCGATGTCGTAGCGTGCAAAGTACCACTAACATCCAAACAAGTTCAAGCTGCCCTGCAGTCCGAGGGTACAACAGTGTCAACCCGTACTATCCGTCGGCGTCTGAATGAAAAGGGATTGTATGGTAGGCTCCCCAGGAAGACCCCACTTCTTACCCTGAGACATAAAAAAGCCAGGTTGGAGTTTGCAAAAACTTACCTGAGAAAGCCTAAAACGTTTTGGAAGAATGTTCTCTGGTCAGATGAGACAAAAGTAGAGCTTTTTGGGAAAAAAAGATCAACATAGCGTTTACAGGGAAAAGAAAGAGGCATTCAAAGAAAAGAACACGGTCCCTACAGTCAAACATGGCGGAGGTTCCCTGATGTTTTGGGGTTGCTTTGATGCCTCTGGCACTGGACTGCTTGACCGTGTGCATGGCATTATGAAGTCTGAAGATTACAAACAAATTTTACAGCATAATGTAAGGCCCAGTGTGAGAAAGCAGGGTCTTCCTCAGAGGTCATGGGTCTTCCAGCAGTACAATGACCCAAAACACACTTCAAAAGCACTAGAAAATTGTTTGAGAGAAAGCACTGGAGACTACTAAAGTGGCCAGCAATGAGTCCAGACCTGAATCCCATAGAACACCTGTGGAGAGATCTCAAAATGGCAGTTTGGAGAAGGCACCCTTCAAATCTCAGGGACCTGGAGCAGTTTGCCAAAGAAGAATGGTCTAAAATTCCAGCAGAGCATTGTAAGAAACTCATTGATGGTTACCGGAAGCGGTTGTTCGCAGTTATTTTGCTAAAGGTTGTGCAACCAAGTATTAGGCTAAGGGTGCCAATACTTTTGTCTGGCCCAGTTTTGGAGTTTTGTGTGAAATGATCAATGATTTGATTTTTGTTTCATTCTCTTTGTGTTTTTTCATTGCAAGCAAAATAAATGAAGATAATAATACCAAAGAATTTGTGATCATTTTCAAGAAGAAGCTGAGTATTATCTGACAGAATTGCAGGGGTGCCAAAACCTTTGGCCAGCACTGTAGGTCCATCTAGTTCATCCCTCCTCCATTCATTTCTAACAGACAATATTGTGTGTACTGAGGAAATCATCCAGTCCTTTTTTAAAAGCTGTTATAGTATCGGCCATTACTACCTTTTATGGTAGGGCATTCCACAGTCTGACTGCTCTAACTGTAAAGAACCCTTTCCTTTTTAGCTGCCGAAATCTCTTTTCTTCCACTCACAGTAAATTGTTTATTTACTCCCTTAATGTCCAACTTCTCCATCAGAAAAGAAATTCTTGAATACTGCCAAAATCGGAGATTTAAAGTTTGATTATTTTTTTTTTCTATTGAAACAAACATTTTTTGGAAGAAGTTAGTTGTAAATCTGGTGAATAAACTGCTGGATTAAGCGATGTATTGTCAATTTGCACAAATTACACGGAAGAAACATTTACCAAACATGGAGATTTGTCTAATGCAATTGTAAAAGGAAATGTTAACAGATTCTGGGTGGCATTTCTACTAGAACATTTTAGGCCGCCTGAAGAACTGATTCAGATGAAATGACATTGTCGCCTACAAACAATTTTTATTGTTGTATGTTTGTGTTTAGCAAATTATACTTGTGGTCAGTAAGAAAAAAACATTATTGTTATAATGGAAAGCACACAGTCTCAAAATAATGTACATTATTGCAGGGAAGGGCGTAAAAAATATTTTATACATTAGGGCCAAAAGGATGTCGACATCCCACTGATTTTTTGAGTACAGTTCTTTCAGCAAACCCGTTCAAACCAGTACATACGGTACATCCAGCAGACAGCCATGTCATCTCCATGGACAATTTGTGATAGTAGTATAGTAGTATGAAATGTACTTATTGCCCCAAAATCGGTAAATATGGCACTGACATGATACCATCTTTGTGAATTTTCTAATTTCCTAGATCTGCCCACATCAATTTTAAGTGCTATTATTGTGAAGTGAAAACTTACAGCGGGCTTTACACGCTATGATATCGTTAATTAATTATTGTCAGGGTCACGTTGTTTGTGACGCACATCCGGCGTCATTAACGAGATCGCAGCGTGTAACACTTAATAGCAATCTTAAACGATCGCAAAAAAGGGCAAAATCGTTTGCCGTGGAGAGGTCGTTCTGAAAAAAAATCGTTTTCAGGATGTTAGCGATGTTGTTCGTCGTTCCTGCGGCAGCATACATCGCTATGTGTGACACCGCAGGAGCGAGGAACATCTCCTTACCTGCCTCCACCGGAATTCGGAAGGAAGGAGGTGGGTGGGATGTTTACGTCCCGCTCATCTCTGCCCCTCCGCTTCTATTGGCCACCTACCGTGTGACGTCGCTGTGATGCCGCACGACCCGCCCCCTTAGGAAGGAGGCGAGTCGCCGGCCAGAGCGACGTCGCAGGGCAGGTATGTGCATGTGACGGGGGTAAGCGAGGTTGTGCGGCACGGGCAGCGATATGCCCGTGTCGCACAACCGACAGGGGCGGGTACGATCGCTTGCGATCTCGCTAGTGAGATCGCAGCGTGTAAAGCCCGCTTAAGAGTAGTAATAGCTCAGCCATGTTGGTAATCCATACAAGCTCACAGAGACACCCAACATTTGAGACATAAAATATCCTATACTATATTGAATGAATTACTACTAGAGGTTAGAAATAAGTGAACCCGTGGAAGTTTGGTTCGGTGGGTTCATGAGGACTTTACATAAATTCGGTTTGGGACTCGGACATGACCTGAACCGCAATGGAAGTCACTAATTGGGCAGTTCAGGTCTTTGCCCCCATACAGCCAGCCATATACAGATCACTTCAAGAGGCGGGTGGGCTGTTTTTTTCCATTTTTTAATTGTTTGGTGCATACTATATTCGATCATGTTGTTACCCTCAGTGCGAGCCGTTCAAACACTGCAAGTGGCTCACACTGGGCTGAGGACGAGTGTGTCTGAGCACAGCGATGCTCGCATGAGTGGTTTGCATATGTAAAGCACCCGAATTCCAAATCCAAACTCTGTTGTTTTTTTTTATAAAGTCTGTGTTTAGTACGAACACCAAACACCAAACTTTGGGTCTAATTACTACACATGTACAAACAGCTTTTGAATACGACATAAGCACAGGAATTGGGTATCAGGAAGTTCATAAAATAGGTCAACAGAATACAAGCACCACCATGTGTAATACAAAATAGAGAGGTATAAAACAATGCCTTTGAGCCAACGAAAACATATTTTCTGCACAGATTAATCATATTTCATTATCTGGAAGTCAGAAATATAAATATGGATATGGTGAGTGCTATGGTACCAATGGAAATAGATGATATAAGATATGATTGGAGGTGCTGCTTTGGAGAGTCTGTGATAAGCCCATGCATTTCAGTGTGATGATTTAGCATACAAAGACATATAAGGCAATGGTATACTTCAAATTGTATGGTGGCAAGCAAGGTCTGTAAATACATAATATGGTGAAGAAGATCTTGTGTGTCCTGCACAGAGCCCTGATCTCAACGCCACAATACATCTTTGGAAAGCTGCGAGAATGGCAAACATCAGTGTCTGACCTCAGAAATACTCTCTTAACAGGCACAAATTATCCTAAACACACTCCTAAATCTTGTAGAGAACCTTCCCATTGGAGGTTGGAGTGGAGCCTGTTATAGCCTCAATATTAACATGTATGGTTTTGCAATGGAAGTGCCATCAAACTCACTTTGGTGTGATGGTCAGGTGATCACATACTTTGTATTTTTTCCAAAGCTGAAGGTTTGACAAATAGAACCTTGTACCAGGCAATGCCTTTTGGGGCAATCTGAGCAGTCTATTTGATAGATATATTTCACACATGGCAGCTGCAAAAAAGTAAAAGTTGCGCTAGTTACAAACATGGAACTGACATGCTACTAAAAAAAACAACTGTGTGTAACCCAGGCCTTAGACACAGGAGAGTCACATAAATAAATATTATATATCAACATTTCTTACACCAACCATATAGTGCATTATAAAGACCGCTTTACACGCTACTCAAGCGATCTCGTTGGGGTCACGGAATTTGTGACGCACATCCAGTCGCTTTAGCGATGCCGTTGCGTGTGACACCTATGAGCAATTTTGCATCGTTGCAAAAACATGCAAAATCGCTCATCGGTGACATGGGGGTCCATTCTCTAATATCGTTGCTGCAGCAGTAACGAAGTTGATCCTCGTTCCTGCGGCAGCACACATCGCTCCATGTGACACTGCATGAATGAGGAACCTCTCCTTACCTACCTCCCGCCCACAATGCGGAAGGAAAGAGGTGGGCGGGATGTTCGTCCCGCTCATCTCTGCCCCTCCGCTTCTATTGGGCGCTGGTTCAGTGATGCAGCTGTGACGTTGCTGTGACGCTGAACGAACCGCCCCCTTAGAGGCGTTTCGTCGATCACAGCAACGTTGCAGGGCAGGTAAGTAGTGTGTCGGGTCTGGGCGATGTTGTGCGCAATGGGCAGCGATTTGCCCATGTCGCACAACCGATGGGGCCGGGTACCCACGCTAGCGATATCGGTACCGATATCGCAGCGTGTAAAGTGGCCTTAAGCCAAGTTAGTTCCGACATGCCAGGCACATACTTGATGTAGTACAGTTTATGTGAGGGATGTTGGAATATTACAGTTTATTGCCTTTAATAATTATTTTATTCTCTATTACTAAGCAGGAGATTGAAGTTGTGAGACATGATAAGAGTAATAACTTGTTTGATTTACTAATTTACATCAAACGTATATACGTACAGTACATAATAAATTGGTGCTGTATTCTGCTGTGTTAATCCTAAGTGTCTCATGTTTTGCATGATTCGCATTTTGCATTTATTTCAAATGTCTGCTGCTTTCCATATGGAGAGCCTATATCTGCCAGGCAGTAATAGCAAAAGTGTCTATTCTAAAATAAACTGATAATGAAAATCATTGCAAAAATACAAGGGAACTTTAATTCAAAAGTTGTGATGACAGGTTGTCGGTAAAGGGCATTTAGTGCATTGTACATGCACAGGTAAAACCACCAGGAAGAAAAAACCCCCCCATAAAATATGAACCTTTATTATAAACCAAAAATTTCAAAAAGTGCAAGTAAAACCAGGTTCTTTATAGCATACACTTCAGGAGACGGGGCCCCAGGCCAGAATTCCCTAATAGCTCCCTTCCGGAGGTTGGCACCCTATGTATACCGCAATGGCGTCCCCGCTCAACGAGGACTGGCCCTTATGACCCTATGCTGATATCTATAGGTGCTGCTAGTCTACTTGAGGGCCTTACAAAATCCAAAGTGATACCACCACATCCATCCAGATCAATTATTCTTTCCCATCAGAATTTCCTTTTATTATATCCACAAATAAGTATAATTATTTTCAAGACAGTTTTTTGTAGACTATAATAATCACTGGAAATAATGGATCAGGGGTGTAAATCGTTGTGACTCAATAATCATTTTAGTAGGGTCATGGCAGCATAACCATCCTCCCTAAGTGTATGCAACAATATAATAAATGTGCATCACAATTGATGATAAAAAACGGCCAAATGGCCAGTACTTAGCCACACTCAGCAGCTCATTGCCCAATGCATTTCTCCCCCAGAGCAATCAATTGGAGGTTCATCAGGGGCTGTCCATAATTAGACCACATCAAGATGACCCAATTCTATCACTGTCATTCACAAAAATCGGTCCTCCATTGAGGTAGTTTTACTGGTCAGGGACCATGCTGCTCCATGATCAGAACGCACGCCGACAATACAATGGCTGATATGCACAAAAATAATTTCTTTTAAAAATCCCTACAAGTAATCCTTTTAAAAATAAAGCTACAAAGGGCTATACAAACATAAAACAGAATATTATGAGGGGAAAATTAAACGGTTCTTGTAGTCCTCAAGAGGATAATGCCCACAAAATGCTAAACATTTCCATAAGAGAGTTACATTTCTTTATATTATGTACAGCGGGGAAAATAAGTATTTGATACACTGCCAATTTTACACGTTTCCCACCTAAAAAGAATGTAGAGGTCTGTAATTGTTATCGTAGGTACACTTCAACTGTGACAGACAGAATAGGAAATAAATCCAAAAAAATCCTATTGTATGATTTTAAAATAATTAATTTGCATTTTATTGCATGTAATAAGTATTTCATCACCTACCAGAATTTTGGCTCTCAAAGACCAGTTATTATTCCTTTAATAAGCCTGCTACTCTGCACTCACTACCTGTATTAATTTTACCTGTTTATACTAGTTACCTATATAGAAGACACATGTTCCACACTCAATCAATCACACTCCAACTTCTCCACCATGGCCAAGACCAAAGTGCTGTCTACACCAGGGAGAAAATTGTAGACCTGCACAAGATTGGAGTGGGCTGTAAGACAATAGGCAAGCAGCTTGGTGAGAAGGCAACAACTGTTGGTGCAATTATCAGAAAATGGAAGAAACACAAGATTACTGCCAATCTTACTTGGTTTGGGGCTCCATGCAAGATCTTGCCTCATGGGTTAAAAATGATTCTGAGAAAGGTCAGGAATCAGCCCAGAACTATATGGGAGGACCCTGTAAATGATCTGAAGAAAGCTAGGATCACAGTCTCAAAGATTACCATTAGACACACACTACGCCGTTATGGATTAAAATCTTGCAGGACATGCAAGGTCCCCCAGCTCATGCCAGCACAAGTCCAGGCCCATTTGAAGTTCATCAATCACCATCTGGATGATCCTGAATGGGCATGGGAAAAGGTCATATGGTCAGATGAGACCAAAATAGAACTGTTTGGTATCAACCCCACTCATCGTATTTGGAGGAAGAAGGACAAGACCACTGTCCCAACCGTGAAGTATGGGAGTGGAAACATCATACTTTGGTGGTGGTTTTCTGCAAAGGGGACAGGACAACTGCATCGTATTGAAAGAAGGATGGTTGGGGTCATGTATTGCGAGATTTTGGCCAACAACCTCCTTCCCTCAGTAAGAGAATTAAAGATGAACCAAAACACACAGCGAGCGCAACTAAGGAGTGGTTATCTAAGAAGCCTTCAAGGTCCTGAAGTAGCTTAGCTTTTGAGGGAACTGAAACTCAATGTTGCCAGTGACAGCCTCAAAACCTAAAAGATCTGGAGAAAATATGTATGGAGGAGTGGGCTAAAATCCCTGTGGCGGTGTGGGCAAACTTGGTCATAAACTACAGGAAAGGTCTGCCCTTTGTAATTGCAGACAAAGTTCTCTGTAACAAATATTAAGTTCTGTTTTGCTATTGTATCAATCACTTATTTCATGTAATAAGATGGAAAATAATTATTTAAAAATCATACAATGTGATTTTCTGGATTTGGGGGAGATTCTGTCTGTCACAGGTGAACTGTAGCTACGATAAAAATTACCGACCTACCGACCTCTCCATTCTGTGTAAGTGGGGAAAACTGGCAAAATTTGCAGTTCATCAAATACTTATTTTCCCCACTGTATATGGTTTAATTTTATCATGCTTGAACTATATTTATTATATGAGACATTTCAGATTTACCTGGGATATATTATTATACCCATTTCCAAATATTCTTTTACTTTGGAGCATTCCTCTGTTAGTCTTCTTAAAAACGTATGAATAAATTGACAGCCGGTTGTCACCAGTCTGGCTTGCGTGTTCCTACATAGTCTGACATTGTCCAATCAGTGCTGACAGTATCAGACTGTGTAGACTCACACCACTTTGACAAAGGGTCAATTTATTCATACATTTCTAGAAGGAATAACATTTGAACGGCGCAAGGTAGATTTCCAAGAAAACATAATATAGAATTTTAAATTTATGGGTAAGATAATTTATGATGACTAATTTTCTTACAATAATAAGATATTCATGTAGCTCAAGTCCTAAAAAATGAGCCTTTGTAACTGATAATATTCCATTGAACTTCCAGATTCATTTATCATTTATTAATATTTATTTCTTTAATACTAACATATTTCACATCAATGCAGAATATATTCATGCTCTCAGTGGAGCTCACAATGACTTTTTCTTATCTTCAATGCTGGGGAGTAGAAGGGGTTAACTCCACGCTGTTGCCAAAGGATGATAAAAAAAATAGCTGATTTAATGAAAGATTATTTTATTCCATAGGTCTACGCGTTTTGAGGTGAGGACCTCTTCTTCAGGACCACAAAAATCAGAAACATCAAGAATACTTCCTGATTCATTTATCAATATTTATTTCTTTAATACCAACATATTTCACATCAATGCAGAATGTATTCTTGCTCTCATTGTAGCTCACAATGTCTTTTTCTTATCTCAAAATGACACCAAGTACAGCTAGCTTCATAGGAAACTCACTGTAAAGCTAATATAAAAATACAAACTCAATGCAGACATTGTCCCTATGAGTCATAAAACTGGGCTGCACATCTGGTCCTGTGACTCAAGTACTCTTGTATTATCCAATGGTTTTTATCCTCCTCTTTATACAGATTAGTCCACTTCTTGATATACACTGACAATTAGACTGGCCAGAATGGGAATAATCAGTTGTGGCTGAGTGGTTTGCGTGGGTTTCCTCCAGGTCCTCTGGTTTCCTCGCCAAACACATACTGATAGGGGATTTAGATTATGTACCCTAAGGCCCTGTGCGCACTGGAAAATGGAATTTTCTTAAGAAAATTCCGCAGGGTCTGAAAGATTACCGCACCCGCGGTAAAAAACGCGGCAAACCGCACCCGAAAACCGCATGCAGTTTGCCGCGGTTTGCTGTGGTTTTACTGCGGTATTGTTCGCGGTATTGCCGCATGTGGGTTGGTACATGTGCTTTAATGCATTCAATGCAATAAAGCACATTGAAAAAAAAAAAGTAATTTCCTTCTGAGATAGATAGTAGACAGATAAAGACAGATAAAGGAATAGAAGACAGATAGAAGGATAGATAGAGGGATAGATAGAGGGATAGATAGATAGATAGAGCCCCTGTGAGCACACGCTGCATTTCTCCCAAGCGGTAGTGTGTGTTCACATTACCGGCCATGGGAAATGACCTGTAATTACCTCTCTGCAGTCTGTCTCGTTGCGAGGCTGCATTCAGCGCTGTGTGTCAGTCGCGGCTGGATTCAAGCATCGCAGGACATGGATTACGTCGGACCTGTGTGTTTCAGGGGGGTAATAAAGGGGTTAACCAGGGGCTTTTTTGTGTTTTATTTAAAATAAAGGATTTTTCGGTGTGTGTGTTTATTCACTTTATTACAGGTTGATCATGTCAGCTGTCTCATAGACGCTGCCATGATCAAGCCTGGACTTAAATGGCGGCGATCCGCTGTCATTTAACTCATTATTACCTGGATAGCCACCGCATCACGGCATCTGGAAGAGCCAGGGACACTCCGAGTCTGCCGCATAATGCATGCGACAGTCCCAGGGCAGCTGCGGCTGATATTCTCGGCTGCGGGAGGGCAGAGAATTAACCCTGGCCCTCGCCCTCCCCAGCCTGAGAATACCGGGCTGCCGCTGTGTGCTTACCTCGGCTGGACGGTAAAAATACGGCGGAGCACACATGTTTTTTTTTCTATATTTCCGTTTGCTTTCTATGTGTATTCTATATGTCTATGTCTGTGTTCTATGTCTGTGATGTCTGTGAGTGTTCTATGTCTGTGTGTGTGTGTGTGTTTACTCTCTGCGCCGCTTCCTCTTCCTGTCATAATGGCATCACTTCCCTACAAACCGCAGGGCAGCGATGAACATTACCGCAGGTAAATCGCGAAATCCCGGATGGAATAACGCAGGAAAACGCAATGAACCGTACAGAATTTGCTGCCTGCGTTATTCCCTGTGGGATTTCACGATTACATGACACGGAGTGAAATCCCGCAGCGACGTGCGGAAAAGAAGTGACATGCAATTGTTTTTGCTGTGGGAATCCCACAGCAAAACATGCAGCTGTCAAAATCCGCATACTGCGCACAGCATTTTTTTTCCCATAGGTTTTGCTGGGGAATCACTGCAGAGATGTTATGAACATAACATGTAGTGAAACATGCAGCAAAACCGCAGGAAATCCGCGGCAAAAACCGGCAAGTGCGCACAGGGCCTAATGGTGACAGTGATGAAATCTGTAAAGTGCTGCGGGATTCAATGGTGTGATAAAAAGAAATATATTTTTATTTATATAGGTAAACCTATTTAAAAGGGCCTGTCCCAGGAGCACTATGGACTGCCTCCTACCAGCCAGAATTCTCAGCGCCTTTACTGACCTGTAGGATGCTGGCACACAGCATTCTTGTTGATGCTGCGAAGGGCTTATTAATTACAAAAGACTGAAGTATTTTGGCAAGTAAGATATGATGCATTGAGGTCCCATTCAGTGGCCATCGACTACTGACAAAGGTTCCACAAGTTAATTCGTTCATTAACAGAGTGGACTAATGTATAGTGACAAATAATTGGCCTATCCTCTCATACATTAGTAAAGTTTTACTTGTGAATAGCTGAAAAAAATCTGCCATAAATTAAATGAAAAAGTCTGTAATTTGTGCAACTCAAAATATATATACCCTATTTTGCAGAATATAAGCTGTACTTTTTTCCCCCAAAATTTGGGAGGAAAGTGGGAAGTGCTTCTTATAGTCTGAATTTGCCTGGCTTGCTGTAAGGAAGCAGGGTTGCCACTTAAGGAACCTGGCAGCTGGGGTTAACATATGTGCCTGCTGTTAAAGAGAATGAATATTCACTGCTTCCCACACCCGTAATCCTGCCTTCCTCCCAGCACTGAAGCCACTGCTGAGAGGTCGACAGGATTATGGGCATGGGGAGCAGTGAATATACATTTTCTTTAATAGCAGACACACTTATCAGACTGGCTTGCTGCAGCAACTGGGGTGATCAAGCATGTCCGCTATTAAAGCAATTGAATATTCACTGCTCCCCACCCCCATAATCCTGGCCTGGGGAACAGTGAATATTTATTTTGGATTAGCTGGCATCTGACGTCACTGTGTTACTTTGGATGCATGGCATAGCCATCATGCACTGCTCCACTTACAAGCCAAAGTCAGTTGCCGGCATCAAAAGAGAACGGCGGGAGAGCAGATAGAAGGTGAGTAGAATTGTTTTTTGTTATGTGAGCAATATAACGGGGGGGCATATATATCAAAATGGGTCCATGATGGAGGATATATAAACCAGGACATCTATACCAGGATGGGGATCATATATATAAGCACTAGGAACACATATATCAGGATGGCAGGCATATAGTATATACTAGGATGGGGGGGCATGATGGGGGATCATATATACCAGGATTAGAGACATATATATGCCAGGATGGGCCCAGGGTGCAGGACGGAGGCCAATTAGTACAGAATTGGGGGACATTATTCACATAACCGTGTCAGCAGCAGATCCCTCCCATAACAGTGTCAGCAGCAGATCCCTCCCATAACAGTGTCAGCAGCAGATTATCCCCATAACAGTGCGTCATGTCCACAGTTTGTGCTTTAATTTTTTTTCTATTTTCCATCTCTAAAATCTAGGTGCATCTTATGGTCTGGTGCATCTTACAGTCAGAAAAATACGGTATATTTTTTCCAGTGTAGATGCTTAATCCAAACCTGTGTGTGGCAATATAATGTCCTTGGTTATTCAGTGGATTAACACCTAACCTTGGTGACCTTATTGTTCTCGTCTTTGTCACGTATCCACGAGAGTGCACTCCTACAACTTTTGCTTTGGTCACCAGGTGCCGCCAGATTCTCATCATGGGCGGTGCTGGTGATAGGGAGGTGGTGTGTGCCTTCTAGCTGAAGTTACCACTTTTCAGCCACAGCCAATTGGAAGGCACCACGCCCTTTTTATTCCTCCTCCTGGTCACTGCCAGATATAGAGTCTAGTTTATACTGCTTGTCTCTGGTTCACGCACTGCTCTGGATATTTGTTCCCTGTGTTTTGACCTCTGCCTGCTCTTTGACTACTCTCCTGCCTGCCATTTTTGTACTTTGCTATTAACTCCGGTTTTGACGTTAGCCTGATGTTTTGACCACTCTCTTGCCTGTTGGTTTTGTCCCTTTTCTGTATCTCCTGGTTTGACCCTGCCAGACGACTACTCTTCTTGGGATTGCATCCTTCCACAGGTAGCAATCTCCAGTGCCCTATAGTAATTCCAAATCCATGTATAGGGGTTAAAGGGTTTCGGGGTTCTTGGGATCCTGTTTAGTGGGCGGATAGCCCCTAGTCTGTTCATGACAGCCATTCTGAGACTGTGGTTCCAGGCAGTTGTTACAGTCTTCCTGTTGCCAGATGTGGGGCACTAAAGCTGGGTTTACACACTGCAACATCGCAAAGGACATCGCTGTAACGTCACCGGTTTTGTGACGTAACAGCGACCTCCCTAAGTCTCTGCTAAGTCGCTGGTGAGCTGTCAAACAGGCAAACCTGGCCAACAACTCAACAGCGATCCGGACCTGCAGAGCGACCTAGCTGGTTGTTGGGGACGTTGATAAGCAGCCTTTTGAAAGGGAAGTTGCTAACAAAGTCGCTGCAAAGTCTTTCACACGCTGAAACTTTCCAGCGATGCATGCTGCACAGCGGGAAACAAAGGACCTAGGAATGGTCCTGAACGATTTGTAACGATTACAACTTCACAGCAGGGGCCAGGTCGCTGATAGGTTTCACACACTGCAATGTCGCTGGGGAGGTCGCTGTAACGTCACAAAACCGGTGACGTTACAGCGATGTCGTTTGCGATGTTGCAGTGTGTAAACCCAGCTTAAGACTATTAAACTAAACAAAGACCTGGATACCTAGAGCAACCAATGCTGTTGGCATCAGTAACATTAAAGCACAATAAAAAGAAGTAAATAAATGAATGCATAATGAAAAGTGGAACAATTGAGATTTGTGCTTTTATAGCAATGCAAAGTACGGTATTTTAGGGTAAATGAGGAATAAACTCTTATTTGTCTTAAGTCAGGCCAAGAAACTTTATGGGTCGTTGCCACTGTCCATTAGAAAAGATGAAACTGGCAGAGAGAAACAAGTTTTCAGCTGTGTTTATTATTTTGCAGAGAATTTCAAAGACTGAACGATTTTTACTGATGTTTTCCCAAATATTGCTGCATTTTATGTATGTCTCTCTGGAATAAAATGATGTCTAAAATAATGTAGGAGTATGACTACAATAATAAATAAGCAAGCAACAGGCTTGCCACCCTTGGCCCAAACCTCCTACAATAATTAACACAGAAATCGTGTCTAAGACACTGTTTATATCCTGATCAGTCTTTGAGACTTGTTCAATAAATGATTCAGTAATAATCCCTGCATACAAGCTGACATTTACTGCCAATGGAATTTATTGTAATAATAGTATTACCAGGGCTAAGAGATGGGGATTATTATAAAAGGCAGAATTTATTTGTCTCATTCTCCCATTGTATCATTAATTAACTTTCCTAATAATTTGTAATAAATTAATTTATTATTATTTTGTCACACAAAAGACTATTAAAAAAAGAGTCATTCGTGCATTTAAGAGTTCTTTTAAGACACTTTTATTTTTGCACCATGTGTTTCAAGCATTGTTAAAACTTTTTTTTACACCCCATTTTAATAGTGTTATGTAATAATATTTTAAATGTTTTTATTCTGCCAATTTTTTGATTATCAATAAAGAAATCTTTAAAACAAATGACAAAAAAACGCCCTAAAGTTTCATTTTAAAAAGAATGCCACTAACTAACAAAAAAAAATTAAAGCAAAAGCCACTGTTTATGTAGACTTTACAATATTAAGCTTAGAAAAACATCTGAGGATTTTTAAATAGAAAACATATTGACACCTACCTCCAAAAAGTTTGGTCTTAATGTTAGGCCTCTTTCAAATATCTGCTATATTTGCATATTAAAGAAAAGCTACCGTTTTGCATCAGTGTAGTAGATCTGATTTTCAGCCAATTTTGTGTCTATTTTTACCATCAGTGTGACAGAATTTTTCTCATATGCAAAAAATATATTTCAGCATGGCTGGGCAAAGTGCAGTCCACAGGCCACATCTAGCCCTCTGGTTGTTGCAGTCCAGGCCAAAGACCAAGACAGCAGAAGGGCTGAAAATAGTGGACCGTGGGTCGCACTGTGCCCTCTACCTGCTGCCTTTCGGCTGCTGCCTGAAATCCCAGCTATCTGTAGCTTCAGGATGCAGGCAGCATTGAATACATTGGTGAAGGACGGGCTCCTGGCTTCATCTTAGACCAATCAGCGTGAGGCACAGCAGACATGATGTCACATCATCGTGTGTGCAGTGTTTGTGCACTGGTTACCAGAGCAGAGCGCCCGGTGGAACGGGAACAAGGTGAGTATGTGGTGTTTTTTTCCATGTGTATGGGATGTTTGCATGTATTTAGGCTATGTAGGGCTTAACGTATAAAGGAAGCTATGTGGTGGCTCATAAAGTATATAGGAGGCTATGTGGGGGATCATTCTGTATTTAGGTGGCTATGTGGGGCCTTATACTGTATATAGAGAGGCTATATGGGAGCTCACGCTGTATATAAATGGCATATGTGGGAGCTCATAGAGAATATATTGGGGGCTCAAACTGTAGATAGAAAAGCAATTTGGTAGCTCACACTGTAGATGTAAGGGCTATATGGGGCTCACAGTTAATATAAATGGGCTATGTGGGTCTCACATTGAATACAGGGGGTTAATAGGCAGGGGCAGATCTCAAATCCCCAGACTTGTTAGCTGCACATGTCAGCTGATCAGATCACCTGACAGATGTGGGAAAGATTTGGTCTCAGTGCATAAAGGCTACTTTACACACTGCGATATCGGTCCCGATATCGCTAGTGTGGGTACCCGCCCCCATCTGTTGCGCGACACGGGCATATCGCTGCCCGTGCCGCACAACATCGCCCAGAGCCGTCACACATACTTACCTGTCCGGCGACGTCGCTGTGACGGGCGAACCGCCTCCTTTCTAAGGGGGCGGTCCATGCGGCATCACAGCGACGTCACTGAAACGTCACTGAACCGCCGCCCAATCGCAGCGGAGGGGCGGAGATGAGTGGCCGGAACATCCCGCCCACCTCCTTCCTTCCGCATAGCGGCCGGGAGGCAGGTAGGGAGAGCTTCCTCGCTCCTGCGGCGTCACACGCAGCGATGTGTGCTGCCGCAGGAACGAGGAACAACCTCGTTACTGCTGAAGTAACGATAATTGGGAATGGACCCCCGTGTCGCCGATTAGCGATTTTTCACTGTTTTGCAACGATGCAAAATCGCTAATCGATGTCACACGCAACGGCATCGCTAATGCGGCCGGATGTGCGTCACGAATTCCGTGACCCCAACGACTCCGCATTAGCGATGTCGTAGCGTGTAAAGCCCGCTTAAGCCCACATCAAAGGAAGGAACCCGACCTATATGTCATACTATTGGTCATGAAGGGGATAATTATGACTGTGCCAGTGGCTCAGCTTCATAGGAGATTGTGAGTTTTACTATGTACTGAAATACTTGTGTATTACAGAATATAGTAAAAGCAAACAATCACTGCTTCAATTTAAAGAAGACACTAAAAAATAAGTGATGTCATTAAAAAAGTTTTGAAAAATATTAAGAAATAAAGAAAAACAAGATAGCTTGAATCACTTTCCATTTCTCAATCCAAAAATAAAGTGAGAAAAATAAAAAGTAAATATGTCTTTGCTTAATTCGCACAAATAAGATTGATCAAAATATAAAAATAATTAACCCATTTGGTAAACAGCATGAAGAAATAAAAATCAATGTTCCAAAATTGTGTTTTTTTGGGTCAATGTCCTTCTTGGCAAAAATGCAATAAAAGCATTGTGTATACCTCAAAATAGTACCAGTAACAATTATAGCTTTAGGCCTCCTTCACACGTCCGTGCAAAACACTAATGTTTTCCAAGGTCCGTGGTGAAGGTATGTATGTGAGTGTGTGGCACCCAGGGGTCAGGGGGGTCGGTCTCATACCTGTTACTTGTCGCCGGGCCGATGCTGGTCGTGTAGCCGCGGCGGCCTGCCCGGTTTCGTGCCCAGAAGTGTCCACAATAAAGGGGGGCAGGAGGTGGATGTTGTAAGTGACTACGCCACCTATGGTATGCAGCCAGGAAGTAGCCGCCACTACGGTGGGTGATGTCCTCTGGGGTGGATGGTGATGTCGCAGCCAATATGGTTCTTCTCCCCACAGGCGGAGCGGGCCCCAGGGAGATAAGGGCGGCGGGGATGGCCGGTGGCGCCAAAGCGCGGGGTGGTGGTGCCGGCAATGACAAGGACTATATCGCGGCTGTGGTTCAAAGTTCTTTAAACTCACAGTTCGTAAGATGCCCCGGTGGTGCCACTCTCTGCCGCGATGGGCTCCAGCCAGTCCCGGATAAATCAGAAGCAATCACCAGTGTCTGTGGAGTGTGAGACCTTCCTCCTCTGTGCTTACTTGTGGATCACCATGGCTTGAAGCAACATGGGAACTCCGGGGTTCTTGTAAAGTGTCCCGTCTCGTATGCAGGTGGCGCGAACCCGCCATGGGGCCCGATCATGATCTTGACCTCGGACCCTATGTGTCACTGTGCTCTGGGAAAATGGATGGTGGGCGATAGGACTTGGAATCCCCATCCCCTGCAGATTCTGGTGGTCCTACGTGGAATATGTCCCACCCCAGGGCTCTGCAACCTGTCTGCGCTGGCACTATGGGAACGGTTAGGCTCGGCCTCCAGCTACCATGTTCTCCTCTGTTTCACTAGCTGCACCGGTTGCCTCTCACTCTTTTACAAGCTGCCCGGTTCTAGCAGGAGACGCTCTCAAGCTCTCTCTCCTGCGACCGTGTTGTTCAGAGTCTCAGTCTATTCTCCAGTGAAAATGTCTGTGTGTTCCCTTCTATCTCAGTTCGGCCCCCACCTTCCAGGAATTTCCTAGGCTGTCTGGCTTCTTGAGTTGTGTAACTGGCTGACTCGCTGGCTGGATGTTGTGTAAGTGAAAAACCCCAGTGATTAACCTCTTCTTACCCGGAATAAGCATTGCACCTTAGGTTAGATGCAAAACCCTGTGGCGACTAAGCCTCAGGGGTGCCACATGTGCGTGTGTCCATGTATGTTTTACGTGTGCTGTCCCTGTACTATCCGTGTTACATCTGGATAGCACACGGACAGTATGAGCTGATATAAATACTTGTCCCTGATGCTGCTGTCTACTACCCTGCTGTTACTTCTGGGTCTGTGCTGAGTGCAGTGAATATGCATGAGCTTAATGAAATGGAGACAGGTAAGTATAAATATAAAATTCTTTATTTATATGTGATCTCTGTTTTTTCCGGTTCGTGTCACACTGATGTAACATCTGTGCTACTGGCAGAAAATGTACATGTCGCTGTGTGGAGCACACGGGCAAGCGTGTGCTCCACGCGGACACACTGTCTATGTCAAAACACAGACATGATTTTAATGGCTCTACATGTGCCCGTATCTCCGGTATATGTAAAAACGTACGTCACACCTACTGGAAACACGGATGTGTGAAGGAGGCCTTATATACAAAAAAACAGCTCCTACAGATCTCCATAAACCGAAATAAAAAATTACAGGTCTGAGTATATAATATATACAGTATATAAATAGTTACACAAACCAAATATTTTTTTCTATAAAGTTCTGATATTTTTTTTACCACTAAAATATAAACATTTTGTTTGGTTTGGTGTTGCCATAATTTTAATGTCCTGAAAATCATGCTGCCAGGTCATTTTTATTTTTGCATATTAAATTAAAAACATAAACAAAAAAAAATGGAATTTTTATTTTTTTATTTACCATTTGTTATTTTTTTCTTGTTTTTCAGTACATTTCACAGTGAAATGTGATTTGTATGGCTATTTACACACAAAAATAAAAAAGCTGTTACTCTTAAGGGTAGAAAAAAAAATTGAATTGCAAAAAGATAATTTGCACAGTCAGGAAGGGGTTAAGGGAAACATGCAAAACATTTAGATACATTTTGAATCAAGACACATAAAATCTTAGACTTGCGAATTTATTTCATCTGTAGGAGTTTTTGTAGTTTTTTTATATAGTCCCTTGATATTTGTAAAAATACTTTTAATCATTCCATTATCTTTTATCTATTCCAGTGTTTTCTAAAGCTCTAATTTTGGCTCCCATTTCTAAGCACAGACTGTGCCTCTGTACTTTGTAACTTTTATACTCCCTTGCATCTACTTGATTATTAAGCTTGCAAATATGTACAAATTATTAAAAATGGTAAATCAGCTCATTAAATAATTCCTATAGTTTCATCATTTCTAAGGCTGAAGATAGATTTAAGTCCATTGAGTTCAATCTATAGCCTAATATGTTGATCCAGAGGAAGGCAAAAGCCCCATGGGGCAGACAGTAATCTGCATATTAGGGGAAAAATTCCTTCATGACTCCACATAGAAAAATCAGACTAGTTCACTGGATCAACGCCCAATCACAGAATCTAATACACATAACCGATAATATTATATTTTTCAAGAAAACACCCATTTTAGTAATGAATCAACCATTACATCATGTGGCAGAGAGTTCCATAGCCTCACTGCTCTTACAGTAAAGAATCTACATCTTTGATTGATTAAATTACTGCAGTACCTGGGATTTATGCTTCCCGCCTGGATTATTGCAACCTCCTGCTCAGTGGCCTCCCTTCTAACAGTCTCACACACCTACAATCTATTCTAAACTTTGCTGCCCAGCTAATCCACCTGTCACCCCTCTACTCCCTGACCTCTCCTCTCTGCCAATCCCTTCACTGGCTTCCAATTGCCCAATGACTCTAGTTCAAAACACTAACCATGACATACAAAGCCATCCACAACCTGTCTCCTCCCTACATCGGTGATCTAGTCTCCCGGTACTTACCTGCACGTAACCTTAGATCCTCACAAAATCTCTTTCTCTACTCCCCTCTCATCTTCTCTTCCCACTATCACATCCAAGATTTCTCCCATGCCTCCCCCATACTCTGAAATGCTCTGCCTCAACATATCAGACTCTCGCCTACCTTGACAAGCTTCAAAAGGAACCTGAAGACCCACCTCTTCCGACAAGCCTACAACCTGTGGTAACCCTCAATCTGATATAACGCCGAACAACCAGCTCTACCCTAACCTACTGTATCCTCACCTATTCCTTGTAGACTGTGAGCCCTCGCAGGCAGGGACCTCTATGCTCCTGTACCTGTCTGTGTCTTGTATTGTTTATGATTATTGTACTTGTCCCTATTATGTGTACCCCTTTTACATGTAAAGCGCCATGGAATTGATGGCGCTACAATAATAAATAATAATAATTAAACCTTCTTTCCATTTAATGTAAAGAATGCCCCCTTGTCACTGTCTCAGACCTAGGTGTACAAAGATAATTAGAAAGGTCTTTACTTTTCCCTTATATATTTCTACATTGTAATAAAATCGCCCCTAAGCTTTTGTTTTTCCAAACTGAATAACCCCAAGTTTAATAACCTATCATGCTAATGCAGTCCACCCATTCCCTTAATAACCTTGGTTTCTCTTCATTGCACCCTCTCTAGTTCAGCTATGTCAATCTTATACACCGGAGACCAAAATTGTACACAGTATTCTAAGGGCGGCTTTGCACGTTGCAACATCGCACGTGCGATGTCGGTGGGATCAAATCGAAAGTGACGCACATCCGGCGTCACTTTCGACATCGTTGTGTGTAAATCCTAGATGATACAATTAACGAGCGCAAAAGCATCGTTATCGTATCATCGGTGCAGGCTCCGGCTTTTTCATAATTACGCTGCCGCGACAGGTACGATGCTGTTCCTCGTTCCTGCGGCAGCACACATCGCTGTGTGTAAAGCCGCAGGAGCGAGGAACATCTCCTTACCTGCCGCCGGCAGCTATACGGAAGGAAGGAGGTGGGCAGGATGTTTACATCCTGCTCATCTCCGCCCCTCCGCCGCTATTGGCCGCCTGCCATGTGACGTCGCTATGACGCCGCACGACCCGCCCCCTTAGGAAAGAGGCGGGTCACCGGCCAGAGCGATGGTCGCAGGGCAGGTGAGTGCATGTGAAGCTGGCATAGCGATAATTTTCGCTACGCCAGCTATCACAAGATATTGTACCTGCGACGGGGGCGGGGAGTATCGCGTGCGGCATCGCAGCATCGGCTTGTGATGTCGCAATGTGCAAAGCCCGCCTAAGTGTGGTCGCACTAGTGGCTTGTATATGGGTAAAACTATGTTCTTCTCATGAGCATCTATGTGTCTTTTAATGCATCTCATTATTCCTTTAGCCTTGGCAGCAGCTGTCTGACACTGGTCAGTAAATTTGAGTTTGCCATCCACCCAAGTCTTTTTCAGTTAACAGTTTTAACCAGTGTTTTACAATTAAGTACATAATTCTAAATAGTATTTCCTCCACCCAAGTGCATGACCTTACATTTATCCACATTAAACTTAAATTGCTATTTTTCAGCCCAAGCTTCCATCACTCTGTAATATTAAATCATTCTCCTCTGTATTGATTATCCTGCAGAGTTTAGTCTCATATGCAAATATTGAAATTTTACTCTCTATGCCCTCTACAAGACCATTAATAAATATGTTTAAAAGAAGAGGGCACAGTACTGACCCCTGTAGTAACCCACTTTTAACTGTGACCCAGTAAAAGTGATGTCCATGAATAACCACCCTTTCTTTCCTATCACTGAGCTAGTTCTTAACCCAGTTACACATATTTCTCCATATTCCCATTATTCTCATTTTATGGACCAACCTTTTGTATGGCACTAGAATCAATATCGTCCGAGAAATCATATTCAAAAAGCCATATAATGAAAAAACTCCTGAATAGTTAGAATCAGAAAAACATGGAGTCAAAATCCATAATAATCAAAATTAATTATACTTTATTAGGTAAAATAAAGACATACAACTGAAATCAAGAAATGTGATAAAATAAAAGGGGAAATATAAGGTGCAGAAAGGAATTGATTACATAAATCCTGAGGTCAAGGTAAGGATAGTGAAAACAAAGGATCCAAATCAAATTTTTGTACATAAAACAATGTAAAAAAAACTTTAGGGAATATTTTTACCCAGGCATGCATACACTGTGTGCAGACTTATTAGCAAATCAGTATTTTGATCACATGATAATTTTTATACATGTTGTCCTACTCCAAGCTGTATAGGCTTGAGAGCCAACTACCAATTAAGTAAATCAGGTGATGTGCATCTCTGTAATGAGGAGGGGTGTGGTATAATTACATCAACACCCTATATAATATGTGCTTAATTGTTAGGCAACTTCCTTTCCTTTGGCAAAATGGGTCAGAAGAGAGATTTGACGGGCTCTGAAAAGTCCAAAATTGTGAGATGTCTTGCAGAGGGATGCAGCAATCTTGAAATTGCCCAACTTTTGAAGCGTGATCACCAAACAATCAAGCGTGTCATGGCAAATAGCCAACAGGGTCGCAAGAAGCGTGTTGGGCAAAATAGGCACAAAATAACTGCCCATGAATTGAGGAAAATAAGCGTGAAGCTGCCAAGATGCCATTTGCCACCAGTTTGGCCATATTTCAGAGCTGCAATGTTACTGGAGTATGAAAAAGCAGAAGGTGTGCCATACTCAGGGACATGGCCAAGGTAAGGAAGGCTGAAAAACGTCCACCTTTGAACAAGAAACACAAGATAAAATGTCAAGACTGGGCCAAGAAATATCTTAAGACTGATTTTTCAAAAGTTTTATGGACTGATGAAATGAGAGTGACTCTTGATGGGCCAGATGGATCGGCCAGAGGCTGGATCAGTAAAGGGCAGAGAGCTCCACTCCGACTCAGATGCCAGCAAGCTGGAGGTGGGGTACTGGTATGGGCTGGTATCATCAAAGATGAACTTGTGGGACCTTTTCGGGTTGAGGATAGAGTGAAGCTCAACTCCCAGACATACTGCCAGTTTCTAGAAGACAACTTCTTCCAGCTGTGGTACAGGAAGAAGTCGGTATTGTTCAGGAAAAACATGATTTTCATGCAGGACAATGCTCCATCACATGCATCCAACTACTCCACAGCATGGCTGGCGAGTAAAGGTCTAAAAGATGCATGAGAAAATAATGACATGGCCCTCTTGTTCACCTGATCTGAACCCTATAGAGAACCTGTGGTCCCTCATAAAATGTGAGATCTACAGGGAGGGAAAACAGTACACCTCTCAGAACAGTGTCTGGGAGGCTGTTTTGGCTGCTGCACGCAATGTTGATTGTAAACAGACCAAGCAACTGACAGAATATATGGATGGTAGGCTGTTGAGTGTCATCATATAGAAAGGTGCCTATATTGGTCACTAATTTTTTGGGGTTTTGTTTTTGCATGTCAGAAATGTTTATTTCTAAATTTGATGCAGTTATATTGGTTTACCTGGTGAAAAATAAACAAGTGAGATGAGAATATATTTAGTTTTTATTAAGTTGCCTAATAATTCTGCACAGTAATAGTTACCTGCACAAACAGATATCCTCCTAAGATAGCCAAATCTAAAAAAAAACACTCCAACTTCCAAAAATATTAAGCTTTGATATTTATGAGTCTTTTGGGCTGATTGAGAACATAGTTGTTGATCAATAATAAAAAAAATCCTATAAAATACAACTTGCCTAATAATTCTGCACACGGTGTATAGTGAAAAATGTCTAAATAAATATATTGCACCATCCCAGTGTACAATATACTTTACTGTGATCAGTATCAAAATATAAATATCATTGTATCACAGAAATGATACAATGAGGTTTGTGGTAAGAGCATTAGGTATTATAACTACCAATAGTTAGTAAAACTGTCAGTTAGTGGTATAGTTATTTTACTAAAAACTCATTATTGATTTACTACATTGTATGCAGCTTCTTATGATCGTGAGCCCAACATCTCAACAGCACAAATCTTTCTACTGCCCTTACGGTATAAACAAGATTTTGGAAATCTCAAGAAAACGCATTTTATTCCTGTGCTTATTTTGAACCCTGCTGTATTTTTTCCAAGAGGCAGCATGTAAATTCTTTCAGCAATTTTCACACATTTAAATGAATGGTTGAAAAACACAAGTAAGGACATTGAACAAATGAATAAAACAATTCTGTATTGTACCCAATGTTTTTCCTGCTAGAGGTTGTTTGTACAGAAAAAATATGCAACGTGTGAACATACCTTATTTTTTTTATGACAACATTCCATGTAGTTTAGCTCATATAAGATTGTGTAGAGTGCATCCAACTTTGAGGTATAAGAATTATTAGATTTGTAAGGTTAAATTACTAAGGTGCAAAAACAGAGTGGGTTTTCCACTGTGTATGCAAATGCAGAAAATCTGTTGCGTTTTACAGTGCCACCATAGTAGATTACTTTTTAAGGAATATCATGCACATACTGCAAAACATTTCCACACTGTAAATTGACAAGTGCTGTGGTTTAATTTACATTATGTCAATTTATGCTGCCGATGCTGGTGCGACTATCACCCTTTGCAATGTCATGTGTGAAAACTGCAGCTCCCATGCTCCATCTTTACTACAATATACACAGCTGTAAAAGCAGCTGGGAATATTATTGCGGCATCTTTATTGCGGGAAGTCCACAGTGGAGTTGCTATATGAGAACATATAAATATCATCACCTTGTCTCCCAGGGCTCGCATGACATTATTATGCCACGTGAGTCATGCAGCGGCTCTATCATTTCATTTGTAGGCAACGGACACCTGGAGATAGTGAGAACTGCTGTTGCTCATGGACTTCGAATATCGGTAACAGTTGAAGAAATTGTAAGTAAAGTGGGTACTAATTGGCTCCAGTGCTCACATGGCATAATAATGTCATGCAAGTCTTAGGAGACCAGGCACCAGACGTGAGTATAGGCTGTTGTTATTTTATATGGGGGAACATAGCAATTGAGGATGGGTTGTCGGAATAATGAACATTCCTCAATATGATTTCTTTAATGGTTCTGATTTAGACAGGCAGGCTAGGGTGTCGACCAGCAGTGTGCTCATTTATGGTCAGGCTAACAAGAGTTAACCTCTGCAGGCCTGCTGGTTACCTCAGGGATCACATGTTGTTGGAAACCTATCACATTTGCTCCCTGCATTTTTATGATGGTGGAATCTGTCTACCCATGCCGATTATAGTTTTTTGCTGTGTTGATCTGTGTGCTGTTTTGTCTCAGTCCTGCTGGTGATTATATTGTGTGGTGCTTGTGAAGGAGCCACCGGGTGTTCCACCGAGGGCAGAATGAATAGTCTCACCCCGACCGGCTCACCCCATGAAACAGGAATGGGTAGAATACTGAAATTAGCGTGGGGCCTGATCTCAGATATGTTCTTGTTACCTTCAGTGTAGCCCCTTGTCCCACTAAATCAAAGACAGACTCCTGGTGTCATTCAACGTTTAATCTTTAATCACTTTTAATACATCTTCTTTTGCAGAGGAAAATCACAATTTCTTCCCCGGGGAGTCATACATTCCCTCACGATTCCCAATACCACAGCTGCCAGAGACCCCCACCGGTTTCCTGGATTACCAGCCCTTCTTCCTTGCAGGTTTGGACATTTTGGCCATGCTGATCCCCACTTCAGGAGTCCCTCAACAGACACTACACGGTGGCGGTCCCTAGGACTTAGTGCCCCACTTTCTACATCCATGGTTTTCTATGCTAGTCCACAAGCCACAGAAGCGGCCTTCTATTCCTCAGGAACCGGTGTCTCTGCAATCAGTCTGCACAGCTTCACTCTCCCTTGTCTTCTTCACTACTCCCCCCTAAATTCCACATCCTCCTTTTTCTACTCTCTGCTGTGCTCATCCTCTTCACCCCAACCGAACTATGGGGATACTGTGCCACCTTGCGGTGGATGGTGAAACTACACCCCAACCCAGTCATTACATACTGTTAATTATCCAGTACCCTATATATCCCTTACACCAATGAGGCCAGGTCGTCGGGAAGGTTAATGGGGCTCCTGTCAGCCCCTTACACTTGGAGTTGTTGTGCATTTCTCTCATTGTCTTGTTATTGTTTCCTCCCTACTTTTCTTTTTCTTCCTTACCTCTTATTGTCTTAGACATCTGTGTGAGCATGCTGTGAGATAGAGTTTTGCTTCCCTTGTTTGTCTATCTCTGTTGGTTTCATCACACTACTGTCCCGGCCCTCCCCTGAGGTGGGGGTAGGGGGTATAAGATCAGGGTGGGTTAGGAGTAGGGCCAGGAAGGCAGCTCAGACAGCCTCACCTTCAGAAGTAACTCTGAGATCAGAGATAGCTAGGGGCCCCTAGCTTGAGGGTTAGTCTAGGAGCCCCTTTCTCCAGCTATCTCTATAACCACCATTACAAAATCTCATTGAGGTTTTGAATGGTTAGTTACCCAAAACCCTGGGTGGATAAAATCATTGAAAAGCTAAGACCGGGTAGGTACATCACCACTTTCAACCTGGCAAAAGGTTATTGGCAGATTCCGCTGTCTAAGGAGGCCAAGGAGAAGATGGCCTTCTCAATGCCATATGGATATTATCAGTATGTCAGGATGCCATTTTGGTTGTGGGGTGCTCCAGTCACTTTCCAGGGAGCCATGGACTGGACCTCAGCACCCCATAAAAAGTATGCTGCAGCCTAACTAAATGACATCATTATATTCAGCCAAGATTTGGGAAGTCATCTCAGCAAAGCCAAGGCAATACTTGACACACTAAGGAAATTGGTCTTTACCATAAACCCAAAGAAATGTGCCATGGAGATAGATGAAGCCAGGTATATGGGTTACATTATAGGCAGAAGTGAGATAAATCCACAAATAAAAAAGGTAGAGGCAATCCAGAGCAGGCTAGAAGCCCTTTTGAAGAAGTGGGTCAGGGCATTTCTAGGTATCAAGGGCTACTACCAAAGATTTGCCTCTTACTTTGTCCTGATAGCAGCCCCTCTGATGGATCTCCTGAAGGGGACAAAGTTGGCTTTGGCTAAATGGTTCCCAGAAGCTAAGGCGGCATTTCAGTAACTGAAGCTGGTCCTCTGCAGAAAACCATGATAGCGCCGGACTTCTCGAAGGAATTCGTGGTCCAGGTGTATGTATCAAATGTAGGGCTTGGAGCTACCATGTCACAGGAACTCAATGGGGAGGAGCACCCCATCATCCATCTGAGTAGAAAGTTGTCACCCTGAGGGAGAAATTATTCTATAATAGAGAAGGAATGTCTGACAATCAAGTAGCCATTGGACTCCCTAAGATATTACCTGTTGGGCAGAAAATTTAGATTGATTTCTAATTATGCCCCTTTGAAATGAATAAAAGAAAAAAAGGGGAATAATATCTGGATAACCAGGTGATTCTTACAGGACTTTAGTTTTTGGGTGGAGCATAAGCCCAGGAAACAGCATGGGAATGCAAATGACCTGTCAAGAATACATTGTATGGTGGCACAAGGTACCTAACCTAATGGATTTAGATGGAGGTGTACGTATGTAAGGTTGCAGGTGAACAAGTCCTGGACAGAATATATGTATCACCAAGATGCCTGGCCTCGGAAATGTGAAATCCGGAATGGGCCCTGATTTTTGGGATCAGCTTTAGCTGTGGCTAAAAGAACTGGGTGGGATCGGCTGCTCCCTTACCTCCAGTTCCAGGTCTTGGAATGATCTATTTAAGAGGTGGAAAGCTATTAGCATCATCTAGTCTCTGCCAGAGAGTCTTGCACTTAAATCTGATGTGAGAACTGTGTTTTTCCTTCTGTTTACCATTGGTGCTGGAAAAAGGCTGTTCTGTAATTGGAGTCCTTTGGGAGTTTTTTTCAAGAAACCCCCACTTGTTGGACCAGAGACATTGCCTGTATGTGCGCTGTCAGCAACTACAGAGCTTAAATCTTTGCAGCAGGTAGACCACAGTAGTCTAGATCACTTAGTGCACATAGGCTCCCATAGATCTGTTTATTTATGACATTGTGCTGCCTCCAACAATGGTCTTTTTCAATGGACAAAAAATCATTTCACTCAATGAATGTGTGTTAGTGTGTCGCCCAAGGGATACCGATCCAGCTTCAGGGACGCCACAGAGTCTTCTTCTGTATATGGCAAACTGGTATGTCAGATTTTGTATGTGTCGTGACGCCACTCACGACTTGCGGTCAGGGATATAGATGGCCGCCACTGCAGATTTTATGAGCGTCTGGGGCTGATGGGGTCTGCAGTCAGATGATCTGGCCTCCAGTGAGTGAGGCAGGCCCCAGGGGCTCAGGTGTGTGGAATAGCGGGTCAGGAATAACTCAGGCAGAGTCCAAAAGTCTTACAACTGCTTTTTACTCACTTCAGTTGTTGTTGTGGTGAGCTTACCCGGACGATGCTGAGATAAACCAGGTTGAACCAGGGCTCCTTCGGACCAGTCTGAGGGTAACTAGTTGGCTCGCCTTCCTAGCACTTCTGTGTTCGGATAACCCCTGACTTGAAGTACCGTGGGGTCTATCCAGGGAGTTGCAGCTGCCTTTTCTCCCCTTTTTGGACCCTTTGCCGGCAGCGTGGACCAGGTGAGACAGCTTCAAGCTCTGTCCCCTTATGGGTCCCTGCGTTGCTGCTGAGGCTCGGACTCTGTAAAGTTGGTGAGGTACTTGTAGTTCCCCTCACCGACAGGTTTAGCAGGTAGTTAAAACTGAAGTCTGCTCTAGGGACCTGTTCCCCGTACGTGCCTAGTCACCGGAAACCTCGTACTGACTGACTGTCTGACTGACTGACCACGTGACCGTTCTCCCCCGCCAACTGTCACTACACCACGCAGGGTCTGACTAGTGTGAGCTCGCGTGTCTGCCTAGCAACCGCCGTGCTCCACTACCAGACTGGCTCCCTTGTTTCCCTGACAACCTCTGCACTTTAGCTCCCAGCCCCTCCGCTCCACCTCTTGAAGATTTGAAAGCTATCCCTCTCCAGAGACTACCCAAGGGTCCCCTCTAAAGGTGTGGGAGACCTGGTTGCTATGTGTCTGTGCATACACACCTCATTCTGGCCCTTAGGCTGGCGTCACACGGTACGATATATCGGGCTATATGTCGTCGGGGTCACGTCGTTAGTGACGCATATCCGGCATCGTTAGACATATTGTTCCATGTGACACCTCCAAATGACTGTGAACGAGCAAAAATACTCACTTTATCTTTGCTCGTTGACACGTCGTTCATTTTCAAAATGTCGGTCCTCCTTCTGTGCTCCGGTTGTTCATCGTTCCCGAGGCAGCACACATCGCTCCATGTGACACCCCGGGAACGACGAACACAGCTTACCTGTGTCCCGCCGACAATGCAGAAGGAAGGAGGTGGGCGGGATGTTACATCCCGCTCATCTCTGCCCCTCTGCTTCTATTAGCCGGCCGCTGTGTGACGTCGCTGTGACGCCGAACATCCCTCCCCCTTCAGGAAGAGGATGTTCATCTCCCACAGCGACGTCGTCCGGTAGGTAAGAGCGTGTGACGGGGGTTAACGACTTTGTGCGCCACGGGCACCTAATTTCCCGTGACGCACAAACGACAGGGGGCGGGTACGATCGCTCGTGCGATCGCACGATAGATCGTACCGTGTGACGCCAGCCTTAGGATTACCTGGAAGTACTGTCCCAGCATGGGTGCAGTACTCAGTGGTGCCTGACCGGCTCAGGAACGCCACATTAGGCTGCCAAGCCCTCAATGAATGAGCAAGTTTACATAACAAAATAATGGTGAAACAAGCATTTTTAACAGCACTAATATCTAAATGCCCCTTTAGGCACTGTGTTCATATCTGCCTTTTTTGCTACATAACAGATGCAAACAGAAACAAAAGAGTCCCACTGACTGTAATGGGGTCCTTATTGTTTTCATTATGGTGTCTATTTTTGAAATGAATAAAAAACAGAACTTTTTTTTTTATCAGAGAGGAATGGAAATGAGAAATACCCATCACACATTCTATGAACCAATCAGTGATATGTCATTAAAGGGGATTTCTGGGCTCACGGATTATTAAAGCATTCTACCCTTATCAGAAATGACCCACAGCTTCTAATTTCCTGCTATATTCAGTTAAAGCACAGCGCACAGAGATTTCCTTTCTTTACTCTGAATGCCTCTGCAGTGAGCTCTGAATGGTGATGTCATGGCCTGTGATCCTTGGCAAGTTTACTGAGATAGGGGATGTGCACAGGGAGGGAGGGCAGGGTCCCCAAAGAACATGTCATTTTATCAACTACTGAGTTTAGCCAGAAGGGAAAATGTTGGCCATTTTAGAGTGCTAGATTACATTAGAAAAAATTACAATAAATGACTGATTGATCCCCTGAGTACCCTAATCTGGTGTGGTGCCAATGTCAGTGCATGTAACAGATAAAGTGTCAGGATCGTACTGTGTGAAGTGGCAGGAATGTCAGAATAGAAGAACTGTGCATAGCTATTTATCCAACTTGAGGTTTCTATAGGAATGTTTAGAATATGTTTTTTAGGTGGAGAAGATGGACAATGAGATGGGAATGTGTGAGCTGTAGGACAGATACATTACTGCCTCTTGGGAAAGACAGAGATAGCTCACAGGAATTTTAGGATGTAAATTATGGAAATTGTCTCTTCAGTGAGGAAGGAGACAAACTCTAGTAGCCGCTATTTTAAATAGCAACCCTAAAAGTCAAGAGTGACCCTTTAACGAGCCTTGTCATATGACCTAGGATTTATGCTAGATCAGAACCTCAATTTCCAGACACGCTGTTTCGAGATGTAAACTGGTAATGTGAGTCCAGCTCTCATCGTTCTCAGCTGCAAGCGGTTAAAAACCCTCAAAAAACTAAATAACGGTAACACAAAATACAGGGACAGCCAGATCATTTTTATTTGTCTTTGTCTGGAAAACTCCATTTAACAATAAAAATGTATCAATTAAGATGGGCAGTGAGCCCCATAGGGGTGAATAGGCCCCATGACGATCGGGAGGGTCAGGGTAGGAAAGGGTTAAGGTATATGGCTAGGGGGCCGCGTATGGGGCTTTAGGATTGGTGGGAGTGTCGGCGGAGGGGATTGGGGGAGACCAAGGAAGGGGTGGGGTGGTGTAGGGGGTATAAAGGGGGCTGTGCCCTGGTGACCTCCTATTTGTTGCCCAAGCTGTGTGTCCCACCTGTGCTGCTGCTCGCCGACGTGGACAATGGCTGACCTGGCTGCATTGCTGGACTTGGTGCACGGGGCCTCTGAGGTCCTCGGCGTGGATGCGCTCCAGGAGCAGCTGGCGGTGGTCTGTGGGGCTGGAGCGGTAATGCCTGCTGCTGCAGCACTCGGGCCTGTGTTGCGTGCTCGGAGCGCTACTTCCCCGGCGTGGGGAGAAGAACAAGATCTAGGAGCCCCCTCGGGGACCCTCCGGGGAAGCGGAGGCCTCCTTACCCACCTCTGGGAGAGTTACCGGCCGCGGGAGGAATCCTCGCCGGAGATCCCGTGGGCCGGAAGTGGGCGTAGCTTCGGCGAGGCCTACTTCCGGTTTGCGGCCTGCACGGCCCCGGACCGGAGCGGCGGCAGCCCCCAGTGAAGTGCGGGCTGGGGGTGGTGCCCAGCATCGGGGAACAGAGGCAGAGACTTCCTGTAGAGGGCAGGGGAGAGGGAGCAGACGGTGCGGCGGCGCAGATCGGGGCGGCAGCAAGAAGGGACCGGAGGCAGGGTCCTGCAGTCCACAAGGCCCTATGCTGCGATCAGTGATTACGGTCCCCCCCAGCGAGGATCGGGCTGCGGGGAGTTCCCTGCATGCGGCGGGAGCGGCTTGGCTTCCCTGCAGTCGGCAGGGAGGGATACTCACAGGATCAGAAAGTGAGATGATGACAGCACAGCAGGCAGGCGTGTGACCGGCAAGGAAGGACGGCGGCAGGACGCCGCGTCGCGTCAAGAGGAGAAGGCCCAGCAGGGGACGCCCAGAGGAGCAGGGTGCGGTGACCGTGGGGGCTGATGGCCGCCAGGTGCAGGCTGTCCCCTTGCTGGTCCCCCCTGAGGACCTCAGCAGCATTTCGGACTCAGGAGAGGAAGAAGGACCGGAGGAGGCGGCAGGACGGATGGATCGGCTGAGGGCCGTTCGTGGTACGGCTGCTCCGGATTCGGTTCAGAGGCAGCTCGGTGAGAGGACGACTGATATGTTTAATGTTTCGGGTACTGGGGGCGGGGGTTCCTCCGTGGGGGGCAGTATGCAGGGCGTGAGTGCGGTCGGACAGTCAGGGTTACCTCGGTCGGAATTTTGGGGTCAGCTGTTGGGGGTGGTGCAGGGGTTGTCGGCTGAGAGGTCAGGACAGAGCGGGCCTGGGTCTCCGGTGGGGGCTTGGGTGGGCCCCCGGTTGGTGGTCTGCCGTTGGTGCCGGCGCGCGAGGTAGAAGTTCGGGAAGCTGCGTCGGCGGTTGTGGTGGGACAGGCGGACGGCGTAGCGGCTGCGGCGGTGGTGAGTAAGGACGCAGAAAAGGAAAAAGAGGACGAGGTTGTGCGGTTGGACGATAGGGCACGGAGTGAAGTTTATGTGTGCTTTGAAAGTCCATTAGGGGTGCATTTGAAAAAGGAGGTGAGAAGATATGGAAAGGGGAGTATGTGGAACTTTTTCCTTGCTCCCCTTGCAGAAGTTTAACTTGGACAAAGTGAAGCCAAGTGACTCCAAAAAAGAAAAGGAGGATGAGGAGAGGAGGAGGTACAGGTTGATACCAAGAACTTTTACTAACTGGCTACAGGCGTTTGCGATCTTAGCCAGCGTGTTTGGAGAAAAGGAGCCGGAGCATTGCTCCGCCCTTTTCGGTTACATGGATTCCATAGATGAGGTGTACAGAGTGTACAGTGGTTTAGGGTGACTGAGATATGACGAGCAGTTCCGGCAACGGAAGGCTATGTGGCCTGGCATCCGGTGGGACCACAAGGATATTTCCTTGTGGATGCGATTAATGACGGCTCCGGCTCAGCCCTTTCGTGGGGGTGCCGGGATCCCGGGTGCGAGTGGCGGGTCCCCGGCTGGCCAGAGAAAAGGTGCCTGTTGGCAATTTAATGAAGGGCAATGTAAGTTTGGGGCGTCGTGTCGGTTTAGACATGAGTGTTCCGGTTGTGGAGGTTCCCACTCTTTGGCCAGGTGTTTCAAAAAAGGAAAAGGAAAGGCAGGGGAGGGGTCTGGAAAAAGGGAGGACGCCAGTGAGGGTAGAAGCGATGCTTCCTTATTTAAATAGATATCTGGACGTTCGAGCAGCGGAGCTGTTGGCGAAAGGTTTTACGGAGGGTTTTCGGATTCCGTTCGAATCTGAAGCGCCGGTGTTTCGCCTGGGTAACTTGAGATCCGCAAAAGGATCCAGAAGTGGTGACATCCAGAGGTGGTGAGGGAAAAGCTGCAAAAGGAGGTGGAGTTAGGGATGATGGCGGGCCCGTTCAAGGACCCGCCGTTCTCCAACTTAAGGATTTCGCCACTGGGTGGTACCCAAGAAGGAGCCGAATAAATTTCGGCTCATTCATCATTCATCATATCCAGCAGGTTTGTCAGTGAATGATGGGATCTCACCTGAGTTGTCAGCATTCTGTTAGGTATCGTTTGACAAGGCATTAGAGTTAGTGCGGGTAGCCGGGCAAGGGGCCCTGATGGCGAAGGTGGACGTGGAAGCAGCTTTTTGTTTACTTCCGGTGCACCCAGAGAGTCTTCATCTCTTGGGGTGCATGTGGGATGGTGAATACTATGTGGATCGTTGCCTGCCCATGGGCTGTTCCATTTCGTGCGCTTATTTTGAGGCGTTCAGTTCTTTCGTGGAATCGGTAGTCAGGGACGTGGCAGGAGTCCATTCAGTGATTCACTATTTGGATGATTTCTTTTGCGTTGGACCGGCGGGCTCCTCGGTTTGTTCCTTGTTGTTAGTTACGTTAGAGAGGATAGCGCGGAGTCTGGGTATTCCATTGGCGAAAGAAAAAACGGAAGGGCCGATGACGGCTCTGTGTTTTTTAGGCATCCGAAATTGATACAGTGGCTATGGAGTGCCGGTTGCCGGAGGGCAAGCTGCGTGATCTGAAGGCGTCGGTGCGGTTGTTGTATTGGTCTAAGAAGGTGACGTTGCGGGACTTGCAGTCGGTGCTTGGAAAATTGAATTACGCTTGTTGTTTTATGCAGATGGGACGGATATTTAATAGGAGATTAGCAAGTGCGACCGCGGGGGTGTCAGCTCTGAATCATTTTGTCAGAGTGATAAAGGTGATGAAAGGGGATCTGCTGGTGTGGGATACTTTTCTCGACCAATATAACAGAAGGACGTTGTGGATGAGTAAGGCATTGTCCAATAGCCAGCTGGAATTGTTTACGGTCGCGGCAGGAGCAACAGGTTTAGGAGCGATTTTCCAAACACATTGGTGCGTTGGGAAATGGCCTCGGCTGTGGATGGAAACCGGGTTGGTAAAGAACTTGGCGCTGCTTGAACTGTTTCCCATTATAGTGGCAGTGGAGTTGTGGGGCCCCGAATTTGCAGGCAAGAAGGTTTGCATGCATTGCGATAACATGGCGGTGGTGCATTCTATCAATGCACTGTCGGCTAATTCACCTCCGGTAGTGGGGTACTTGAGGCATCTAGTGTTGCGTTGCTTGGCTCTAAACATCTGTGTGGTGGCGCGGCATGTTCCCGGGGTTCAAAATGAGGTGGCTGATGCGCTATCTCGGTTTCAGTTTCACAGGTTCAGGAGACTGGTGCCAGGAGCGGAAGAGGATGGAGAACCGTGTTCAGAATGGCTGTGGGACCTGGCGTCGGTGTAGCGTTTGAAGGTATTAGGAGATCGGTGGCCAAGGCTACTTGGTGCCGTGATCGGACGGTGTGGAATGCATGGGAGGAGTTGGAAAGGTTAGATTTTATGGAGCCTGGGTACACTGGGCGTGTTTTGGGGGTCTTGACGTTGATTAGTGGGGAATTTTCAGCAGGTCGGTCTGTCTCGGTAATAGGTTTCAAGTTGGCAGCGTTGGCTTTCTTGTTTAAAATGCAAGGGGTTCGGGACGCGACAAAGGATTTCTTGGTGTGGCAGGCGATGAGGGGCTTTCGAAAAGGGGCACGGTCGCGTGACATGCGTCGGCCTATATCGTTTCCTTGGTTGGTTCGTTTGGTTGGGTGTTTGGGGGAGCTCTGTTCGTCCCCTTATGAACGGGCATTGTTCTCGGTAGCGTTTGTATTGGCGTTTTTTGGTGCTTTTCGCATTGGCGAATTGGTTAGCCCTGCTAGGCAAGCGGTTGGTGGTCTGTTGATGGAGGACGTGATGCTTGGGGTGGATAGAGTGGAATGCCGGCTACGTTTTTCTAAAACGGATCAGATGGGCCGGGGTCGCCTTGTGGTGTTGTTTCAATTGCCAGGGCACCAGTTATGCCCGGTGGTGCAGGTGTCTGAGTTTTTTAAGGTGCGAGCTTGTTACCCCGGTGTTTTCCTTAGGCATGTGGATGGTACTGCGTCATCACGATTCCAGTTCATTGCAGTGCTGAAGACGGCTTTAGCGAGGGCGGGGGAAGAGCCAAGGGATCTCACTCCTTCCGGATTGGGGCAGCCACGGAAGCCGCCCGGTGGGGGTTGAGTGAGGATTGGATTTGGCGAATTGGGAGATGGGAATCTTCCAGGTTTCGTCTGTATGTTGGACCACACCTGGTCAGGTGAGGGTTGGTGTGTGGGGCTAAATTGCTTGAGTTATGGTCTTGGAGCGTAGTTTTTTCCTTGTTCGGTCTGTTATTCATGGTTTTATATTTTCATAGGTCCATGCCTCGTTTGGATTCCGGGGCACTCCTTTGTTTATTGGGGAGCTTTGCGGGCGGATGTTCGTCGCGAAGGTCGGCAGCTTGGAATGGCGATGTCGGAAGCCCGTGTGAAATGGCTCGGAGTTCGGGGCATGACCTGGGGAGAGTGCATCCTGAGGTGGTGTATTATAGCCGCATTGATCGTGAACCGGAGTGAGGGCGGCGAGGGACATGAAGAGGGACATTAAGTTGGATCTGTTGCATTTCTGGAGGGCTTTCCCGGGAATTGTAATTGTCTGGTCCGATATTATAGCCTGGACGCAGTGGCGTTTCGCGAGGTCGGTTGATCGGATCAACAGGGCCCGGGTCAAATTGAATCGGGCAATTGGTAGGTTTGTGGCACGAAATGGGGGTGTGGTGGTGCAATATAGAGAGCTGGAGGAGTCCACTGAGCAGTATCTGAGACGAGATGGGGTCCATCTCACGGACATAGGTTTAGATTTGTGGATGTTGGGTTTGAGGGATGGTTTGGAGCAAGCGATGGGGGTGTGGAGGGCTCGGGCCAAGTAAGGAGTCACTTGGCCGGTCTGTGGCGGGGTGATAGGTCCGTTCAGAGAGGTTGGGAGTACCGACAGTCGGTTTGTTGGTATAAAGACACTCAGGGGGAGTGGCTTCGGATTGGTTTGGAATTTGTGGGCGGAGGTCCTGCAGGTTCTGGGGAGGGGTAATTAACGATGGAACGTTGTTACCCCACACCTCGGGTCGGTTGGTCACTGCCGAGGTTGTCCTCTGGGACGGTTGGAGGTTACGGCCAGGGGATAGGAAGGATGGTTGGCCTCTCGGACGGATCTATCAGGTGTGTTGGTTATATATATATATGTACAGGTTATGTGTTAACAATGGGTGGCATGTTGAGCCATGAGTTTGGGTACATATATATATTGATAAATAAAAGCTGTGGTCATTCGAGCAATAAAGTCGTTGTTGTGTCATTATTTTAAGTATAGATCTGGAAGGGGAGTTTTACATTGGAGACCCGTTTATCCCTGATAGATGCGTCAAGATGGGCAGTGAGCCCCATAGGGGTGAATAGGCCCCATGACGATCGGGAGGGTCAGGGTAGGAAAGGGTTAAGGTATATGGCTAGGGGGCCATGTATGGGGCTTTAGGATTGGTGGGAGTGTTGGCGGAGGGGATTGGGGGAGACCAAGGAAGGGGTGGGGTGGTGTAGGGGGTATAAAGGGAGCTGTGCCCTGGTGACCTCCTCTTTGTTGCCCAAGCTGTGTGTCCGACCCGCCCGCCCTAAAATATATATAAAAAAAAAAAAGAATGAAAAGACAATTTTAAAAAAAAAAAAATAAATAATCAAAGGGGTGAAAATAAAAAAAAAAAAATAGTACCGACAGTCGGTTTGTTGGTATGAAGTCACTCAAGGGGAGTGGCTTCGGATTGGTTTGGAATTTGTGGGCGGAGGTCCTGCAGGTTCTGGGGAGGGGTAATTAACGATGGAACGTTGTTACCACACACCTCGGGTCGGTTGGTCACGGCCGAGGTGGTCCTCTGGGCCGGTTGGAGGTTACGGCCGGGGGATAGGAAGGATGGTTGGCCTCTCGGACGGATCTATCAGGTGTGTTGGTTTTTTATATATATATATATATATATATATATATATATATATATATGTATGTACAGGTTATGTGTTAACAATGGGTGGCATGTTGAGCCATGAGTTTGGGTACATATATATATTCTTAAATAAAAGCTGTGGCCATTCGAGCAATAAAGTCCTTGTTGTGTCATTATTTTAAGTATAGATCTGGAAGGGGAGTTTTACATTGGAGACCCGTTTATCCCTGATGGATGCGTCATGTAGCCAATTATAGGGGATAGCTAACTATAGGTGATAGCTAACTGTAGGGGATAGCTAACTATCGGGGATAGCTATATGTTCATTTGATATTTTGTATTTTGCAGTGCTTCCCAGTCAAAAGAACTCTCCAGGAAAATTGATACCCTGTGTTGTTCCTAATGCAAGCTCTGAGGTGGTGGTGCATGACTTAAAGAACATAAAAGACAGAAATGTTTCACTTAAGAACCTGAAATAGGCATAATACAATGGAGCAAATTTATTAAAACTAAACTCTAATTTTTAACTGTGCAAACGTAGCCTAGAGTCCAAAATGTGGTGCATCTGAACATACAGTACTTTTGCATTAGTTCGCTTACTTTGTGACTTTTATATTGGCACATATTACAACATATCGGACCACTGCCCTTTCAGCTAATCTACAACCCTTATTGAGAGCAACTTAAAGGGAACCAATCAGCAGGATTTCCATATATAAAGTAAAGCCAGTGCTATACTGGCACTATGATGTGGAATGTAGCCATACCTTCAGTTCTGAGATTGGATGTTTTATTTCAGAAATGTGTGCAAGTAAAGTTACAGCAATGCACTGTTATGGAAGGGAATATGTGGTTTGGGTCTTGCTATCTATTCCCACCGCTGTCTGTCTGCCTTTACTGGAATTAACATCTATGATGGCGGCAGGGAGAGGAAGGCCAGACAGGGAGACAAGGGTGCGAATAGATAGCAAGACCTGACCCACATATTCCTGCCCCTGTTGCACATGTCAATCAAATAGCAGTGCATTTTTGGAACTTTACTTGCACATATTTTTGAAATAAAACATCCAATCTCAGAACAAAAGGTATGCTTACGTTCAGCATCCTAGCTCCGGTATAGCACTGGCTTTACTTTATATATGAAAATCCTGATGGTTGGTTCCCTTTAAAAGAGATCCAAAACCCATAATAAATATGTTACATTGTGCACATTGAGCCAGAATTCTGGCCCTTTTAGCTTAATAACTCTCCTCTGATGTTTCCGTTTTTCCTGGAGTATTACTCTTCCTATTTCTATTGTGGACACCTAATGTCCTCCAATACTCACTGGTCACAATTGACCTTACTCTTCTCGCCTTGATTGACAGTTAGTACATCCAATGGTAAATAAATGATATAGGCAGTGGACAGATCTTAGACAACACACTGTAATAAGGACTGCTTAAGATGGACATAGTGTGTTTTGTCCTAAATTTTACATTTCAAAATATAACCTCCATTCATCCATGATCTGAGCCACCTTTAACCTTACTCTCCTTCAAGTCGTTCTCAAGTAATTAATAAAAAGTGATCATTGCCTTGTTTTATGGACTCCTACTGGTCAGCAGGAAATCCTCTAATAACTTCCATGTGTGTAAAAAGTGATGTGAGTCCAACAATTTAAGTTATCAAAACACAGGTTAGCAAAGGTAAATGTTATTAAATACGGTTCTGTGCACACATGCTCGGCCCGACGTGGCTAAAGACAACACTGAGGGCACAGGAGATACCAATTTACATTTTCTTCTCCCCAGGAATCAGCCAAAGAAGACCACATATGTTTTCCTCTGGTATTTATATGAAACCATCATATGCACACAGGGTTCCACATCTGCTTCAGTACTAAATAAACTATCAAATGTTTATCTTCTATCATATATTTATGTTTTATTGGTTTCTTGACAGAATTTAATCAGATATTTAATAATGGGAATTGAAAGAAAAAATACGCAAATTCTCAGTATAAATACACATTACGGCATCCCACAAACTCCATATTAACCTGACGTTTAGTCCTGTTTACCGGGCAGCCTAAACACACCAGCATATCAAATAGGAACTTGGTTGTTGTCTTTGAATATTTTAGGATGGAATTTTGCTTTTCCCGAGTATTTGAGGATGGAATTTTGCTTTTCCTGAAAGATTACATTATTTTGCTTTCTCCTTTTGTTTTTTTTTTGTTTTTTTTATTAATGTCACTTGATCCCTTCATGAGCAAGAACTTTCCCATTTTGTGTTTTCATTTTTTACTCTCCTTGATCCAAGATCCATACATTTTTAACATATCTGTCAAAATGGCCATGTGAGAGCTTGATTTTTATGGGATGGGTTGTGTTGAATGACACTATTCAGTTTACTAAATCACCAAAAAATCCTCTAAAACAGATATTTTATTTAGAATTAATTAAAAGGTACTAAATGGCACAAACCATGTAGAACATATACCTACAACGGTCAAAAACACAGAAAAATGTCGTGTAAGGCCGTTTTTGCGCGTTTTTTGGGTGCATTTCTGGTCTAAAAACTGCATGACTTTGCTTCCCCAGCAAAGTCTATGAGTTTTCATTTTTGCTGTCCGCACAATGCAGTTTTGTGTTAGGTGCGTTTTTCTGGTGACCATAAAGATGCAATTATTTTTGCGTTTTTGCCAGCGTTTTTCACCCATTTCACCCATGCAATGCATTGGAAAAAACGCATCAACAAAAATGGAGCAAAACGCAGCAAAAAACGCGCAGAAACGCATGTGTTTTTTGGATGCGTTTTTACCGTGGGTGCATTTTTTAGCGGCCAAAACCGCACAAAAACACTGCATCTTTGTGGTCACAAAAAAAGGCAACTTGGCACATAGCCTAAGGGTGAACACACGGGATTGGATTATCTAAGTGGTGCGGAGCAGCCGGGTGTATATTAATTATCTATAATGTATATTAATATTGGCCTACTTAACTATGCTTGACTTTTATACCTGAACTTCAGCACTACTATGCACTTTTTTCTGGTGATGGTGATTAATTTGCGGCATACTGCCGGTTAGCAGGGATAGACTAGGGTAAGCCGACGTTGAGCGGGGGCGCCCAATAAATTAGTGTATTAACCTCCGCAGTCAGGTAGGGATGGACTAGGGACTTGTAGTCTTATCCCCACCTTTTCTGCCATTTGTGACTACTACCACCACCACCAATAGGCCAATATTAATATTCACCCCGCTGTCCCGCACCATTTAGATAATTAATATACACCGGGGTATTCCCCACCAGTTAGATAATTCTAACCCATGTGTTCACCCTTACACGACATTTTTCTGTGCTTTTAATCGTTGTAGGTATATGTTCTATATGGTTTGTACCATTTAGTACCTTTAATGAAATAAAATATCTGTTTTAGAGGTTTTTTTCGGTCTTTTAGGAATATTTCCTCTTATTGTTACATTTTGGTATGGTTTTATAGCACTATTCACTTTTTCAGGTTGGTATGAGTACATTGATATCAAACATAAGGGGTTTTTTTTATACAATTTTTTTGGTAAAAAATCTCAAAACTTTATCAAAACAATTTGGTTTGAATTGCTATTTTCTAAGATCAGTAACTTTTCTATTTTTTACCAATGGGGCAGTATGAGGGCTTGTTTTTACTGCTTGAGCTCGCATTATTATTAACACAATTTTGGCAAATATATGTTTTGATTGCTTTTTTTTCATTTTCTGTGGTGAGCGCAGTTTTGCATATCCAAGTTTTTTCTTTTTTTTCCATTTAATGTATGAGAAAAAAATTATATATTTGTGAGTAATCAAGATGTAAATGAATGTTTACATAGCCATAAGAGGGCTTGTTTTTTGCGGGACTAGTTGTAATTTTGAATGACACCATTCATTTCACCACATAGTGTACTGTAAAATGGGGATCATATTTAAAATGTGAAGAAAATGTGAAAAACACTATTTTGACATTTTTGGGGGGAATTGTTCATTAGGAGACATCTTATGGTAAAAATTACCTCACAATAGGATAATATAATAATAATTTTTATTTATATAACGCCAACAAATTCTGCAGCGCTTTACAATTCGGAGGGGACATGTACAGACAATATGCTCGTAAGCTTACAGTCTATGAGGAAATAGGGGAGGCACAAAAGGTGAATGCGGGGAGAAAAGCTTGTCATATATGGTCCAGCCATTGATTTAATAGGGGATTCAAAACCAGCTGCATGGACTGGTCGCCTGCCAGAATTTATACAGGTACATAGTATCAAAAAGTACATGAAGATGAAGGAACCAGAAGATACAGGGGACCAGAATTGGAAGTAAATTTTATGAAGGGGAGAAAGGGACTAGGTTAGATCAGGGCGGTGAAGTGATAGGCTAGTCTAAAGAAATGTGTTTTTAGTGCCTGTTTAAAGGTGTGGATGTTGGGAATTAATCGGATTGTTCTTGGTAGTGTGTTCCAGAGCATAGGCGCAGCTCGTGAGAAATCTTGAAGATGGGAGTGGGAGGTTCAAATTGTTGAGGATTTCAGTCTTAGGTCATTAGCAGAATGGAGGGCACGGGTGGGGTGATAGACAGAGATGAGGGAGGAGATGTAGGGTGGTGCGGAACCGTGGAGAGCTTTGTGAGTGAGAGTGATAAGTTTATGTTGGATTCTGTAGTGGATAGGCAACCAGTGTAGTGACTGGCACAGAGCAGAGGCATCAGTGAAGCAGTTGGAGAGGAAAATGATCCTGGCTGAGGCATTCAGAATGGATTGGAGAGGGGAGAGTTTAGTAACAGGGAAACCAATTAGTAAAGAATTACAATAATTCAGGTGAGAATGAATGAGAGCGACAGTAAAGGGGGCTTTACACACTACGATATCGTTAATGTTTGGTCGTCGGGGTCAAGTTGTTAGTGACGCACATCCGGCGTCATTAACGATATCGCAGCGTGTGACACTGACCAGCGACCTTAAGCGACCTCAAAAATGGTGAAAATCGTTCACCATGGAGAGGTCGTCCCAAACTCAAAAATCGGTAAGGGTTGTTTATCCAGGTGGTTCGGTGGGATCAAATCGAAAGTGACGCACATCCGGCGTCACTTTCGACATCGTTGTGTGTAAATCCTAGATGATACAATTAACGAGCGCAAAAGCATCGTTATCGTATCATCGGTGCAGGCTCCGACTTTTTCATAATTACTCTGCCGCGACAGGTACGATGCTGTTCCTCGTTCCTGCGGCAGCACACATCGCTATGTGTGACACCGCAGGAGCGAGGAACGTCTCCTTACTTGCCGCCGGCCACAATGCGGAAGGAAGGAGGTGGGCGGGATGTTACGTCCTGCTCATCTCCGCCCCTCCGCTTTGATTGGCCGGCTGCTTAGTGACGTTGCGGTGACGTCGCTGTGATGCCGAACGTCCCTCCCCCTTGAAGGAGGGATTGTTCGGCAGTCACAGCGATGCCGCCGACCAGGTATGTGTGACGCTGCCGTAGCGATAATGTTTGCTACGGCAGCGATCACAATCGCATGTGCGACGGGGGCGGGTACTTACACGCTCGCTATCGCTACAAATTGCTAGCGATATCGCTACCATGTAAAGCCCCCTTAACAGTTTTTACAGAGTCAACGGTTATTTTAATAAGTATGATTATAGTGACACCAAACATGTACAATTTTTTGATTATTTTAGTGGTGAAAATATCAGAAGTTTGCAAAAACAAAAATTGGTACAAAGTTTTATTGATACTATTTTGGGATAGATATGACATTTTGATTGCTTATTACAGCATTTTTTGCAGTATTGTAGAGATCAAAAAACTTAATTTTGGCATTCTTTAATTTTTGTGCTTACAGTGTTTAACGATCATGTTAATTATTTTAATAGCTCAGACTTTTCTGAATGTGACGATACCACATATGTGTATGATTTAGCATTCCCTTGGGTTTCACAGGGGGACCAACATAGTGTCCAAAGGGAGCTGCTATATCATCCCATCAGCACACCGCAATCAAATGGCAGAGAGAGTAATAAGCGCTGTAGAATATGCATACAGGTAACTTAGCTATTTATATATTATGGTCAGCTAGCTCTGGCCGCTGATATTATAGGCAGATACTAGCGTTGTCAAACATACAGCTAGGTCAGAAATATTTAGACAGTGACCGAATCATCGTGATTTGGACTCTACATTACATGTTTTATTTAAAATTAAGCAACTGAGATGCAATTGAAGTGTAGACTTTCAGGTTTAATTAAAGGAGTTAAATAAAAATATCCTGTGAAACGTTTAGGAATTGCAACCAATTTTCTACAAAACCTCCTCACATCAGAGACTCAAAAGTAATTGGACAAAGTAATTTTCCCATAAATAAAATGTTCATTTTTAATACTTTGTAGAGGATGTTTAGTAGTCAATGACTAACTGAAGTTTGGAAACCATGGACGCCACCAAATGCTGGATTTCCTCCTTTGTGATGTTTTCCCAAGACTTTACTGCAGCTGACTGTAGTTATTGCTTTTGCGACGCCCCTGGACTAGTCAGGTTGTCACAGGGTACTGCACGCTCTTTATCTCCCAGTGCAGGATTCAACCCCCCATGGTTCTGGGTTCCCAACTTGCAGTACTGCCTCCACAAGCATCTAAAAATCCTAGTCACACCTCACACCACACCCTATCAGGCACACCAGTGGGCTGCTGAGCTGGAATAGGGCTGCCCACCTAGGAGTCAGGCAGGGAGGTGGGAGGTGACAGGTCAGAATAGTGGTAGCCCTCAAGCTGTGAGGAACTCAGAGGAAGCTGGGAGTTGGAGCTCCCAGGAGAGAAGCAGATTAGGTCGCAGACGGTGGTCTGGATCCGGAGGAGTCGGAGACCCTGTCGCAGGAGATTGGGACTGGGTGCCTGGTTAGTCTTGGAGGATAGAAAGCAGCCACAATTCAATAGTTGGGCTGGGACCGAAGGCAAGTCGGGGTACATGTACCCTAGGTCGGGGAGAGGCTTCAAGCAACCCGGCATTTAACCTGCGGAGGACAGGGCCTATATGGACTGTTCCCATGAAGCTCAGAGATCGGGGGCACTAGCGCAACGAGGGGGATAGGGCTTTCCAAGCAAAGCAGCCCACTGAAATCCCAAGGTGAGCTCCGGACAGCAAGCTCCTCTGCTACCTATAGTAGGGAGCGGGGCCCGGACAACTCCAAGCTTACGGGCCACCTGAACACTTTCAAATTCTGTGCACGGAGGCAGGTTACAGACCACCAGGCACTGCTGCAGGGGACAGGACCCTGACGAGCTCCCCCAAGAGGACAGTGGCACACAGAGACTTGGCTTACCACGTTGTCAGCGTCTGCTTTCCTTCTGAGTGAGTACTTGATTAACCCCTGCAACCAGCGAGCCTGCGCTCCCTCTGCAATCCATCCCACCATCCAGAGTCCCGGGGCCTTCCCCTACCCCTGAAGGGTAACGTCATCTGGCTGCCCCACTCCATCACCCCGGGTACTCCCAATGGCAGTGGCGGTACTCCCTATTACCGAACACCACGGGTGACATCACAAACTATCTAACGCCCCTGTAAATAACCCCCCCATTACGTCCAGAGACCCTCGAGCCACGAGTAGCGACACCCGGATCCGAGCAATTCGACCGCTGCTGGGGCGGGACACATGTAAGACACTTTGTTTATGGGTGTTTATCCTTTACGTTTTATCTTATGCAAGTATGTGGCGCCCTGGACTAGCCAGGTCGTCACAGATACTGCAGAACACCCCCCCACCCCGAGATAGGCACATCAGCCAGACCCAAAATCCTTGTTGCCTCCCTCCAGGGGCTGATGTCCACACCAGGTGGGGTGGAGCCAGGCGGTTGGCCCCACCCACTGAGGAGTTCACAGTCCTGGAGGCAGGAGAAGGAAGTCAGTGAGTTAGGGAAGTGCAAGTGAGAGGAGTGAAGTAGTGGTGAAGGTGTAAACTGACCGTGTCCGGGTGCGTGGCCCGGGCACTAAGAGCAAGGTTGGCAGACGGTGGTGGCCGTCTGCAGGAGAGGCGAATGAACGCGGAACCGAAGGACCGGGGTCGGGTGGTGGCCCGCCGGTACCGAACCGGGGAGTGAAGTGAAGCCAGCACACACAGGCAGGGCCTGCGGACCCTACCAGGCTTGGAGTCGCCGTTAAGAGGTTAAATCCGTCAGTGACCAGAACCCCAAGGGGTTTCCTAACTGCCAAGACCCGATAGAAGGCAACCGTCCGACCAGTAGAAGGAAATACAGCTACCACCACAGCTAGAGTTCCAAGGGCCAGAGCCTGCGGGCAAAAAGGGCTCCTCCAGCACATATATACGCTGGGGAGCGGGTTACCGGTGGGAAGCCATCGGGACCGAACATACACAAAGGTGCAGGGAAAGGCAGCCACCACCAACCGTCCAGGAGAAGCCACAGCAGCCGGCTGCAGGACCCGTCCATCCAGCCGTTTGGTTTACCAGAGACGTTGCGTACATTTGTGGCTGAGTGAGTACAACCGTGCCATCCGGCACTGCGCTGCGCAGTCCAGGCGACCCTGCACCTTGCCAACCCTGCCTCCCCGTCACCTCACCGGGCCCCGGGACCACCAACCCCTACCCATGGAGGGGGAAATCGACATCCCAGCTGCTCCCTACCATCGCTCCTGGGATCCCCGTCACCAGCAGCGGTAGTGCCCAACCTCACCACAACCCGTGGGTGGCGTCACGGACCAAATCCCCAAACCAAACTATCCCCTTTTACTCACGGGCGAGGAGCGCCGCTCGAGTCCCCGGATCCGGGCCCACCGCTCGAGCCACCAAGCAGCAGCAGCGCTGGACCCGAGCGCGAGCGAGCACAGCGCCCCGCCGCCTGCGACAAGTACAATTCATGCCCATAGCTCCTTTGCCTTAAAAAACTCCTGGGTTGCTCTTGCAATATGTTTTGGGCCATTGTCCATTTGTACTTTGAAGCGCCATCCAATTAAACTTGCTGCATTCAAATCTGAGCAGAAAGTATCACCCTGTGCAGTTCAGTATTCACCAGTCATATGATAATAATAATAATAATAATAATAATAATTTTATTCATTTATATAGCGCTATTAATTCCATAGCACTTTACATACATTGGCAATAAACACTAGTGAAAAATAGTGACCCACTGCCATTTGAAGACATGCATGCTCAGCCATCACTTTGCCTCCACCATGTTTTACAGAGGATGCAGTGTGCTGTGGATCATTAGCTTTTCCAAGACTTCTCCATACTTTCTTCTTCTCATCATCCTGGTACAGGTTGATCTTAGTTTCATCTGTCAAAAGACTGTTTTTCCAAAACTGGACTGGTTTCTTTAGATGATTTTGACAAAATCTAATCTGGTATTTCTATTTTTAAGGCTAATTAACGATTTGCACTCTCATTAAGTCTTCTCTTTATGATAGATACTGAAACACCTACTTCCTGAAGAGTGTTCTTCATTTGGGTGGGTGTTGCCAATGAGGTTTTCTTCACCATGAAGAGGAATATGTGATCATCTACCACTGTTGTCTTCCATAGACGTCCAGGTGTATCAGTGTGCTCTTTTTTTGCAGAATGTACTAAACTGTTGATTTCGCCACTCCTAACATTTCTTATAGCTCTCTGATGGATTTCTTCTTTTTTTTTCAGCCTAGTTATAATCTGTTTCTCTTCCATTGAAAACTCCTTTGACCACGTGTTGTGGGTTCACAAATTTCCAAATGCAAATGCCACACCTGGAATCATCTCCAGACCTTTTACCTTTGTAATTGATTAATGAAGAAATACCCCATTCAGCCCATTAAAGGGCTTTTGAGATAATTGTCCAATTACTTTTGTCCCCTTGAAAAAGAGACAGGGTTATATTAAAGAACTGAAATGCCAAAAGCTTAACTCCAAATAGGATGTGAATACTCACAAATTAAAGCTAAAGTTAAATATCTAAAATGCCAAAACTTCTGTTACTCTCCAAATTTTTCAGGACCTGTCTCCCATGACCATATAACAATTTGTTGTGACGTGGTTGAGAAAAGGTTGAAGGAGTTAAGATGCTGATGAGCTATCCATAGTGAACAACATGGAATAGTGGAAATCCAACACTGATCACCCCATCAAACATCTATTTTCTGCTGGCAGCCAGATTTAAACAGGGAATAGTGATGAGCAGCACTGCTCAGCACATTATGTGTGGCCGGGTGCTGCAGCTCTGCTCCTTTTTACTTCTATAGAAGTTGAGCTTCAGTTCCAAAAAACTTTTATTGCACTGTGTCCAGAGTGGTGCTGTTCGGTTTCAGACACTATTTAAATTCGTCCACTGTTGGAGGTTGATCAGTTGAGGGTGGCAGGTGTTGGACCTTCAATTATCTGATAATGGTGACCTATCCTAAAGATATGTGATGTATATAATAAACATGGAAAAATTACTTAATTGTTGGATATGGACAATGAGCTTGACCTAATGTTACATAAAATTTTATTTGCAAAATTAGAGCCTGTAACATGTAACAAAATAGCCTTGCAACATGACTTCTGTTTTGGTAAAGCCATGACAGCTGTGCCAAATCCATTTTCGAATAGATTGAAGAAACCCTGATGGACTCTGTGTTGATCCTGGTTCTGATATTTTTGTCAGCAGGAGTAGCACTACATACTGAAGTATTGTGTTTCTGTTTTTAGGAAGAGAATATCACTTTTGACGAAAGTTGTGTTTCTGAGGCTACGAAGGGGTCTTTATTTACGTGATCTTGCATGGTAATAGTGTCTTTAAAATAATGCATTCATCTGATTTGGATGAGTTTGTTTGAAAAGTATTAAGTGTCTGGGAAGATCTCCCAGTTGCTGGCATGCATCATTTCAAATAAATCCACACAGATGGTTTACTGTATGGTGGTCATGTGATTCCTCATGCATGTTCCAGAAAGGGAACTGCAGTAAACTCTTACTAAGAACTTCTTTTCATTAAAATGAGTAAGCTATAATTTAACAGAACATTAAACCTTAAAGAGAGTGTCCATTATTAAAGATGAGAGAACCTGAAGTTTGAGGTTCGATTTGGAAACTGGGTTCTAAAAAGCAAAGTTCGGGTTCGAAGTTTGAGTGCGTTTGGAGTGCAAATCACTCAAGCGAGCAACGCTGTACTTGGGTATGATTGATGCTCAGCCCTATGCAAGCTGTGTGCAGTGTTTGAATGACTCGCACTGGGGGTAAAATCAGTGTGATCAGATGTAGCGTGCATACAAAAAAAAATTGAAAAACCCTGCCCACCTGCCCCTGGAAGTGTTCTGGTTATGGCTAAAGCATGAGGGCAGAGACACAAACTGCCCAATTACTGATTTCCATTGTATTTTGGTTCAAATCAGAGTCACAAACCAAACCTTATCCAAGGTTGAATGTACCTGGGGAACCAAACCTCCAAAGGTTCACTCATCTCTGTTCAGGATTAACTAGTTCTTAATAATGGCCATATTACTACAAACAAATCAAGTTTCCAATTTATTCTAATTTATTAAAGAGGTTGGCCATTAGTTGAACATTGGTGGCCTATCCTTTGGATAGGATCAATGTCTGATAGGTAGGGGTGTGACATCCAGTCCCCCTGCCAATCAGCTGTTCCCCATCTCAGGAAAAGCTGGAACTACTCAGTTATGGAGCTGCACAGTATAGGTCCTTTGACGGCATACTGGCTGCGGCCAGCTACTACACATTTGCTTCCTTTTTATTTGCATTTATTTGACCACTATAGAATTGATGGAGCTATGCAACTCCGTAAGGCTATGTGCGCACAGTGCGTTTTTCGCGGCGTTTTTGCGTGTTTTCAGGTGCGTTTTTGGCCTCAAAACTGCAGGACTTTGCTTCCCCATCTGTTTTTTTTACCTGCGTTTTTGAGTTAAAAAAAAAAATGTACATGTCAGTTCTTTCCTGCGTTTTTCTGCGTTTTCCGCCCATGCAATGCATTTGAAAAACGCAGCAAAACGCAGAGATCAAAAACGCAGCAAAACGCAGCCAAAAACGCACCAAATCGTGGCAAAAACGCATGCGTTTTTGATGCGTTTTTTCGACGCAGGTGCGTTTTTGTGCGTTTTTAGCGGCCAAAAAAGCACAAAAACGCAGCGTCAAAAAGACGCAGTGTGCGAACCTAGCCTTGCTGAGCAGTTCCTAAAGATAGGCCATCAATGTTAGGGTAAGTTCACACAGTGCGTTTTTCGCGGCATTTTTGCGCTTTTTTCGGGTGCGTTTTTGGCCTCAAAACTGCATGACTTTGCTTCCCCAGAAAAGTCTATGAGTTTTCATTTTTGATGTCCGCACACAACTTTTTTTTTAAGCTGTGTTTTTGAGCTTAAAAAAAAAATGGACATGTCAATTCTTTCCTGCGTTTTTCTGCGTTTTCCCCCCAATGTAATGCATTTGAAAAACGCAGCAAAACGCAGAGATCAAAAACGCAGCGAAACGCAGCCAAAAACGCACCAAATCGCGGTACTAAAACCAGTACTATTGTGCATTTAGGCGGATTTTCTATACCCAATGATATTACAAATGCATGAGGCATGCATCCATAATGAATCATCCATAGACATCTAAAGAGACTCTATTGCATTCACATTACTGGCTATTGGAAGTATTTAGTCACTGTAATATAGCTATATATCAAAGACAAAAAAATATAAAATCATTTTCAATATTTGATATGATACCCAATAAGAGAGTCATACAGTTTTCAAAGCCTACATACAGCTATATAAGCCCAAACTATTATCACTATACTGTTACTGAACAAAACCCAACTCAGTATATAATTGCCAATATTGTGAATTATATCTCTATATAAGGGATAAATAATACCACCATTATATGACCAGATATAGCAACACTACAGCTATAGAACAAAGAAATGCTATTAGAACATATTGAAATCTTATTTATAATGAACAAAACCACTGAGGGAAGTTTAATATTACACCCATACAGTGATAATATGATAATATAGTGGGAGATACCAGTTTTGCAGTATAAGTGAATACTGTACAGGTAAATCCATTGACTAACATAGAATGTTTTCTCTGTAGTCATCTTCCTTTATCTTCTCCATACAGCCCAGTTTGCCAACATCTTATCTGAGTGGAAGGTAATTCTGCAGACTAATTTTTAGCTGCAATATTTATGTACCTAAGCAGCATGGAAGGGTTGATTCCAGTGTGCAAAGTGATCTGAACATAAAGACTTTGGCCACCTCTCTAAGGCTTGGTTCACACACTGCGTTTTTTAAAGACGCTGCGTTTCTGTGCGTTTTTAGCGCTAAAAAACGCACAAAAACGCAGCGTCAAAAAAACGCAGTGTGTGAACCAAGCCTTAGAGAGGTGGCCAAAGTCTTTATGTTCAGATCACTTTGCACACTGGAATCAACCCTTCCATGCTGCTTAGGTACATAAATATTGCAGCTAAAAATTAGTCTGCAGAATTACCTTCCACTCAGATAAGATGTTGGCAAACTGGGCTGTATGGAGAAGATAAAGGAAGATGACTACAGAGAAAACATTCTATGTTAGTCAATGGATTTACCTGTACAGTATTCACTTATACTGCAAAACTGGTATCTCCCACTATATTATCATATTATCACTGTATGGGTGTAATATTAAACTTCCCTCAGTGGTTTTGTTCATTATAAATAAGATTTCAATATGTTCTAATAGCATTTCTTTGTTCTATAGCTGTAGTGTTGCTATATCTGGTCATATAATGGCGGTATTATTTATCCCTTATATAGAGATATAATTCACAATATTGGCAATTATATACTGAGTTGGGTTTTGTTCAGTAACAGTATAGTGATAATAGTTTGGGCTTATATAGCTGTATGTAGGCTTTGAAAACTGTATGACTCTCTTATTGGGTATCATATCAAATATTGAAAATGATTTTATATTTTTTTGTCTTTGATATATAGCTATATTACAGTGACTAAATACTTCCAATAGCCAGTAATGTGAATGCAATAGAGTCTCTTTAGATGTCTATGGATGATTCATTATGGATGCATGCCTCATGCATTTGTAATATCATTGGGTATAGAAAATCCGCCTAAATGCACAATAGTACTGGTTTAATAGATTTACTTTGAGGTGGTCATGGATAACAATGGACTACAGTGAGTATAGGACTTCAACAAAGGAATCAATAAACAAATTATCTATCAGAGGAATCAAGTAAAAAATCAACTTGATGGTGTTTCAGGCATTTTTTCTAAAACTGAGGCCATAGTGCATATAAGATGATAGACGCAGCAATACCACTTCATATTCCATCATTTAAACTCCATTGTCTTGTATGTGTTATGTAGGACTCTGCAATTAAAGAGTACCTGATTAGCAAAAAAAAACGTTTTCTATATAACATGAGTCATGACTGTTTTGCATCCTGAGAAGATTTATGGTTCTTGGCTATACCAATACAATTATCTATGCACATTTTGCACTGGATTTTACTGCATTAACAAAGTGACACTTAAACATTTGTAGTGTTCGGCAGAGATAAATAGGAAATTGTGAACATCTGGACTTTAGCACAGCAGGCTCTCCATGTTAGATCTGTAGCGGAGCACATTGTCCTGAAAGACAGAGGAATGAATCTCTCTTCGTTCTCAGGCTCTGAGTTCTCGTGTCTTTTAATAACTTAGCATAAATCATCCCATAAAGAAGAAATTGTTTGATATTGTTCATTTGTTTAACCATATTGTGGAAATTAGTTATCTCAGTTCTACAACAGTATAGTACTGCAGGGCTGTATTCCATTGGACAGAGAAAAGAGAAGCTCATGTCCAGTATGAAATTCAATGTACTGATATTTTGTCATCAGCCCTGGTTTTAATAGTATGTTTAGTAGAGATGAGCGATGTTCGAATCAAACCGTTCGCCAATTTCACATTCGAGTTGTTTTGGGCGGTGTTCGAGTCGTTCGACAAACTCGAACGATTCGCTTCACGTTTGACCGTTCGAGTTACCGTTCGATAACGGTTCGATCACCAAAAGCGTGGCTTTTCACAGTAAGGCTATGTGTGCACGTTGTGTATTTGCATGTGTCCTGCGTCCCCAGCACAATCCCTCTCTCTTTCCTACTCACTGATCAGCTGCACGGCTGTCTCAAAGCTCCGGCGGCTTTTCCTCTTTTGACAATGGCTGCCGCTCATTATTCAATCTGGTATTCTCTGCTTTCCTCGCCCATTTTGATACCAGCCAAGATAAAGCCACACGGCTGGAGGCTGGTATTGTCAGGATGGGGAGCGCCACATTATGGGGAGCCCACCACCCTAACAATATGAGCCAGCAGCCGCCTGGAATTGCCGCATCCATTAGATGCGACAGTCCCAGGACTCTACCCGGCTCATCCCGAATTGCCCTGGTGCGGTGGCAATAGGGGTAATAAGTCCTAGGTTAATCATGGCAGGCGTTTCCCCGAGATACCTTCCATGATTAACCTGTGAGTGAAGTAAATAAACACACACAACGAAAAATCCTTTCCACACGACGCTTTCAGCTCTGCTACATGAAGCTGACAGTGAGCGCCGTAGAACACGAGCGCTCTGTGTCAGCTCCACGCAGCAACTGAAGTGAGCCGCGCTGTCACCGGAAACTTCACTCAGGTAGTGCCTACGTGTGTGCGGGGATGATGATGTGTGCAGTAGTGCCGGGGTGTGTGCGTTGATGATGATGAGTGCGGTAGTGCTGTGGTGTGTGCTGGGATGATGATGTGTGCGGTAGTGTTGGGGTGTGTGCCGGGATAACGATGGGGGCAGTACTGCCGGGGTGTGTGCGAGGATGATGATGTGTGCGGTAGTGTCGGGGTGTGTGCAGGGATGATGATGGGGGCGGTACTGCCGGGGAGTGTGCGGTGATGATGATGAGTGTGGTGGTGTCGGGGTGTGTGCGGGGATGATGATGGGTGCGGTAGTGTCGGGGTGTGTGCGGGGATGATGATGAGTGCGGTAGTGCCGGGGTGTGTGCGGTGTTGAGGAGTGTGGTAGTGTTGGGGTATGTGCGGGGCTGATGATGGGGCGGTAGTGCCTGCGTGTCTCTCTCACTCTCTCTCCTCTCTCTTCTCTTCTCTCTCTCTCTCTCTTCTCTCTTTCCTCTCTCTCCTCTCTCTCCTCTCATTTCTCTCCTCTCATTTCTCTCCTCTCTTCTCTCCTCTCTTCTCTCCTCTCTTCTCTCCTCTCTCTCTACTCTCTCTCCTCTCTCTCTTCTCTCTCTTCTCACTCTCTATTTTCTCTCCTCCCTCTCTCTTCTCTTTCTTCTCTCTCTCCTCTCTTTCTTCTCTCTCCCCTCTCTCTTGTCTCTCTCCTCTCTTCTCTCATTTCTATCCTCTCTTCTCTCTCTTCTCTTACTCTTCTCTTTCCTCTCTCTCTTCTCTCTCCTCTCTCTCTTCTCTCTGTCTCTCCCTCTCCTCTCTCTCTCTTCCCTTTCTCTCCTCTCTCTCGCTACTCTCTCTCCTCTCTCTCTCTCTCCCTCTCAGACCTGGCGATGATCAGCTGACACTATAAGTAGAGCCGGTTATACAATCAGCTGATGTGTCATGTGATTCAGGCCCTTGAACCTGACACATCATCGGATTGCTTTGCAATTTATCAGATGATATTGGATCTGGATTGGACGGCGCGGGACCCTTGACCCAGGATTTCTGCGGAGGGGGGTTCTTTATTTCAATAAAGATGTAGTCACTAATTGTATTGTGTTTTATTTCTAATAAAAATATTTTTCTATGTGTTGTGATTTTTTTCTGTACCAGAAATTCATGGTGGCCATGTCTAATATTGGCATGACACCATGAATTTCAGGCTTAGGGTCAGTTGATAATATACAGCTAGCTCTAACCCCATTATTACCCAGCAAGCCACCTGTCACCAGGGCAGCTGGAAGAGTTAGATACAGAGCCAGATGATGGCGCTTCTATGAAAGCGCCATTTTCTGGGGCGGCTGCGGACTGCAATTCACAGCGGGGTGCCCAGAAAGCTTTAGTACCCTGTGCTGCGGATTACAATCCCCAGCTGCCTAGTTGTACCTTGCTGGACACAATAATTGGGCGAAGCCCACGTCATTTTTTTTAATTATTTCATGAAACTCGGGAAATAACTAAAAAGCAAAAAGGGTTTCCCTATATTTTTGGTTCCCAGCTGGGTACAAATAGGCAGCTAGGGTTTTGGGGCAGCCCGTAGCCGCCTGCTGTACCTGGCTAGCATACAAAAATATGGCGAAGCCCATGTCATTTTTGGGGGGGGGCAAAAAACTCCTGCATATAGTCCTGGATGGAGTATGCTGAGCCTTGTAGTTCTGCAGCTGCTGTCTGCTGTCTGTATGGAGGAGAGCAGACAGCAGCTGCAGAACTACAAGGCTTAGCATCCTAAATCCAGGACTTTATGCTGGAAGGAGAGACAGGGGGAGCAGAACTACAAGGCTCAGTATGCTGCATTCACTAGTGTATGCAGGAGAGCAGACAGCAGCTGCAGTACTACAAGGTTCAGCATACTCCATCCAGGACTGTATGCAGGAGTTTTTTGCCCCCCCCCCCAAAAAAAATGACGTGGGCATCGCCATATTTTTGTATGCTAGCCAGGTACAGCAGGCAGCTATGGGCTGCCCCAAAACCCTAGCTGCCTATTTGTACCCAGCTGGGAACCAAAAATATATGGAAACCCTTTTTTTAAATATTATTTCATAAATTTCATGAAATAATTAAAAAAAAAAAAATGATGTGGGCTTTGCCCAATTTTTGTGTCCAGCCAGGTACAACTAGGCAGCTGGGAATTGCAATCCGCAGCACAGGTTGGCCCGAGCTTTCTTGGCCCCTCTGCTGCGAATTGCAGTCCGCAGCCGCCCCAGAGAATGGCACTTTCATAGAAGCGCCATCTTCTGGCGCTGTATCCAACTCTTCCAGCGGCCCTGATGCCGGGTGGCTCGCTGGGTAATAATGGGTTAATACTAGCTAGTTAGTTTTACTAGCTAGTATTAAGCTTGAGATTCTTAATGTCAGGCAAGTTTGACCCGGCCATTAAGAATCTCCAAAAAAGGGTTAAAAAAAGGACACCACACAGAGAAAAAATATTTTAATAGAAATAAAAAACAGACACACTTAGAGACTCCATGTTTATTACTCCCTCTCACCCCTCCACGATCCTGGTCTTCTGTCTTCTTTCTCCTTCAACCCATGCAGCTCTGCTACATCAGACAGCACTGCATGGGAGGAAGAACGCTGCTGCTCCCGTGCAGTCTAATGACTCAATGAGTAAGCAGAGGCTGCAGGTTGGTAAGCGGTGACGTCACTGCTGCTATCGTTGCAATAGTAACCTGACAGGTGGGTTACTATAGCAACGGTGATCTCCGATCACCTGATTCCCGATGCCGCTATTCACCAGCTTTGGCATCCAGTCCCTACATGTGGGCTGACTCTGTAAAGAGCGCCGACATGCAGGGTCGGGGAGCCAAGCATATGACAGAGCATCTCACCGGTACACGGAGATGCTCAAACGAGCACCGCATACCGGAGAGATGCACTGACAGGACCTAGCATGACGTCATAGCCATGTGGCCAGTCTGTAGCCAATGAGATAATACACACGTGACTGGTCACATGCTATGACGTCACGGAAGGTCCTATCATCAGTGCTGGTTACCGGGAGGACGCAGTGATGATCAGAAGGGGAAGCGGCGGGAGACAGAGTCTGCAGGACGCATCGCGGGGACATGTAAGTATAATGGCAATCTTTATTAACTGTATGTGTATATGTATAATGTGTTTGCATGTGTTTGTGTTTGCCTGCCATTGTTTTTAATGGGGTTCGAAGGTCTTTGTCGAATGTTCATTGAACGTTCGCCTAACACACCCGCTGTTCGACGAACCGAACTGAACTCGAACACTAGGGGGTGGCTCATCTCTAATGTTTAGTCTTCCAGAGTTAGTACATTAATAATGTAAAATAATTAGTTGTAGAATATGCATACAAATAGGCTATGAACTTATGATGAACATCGTTGACAGTAGAAACTACAGTATCTTGGGACCAGGGCCGGCACAAAGTTTTTGTGGACCTCGGGCGGAAGAGTCCCAGTGGGCCCCATAAACACGCAGACACACACACACACATACACAGATACGTACATATACATATTTAAAGACAAACTCACAAAATACATATAAACAGACAAATCTATACAGTCATATACACTGACATACATAGATAGCTCTGCTGCATACAGACACACACACTGCTCTGCTGCATACATACAGACACACACACAGCTCTGCTGCATACATACAGACAAACTCACACTGCTCTGGCTGCTTTTCCTCTTTTGAAAACGCCGGCCGCTCATTATTCAATCTTGTATTCACTGCTTCCCCCGCCCACCGGCGCCTATGATTGGTTGCAGTCAGACCCGCCCCCACGCTGATTTACACCTGTCTCACTGCAACCAATCACAGCCGCCGGTGAGCGGGTCTATATCGTGCAGTACAATAAATAAATAAATAATTTAAAAAAACGGCATGTGGTCCCCCCCCAAATTTGATACCAGCAAAGGTAAAGCCACACGGCTGAAGGCTGGTATTCTCAGGATGAGGAGCCCCACGTTATGGGGAGCCTCCCAGCCTAAAAATATCAGCCAGCAGCCGCCCGGAATTGCTGCATCCATTAGATGCGACAGTCCCGGGACTTAACCCGGCTTATCCCGAATTGCCCTGGTGTGGTGGCAATCGAGGTAATAAGGAGTTAATGGCAGCAGCCCATAGCTGCCACTAAGTCCTAGGTTAATCATGGCAGGCGTCTCCCCGAGATACCTTCCATGATTAACCTGTAAGTGAAAGTAAATAAACACATACACCCGAAAAAAATCCTTTATTTGGAATAAAATACAAAAAAAACCACCCTCTTTCACCACTTTATTAAAATCCCCAACTATCCCTCCAGGTCCGGCGTAATCCACATGAGGTCCCGCATCCAGCTCTGCTACATGAAGCTGACAAGAGCTGCAGTAGAACACCGCTGCTCCTGTAAGCTCCACGCAGCAACTGAAGTGAATCGCGCTGTCAGCGGGGACGTCACTGAGGTAATGCCGGTGTGTGTGTGTGCGGTGATGATGGGTGCGGGAGTGCCGGTGTGTGTGCGGTGATGATGAGGGCTGTAGTGTCGGGATGTGTGCGGGGATGTCGGGATGTGTGCAATGATGTCGGGGTGTGTGCGGTGAAGATGTGGGCGGTAATGTCGGGATGTGTGCGGTGAAGATGTGGGCGGTTATGTCGGGATGTGTGCGGTGAAGATGTGGGCAGTAATGTCAGGATGTGTGCGGTGAAGATGAGGGCGGTAATGTCGGGATGTGTGCGGTAATGTCGGGATGTGTGCGGTGATGTCGGGATGTGTGCGGTGATGTCGGGATGTGTGCGGTGATGTCGGGATGTGTGCGGTGATGTCGGGATGTGTGCGGTGATGTCGGAATATGTGCGGTGATGTCAGAATATGTGCGGTAATGTCGGGATGTGTGCGGTAATGTCGGGATGTGTGCGGTAATGTTGGGATGTGTGCGGTAATGTCGGGATGTGTGCGGTGATGTCGGGATGTGTGCGGTGATGTCGGGATGTGTGCGGTGATGTCGGGATGTGTGCGGTGATGTCGGGATGTGTGCGGTGATGTCGGAATATGTGCGGTGATGTCAGAATATGTGCGGTAATGTCGGGATGTGTGCGGTAATGTCGGGATGTGTGCGGTAATGTTGGGATGTGTGCGGTAATGTCGGGATGTGTGCGGTGATGTTGGGATGTGTGCGGTGATGTCGGGATGTGTGCGGTGATGTCGGGATGTGTGCGGTGATGTCGGGATGTGTGCGGTGATGATGAGGGCTCTCTCTCTCAGCTAAAGAAAACTTAACGCAATGCGTTCACTGGAATCCGTGGCCTTTATTATCTCACTTTTTGCAACGCAAGTGTGAAACTAGCTAAGGGACAGCAGCCACAGTTTCCTGCCGAGGACTGCGGTCCCCGGAACTCGGCCAGGGGCCAGCAGAACTGAAGGAGAGTGGGCAGGGCCCGGGGGCAGCTGAAGTGACGAGGCCGAGTGGGCCCCCCCAGCTCTCCAGGGCCCCGTCATTTGCCCGGATATTCCATCTGCTGATGCCGGCTCTGCTTGGGACTATATCTAATATATAAAGCTCAGTGTATATGTGTGTGTGTCTGTGTGTGTGTGTATGTCCGCTAAAGGTATTGGCACCGTCGCATTTACAATCATGAAATTTTGCACAGTCGCCCCATGTGACCCAGGGAACGTCATACACTATGTTTTGATAGCAAAATTTAACCCCGCGCTTTACAGTTATTCACCAAAATCCTGTCTCTATTTAACTGAATAGAGGTGGGAGCTAATGGCTACTAATAGCAACTGTCAGTGGTTGCTATAGGAACAAAATAAACTGTTAGTATAAGAAGCCTATGTTTGAGGTAATAATATTTCGGTGGGGAGACGGATAGAGAGACAGAAAAAGACAGACAGAGAGAGACACAGACAGAGACAGACCTGGAAAGAGACAGACAGACAGACAGACGGGCAAAGAGAGACAGGGAAAGAGACAGACGGGCAAAGAGACAGACGGCCAAAAAGAAAGACGGGCAAAGAGAGAGCCCTGGAAAGAGACAGACCTGGAAAGAGACAGACCTGGAAAGAGACAGACCTGGAAAGAGACAGCCCTGGAAAGAGACAGACGGGCAAAGAGACAGACGGGCAAAGAGACAGACGGGCAAAGAGACAGACAGGCAAAGAGACAGATGGGCAAAGAGACAGACGGGCAAAGAGACAGACCTGGAAAGAGACAGACCTGCAAAGAGACAGACCTGCAAAGAGACAGACGGGCAAAGAGACAGACGGGCAAAGAGACAGATGGGGAAAGAGAGAGACAGACAGACACACATAGAGACAGACACAGAGATAGAGAGAGACAGACAGACACAGAGATGGAGACAGATAGACTGATACAAATACTGCTGTTGCTGGGCCTAGTGGTACACAGGTCGACACTATTGCACATGATCTTAAAGATCTTCTTTTAAAAAAGACCAAAATTTGGTGGAACAAAGCCTTTCTTGAGAATTATATACTCAAACAAATTATCCCAAGGGGGCTCCGTGTCAGAGTCATACCATCCTTTGAGGTGAATGATGAGGTCTTCAAAAAAACATGGGAGAGTATTTGTTCAGATACATCTCGGAAATTTATGGAATTATTGATCAGCCTAAATACTAAGAAGCTTGCTGACATCGATAAAATGTTAAATGAAACATATACTACTGCACAGACTGAACTGTCTCCTGAGCAATACTCTACGCTCAATGATCAAATGGATAAATATCTAGATTCCTGGGTAAAAGATATCAGATCCAACCATGCCAATAAATATGCAAGGGACACACGAGATTTTGCAAACAATAATGTCTATATGTGGAGAAAACCTATAGTCCGTAATGCCAACAAGGAACGGACTCCCTCTGTTGTATCAATCACATCAAGTACATCTATGAGTGCTGTCTCAGAGATCTCCAATCAGGCACCTCCTATGTCTAACAATCTAACACCTAAACGGAAACGTGATAATAGGTTCAATACGAACAGATCCAACTCCACCTATTCAGCTAAGAGAATGTTTGGACACTCGCCTGAATATAAAAGAAATTTTTACAAGGTAATAAATCTAAGCTCACATGTTTTGTCCAGTTCTGATCTTTCCATACTTAGTAGGGGTCTTTCTTTCTGTCCCTCAGAAAGATTTGATAAATTCACGGCCATCAAGGACCTGCATATTTTTGCAAGGTCCTTGATGTTCAAAAAACATTTTCATAATGATTCCACGTCAATTCTCTTTCCCACAGAGACAGAACAGGCGGCGTTAGGTGTATTGGAGGAACTGGCTCAGGAACATAATACAACAGAGGGAGGTAAGATCCCGAGCAGTATTAGGACCAGATCAACAAAGTTTCCACCTTTGTCAGCATATCCGAATCTTGACCTTTTTGTAAAAGCTGTTAGTCAGGAATTCGATAGAATTCCCGGTTATATTAAGAATAACAACATTAATCAAACAGAGAATAAAAGCATACAAAAACTTGAGAAATTATCTGATGTAGTAATAAAACCTGCTGACAAAGGTGGAAACATTGTGATCTGGCCTAAGGCTATGTATGAGACTGAAGCATTCAAGCAGTTGAATAACCCAGTATGGTATAAAAAAATGACCTTCAATCCCTTAATTAAATTCCAGGTTGAGTTGTTTGGCATTTTGAAATTGGCAAGGGAGGAGAATATTATCACCAAGGATCTATTTTTGGCATTACAGGTATGTGAACCTACAATACTAACTTTCTATCTGTTACCAAAAGTACACAAAAACAGCCAGGTTCCCCCAGGTCGCCCAATCATCTCTGGTAATGACAATTATCTTGACCATGTGAATAAATTCATTGATGCCAAACTTCAGCCATTGGTTGAATGTCTTCCCTCCCATACTCGCGATACCAGTGACTTTCTAAAGAAAATTGAGGGACTCCACATTGATGACCAATCCCTCTTGGTCACATGTGATGTGGAATCTCTTTATACGAATATAAAACATGCCGATGGAGTTAAAGCCACAAGGTTTTTTATGAGTTCCTCTTCCATCTCACCAGTTATGCAGAAATTTATTTCGCAACTTTTGGAATTTACTCTATCACATAATTTCTTCATATTCAAGGGGTCCTTCTTCCTACAGACCCAGGGAACAGCTATGGGGGCGGCCTTTGCGCCCTCATATGCAAATCTGTTCCTGGGTCTGTGGGAACGGGACCTTTTCCTGTCAGATCATGGACCTTCAATGGACCGCGTCCTCTTTTGGACGCGGTACATTGATGATATTTTCATGATCTGGCAGGACACTGAGGAGGAGCTAAATCTCTTTATGGGAGCATTAAATAAGAATGACTGTAATATACATCTGACCTACCAAGCTGATCGGAATTCTGTTGAATTCCTTGATGTTACTGTGAAGCGTGACAAGTCTAATTATCTCCATACAGATCTGTTTCGTAAAAAAACTGCAACTAACTCCCTACTACACGCTAGTTCTTCACACCCTCCAGCCCTGATTAAGGCTATTCCCGTCGGACAATTCTTGCGCTTGCGCAGGATTTGTTCGAGTGATATAGACTTTGATAGACGAGCTGTTGAGCTCAGTGAAAGGTTCCATGAAAGGGGCTATAGTCGTAGATTGGTAAAAAGGGCATTAAATAGAGCCAAATTCACTTCAAGACAGAATCTCTTATACAATTCTGCACAATACAAGACTAAAACCAATCAAGTGAGGTACATTACGAAATTCAACTCACAGCATTCTTTCATGTATTCTTGCCTTGAGAGATTTTGGCCAATACTAACTGCTGATCCAGTATTTTCCCAATACCTTAATAACAGACCGAGTATCACGTTTAGGAGGTCGACAAACCTCCGGGACAGATTAGTCCAAAGTCACTATAGTAATAAACCTACCACCTTTCTTGACCAGTATCGCCAACCCTGGGGCTGTTCCCCATGTGGTAATTGCGTGGCATGTTGTAACATTGTTAAAACAAAGACTTTTACGGATTCAAAAGCAAGTAGGATCTTTAATATCACACATCCTATCACTTGTACCACTAAAGCTGTTGTGTACTATGCCACTTGCCCCTGTGGGTTGATATACGTGGGCCTTACCTCCCGACAGCTTAAAGTTAGGACACGTGAACATGTCAATGGAATTATAGCCGCGAAGGACATCACTGATATGTCTATTTTGAAGACCATCCCGAAACATTTTAAACTCCACCATAACTGTGATGCTTCACTGTTTTTGGTGAGAGGGATTGATCATATCCACCCACACATACGAGGTGGAAATATCAAAAAACAGTTAGCAAGACTCGAGGCTAAGTGGATATGGACTCTGAATACGGTGTCCCCTTTGGGACTGAATGAGAATCTTAGCTTTGTTCCTTTTTTGTGACCACTTGGAGTCATTTCATATAATATTGAGTCTCCATCATATTATATTGTTGATTTTATTTTGCTGTTTTAAATTTATGCTTTTAATTATTTTATACTTTTACTTTTATTTTCAGTTTGACTACTATATGATGGTGAACATCGTGGATTGCTATATACATTTACACATCCTTGGTGAAATATTGGATTGAATTTTACTGCTGCGTCTGAATCATCCCTGAATGAACTAAATATAATATATCCATCTACATTATATATTTATGAAATGTGCTTTCTCTTATATCTATTTATCAGGATCCCTCCTCTTTTTTCATTGTTTTTTTGTTTACAATTTTATTCTGTTTGAATTTGTGGCACTTATGTGTCTGCATGTACTTGGCCATGCAGGCACATGCGTAAATTTGCACTTTATTGTGTATAGGTACGTGTATTCGTTCATGTTTGGTGCAGTTCAATTCTCTGACCATGGTTCAATATATGCCTTCACTTCCTCAGATTGTCACTCCCTCTCCTCACTGCCTCACATCACTGTATATACGAAAGGGCATGGGCTCCATGGTCTTTGGAGGGATTGCACCTCATATGAATGAATCAATGAATTTAAAGAGTTGTTATTCTAATGCTATGTCTGGTTTTGTGATTGGTGAATATGTTGTTATATTCTTATATGCATATATATGGTTATATATTTTTTTTATTTTTTTTTTTTTTTTTATTTTTTTTTTCTTCAATTGGAGTTATGAATCTCCAAAAATTTTTTCTAATTTTTTCTACATTTTTTCTACATTCTTTCCCTCTTTATAGAGTCTTATTCACTGTTTATCATATACTTTCTGTCACATTTGTCTGTCCAGATTTGGTTTTTATTCTTTCATCTAATTATTTTTTCTCCTACTTTTTATTGCTAGGTAATACACATGGTTGGAATTTTTACTAGATGGGTTAATTGGTCCCGATCACTTGTCTTGCAAATTCATTTTTGATATTGTCCAGTTTATTATTATTTGATCCCCCTTTGATATATATCTAATCTAGCATTGATTTCATATGATATTATGTTAAATTTCTTTAGTTCAGATTAATACTCTATACGTTATCTTTATGGCTATTTTCCTGCCTTTCTGCAATGGTTTCGGACACTTTTCCATATGACTTTCTATATGTATAATCAAGCGATGCATGCGCATAGGTATTGTGCTGATCTGTTGCTTTACGTCTATCTCTGTAATTCACCTATGACGCGCTGTGACACTCCTGTTACGTGATTTATCACGTACAGGCTTGATTACGCCTGCGCTTATACTAGATTATGTGCTGAGGGATCATTAATTGACATGCGCGCAGACCTTGTGCTGATTCGCTCTATTGTTACGTCCATCTCCCTGATTCACCTATGACGCGAAGTGATACCGCTATCACGTGATTAATGACGTATGCGCTCAACAACGCATGCGTTCACCTCTTGTGCTGATAGGTTGTTAGTGTACATTTAATCCGAGGCAATCCTCTATGACTCCACCCCCTGAAGAAGTCGCTACGAAACGTGCGCGCGTCGGGGCAGGCGCCGTACACTGAGAGGAGACTGTGCTCCACAAACCCCAGGTGAATATATCACTATTTGTGTGATTAGAGTGTGCCGATTCTGACACCTCTTTAGGATTAGGATTATTTACATCTATATCTTTCCTCTACGGGTTTATAATCTGTGAAGCTATCTCTCACTCTCTGCTTTACCTACTTTACCTGCTTTTTTGTGGCTGGCGGCTTTAGTGTTAGTGGTTATTTGGAATGGTATTTTCTTCACTTATTTATCTACCTACTACCAGCTATACCTTTGATGATCGTATCTTATTGCGGTACCTGATGTCCTCTTGCCAGGGCAGGTATTATATATTGTGAAGAGGCTGTGCTCTATAAATTCCTGGGGAATACACCACTACTTAGTGATTGAATTGTGTCGACTCTGACAAATTCCCTAGGATTAATTAATTAATTTTAAAAAAATCCTCTGAGCCATGTGTCTTCCTTTTATATTTTCCTGCCTTTTTGAGGCTATCGGTAGTACCTATTAATGTATTTGCTACCAGTTGTAATTTGCCTATTAAAAATACATGGCACCAAATTCAGCTATATCTCAGTACTTGCTAGTTATTATTGGTAGTTTTTGGCAGTAATTTAGTTTTTATGACCATTCCTGAATTCCCTATCGCTACCGTCATATATTGATATTTATTCATACATACTATGCAGGTTTTTCTTGACGCCTTTTTCCAGTCAACAGTCGTGTGTGTGTTTTATGTGTAATTTTAATTTTGATAATAAAGATATAACTTATTTAAGACCTTGTTGTTCGGTTTTTCCTTTTTTGGTTTAATATATTCTATATCCGAATGGTCTTTATTGATCCTATATATCCCCACATTTTGACTATGTTCTAGTATTTTCTCTATATACATCCTTATATTCATGAATCTTATGTGGTATGGATTTTGTCCTCTAACTATTGGTGTTTTGATACAAATACAGACAGAGAGATAGAAACAGACAGACATAGACATAGACACAGACAGACAAAGAAAGACACAGACAGACAGCGACACACAGACAGAGACTGGGAGAGAGACAGAGAAACAGTTACTATCCCGGGCAATGCCCGGGTACTACAGCTGGTTGTTAATAGTATTCCAAATGTAACACATTTTATGACACCTAATTAAATTAAAGTAAATGTTGATGCAGAGGAAGTGTCTAGTTCAGTAGGAGTGGACAATATAGTAGCAGCAGTGAATCCAGCTCACCATTATCATTATCCACCTTCTGTTCAGAGCCCGGACACAGGTTCCGACATGGCTTAATTATATGAGTAAAACATGATGGTCCAGTTCAAATGAACAATTGAACAATTTCTCCTTTATTGCTTGGAAAATTTCTGTACATCAAACATTCACAAGATAACTGCTATAGTAGCGTATGCATCAACGATTTTCTGGTGTGCATCCATCCTTAATCATGATTAAGGGTGGATGCACACCAGAAACGCTTTGATGCAAATACTACTACCGTATTTTTCCAAAAATAAGACCTCATCTAAAAATAAGCCATAGCAGGGATTTTCAGCATTTTCTTAGCAAAATTTAAATATAAGCCCTACCCTGAAAGTAAGTCCTAGTAGCGGTTCAATAATGAAGTGCCCATGCAGCTAAAATAGTTAAAGAATACTGCAGAACATTTCATTATAGACAGCGGACACACCGCAATCATATCATACTCACCAGATGCCGAGCGGGAATCCCTGGAGTGATCGCACACCCACACACATCAGATCGCACACACAATCACACATCTGTTCACACATCTGTACACACACACACACACACACACACACACTCCACATCCAGCAATACCGATTTCTTCTGGACGCCAGAATTCTGAGACACAGTGGACCTGCAGCTGCAGATGGAATGCTTAAAGGGTGTGTCATTCGTAACTTCCTCCCATCTTTACCTGCGGCTGGAGGCATTCTGTACCACCGAATGTGGGGAGTGACTAGTCTGTGTGTGTGTGTGTGTGTGTGTGTGATCTGATCGGTGATTGTGTGTGTGATCTGATGTGTGTGTGTGTGTATGAGTGTCTGTGTGTGCGATCTGATGTATGTCAGTGTGTTGGCCAGAAGCAGGGGAGGACAGCATACAGCATACCTGCTGGGAGTGCCCGCCGAGGATCGCAGGAGGACTTGGGAGCCACGCAGACGTCCGGGATCTGGTAAGTATGAGTCACCTGGGAAGGAAGGGGAGGTCTGCTTTTTTTTGCTGTTTCCCCAAGAATAAGAACTACTCCAAAAATAAGCCCTAGCGCTTTTTTGGGTGCAAAAAAAAAGTATAAGACAGTGTCTTATTTTTGGAAATACACGGTATATTGTGAATGTTTGATGTCCTATGTATAGGCATTTTCCAAGCAATTAAGGAGAAATTGTTCATTTGAGCTGAACCATCCTGTTTAGACAACTTCAGCTCTAATGACATGCCCACCAAGGCCGTTGGGGGCACTCGGACCAGACCGCGGTTCTGTTTTGGGAGATCCCGGTGGCAGGGCCCGACTCTGTGACCCTGGCGATGTCATTAATTAAATTGGGGAATGATGAATCGTGACGCCACTTGTGGTATTCGGCCAGGTATGGCCAACGCTGCTGGATGGGACCGCTAGGGCAGATGGTGACGCAGCTAAGATAGTACAGCTCCCCACAGGTGGAGCTCGGCCCCATGGCAGCAGTAGGCAGTTGCTGGCCAATGATTGTTTGAACAGTGCGTGGCTGGCGGTGCAGATATGAATCCAGGGCACAGCAGTTTGCAGTCATTGGGTATTTTAGTCACAGTTGTCAGTTCCAGATTATCACGGCCGATCTAATGTTGCCCTCGGAGTGCTGAGTCCTGCGGTGATGGGATCCAGCCGATCCCCAGGTAATTCAGAGGCACAAAATCGGTGTGCCTTTCTGTATCCCTTTCCTGGTCGTCTTCCTCCACTGGCTTCGCCCTCCTGCCCTGCACCTCACACACAGTGCCCTGAGCCGGTGTCCACGAGCCATGTCTGGGAAGCTTCTCTGCCCTGACCCCTGACCCTCTATGGTCACCTTTTTAGTAGATTAGCGTGTGGCTGTGGCTTCAGCACATGAAGATACCTCAGCCTCCGGTTTGTTAGCTGTTTGTTCTCCACTAGTCTAGGGGCCGGTCCCCTTTTGCAGCGAAGTCCCTCCACACTGGTGTGTCGGCTGTGGATCCGAGCCCACGGGTAAGTTCCTCACTGCATGTGACTCCAGGACCCCGTCTTGCTTTCTTTCTAAACTTCCACCTGTCCCTAGGACGAGCTCCTTCGGCTCCAGTCATCAGGACCTCTCCCCTCTGCTGCTTCCTTGTTCTCCTCCTTACTCGTTCTGCTTAGTTTCAATTTCTTCCACTCCGTTCTAACGTGTTCCACCCCCTACTAACCCCACCTCCAGACTGGCTCCAGGACTGGGCTCTCCCTAAGAAGCAATCTCTCCCTAACCGTGGCCTGAAATGCTGTAGCTATACTAAGAGTGTGTGTGTGCAATGGTTTGTGTCCTCCTTACCAAGGAATGGCATATCACACTTCTGGCTGAGGTGCAGTACCTCTGTGGCGACTGGACCCTCAGGGGCGCCACACTAACATTTTCTACTCAATTGTATTAGCAGTTAATAACCATTAGCACAATTAGCACAAATTGTAGTCCACTGTCAGAACTTCAGACAGATGGATTTAGTTGTTGGACAGATTACCCACTACAGCAATTGGAGATGTTGGTAGTAAATGATGCTGACTTTGGACTCTCATTACCAGGGCTATATTTGGTGCTCATGCTGCCCTAGGAACTTTAATTTGTCATGCCCCCTAATAATATCAGACTAAGGGTATCTGCACACGGTGCATTTTTTTATGCAGATTTGTACAGATTGTGGCCCATATCTGCATGTGTCTCTTTATGCCAGGAAACTAAATGAGAATTTTGAAGTGCTGCCCGCATGTAGCTTATTATCTACTTGCAGATTTGGTGCAGAATATAATCTACAGTACTGTATGTCAATTGTTGGAGCATTTTTTCCTGCGTTTTTTAGCCATTCCACTCATTGACGTAATTAAAAAACCGCATGGCACAAAAATACATAAAAAACAGCATCAAAACGCATGTGTTTTTTGAGTGCGTATTTAGGTGCATACCTTATATGGTCCCATAGCTTGGGTAAATTTCTGTCACCTAGGCCTTTCAAGGTCACTTCATATGTGATATAGTCCCTAAAGAGTTTAGGGACCATCAACCCTTTTTCTAAATTTTGTTGTAAAAATGAGATATTGCTGATAAACTTTGAACCCTTCTAACTTCCTAACAAAAAAAAATGTCTTCAAACATTGTGCTTATGTAAAGTAGATAAGTAGGAAATGTTATTTATTAACTATTTTATGTGACATAAGACTCTGATTTAAGGGCATAAAAAAATCAAATTGCAAAATTTTCAAAATGTTTGCTAAATTTCAGATATTTTCACAAATAAATGCAACAAATATTGTCTTAAATTTAGACTATCATGAACTACAATATGTCACGAAAAAAAAATCTCAGAATCACTGGTATCCGTTGAAGCGTTCCAGCGTTATAACCTGTCAAATTGACACTGGTCAAAATTGAAGAAAATTGCCCGGCCAAAGTTTTCAATCCTGACCAGTGTCACTTTATGTGGTAATAACTCTGGAACGCTTTAACGAATTCCAGTGACTATGAGAGAGATTGTTTTTTCGTGACACATTGTACTTTGTTAGTGGTAAATTTAGGTTGAAATTTTTTATGTTTATTAGTGAAAATATTGCAATGCTTGCAAAAATGTTGAAAATTTTGCAATTTTTAATATTTATGCCTTTAAACCAGAGACTTAGCTTACACAAAATAGTTAATAACAGCATTTCCCACATGTCTACTTTACATCAGCACCATTTTTTAAACATATTTTTCTTTAGTTAAGAAGTTAGAAGGGTTGAAAGATCAACAATTTCTCATTTTTCCAACAAAATTTACAAAACAAATTTTTTTAGGGACATTACATTTGAATCAACTTTGACGGGCCTATATGAGACAAAATACTCAAAATTGACACCATTCTAAAAATTGCACACCTCATAGTGCTCAAAACCACATTCAAGAAGTTTACTAACTAAATTGATAGAAATAGATAGCGGATGTCATGTCGCGTTTACGTAGTACCTAAATGATTAATGTCAGTTCTGTTGCTGGCAGCTTCTCCAGCAGTCCCTACCTGAGTGCTTCAGCTGCAGTAGCTTTGTAGTCACGCCCTTCAGGTTTAAATAGAGGTGTTCCCCAGCAAATCCTGCTAAAGATACAAATCCATTTGTATACTGGCCCCCTTGGTGGAAGGAGCTGAGTTCAAACATTCCAGATGCTGTACCTTTATCCTTTTGTATTGCAGTTGTTCTCCTCTTTGTTGCCGCCACCCTCGTCTTATTAGTGCAGCGGTGGGTTTAGTGAACCTCATCCATCTCTCACTAGTCAGAGCATCTATAGGATTTCCCAGGATCTCAGGGTGCTGCTCGACAACAGTTGCGGAGACTGTATGGGGACTGGCTAGGAGAGTAAGGACAGCTACAGGTGAGCATATGCGGTGTTCATCTACCCTCTTACTAGCACCCACTATTGTTATTGTGTCACCAGTGTTCCCCCCTTGTTTGTGGTGGTGTTTTGGTGGTATTTTCGTTGTGTGGAAGACTCCTATTGGTCTGAACATGCTCAACACGCTTGAAAGCATGACACTTTTTTAACATAAAGCCATAAAAATGAAAAAATTATTTTTTTCCTACAACTTATTGCTTTTGTCCCAAATGTAAAATTTTCGGAATGGTAATAGGAGAAAGTGGACCTTACAATCTGTTGTGCAATTTTTTCTTCGCACACCGATACTTCATATTTGGTGGAAAACTACTTTTTGGGCTCATGGCATTGTTCGGAAAGGAATAAGTGAGATTTGAATTTTTTTATTTTAGATTGCAGATTCCATATCACATTTGAAGAACCCTTAACATGGCAAAACAGCATAAACACCCACAAATTACCTAATTTTGGACTGTACACCTCTTGAGGAATTTGTCAAGGGGTGTACTGTGCCTTCTTCACCCTCAAGCAATTCCCAGCATTGCACAGCACAGCATTGGGATGAGTAAATAAAAATGTCCCAGTTTTTCCAATACAATGTTGTTTTGGCCTTAATTTTTTAAATTTCAAAAGGGTAATAGGAGAAACGAATCTTACAATTTGTGATGCAGTTTCTTCTGACTTTGCCAATGCCCCATATGTGGTCAAAAACTTCTCATGAAGCAAAGTGCAAAGTTCAGAAGGAAAGGACTACCATATTGGACCGCAGATTTTACTGTTATGGTTTGTGGGTGCCATGTCACATTGGCAGAGCACCTGAGGTGCCAGACTGGCAGAATCCCCCATAAGAGACCCCATTTTACAAAATCCATCTCTCAATGAATTTCTAGGTCTTTTCTAGATCTAAGTGAGCAAGGATGGTTGACCTTAGGGAGATCAACATCCACCACTGCGGAGACACCATCACGTGTTTCTCAACGCAGTGATTCTAGAGCAATGCCCCCTGGGAAATATTCAAAGCAAGAAGGCCTGCGGAGACACCATCACATGTTTCTCAACGCTGGCAGGAAACTAGCCAGGTCTTTCACCGGGAAGGAACAACCACGGGAAGGGCAGTCTCCAGTCAAGGAGACCACCTATGCCAAACATGGTATCCATCCACAGACAGCAGTTTCGGGGTATTTGCCCCTCATCAGTGTGGAGTAGGAATCTGGCTAGTGGGACATTGCCTAGTAAAAGACTATGTGAGCAAGGATGGTTGACCTTAGGGAGATCAACATCCACCACTGCGGAGACACCATCACGTGTTTCTCAACGCAGTGATTCTAGAGCAATGCCCCCTGGGAAATATTCAAAGCAAGAAGGCCTGCGGAGACACCATCACATGTTTCTCAACGCTGGCAGGAAACTAGCCAGGTCTTTCACCGGGAAGGAACAACCACGGGAAGGGCAGTCTCCAGTCAAGGAGACCACCTATGCCAAACATGGTATCCATCCACAGACAGCAGTTTCGGGGTATTTGCCCCTCATCAGTGTGGAGTAGGAATCTGGCTAGTGGGACATTGCCTAGTAAAAGACTATGTGAGCAAGGATGGTTGACCTTAGGGAGATCAACATCCACCACTGCGGAGACACCATCACGTGTTTCTCAACGCAGTGACATAGGTGGTCTCCTTGACTGGAGACTGCCCTTCCCGTCTTGCTTTGAATATTTCCCAGGGGGAATGTGATGTGATGGTGTCTCCGCAGGCCTTCTTGCTTTTTCTAGATCTAAGACTTCTATGGGGTACAGGGTTAAGTTCGAGGACCGAGCTGAAATTTTAACTAAAGTCCAGCTGAACCTGGAGAACCCAAATATGCACAGGTTTGCTCATCGATACTCAACATCACAATTGCAGTGCTTTTTCTAACACTCTGAAAAGGAGATTGTCACCAGGCTCATGCAGTCCTAACTGTGAACAGCATGTTATAGAGCAAGAGGAGTTGAACCAGTTGATCCGTAGCTTTGTTTTAAAGAGCAGGGATTTACAAAACTAAATATCAATGTTTGTTGTTCCTTTTGTTCTAGAACATGTAAGACATCAATACATCCTGTACTTTGATATTGAGGCACAACAGGACAGACTTGTCATTCAGGGCCCTAGATGTGTGATGACGCCTATGGTAGCTGTCATATTGACTGTCTCCCTAATTTTATCAGGCAGTAGCTGAAGAATATTGTGATTTTTAAAGGGAATAACCTTGTAATTTCCTTATCCAGCAGCTGACTTTTTCTTATACCCAAGAGTATAAGGCCATCACAGGGCTCACCTGGACGTACTTCTATGACGAAAGCTTTTCCTTAAAATGGGGTTGCCTTTATGAGACAACCACTGTAAAGATTTAAGAAGTAAAAAGAAAAGAAGTGTTCATGTAATTGATATGTTATATATGTTAATTTCTGCACTTTAAGCATACAGTAAATTATTTAAAACTAGGCTGCCTTGATTTTCGTCATATCTTTTTTATGGCTCCAAAGAACGCATCAATTTTCCCTAAATACTTTCAGCTTGACACAGCTATCAGCCAATTTCTCTTTCAAGCGCCTCTATTTGCTTTTCCATCAAGATGCATCCAAAAAAATGGCTTGATCAAAGCAGGCAGCGCTGCAGATGAGTCTCACACAGTTAGCTGTGAAATGGTCAGACGCTCAGGGAAAATTTTGCAGAGCACTGTTAGGAGGCTTTAAAGAGAACAGCAAAAGCTGCTAACCGGCTTGTTCTCAAAGCATTTTATGCTATGGAACAATAATTTGGGAATGATGAAAGTACAACAGTGCAGAATAGCACTGGGAGATGCCAAGTACCGTATGTACTGAATAATGTCCTGAGGATGCCAATAACAATAATGGCATATCATAAATGCAAATATGGCATAGAGTAGACAGTCTGATAAATGTCTTCTCAGATTTTGTGAAAATTGTAATCATGGCCAAAGGTTTGGGGATTGAGAGAAACTTTGGTTTTCATAAAGCTTACTGCTTTTGTGCTTTTATATCTGTTAGTCCGATTTTTCTATAATTACTGAAGGGCAATTATCAGCATTTACACTTTTATTGCCAAACACATCAAGTTGTGCAAAGACTCAATAATATTTAAAGTGCTGACCCTTATTTTTCAAGAGTAATGTATTTTCCAGCTTGAAGAAGCACCATGTCACAATGCTAAAGGAATAACTAAATGGCTCGGTGAACAAAACGCTGACATTTTGGTTCCAATGTCAGAAGTCTACCCAGAATCTCAATCCCACTTGAGAACCTGTGGTCAATTTTCAAAAAATGGGTGGACAAACAAAAACACCGAAATTGTGATAAACTCTATGCACAGATTAGTTAAGAATTTGTTGCCACCAGTTATGATTTGACTCAGAAGCTGATATCCAGCATGCCAAGGTGAATTGCAGAAATCTATAGCAATAAGGGTCAATAAAAGAGTTAAATTGATGATAATTGTACTTTACTATGCTATACAAACATCTGACTAAAGATCTAAAAACACTTGAACAGTGAACTCTGTAAATACCAAAATTTGTATCAGTCTCAAAACTTTTTCCATGAACGTCAGGCATGTATTTACCACTATGCACCAGAGGTCCGGTGCCTAGGGTGGCAGGTTGTTGGGGCGGGGGGGGGGGGGGGGGGGGGCGGTGCCAGGCTTAGGATATTAAAAAACAACAACTTTTTAAAATATCTTCCCTCCCCAGACTGTAAACAAAAATCGTTGTCTTTGTAGGGGGAAAGCAGTGTCCCTGTTTTCATTTGTATTAGTGTCTGTAATCGGGATCTATAAGACAAAAAAATTGCCTGCCGCGCATGTCAGCAAAAGTGTCCTGGCATGTCAACTCTGACATGCGTTTCATAGGTTAGTGTAGCATCCCTGCGGTACCAGGTGCCACAAATGTAACCAGTGGAAACCCAAACCCCAGAATATCCGTGCCAGTAAGTACACCAGTACCTTCAGGCCACATAGACAACGCCGACACTAACCTGGGAGACTGCCTAGTAACAGGTAAAAGGGGAGGGCACTGATTGGATGTAGCCACCCAGCCTGTAGGGAGAGACCCAGTGAGGGGGAGGGGCCAGTGGTCAGTTGGGAAGCTGGCAGGAAGTGTGTAGTCAGTCTGAGGGGCACTGCAGCCAAAATTTGAGATGCTGCCACCTGACTGCAGGCCCCCTATGCTAATTTTAGATGGTTTCTCCCCCTGGAAAGACTCACCAGCTACCCCCGGCTCCTGTGGTATGTCCTGCTCCTTCCCGGATATATGTCACTGCGCTGCCCAGCTTCCGGTCTCTCTGTTCCTGGACCCGGACCTGTTTGGGCGGCCGGTGGCGTATACCCGCTCCGGGAGGCGGTAAGAGAGCTATCAGCAGGGAGGGAGAGTTTTGCCCACGGCGCTTTAGCTGTGAGCGGCTCCCTCCCTGCTGAGGCACAGGTGACATGTGCCGGCGAGCGGTGTTTTCAGGGAAATACCCGCCCACCGGTCCGCCTGTGCTCGCCGTCTGTCACAAATCCCCCATCAGCAGGGAAGGAAGCGTCCTACTCACAGCGCTGTTAGTTGTGAGCGGCTTCCTCCCTGCTGAGGCTCCAGCTAGGTGTGCCGGCGAGCGGCGTTCTGAGTGAACTACCCGCCCGCCGGTCAGCTGGAGCCCCCCCCCTCAGTTTGAAAAGAGCGCGAAAGCGCTCCTTGCTTATGGCGCCGCTCACCCGCCGCCCTGCCTCTGCCAGCGGTGGGTGCGAGTGCAGGCTGTGAGCCGGCGCGGTCCCTGATGCAGCGCAGGTGGAAGCGCTGCAGCGGAGGACCCGCCGGCCTTGTGGGAGTAACAAACCCCGTTCCCCTGCTCCGTCCACCGCCCTGTCACCGCTGCCCTGTCACAGCTGGTACAGGGGAGCGGGGAGAATGCGGGGGCAGGCTGCGGATGGGCACAGCCTCTGATGCAGCTCAGATTGGAGGGCTGCATTGGTGTATGTGCTGACTGCAGAAGTCAGCAGAATCCACCCATCCCCTATTGGTATCCCCAGACAAGTTAAAAAATAAATAAATAAATAAATTATAAAAAATAAATAAATTATAAATAAAAAATAAATAAATTAAATAAATAAATTATAAATAAAATAAATAAATAAATAAATTAAATAAATTCTAAATAAAAAAAAAAAAAAAAGCTGCTAGTCATGAAGGAGCTAGGGGTCATCTGGGCCCCCACCTCCCCTTCTGTGGGTAGCGGCTTGGATCGGACTCTGTCCCCCCCCCACCTGGGGATATGCACGGGCGTTGGGGCCCCGGGCGTCATGAGTCACATGTAGCTTTAGACCCCCTTTTTCTTCAGACTAACCCCTGGTGCGGTCATGCGGCGGGATGATGAGCATCTGAGTGTACATTGGCCTGGACAGCGGAGTGCTGTTGGAATTGGGCAGGGACATCCGGAGTCCGGCCGCCCCCTTTTATCCTGCACAATCTGGCAAGTACCATTACGTGGGATTGCGGGGTGGAATAAGCGCCCTTGGGGGGGTCTCGTGATGTCACCAGGCAACAGGTTTTCCTCCCTATTCAACATTCTGTAATTAAGTTATGTGTGACCGACACTATAGGTGTACTGAGGACATCATACACCCATTGATAAAGGCGTTATAGTATCTGCCATTACTACCTCTTGTGGTCGGCATTCCACAGTCTTACTGCTCTAACTGTAAAGAACCCTTCCCATTTAGCTGCGGAGGAGGATGTAATGTTCCAGTTCTTTATATTGACCACACACGTATTTATGCATATAAATGAGATCTCCTCCATTTCTTGCAATCTAGTTGTCTCCTTGAACCGACTAATTTCAGAATGCCCACCCACCGCCTTTTTTATAAAAAAAAAAATAAAAAAAAAATAAATAAAAAAGCCAAGCTCAAACTGGATCCCAGATTTTAGATGTGGCCTGTCAAGTGATTTATAGAAGGGTTACAATATGTTGGGATCACAGGATCTCCCCCCCCCTTGTTATACACTCTAACTTAGCGCTGTAGCTGAAAAGATGGGAGTTATGTGGTCACTGATGATTTTTATGGTAATAGCAAAGTGTATTTCTGTGCATTTTCGTACTTGTTGGAGTTTTATTTTAACAGACGAAAATGAACATGTGAGATGTGAAAATTGGCATTTTTTATGTAATTGCATAATTATGCTCACTAATATTCCCTGAGCAACTACGTCCACATGAATATTCTCAAAAAAAAACAAAAAAAAACACTTTTAGTTTTGGTCTCAGGTGTGTGCAACTGTCAAGTGTTTTACAATGTTTTATCAGACAGCTATCATTCTAATACTATACTATAGAGGGTGCCAAGTAGCTTCATTATTTGAAGCACCTATTATGAATTAAAAAAAAATCCCCTTCCTTTGGGTTTGCCTTTTATTTTGGAAGGTTTTGCCGCATGGAAATAATTTTATTGGCTATTACTCATTGTATGGAGGTTGTCATCTTTCAGCCCCTGCGGATCCACAGGTATGAACCTCAACTGCGCGGGTAAGGTCATTTTCTATTGCTGTTATTGTTTCCAAGGCGCCTTTTCTAGGCTGCCCAGTGCATGACTAAGTGGCAGGGTCACGTTACCCGGTATTGGTACATTGGTCCAATCCTAGGTGTGGAAAGATTAAACTTTAATTTTCCGCTACATGGAATCAGGCACCTGAAAAGGAGGAACTGATGGTGTAGCTGAATTTTTTCTTTAAGTTTCCACGTCTACATTCGCTCCAAGAGCAGGAACGGCCAAGTCGTTGTGTGGTGTATTGAACAGCAGCAGGTCCAGCTGTTCTTGGGCTTGTTTTCAACACAACAGGGTTTTTTATATATATAAAAAAAAAAAGTCAGTATGCTTGGCCTAGGGGCCATGTTTCAAGAAACCTACCCCCTAGCAGTGACTTTCCCCCAAATAGGTTGGAGTTGGTAAAGGGGGTGAGTGAAGACTCCAAAAGTGGTATTACTAGTTGGTTTACCAAGCCTGGGAAAAAACCGTCTAACCACCCGTTTACAACTTCCCTCATCAGTAAGTGGGCTGATTAGGCTTTTTGGTTTTTAGAATGCACATCAGCCAATGAAAGGTTATAGTCAGTACAGGTATTTAGTTGTCGTGATAGCATTGTTTTACCCCCTATTGCTTTTCCAATCCAGGTATCTTCGTTAACTCCGTCCGCTGGCAGGACCAAGGTTTTGATTCCTTAAATTTGTAGTGGTATTCCCAGTGAAAGGAGGCCGATGATCCGGCCTCCCGTTACAACACAGACATGATGGGCCTATGGTAAGGTATGCAGCGAGTGGGGTTTATCAGGTGGGTGAAGAGCATGATGATTTTCAAGCGATCCCTTGCTAATATATAACCGGCAGTATTTAGTGATTCTACTTTACCAACGAGCACCGTTTTTGCCTGTAGTGAGCAAAATGGTATGGGGTTTTGCCTCGCCAATTTTTCAGTTGCGGAATTAGACCTGCGTGACTAAGGCCTAGTGGGACTCACGGTATGGAAAGGTTGGTGGATTAGCGGCAAGTGGGTGGATGTTAGGAACACTAATACTTCCTAGCTGTTTGTCGACCTAATAAAAGGTACTGGGCTGGGCGGTTATGCCCATTGCGGATCTGTCCTTAAAGCATAAGTCACACGGTTGAAGAAAGACCTAGGTCTATCTAGTCAATCTTGTTCTTCCTTCACAGTTTGGGTTCTTTTTTCCCCACCCCTGGTGGGTATGCCCAAGGGCGTTAGTGATGGCCCTTAGACGAACTGGGGAGACAGGGAGCATGTTTAACCACGAAGATTTTTTCCTATATTTAGCGGGCAATTTTTGGAGGTAATACGGTGATGGCTGTTTATTATGGGTTCGCCAGCTGCAGTACCTAAGTTGTAAACACCCCCTCCCTCCCCTTCCAAAACTGGGGCGCTCCTGAGGCTTTGGGGCAAGTGTGTATGAACATGATTTCAATGGGAAGGGGTCTACAATGCAACTGCATTTTTGAGGGACGTTCGTGCCGTGTTTGTTTTTTTTAAAAAAAAAAAAAAAAATGTACGTGTGGTTTTGTCAAATCCACCCCAAGGGGAAGAGGGTCTGCTGGTTATGTGAATTTTGCTGGTTTTGAGAGTTTTCCTTTCTGACAATGTTTCCTTTTTCAGATGTCAGTTGGCCTAGTGTTCGAGCTTAGGTCATGCCCATACTTTTCGGGTAGCGGGAGAAGCTGATCCTCGCCCTGGCGGTCGGTCCTGGTTTCCATTGACCTGGGTGGTGATTGGAGAAGTTGCCGGGGGCTGGTTTAGCTGAGTGCGCTACCTGAAGTGTTCAGGATTGGTGAGCCGCCCTCTACAGTTGACTTGGCGACCCAAGTAGGTGTCACAGATCTGGTCTCCTGCCACCTAGCTGCGCTTCGCCTCGTACCCTCATCCGGTCAGAGATGGTACAACTTTCCCTGTTATTTTTCCTAATTTAAGATGGGTCAGCCAGAGGTGATTTTCAGCTCATATTGGAACGTATCCAAGGAAGGATGTGTTACGGGGCTGTCCTTGGTGCACGGGTAACCAGTGCCTACCTAAGTTGATTGTGTAAAATATATATATATATATATATATATATATATATATATATATATATATATATATATATATATATATATATATATATATATATATATATATATATATATATATATATATATATAAAAAAAAAAATTGGTGTGGTACCGCCAGCTGGAAGGTATTAACTTTGCTGTCCTTATGAGGGAGCGGGTGCATCTTCAATGATGCGGTTTCGGATGGGTTGATAATGGGAATGTGCGAGGAGATGGATCAGGTACTGTGGTCTTTGGGGGGGTCGCAGCTTGCTAGCGCTGTGCTGCTCCTTGGCGGAAGGGGTAGGAAAAGTGGTGGTGAAATACCCGCACCGGACGGCCGGTGGCGGAAAATTTCCCAAAACCCCATGGTGTTGGCTGGTAATGCCTAATTTGAAAGCTGCGACCATAATTTATGCCAAAGTAAAAGATGAGAGTGTTTTTTCCCTATGCCTCTCCATAAGTGAAAATAAAAGTAATTTAACTTATAAAGAACTGTGTGGTGTCTTTCTAGGGGGGAAAAGGTGGTGTTTGGGTCCTGGCAGTCTGAGGGGCACTGCAGCCAAAATTTGAGATGCTGCCACCTGACTGCAGGCCCCCTTTGCTAATTTTAGATGGTTTCTCCCCCTGGAAAGACTCACCAGCTACCCCCGGCTCCTGTGGTATGTCCTGCTCCTTCCCGGATATATGTCACTGCGCTGCCCAGCTTCCGGTCTCTCTGTTCCTGGACCCGGACCTGTTTCCCACCCTCCCTCCCCTTTGTTTTTATGAGTTTTTGTGGAGTGTCTCTGTGTTAAGTCGCAGCAGCGGAAGGGGTAGGAAAAGTGGTGGTGAAATACCCGCACCGGACGGCCGGTGGCGGAAAATTTCCCAAAACCCCATGGTGTTGGCTGGTAATGCCTAATTTGAAAGCTGCGACCATAATTTATGCCAAAGTAAAAGATGAGAGTGTTTTTTCCCTATGCCTCTCCATAAGTGAAAATAAAAGTAATTTAACTTATAAAGAACTGTGTGGTGTCTTTCTAGGGGGGAAAAGGTGGTGTTTGGGTCCTGGCAGTCAGGAGTCACTACTGAGGAGGAGAAGGATAGAGGAGTGAAGTGAAGTAATAGAAAGAGTAAAGTCCTGGCTGGTTTCTGTGTTGAGACTCCTAACAGAGGCTCCACGGACCTTTTTGATTTGCATATTTCCCAGGGGGCAATGTACCGAGGATTTCACTGTCTTGAGCGCCCTCGCTGGCTGCCGGCAGTATTTTCTCTGGCTGGTCTCCCCGAGATCAGTGATTGTTTTGTTTTGTTGGTCTACTAGGCATTGCTCCCACCCGGCCAGAATCCTACTCCACACTGATGAGGGGCAATACCCCGAAACGGCTGTCTGTGGATGGATACCTGGCCTTGGTATTTCCCTTGTCATATCTTTAAACTTGTCAAAAAGTTGGATATTGACTAAAAGGGCCACTTAATATGGTGGTTATGGTGGTCTCCTAAAAAGAGTCACCCCATGGCTGGGCCCTTCCCGGAGGGATATCTGGCTGGTTTCTGTGTTGAGACTCCTAACAGAGGCTCCATGGACCTTTTTGATTTGCATATTTCCCAGGGGGCAATGTACCTAGGATTTCACTGTCTTGAGCGCCCTCGCTGGCTGCCGGCAGTGTTTTCTCTGGCTGGTCTCCCCGAGATCAGTGATTGTTTTGTTTCGTAGGAGTCACTAGTGAGGAGGAGAGGGAGAGAGGAGTGAAGTGAAGTAGTAGAAAGAGTAAAGTCCTGAAAGCAGAGCTGTAGAGACAACGGAGAGCTGTAATAAGGAGTGAGAACTGTGGAGTATGGAACCAGGACTCCAGGCACCGTGGGTTACCTGTGGAAGCAGTAGACTCCAGGAACCATGGAGGGCCTGTGGAAGTTCGGGACCAAGGCTCACGGGACTCAGCAAAAGGTGGGGTGCAGACCCTAGGACAGTGGGACACTTTATGGTCAGCTGTTAACTCTGCCGTGCGAGAAGATCTCCAGGGTCAATCGCCACCCTAAGAAAGCCTGAAGCACAAGCAGCAAAGAGGAGACCGGGGACTGAACCCCTTAAATAGTCAAGGCTGCCTGCATTAGGGCCCAGACTGAAAAGAAGAACTTCCAAGTAGCTCCAGGCCACGGGACTCCAATCGCAACAAGTGTGCATGGAGGACAGCCATCCCAGGTCCAGCTGGCACGGAGAACATGGGGAGCGGGTACACCTGGAATCGCCACCTGTGGTTCCATCACCAAAAGTAAACAAGTCAAGTTAAACTGCAACACTGGTGTGGACTGTTTCCTTGACGGCGTGCACTCACATAGACTTTTTCCCACTACAACCCCCATCATCCACTGCTGGGGCCTGTCCCTGCTTGCGGAGGGCTCTAACCATCCAGGCTGCATCACTCCATCAACCCCAGCAGAAACCTGCAGCGGTGGCCCAAATAACCTGGCCGCACACCGGAAGTGGCGCAGTCGACAAACACTTATTATTTTCTTTACTTTTACCAAAAAAACCTTTTACTTTCCTGAGGGACGGCACCCCAAGGGCCACGGTACCGGGCCGCGACCACGACTGACACCACCGAGAACTACATAGCCCGGGACCGAGTACCTTCCAGCCCTGGGGTGTCACATTAGCCATCACTGTTTTAGGGAATTCCGTTGGAGTTACCCATTGACGTCCAGTATACTTGTTACTTGAGTCCAGCCCGTCTCAGCCGCCGACCTGCTCGATTCGGTTACTGAGCACTTTAGCATTTTATTGTATGCTCATCACTAGCTCCAATACTAGACAGCATGTGGATAGACATGACACTGTTTTTGGAAAACAGCAGACATGTATCATAGTATCATAGTATCATAGTTTTTAAGGTTGAAGGGAGACTCTAAGTCCATCTAGTTCAACCCGTAGCCTAACATGTTGATCCAGAGGAAGGCAAAAAAAAAAAAAACCCCAATGTTGCAAACCAGTTCCAATGGGGAAAAAATTTCCTTCCTGACTCCACATCCGGCAATCAGACTAGTTCCCTGGATCAATACCCTGTCATAAAATCTAATATACATAACTGGTAATATTAAATTTTTCAAGAAAGGCGTCCAGGCTCTGCTTAAATGTTAGTAGTGAATCACTCATTACAACATCATGCGGCAGAGAGTTCCATAGTCTCACTGCTCGTACAGTAAAGAATCCTCGTCTGTGATTATGATTAAACCTTCTTTCCTCAAGACGTAGCGGATGCCCCCGTGTTCCAGTCGCAAGCCTAGGTGTAAAAAGATCTTTGGAAAGGTCTCTGTACTGTCCCCTCATATATTTATACATTGTGATTAGATCCCCCCTAAGCCTTCGTTTTTCCAGACTAAATAACCCCAAGTTTAATAACCTGTCTTGGTATTGCAGCCCCCCCATTCCTCTAATAATCTTGGTAGCTCTTCTCTGCACCCTCTCCAGTTCAGCTATGTCCTTCTTATATATCGGTGACCAGAATTGTACACAGTATTCTAAGTGCGGTCGCACTAGTGACTTGTACAGAGGCAGAACTATATTTTTTTCATGAACACTTATACCTCTTTTAATACATCCCATTATTTTATTAGCCCTGGCAGCAGCTGCCTGACACTGTCCACTAAAGTGAAGTTTACCATCCACCCATACACCCAAGTCTTTTTTCTGTGTCTGTTTTACCCAGTGTTCTACAATTAAGTACATAATCATACATTTTATTTCCTCTACCCAAGTGCATGACCTTACATTTATCTACATTAAACTTCAATTGCCACTTCTCAGCCCAATCCTCCAATTTACATAAATCTCCCTCTAATATAAAATTATCCTCCTCTGTATTGATTACCCTGCAGAGTTTAGTATCATCTGCAAATATTGAAATTCTACTCCGCATGCCCCCAACAAGGTCATTTATAAATATGTTGAAAAGAAGCGGGCCCAATACTGACCCCTGTGGTACCCCACTATGAACTGAGACCCAGTCCGAGTACGTACCATTAATAACCACCCTTTGTTTCCTATCACTGAGCCAGTTTTTAACCCAGTTACACATATTTTCCCCTATCCCCATTATTCTCATTTTATGTACCAACCTTTTGTGTGGCACCGTATCAAAAGCTTTTGAAAAGTCCATATACACAACATCCACTGCATTTCCCTGGTCCAGACTTGAACTTACCTCTTCATAGAAGCTGATCAAATTAGTTTGACAAGATCGATCCCTCATAAACCCATGTTGATACTCTGTCATAAGGTTATTTTTCTTGAGATACTCCAGTATAGCATCTCTCAAGAAACCCTCAAGGATTTTACCAACCGTAGAGGTTAAACTTACCGGCCTATAATTTCCCGGCTCAGTTTTTGTCCCCTTTTTGAATATTGGCACCACATTTGCTATGCGCCAGTCCTGCGGTACCGACCCTGTTATTAACGAATCTGAGAAGATTAAAAATAATGGTCTATCTATCACAGAACTCAATTCCTGTAGTACTCTGGGGTGTATGCCATCCGGGCCCGGAGATTTGTCAACCTTAGTGATTTCGAGGCGGCGGCGTACTTCCTGCTGGGTTAAGCAGGTAATATTCAAGGGTGAATTTATGGTATCACTGGTCATGTCATCTGCCATGGCATTTTCTTGTATAAAAACCGTAGAAAAAAAGTCATTCAGCAGGTTGGCTTTACCCTCATCCCCTTCCACCATTTCACCAAGACTATTTTTAAGGGGGCCAACACTATCGCTTTTCAGTTTTTTACTGTTTATGTAGTTAAAGAATATTTTAGGATTATTTTTACTTTCTCTCGCAATGAGTCTCTCTGTCTCAAACTTAGCTAACTTAATTTGCTTTTTACATATTTTATTTAATTTTCTATAATTATATAATGCCTCATCACTGCCTACCCTCTTTAATTCTTTTAAGGCTTTCTGTTTTTCTTTTATTGCTTCCCTTACAGCTCTATTTAGCCATAGGGGTTTCCTCCTATTTCTAGCATGTTTGTTCCCATAGGGTATATTTTCTGCACAAGCCCTATTCAGGATGCTCATAAAAGTCTCCCATTTGCTTTGTGTACTTTTATTACTTAGTACATCATCCCAGTTTATTGCACTAAGATCATCTCTCAACCGTTTAAAATTTGCTTTCCTGAAGTTTAGTGTCCTTGTAGCCTCTCTACTAGACATCTTACTAAAGAATACATGAAAACTTATTATTTTGTGATCACTATTCCCCAAGTAACCCCCAACTTGTATATTTGATATGCGGTCTGGCCTATTGGTTAGTACAAGGTCTAGTAGTGCTCCCCCTCTTGTGGGGTCCTGTACCATTTGTGAAAGGTAATTATCTTTCATTGTTATCAAAAATCTATTTCCTTTGCTGGAACTGCAAGTTTCTGTTCCCCAATTTATATCAGGATAGTTAAAGTCCCCCATAATAATTACCTCTCCGAGACTCGCTGCTTTATCAATTTGCTTTATGAGGAGATTCTCTACCTCTTCCATAATATTCGGCGTCTTATAACACACCCCTATCATTATTTTATTATTCATTCTCCCCCCCTTATCTCTACCCATAGGGACTCTACATTTTCAGTACCCTCACATATGTTGTCACGCAGGATGGGTTTTAAGGATGATTTTACATATAGACACACACCTCCCCCTCGCTTATTTGTACGGTCATTCCTGAATAGGCTATAACCCTGTAAATTAACAGCCCAGTCATAGCTCTCATCCAGCCATGTCTCTGATATCCCCACTATATCATAATTTTCTTCCAACAATATTAATTCTAATTCCTCCACCTTATTTGTGAGGCTTCGGGCATTAGTGTACATGCACGTTACGTATGACTCTGTACCTGTATTCCTGCTTACTGTATTAACTGTCCTAACCCTTCCCCCCGTACCACCCCCAATTTCATTACTTGTGCCCTGGTCACTATCTGCACTACATTCCCCTTCTATAAAGTGAATACCCTCGCCCCCCATTCCTAGTTTAAACACTCCTCCAACCTTCTAGTCATTTTCTGCCCCAGCAGAGCTGCACCTTCCCCATTAAGATGCAGCCCATCCCTAGCATAGAATCTGTAGCCAACTGAAAAGTCGGCCCAATTCTCCAGGAACCCAAAACCCTCTTTCCTACACCAATTCCTGAGCCACCTGTTAACCTCCCTGATCTCTCTTTGCCTCTCTGGTGTGGCTCGTGGCACAGGTAGTATTTCCGAAAATACCACCTTTGAGGTCCATGCTTTAAGCTTACAACCTAATTCCCTGAAATCATCTTTAAGGACCTTCCACCTACCTCTAACTTTGTCATTTGTGCCAATGTGTACAATGACCGCTGGGTCCTCCCCAGCCCCTCCCAGTAATCTGTCAACCCGATCAGCGATGTGCCGAACTCGAGCGCCAGGAAGACAACACACTGTTCGGCGATCCCTGTCTTTGTGACAGATTGCCCTATCTGTCCCCCTAATAATTGAGTCCCCCACTACCAGTACCTGTCTTGCCTGCCCTGCACTCCTATTCCCCCCCTTACTGGAGCAGACACTCCTCTGGTGTTCAGAGGTCATGCCTTGCTGCAGCAATGCTACCCCTGTAATGACATCCCCCTCATCTGCCAAGTTTGCAAACCTATTGGGGTGTGTCAGTTCAGGACTAGCCTTCCTAGCACTTTTCCCTTTACCCCCCTTTCTAACTGTCACCCAGCTACCTACCTCACCGTCCTGCCGCTCCCTACTACAATCCTCCCCCACATCTGACCCAGCAAGCTGCTGCTCAGTGAGCAGCACACTCCTTTCCATATTGCTAATGCATCTCAGAGTTGCCAGCTGCTCATTTAGATCCAGTATCTGGGCTTCCAAATGTGCAACTTGCTCACATCTCGAACAACAGTATGCACCCTCGAACGGCTTTTCAAGGACTGCATACATGAGACAAGATGTACACTGGATCGCATTAGCAATAGTGGAGCACATTTTGTAATGGGGATAGCACTAAACAAATGTTAAGTAATTAAACAACTAAATACAAACAATTCTACTCACACTTACTTTTGCTCACACTTTGCTCACTCACGCTCACAATGAAGAAGACAGGCTAAAATTCGCGCGCCTAGCGGCGCGCGGTTTTCAGAAGTCTTCCTTTCGGCTGTAACGGCCAAAACCCGGTTCTCCTTGAGCTCGCGGTGACTCTTCACTTATCCCAGAAGGCACTGGGAATATGCAAATTATCCTCGCAAGACTCCTTTCCTGGCTTTCAGAAGTTCATGTCTTCTAGTTCTGGACAACAGATTTACTTTTTGTAATAGACTTGCTGTAAAAAGCAAATAGTTCTGCAGAACAAATGTTAGCTGACGTTACATTCATGAGTTGTCACTTCAACACAAGTGTTAAAATTTCAATATCTTTCCTTCAGTTCAGCAAATAGAACTTAGCTTGGTGTTTTACCTTTTCCACCTCAATGTCTCATAACCTTTCTAATATGATTAGCAGTGTGGAGAAATGTAAGCCATCTGGCAGGGAGGATAGCAATGTGCTATTTAGCAGGTGTTAGCCAGTCAGAGTAGAATATAATGAAAATCATAAGAAACAGTAGTGACCTAGCCGCAAGCTACTAAGATGAAAGGGGCCTTCTTGCATTAAACTAGATTTAGAGAATAAAAGGATTATATGGACACAAAAGCTAGACTTAGAGGGTTTATTTGACCAGTGCAGTCTGGCATGATAGGATGCTGGAAATCAAAAAAAGAGATGGAAGTTCAATGTAGGAGGTATTAAAGCAGTCAGCACATATCTCAAATCTCTAATTAATTGAAAATGCTAAGAAAATAGGGCAAACAAGAAAGGAGAAAACAATTAACTGGCTTCTTTTAATCAAATCAAGAAATGATTCAGTGTTCTCTGCTCAGAAACAGTTGTCTAGACTCCACTCCAGCAGAGAATGTATTCATCCTAAATCCGGTATGGTTGCTAACACATAAACCCCCAAAATAAAAACAGTCTAATCCTTCCGTTAGGTCTCATTCAGATATCCTTGAAAGAGGTTCATGTTCTGTTTTCTATGGCTAGACTACGTACTCATTAGGCCATGTGCACACGTTAAAGGGAACCTGTCAGGTGCAATATACACCCAGAACCACAAGCAATTCTGGGTACATGATATTGCTAATCCCTGCCTAAAGGTGGTGTCACACATAGCGGCGACGACAACGACGTCGCTGCTAAGTCACCATTTTCTGTGATGTAGCAGCAACGTCCCGTCGCTGTTGCTGTGTGTGACATCCAGCAACGACCTGGACCTGGCCCCTGCTGTGAGATCGCCGGTCGTTGCTGAATGTCCTGCTTCATTTTTTGGACATTGCTCTCCCGCTGTGAAGCACACATTGCTGTGTGTGACAGCGAGAGAGCGACGAACTGAAACAAGCAGGGAGCAGGGAGCCGGCGTCTGGCAGCCTGCGGTAAGCTGTAACCACGGTAAATATCGGGTAACTAAGAAGCCCTTTCCTTGGTATTTTACCTTATTTACCTTAGTTACTAGCGTCCGCCATTCTCACGCTGCCAGTGCCGGCTCCCTGCATACGTAGCTGGAGTACACATCAGGTAATTAACCCAATGTGTACTCTGGCTAGGAGTGCAGGGAGCCAGCGCTAAGTGGTGTGCTCTCATGCTGCCAGTGCCGGCTCCCTGCTCCCTGCACACGTTGCTGGAGTACACATTGGGTAATTAACCTGTTGTATACTCTGGCTAGGAGTGCAGGGAACGGAGCCGGCACTGGCAGCGTGAGAGCGGCGGACGCTAGTAACTAAGGTAAATATCGGGTAACCAAGAGAAGTGCTTTCCTTGGTTACCCGATATTTACCTGACTTAGGAAAGTCTGACTGACGGCTTCACTGTAATGATCCATCCCAAAAAACCCACACTTACCCCTCCTTAACCTAAAATAAGACACGACTGCGTGACATTGGATGTAAAAGGCCACAGCAGCCACAATTATTAACACCAACAAGCAATAACATTTATCAATAAAACGTAGTAATATTCCATAAACATAACCACTAGCCAAAGGAGTGGGGGTAAATGAAGAGTCCATTGTACATGATTGCAACACCAGCTCCACCACGTGCCCTCAGCCGCACTACACCGGCTCGAGGGCACCCAGCCGAGTGTTGCCCAACCAATGTCCTGCTGGGGCCCAGCAGGGAACCACGTTAACATGCCCCGCTGTGACCCAGCACAGCAGGGTCCCACGTTAACATGTCTCACTGTGACCCAGCACAGCAGGGACCCACCTTAACCAAGTATACCATTGCACCACCAGGGGTAACCCGCTCCTGCACTGGGTTCACCCCCCCGCTCTTTGTGCAATCCACCGACTTAAAATACCCCCCTCCTTTCCACCGACTGCTGCGACAAGGTCAATCCTCTTCTCTTCTCCATGTAGATCTCCAGAGGATCCTAAAATTAGGGCGGGAGGGAGGGACGATTCCGGACGTCTGCCAGGTAAGGAATGACTGCCCCCTTCCCACAGTTCTGCCCCATATATCCCTACCACCACTGACCACTCCCTGCCCACTCACATGGCACCATAGCCCCCAAAGCTCCACCCCACACCTTCCCCCACAAAAGCACTACACTTTAACCCTTCACTAACCCTCAGGCCTAGCATCCCTCCTCAGTCCTGTGCGCCCTCCCTGTAGCCCCTTTGGGGCAGGCGTCCGGGCTTGTCTTTAGTTACGCTTCAGTATGACAGAATTGAGTATAGTATTTCAAAAGCAAAAAAACTCAAATTCACTTAAAAATATCTTTATTAGTATATATTAAAAATTTACAGACACCCAGTGGTTGTGAACACACAAGGACCAATGAAGGGGGAGGAGCTTAATATATGGGATCCATATAGCGCCCTATGGGACCTGGCTCCTACCTGCCAACGGAGGGTGTGACACCGTAAATGTTTTGGGCGCCCCCGTTCCACGTCGGCTTACCCTCACTAAGCCCTAATAAGTGGTGAATTAAAAATATTAATTACACTCCAAATGGCCAGATGGTGATATTAAATTATGCAAAATATGAATTAAATTAATCTCGATGTAAATTACAAAGTTTAATATTTTCCAATATAGAAAGTTTAACACAAAGACAAGGGATCATGTGCTGAGCAAACCCACGTAGTGCTCATGACCGAAAGTCCTGGATCATGTGTACTGAGACAAAATCCAGGACTCGGATGCAATGGCAGCGGAGAAGTGAGCGCGACCATCCTCTGATGTTGCGCATTCATTAGCATGTTAGCACGCCTACAGGGACATACTAACATGCTAAGGGACCGACTAGCCAGGGGAAATCACGCCTCTGCAACTAGTCCCTGGCCTCATTAGCATATCATAGAGGATCTTTAGAAATACGCTCTCTAAAGATCTCTTTATCTATGCTAGTGTATACAGGAACAGTTAGGCCGGTTTCACACTTGCGATTAACTTGCCTCTTCCTTCAAGCGGAAGATTGACAACATCAGAGCAAGCTTCGGCCCACAATCCCCACAGCCCCTCATCATAGCTACTCATCCCTCTTCCTCCAAATCCAGCTTCTCCACCATGACAGAAAACAATCTCTCCACTCTACTCTCAAGATCACATCTAACCACCTGTGCACTGGACCCGCTCCCATCGCACCTCATCCCCAACATCACCGAAGTCCTCATCCCAGCCCTAACCCATCTCTTCAACCTATCACTAGCAAGTGGTGTATTCCCTTCATGCTTTAAACATGCCTCTATTACACCCATCCTCAAAAAGCCCTCCCTTGACCCATCCTCTGTGTCAAACTATCGCCCCATATCCCTTCTCCCCTACGCCTCAAAACTACTGGAACAGCATGTCCATCTTGAATTGTCCTCATACCTCTCCTCCTGCTCCCTCTTTGACCGGCTTCAATCTGGCTTCCGACCACATCATTCTACCGAAACTGCCCTAACCAAAGTCACCAATGATCTACTAACCGCCAAAGCCAAGCGACACTACTCTATCCTCCTCCTCCTGGACCTGTCCTCTGCCTTCGACACAGTAGACCATTCCCTCCTACTACAGATTCTCTCATCTCTGGGCATCACAGACTTGGCCCTATCTTGGATCTCCTCATACCTAACCGACCGAACTTTCAGCGTCTCCCATTCTCACACCACTTCCTCATCTCGCCCCCTATCTGTCGGTGTCCCCCAAGGCTCAGTTCTTGGACCCCTGCTGTTCTCCATCTACACCTTCGGCCTGGGACAGCTCATAGAGTCCCACGGCTTCCAGTATCATCTCTATGCCGATGATACACAGATCTACCTCTCTGGACCTGACATTACCTCTCTACTAACCAAAATACCACAATGTCTCTCTGCTATTTCATCCTTCTTCTCTGCACGATTCCTAAAACTTAACATGGACAAAACAGAGTTTATTGTCTTTCCTCCTCCTCACTCACCTCCTCCAACAAGCCTTTCCATCAAACTCGATGGTTGCTCACTCACCCCAGTCTCACAAGCTCGTTGCCTTGGAGTGACCCTCGACTCTGCTCTATCCTTCAAGCCACACATCCAAGCCCTCTTCAACTCATGCCGATTACAACTCAAAAATATCTCCCGGATCCGTGCTTTCCTTAACCAAGAATCTGCAAAAACATTAGTGCATGCCCTCATCATCTCCCGCCTCGACTACTGCAACCTCCTGCTCTCTGGCCTACCTTCCAACACTCTTGCACCCCTCCAATCTATCCTAAACTCTGCAGCCCGCTTAATCCACCTCTCCCCTCGCTACTCCCCAGCCTTGCCACTCTGCCAATCCCTTCACTGGCTTCCCATCGCCCAACGACTCCAGTTCAAAACATTAACCATGACATACAAAGCCATGCACAACCTGTCTCCTCCCTACATCTGTGACCTAGTCTCCCGGTACCTACCTGCACGCAACCTTAGATCCTCACAAGATCTCCTTCTCTGCTCCTCTCTTATCTCCTCTTCCCACAATCGTGTACAAGATTTCTCCCACGCATCCCCCATACTCTGGAATGCTCTACCTCAGCACATCAGACTCTCCACTACCATGGAAAGCTTCAAGAGGAACCTCAAGACCCACCTCTTCCAACAAGCCTACAACCTACAATAGCCCTCAGTCCAGTAGACCACTGCACAACCAGCTCTGTCCTCACCTATTGTACCATCACCCATTCCCTGTAGACTGTGAGCCCTCGCGGGCAGGGTCCTCTCTCCTCCTATACCAGTCTGTCTTGTACTGTTAATGATTGTTGCACGTATACCCTCTTTCACTTGTAAAGCGCCATGGAATAAATGGCGCTATAATAATAAATAATAATAATAATAATGCGAGAAAATCTCGCATTGCACTCGGACCCATGTTAATCAATGAGGCAGCTTCCATCTGCTATTTTTTTCTCAGTCCAAATCGGACTGAGAAAAAAAATCGCAGGATGCTGCGTTTTGGTGAGTTTCTCGCACGAGTCTCTTCAATGAAAGCCTATGGGTGCGTGAAAAAAAAAGCATGTCACACGGACGGAACATACATCATCCTAGTGACATGCGTTTTTCTTAATACATTTCACGCATGTAGCAGAGAACACTGTAAATGCTCCTGTACATAACAGTACATGAATAGCAGCTGCTGAGTGTAAAAACTGATTGCACACTGACAGCACACTGATAAAAAGTGAACTAAAATCGTCCGACTTTCCAGCATGAGAATCGGACCGATTTACACTCGCAACTGTGATTCCAGCCTAAGGCAGCGACTAGCAATATGCACCCAGAACTGCTCATGGTTCTGGGTGCATATTGCATCTGACAGGTTCCCTTTCAGTATTTGGTGAGTTTTTTTTACCTCAATAGTTGTAAGCCAAAACCAGGAATGTAACAATCAGAGGAAAAGTATAAGGTCACACACTCCACTCTCACACGGCGAGAAAAACGGTGAGAGTGGAATGTGATAAAAATAATCGCATTCCACTCGCACCAATATTACTCTATGGGGCAGCTTCCATGAGTGATTATTTTCTCAGCCCTAATTGGACCAAGAAAACAGTCGCAGCATACTGCGAGTGGAATGTGATCCTGTTCCACTCACACCCATGCAAGTCTATGGGGCGAGAGAAACATCGCACTGCTCTAGCATTTCACCAGTGTAACGCGAGAGCAGTGCGATTCTCGCATCAGCTGGGAACGGAGGAGATAGGGAGCTAAATCCCTACCTCCCCTCCACTGTGCCGGCCCTCCCCTCTGCAGCACTGGCCCAACCCTTCGCAACTGTGGTCTGATCGCACGATCGGACCACTGTTTCATGACACTCGCATGACACTCAGCTCCTGCTGTGCTGCGAGCGTGTGCCGAGTGTCTTACGAACACTCGCACAAATCCCCTCTGCCTAAGGGTATGTTCCCACAATGAGTGTTTTTTGAGTTTTTTACGCTGGAGAATTTTTGCACCAATTCTGCTCCTTAGTTCACTTGCATTTGTGACGCATGCATTTTTGTGTCAATTAAGTTGGTTGAAACACAGGCAGCATATTATACCACTATAATAGTGGCATAAAATCATGCATAATTATAACCGTCACTTTCTCATAAGAAACTCTATAACCCACATGTTAATACACACATACACACATATACAGACGTGAACAAAATATCAAGAAATAGCTAGATAGATGATAGAAACATATTAGGTGTAATAGATAGAGATAGATATCAAGAAGATATTTAATTTCCTACCCCCTACATATTATACACTTTCACCCTTTAATGCCTTTCATGTGGCACTAAAGTAGCCTGCTTTACCCTAATAAATAAACAAATTAAAGGGAAGGTGTCGTAAGAAAAAAAAAAAAATTCAATAACTGAAAAAATGAAAAGTATTAATGTGTTAATGTTTTGTTTAAATTTTATTATTTGTATTTAATTGGGCAAAATATAAAAACAAAAATTAAAAGATTTGATATTTTCCACTGTTAAACACTAGGGGGAGCAGCTGTTGAAATCCTACAGAAATCCCACTGTAGAAATAGCCTGGATTACAGCTGCAGTAAAGTGGGCAGAATCTGCTCTCCTGTGTGTGATGTCACCTCCCCCTCCCAACCTGGGTGTTTGCAAAGGATAAGGGAAGATTAAATGTAGGGACACGGTGCGGAGCCATTTTGTTGGTGACCACAAATGTCTAAAGTGTCACCAAGGACAGCAGGAGTATCACACAAGATAGGATCAGATACACAGCTGTGCATACAGTATCACACAGGATAGGATTAGATACACGGCTCAGCAGACAGTATCCCACAAGAGAGGATTAGATACATGGCTCAGCAGACAGTATCACACAGGAGAGGATTAGATACATGGCTCAGCAGACAGTATCACACAGGAGAGGATTAGATACACGGCTCAGCAGACAGTATCACACAGGATAGAATTAGATACACAGCCCTGAACACAGTATCACACAGGATAGAATTAGATACACAGCCCTGCAGACAGTATCACACAGGATAGGATTAGATACACAATTCATCAGACAGTATCACACAGGATAGGATTAGATATACAGCCCTGCAGACAGTATCACACAGGATAAGATTAGATACACAGCCCTGCATACAGTATCACACAGGATAGGATTAGATACACGGCTCAGCAGACAGTATCACACAGGAGAGGATTAGATACACAGCTCAGCAGACAGTATCACACAGGATAGGATTAGATACACGGCTCAGAAGACAGTATCACACAGGATAGGATTAGATACACGGCTCAGCAGACAGTATCACACAGGAGAGGATTAGATACACAGCTCAGCAGACAGTATCACACAGGATAGGATTAGATACACGGCTCAGAAGACAGTATCACACAGGATAGGATTAGATACACAGCTCAGAAGACAGTATTACACAGGATAGGATTAGATACACGGCTCAGCAGACAGTATCACACAGGAGAGGATTAGATACACAGCTCAGCAGACAGTATCACACAGGATAGGATTAGATACATGGCTCAGAAGACAGTATCACACAGGATAGGATTAGATACACGGCTCAGCAGACAGTATCACACAGGATAGGATTAGATACACGTCTCAGCAGACAGTATCACATAGGATTAGATACACAGCCCTGCAGACAGTATCACACAGGATAGGATTAGATACACGGCTCAGCAGGCAATATCACACAGGATAGGATTACATACACGGCTCAGCAGACAGTATCACACAGGAGAGGATTAGATACACGGCCCTGCAGACAGTATCACACAGGATAGGATTAGATACACGGCTCAGCTGACAGTATCACACAGGACAGGATTAGATACACGGCTCAGCAGACAGTATCATACAGAGTAGGATTAGATACACAGCCCTGCAGACAGTATCACACAGGATAGGATTAGATACATAGCCCTGCAAACAGTATCACACAGGATAGGATTAGATACACGGTTTAGCAGACAGTATCACACAGGATAGGATTAGATACACGGCTCAGCAGGCAATATCACACAGGATAGGATTAGATACACAGCCCTGCATACAGTATCACACAGGATAAGATTAGATACACAGCCCTGCATACAGTATCACACAGATAGGATTAGATACATGGCTCAGCAGACAGTATCACACAGGAGAGGATTAGATACACAGCACTGCAGACAGTATCACACAGGAAAGGATTAGATACACGGCTCAGCAGACAGTATCACACAGGATAGGATTAGATACACGGCTCAGAAGACAGTATTACAGGATAGGATCAGATACACAGCTGTGCAGACAGTATCACACAGGATAGGATTAGATACACAGCCCTGCATACAGTATCACACAGGATAGGATTAGATACACGGCTCAGCAGACAGTATCACACAGAATAGGATTAGATACACAGCCCTGCAGACAGTATCACACAGGATAGGATTAGATACACGTCTCAGCAGACAGTATCACACATCATAGGATTAGATGCACAGCCCTGCAGACAGTATCACACAGGATAGGATTAGATACACAGCTTAGCAGACAGTATTACACAGGAGAGGATTAGATACACAGCTCAGCAGACAGTATCACACAGGAGAGGATTAGATACCATGGCTCAGCAGACAGTATCACACAGGATAGGATTAGATACATAGCCCTGCATAAAGTATCACACAGGATAGGATTAGATACAGAGCTCAGCAGACAGTATCACACAGGATAGGATTAGATACACAGCTCAGCAGACAGTATTACACAGGATAGTATTAGATACACTGCTCAGCAGACAGTATCACACAGGATAGGATTAGATACATAGCCCTGCAAACAGTATCACACAGGATAGGATTAGATACACGGTTTAGCAGACAGTATCACACAGGATAGGATTAGATACATAGCCCTGCATAAAGTATCACACAGGATAGGATTAGATACAGAGCTCAGCAGACAGTATCACACAGGATAGGATTAGATACACAGCTCAGCAGACAGTATTACACAGGATAGTATTAGATACACTGCTCAGCAGACAGTATCACACAGGATAGGATTAGATACATAGCCCTGCAAACAGTATCACACAGGATAGGATTAGATACACGGTTTAGCAGACAGTATCACACAGGAGAGGATTAGATACACAGCACTGCAGACAGTATCACACAGGAAAGGATTAGATAGACGGCTCAGCAGACAGTATTACAGGATAGGATCAGATACACAGCTGTGCAGACAGCAGCACACAGGATAGGATTAGATACACAGATCAGCAGACAGTATCACACAGGATAGGATTACATACATGGCTCAGCAGACAGTATCACACAGGAGAGGATTAGATACACGGCTCAGCAGACAGAATCACACAAGATAGGATTAGATACACAGCCGTGCAGACAGTATCACACAGCATAGGATTGGATACACAGCCCTGCAGACAGTTTCACACAGGATCGGATTAGATACACGTCTCAGCAGACAGTATCACACAGCATAGGATTGGATACACAGCCCTGCAGACAGTTTCACACAGGATCGGATTAGATACACGTCTCAGCAGACAGTATCACACAGGATAGGATTAGATACACGGTTCAGCAGACAGTATCACACAGGATAGGATTAGATACACAGCGCTGCAGACAGTATCACACAGGAAAAGATTAGATACACAGCCCTGCATACAGTATCACACAGGATAGGATTAGATACACGGCTCAGCAGACAGTATCACACAGGAGAGGATTAGATACACAGCACTGCAGACAGTATCACACAGGAAAGGATTAGATACACGGCTCAGCAGACAGTATCACACAGGATAGGAATAGATACACGGCTCAGTAGACAGTATTACAGGATAGGATCAGATACACAGCTGTGCAGACAGTATCACACAGGATAGGATTAGATACACAGATCAGCAGCAGACAGTATCACACAGGATAGGATTAGATACATGGCTCAGCAGACAGTATCACACAGGAGAGGATTAGATACACGGCTCAGCAGACAGTATCACACAAGATAGGATTAGATGCACAGCCCTGCAGACAGTATCACACAGGATAGGATTAGATACACAGCCCTACAGACAGTATCACACAGGATAAGATTAGATACACAGCCCTGCATACAGTATCACACAGGATAGGATTAGATACACGGCTCAGCAGACAGTATCACACAGGAGAGGATTAGATACACAGCTCAGCAGACAGTATCACACAGGATAGGATTAGATACACAGCTCAGAAGACAGTATCACACAGGATAGGATTAGATACACGGCTCAGCAGACAGTATCACACAGGAGAGGATTAGATACACTGCTCAGCAGACAGTATCACACAGGATAGGATTAGATACACGGCTCAGAAGACAGTATCACACAGGATAGGATTAGATACACGGCTCAGCAGACAGTATCACACAGGAGAGGATTAGATACACAGCTCAGCAGACAGTATCACACAGGATAGGATTAGATACATGGCTCAGAAGACAGTATCACACAGGATAGGATTAGATACACGGCTCAGCAGACAGTATCACACAGGATAGGATTAGATATACGTCTCAGCAGACAGTATCACATAGGATTAGATACACAGCCCTGCAGACAGTATCACACAGGATAGGATTAGATACACGGCTCAGCAGACAGTATCACACAGGATAGGATTAGATACACAGCTCAGCAGACACTATCACAGGATAGGATCAGATACACAGCTGTGCAGACAGTATCACACAGGATAGGATTAGATACACAGCTCAGCAGACAGTATTACACAGGATAGGATTAGATACATAGCCCTGCAGACAGTATCACACAGGATAGGATTAGATACACGGTTCAGCAGACAGTATCACACAGGATAGGATTAGATACACAGCGCTGCAGACAGTATCACACAGGATAGGATTAGATACACGGCTCAGCAGACAGTATCACACAGGAGAGGATTAGATACACAGCACTGCAGACAGTATCACACAGGAAAGGATTAGATACACGGCTCAGCAGACAGTATCACACAGGATAGGAATAGATACACGGCTCAGTAGACAGTATTACAGGATAGGATCAGATACACAGCTGTGCAGACAGTATCACACAGGATAGGATTAGATACACAGATCAGCAGCAGACAGTATCACACAGGATAGGATTAGATACATGGCTCAGCAGACAGTATCACACAGGAGAGGATTAGATACACGGCTCAGCAGACAGTATCACACAAGATAGGATTAGATACACAGCCGTGCAGACAGTATCACACAGCATAGGATTAGATACACGACTCAGCAGACAGTATGATACAGCATAGGATTAGATACACAGCCCTGCAGACAGTATCACACAGGATAGGATTAGATACACGGCTCAGCAGGCAATATCACACAGGATAGGATTAGATACACAGCCCTGCAGACAGTATCACACAGGATAGGATTAGATACACAGCCCTGCATACAGTATCACACAGGATAGGATTACATACACGGCTCAGCAGACAGTATCACACAGGAGAGGATTAGATACACGGCCCTGCAGACAGTATCACACAGGATAGGATTAGATACACGGCTCAGCTGACAGTATCACACAGGATAGGATTAGATACACGGCTCAGCAGACAGTATCACACAGAATAGGATTAGATACACAGCCCTGCAGACAGTATCACACAGGATAGGATTAGATACACGTCTCAGCAGACAGTATCACACAGCATAGGATTAGATGCACAGCCCTGCATACAGTATCACACAGGATAGGATTAGATACACAGCCCTGTATACAGTATCACACAGGATAGGATTAGATACACGGCTCAGCAGACAGTATCACACAGGAGAGGATTAGATACACAGCTCAGCAGACAGTATCACACAGGATAGGATTAGATACACGGCTCAGCAGACAGTATCACACAGGAGAGTATTAGATACATGGCTCAGCAGACAGTATCACACAGGAGAGGATTAGATACTCAGCTTAGCAGACAGTATTACACAGGAGAGGATTAGATACACAGCTCAGCAGACAGTATCACACAGGAGAGGATTAGATACCATGGCTCAGCAGACAGTATCACACAGGATAGGATTAGATACATAGCCCTGCATAAAGTATCACACAGGATAGGATTAGATACAGAGCTCAGCAGACAGTATCACACAGGATAGGATTAGATACACAGCTCAGCAGACAGTATTACACAGGATAGTATTAGATACACTGCTCAGCAGACAGTATCACACAGGATAGGATTAGATACATAGCCCTGCAAACAGTATCTCACAAGATAGGATTAGATACACGGTTTAGCAGACAGTATCACACAGGATAGGATTAGATACACAGCGCTGCAGACAGTATCACACAGGATAAGATTAGATACACAGCCCTGCATACAGTATCACACAGATAGGATTAGATACATGGCTCAGCAGACAGTATCACACAGGAGAGGATTAGATACACAGCACTGCAGACAGTATCACACAGGAAAGGATTAGATACACGGCTCAGCAGACAGTATTACACAGGATAGGATTAGATACACGGCTCAGCAGACAGTATTACAGGATAGGATCAGATACACAGCTGTGCAGACAGTAGCACACAGGATAGGATTAGATACACAGATCAGCAGACAGTATCACACAGGATAGGATTAGATACATGGCTCAGCAGACAGTATCACACAAGATAGGATTAGATACACAGCCGTGCAGACAGTATCACACAGCATAGGATTGGATACACAGCCCTGCAGACAGTTTCACACAGGATCGGATTAGATACACGTCTCAGCAGACAGTATCACACAGCATAGGATTAGATACACAGCCCTGCAGACAGTATCACACAGGATAGGATTAGATACACGGCTCAGCAGGCAATATCACCCAGGATACGATTAGATACACTGCCCTGCAGACAGTATCACACAGGATAGGATTAGATACACGGCTCAGCTGACAGTATCACACACGATAGGATTAGATACACAGCTGTGCATACAGTATCACACAGGATAGGATTAGATACACAGCCCTGAATACAGTATCACACAGGATAGGATTAGATACACGGCTCAGCAGACAGTATCACACAGGAGAGGATTAGATACACAGCTCAGCAGACAGTATCACACAGGATAGGATTAGATACACGGCTCAGCAGACAGTATCACACAGGAGAGGATTAGATACATGGCTCAGCAGACAGTATCACACAGGAGAGGATTAGATACACAGCTTAGCAGACAGTATTACACAGGAGAGGATTAGATACACAGCTCAGCAGACAGTATCACACAGGAGAGGATTAGATACCATGGCTCAGCAGACAGTATCACACAGGATAGGATTAGATACATAGCCCTGCATAAAGTATCACACAGGATAGGATTAGATAGAGAGCTCAGCAGACAGTATCACACAGGATAGGATTAGATACACAGCTCAGCAGACAGTATTACACAGGATAGTATTAGATACACTGCTCAGCAGACAGTATCACACAGGATAGGATTAGATACATAGCCCTGCAAACAGTATCACACAAGATAGGATTAGATACACGGTTTAGCAGACAGTATCACACAGGATAGGATTAGATACACAGCGCTGCAGACAGTATCACACAGGATAAGATTAGATACACAGCCCTGCATACAGTATCACACAGATAGGATTAGATACATGGCTCAGCAGACAGTATCACACAGGAGAGGATTAGATACACAGCACTGCAGACAGTATCACACAGGAAAGGATTAGCTACATGGCTCAGCAGACAGTATCACACAGGATAGGATTAGATACACGGCTCAGCAGACAGTATTACAGGATAGGATCAGATACACAGCTGTGCAGACAGTAGCACACAGGATAGGATTAGATACACAGATCAGCAGACAGTATCACACAGGATAGGATTAGATACATGGCTCAGCAGACAGTATCACACAGGAGAGGATTAGATACACGGCTCAGCAGACAGAATCACACAAGATAGGATTAGATACACAGCCGTGCAGACAGTATCACAAAGCATAGGATTGGATACACAGCCCTGCAGACAGTTTCACACAGCATCGGATTAGATACACGTCTCAGCAGACAGTATCACACAGCATAGGATTAGATACACAGCCCTGCAGACAGTATCACACAGGATAGGATTAGATACACGGCTCAGCAGGCAATATCACCCAGGATAGGATTAGATACACTGCCCTGCAGACAGTATCACACAGGATAGGATTAGATACACGGCTCAGCTGACAGTATCACACACGATAGGATTAGATACACAGCTGTGCATACAGTATCACACAGGATAGGATTAGATACACAGCCCTGAATACAGTATCACACAGGATAGGATTAGATACACGGCTCAGCAGACAGTATCACACAGGAGAGGATTAGATACACAGCTCAGCAGACAGTATCACACAGGATAGGATTAGATACACGGCTCAGCAGACAGTATCACACAGGAGAGGATTAGATACATGGCTCAGCAGACAGTATCACACAGGAGAGGATTAGATACACAGCTTAGCAGACAGTATTACACAGGAGAGGATTAGATACACAGCTCAGCAGACAGTATCACACAGGAGAGGATTAGATACCATGGCTCAGCAGACAGTATCACACAGGATAGGATTAGATACATAGCCCTGCATAAAGTATCACACAGGATAGGATTAGATACAGAGCTCAGCAGACAGTATCACACAGGATAGGATTAGATACACAGCTCAGCAGACAGTATTACACAGGATAGGATTAGATACATAGCCCTGCAAACAGTATCACACAGGATAGGATTAGATACACGGTTTAGCAGACAGTATCACACAGGATAGGATTAGATACACAGCGCTGCAGACAGTATCACACAGGATAAGATTAGATACACAGCCCTGCATACAGTATCACACAGATAGGATTAGATACATGGCTCAGCAGACAGTATCACACAGGAGAGGATTAGATACACAGCACTGCAGACAGTATCACACAGGAAAGGATTAGATACACGGCTCAGCAGACAGTATCACACAGGATAGGATTAGATACACGGCTCAGCAGACAGTATTACAGGATAGGATCAGATACACAGCTGTGCAGACAGTAGCACACAGGATAGGATTAGATACACAGATCAGCAGACAGTATCATACAGGATAGGATTAGATACATGGCTCAGCAGACAGTATCACACAGGAGAGGATTAGATACACGGCTCAGCAGACAGAATCACACAAGATAGGATTAGATACACAGCCGTGCAGACAGTATCACACAGCATAGGATTGGATACACAGCCCTGCAGACAGTTTCACACAGGATCGGATTAGATACACGTCTCAGCAGACAGTATCACACAGCATAGGATTAGATACACAGCCCTGCAGACAGAATCACACAGGATAGGATTTGATACACGGCTCAGCAGGCAATATCACACAGGATAGGATTAGATACACTGCCCTGCAGACAGTATCACACAGGATAGGATTAGATACACGGCTCAGCTGACAGTATCACACACGATAGGATTAGATACACAGCTGTGCAGACAGTATCACACAGGATAGGATTAGATACACAGCCCTGCATACAGTATTACCGGTTCACGCACAGGCCGACAGGTGGCAGGAGGAAGGAGGGGTGAGCGGGGGGTGTTTTTGGAGACGTAGCAGCAGCGGTACTCACATGCAGAGGCACACAAATACACACACAGCAATGGTGGCGCAGTGGCGGTGGGGGGCAGAGCAAGGGCTGGGAAGAGCGGAGGAGTGTCATTGGAGACGGTAACGGCGGGGGGTGGGGGGGTGTCGGCGGCAGCAGCAGTAGCGGGGGTTGGGTAGAGCGGAGGGAGGGGATGTCATTGGAGATGGTAACAGCGGGGGGAGCGGAGGGGAGGCGGCCCGTACTCACACATCCCGGCGGTTGACAGGGGTAAAGTGGAACAAACAGCATAGCTGTGAGCTTCACAATGATGGCACCAATCTCCTCCCTCTGCTGGGGGCGCGTCCAGGTCACAGCAGACGCCCACTGTAACGTTACTGCATGGGCTCGGATCCCGACCACTGTTCTCTATGAACAGGGGCTGCCATAAAGGAGTGAGTTACTGTCATTACACACACAGCAAATCCAGCATGACAGCCCCCAGTGCCTTCAGTAAAATTAGAATAAAATAAAAACTAAATAAGCAGTGATTTTAATTTTATATTACTTGATTTCATAAGCACTATTTTTAATACAAAAATAAAAAAACGCGCTACCTTCCCTTTAAAATGACATGGGGTCCCCCCTATTTTTAATAACCAGAAAAGCAAAAGCAGATATCTACGGGCTGATATTGTCAGGCTGGGAAGGTCTATGGTTATTGAGTCCTTCCCAGCCTAAAAATACCAGTCCACAGCTGTCCCAGAAGTGGCGCATGACAATAGATGCTCCTCACCTTGGCTCTTCCTGATTGCCTTGGTGCATTTGCGGCACCCCTGAGTATATCAGGGTGCCACAGGGAACTGCATCCTGTCACCCGGGGTGCAGGACCTACCCCCCATGGTTCCAGGTTCCTAAGAAACTGGTGCCACTACTATCAGCACCACAAATCCCAATCACACCTCACATCATGACCTGTCAGACACACCAGTGGGTTGGTTAAGCTGGAATAGGGCCACCAACCTAGGGGTCAGCCAGACTGGTGGGAGGGAGGAAGTGAGCAGAGTTGTGGCAGCCCTCAAGGAGTGGGGAGCTGTAGTAGTAGCTCCCGGGGAGCTAGACCGAGGTTGGGTCACAGACGGTGGTCCGGGACCAGAGGAGTCGGGGACCGGTGGTAGAGACATTGGAAAAGGGTGCAACAGACATAGTCTAGGAGGACTGTCGGCAGAAGAAACCCAAAATAACTGACCGGTACCAGGCACGACGGGGTACAGGACCTTAGGTCAGGAACCGATTTAACGTCCTGATAATTAACCTGGGAGGGGGAGTATCTTTATGAACTTTCTTAAGAGCTCAGAGATTGAAGGCGACAGCACACCGTGGGGGATAGCGCTTTCCAGTAAAGCAGCCCACTAAAATCCCAAGTGCCAGCCATCAAGAGTGCAGCTACATTATATATAGTGAGCGGGGCCTTAACAACCTCAAGCCAAGGGGCCACAACAGACAACTAAATTGTGCACAGAGGCGGCTCCGGATTACCAAGTGACACCGGTAGGAGCGGACACCTGAACGGGCTCCCTGTAGTGACTGTGAGGCACAGAGACTTTGGTTTACCTTCGGTGTGAGTGTCTACTTTTAATAAAGTTTGTTGAACACAGACCTTTGGAAAAAAAACCTGTGATGTCATTTCCTTCTCCACATTCTGTTTGGATAAATGGGAGGGCTTGGAATGGAAGGAGCACCATTTGAATTTTGGAAAAGTTGAAATAAACTTCGCGCACCATGTCACATTAGCAGAGCCCCTTGGGTACCTATACGTCAGAAAACCCCCACAAGTGACCCCATTTTGGAATCTGCACCCCTCAAGGATTTTATTCAGGAGTATATTAAGCATTTTGAATCCACAGCTACTTCACCAAAAATGTTGCTGTAGCAACAATATTCTCACTTTTAGGCCCGTTTCACACGTCAGTGAAAAACACTGACGTTTTTCACTGGCGTGTAAAACACGCACATGTCCCTCCGTGTGCCGTGAATCACGGCACACATGGGTTGTCTAAGTGCAATCCGGGCTCCGTTCTCCGTGGCCCGTGATTGCACTTAGAGATTAACTCACCTGTGCCCACTCCCGCTCTCCATGGTGCTGATCGCTCCCGCGGTGCAGCATCCGTTTGGCGCTGACCCCCGCAGCAGCTGCTTCCGGGTCGGCTGTGTCGCACATCATGAATATGCGCGACAATAATGAGCCGGCTCAGAAGCAGCAAGCTGTACGGGCTGCAGAGGACATCGCTGGACGCCGGGTGAGTTAAAATGATTTTTATTTTAAAAGCACGTTTTTTTCTGGCACGTTTTTCACGGACCACACCACTGCGTGGTCCGTGGAACATCAGTGATGCCAGAAAAAAATGGACATGTCTCCGTGCGGCAATCACGCACACGCAGGTACGCCGCACGGAGACACGTGCAGTGACAAATCACTGACGTGTGAGCAGACCCATTCATTATAATGGGTCTGCGTATGTCAGTGATCCTGGTACGTTTAAAAAAAAGCACAAACGTCCCAGAATCACTGACGTGTGAAAGAGGCCTAAGGCTATGTGGCCATGATCCAGCGACACGGCATCTAGTACACAGTGCCAGCCTTCCTGCAGAGATGTGAGTGTTGTCCACGGGAGAACGCAGCTGCCCATGCCCACGATTTGGGTTCAGGATGCTGTGGACTTTAGCTCTATGCTACCTGCAGAGAACACTCTCGTCTCCGCAGCATAAATTGACATGCTGAGGCTCGGGAGCCACCGGTCAGTTTATGCTGCGGAGAAAAGAAGCACAGTGGGCATGGGATCTCCAAAAATCCTTCCACTGTGCTTCTACTGCACAACGCAGCTTTATGGACGCATGGAAAACACTCAGCGCCCATAACGCTGCAAACCCTGATTGTGGGCACACAACCTAAAAAGCGTCAATGGATGAATGGATGTCAAATATATATAACGTCCCACCCCCGCCTGCATACTCTAAGCTGGCACCTTTAGTACCTTTCATGTGGCACTAAAGGGTGCCTAGCTTAGTATTTATCCAATAAAAAAAAAAAAACAATGAAAAAAATGGCGTGGGGTCCCCCCTATTTTTGATAGCCAGTCAGGGTAAAGCAGACAGCTGTAGCATGCAAACCACAGCTGGCAGCTTCATCTTGGCTGGTGATCAATTTGGAGGGCTCCCCAGGCTTTTTTTTTTATTTATAAATAGAGAATTAAAAAAAAATAACGTGGGGTCCCCCCAAATTAGATCACCAGCCAAGGTGAAGCTGACAGCTGGGGTCTGGTATTCTCAGGGTGGGAAGAGCCATGGTTATTGGACTCTTTCCAGCGTAAAAATAGCAGGCCGCAGCCGCCCCAGAAGTGGCGCATCCATTAGATGCGCCAATCCTGGCGCTTCGCCCCAACTCATCCCGCACCCTGGTGCATTGGCAAACGGGGTAATAAATGGGGTTGATACCAGGTGTGTAATGTCACCTGGCATCAAGACCAGCAATTAGTGATGTCACGGCGTCTATTAGATACCCGACATAACTAATTGACAGTAATAAAAAGCAAAAAAAAAATGACAACAATTTTTTTATTAGAAAAAACACTCCCCAAATAATTCCCTTGTTCTCCAATTTAATCAAAAAATTTGAAAAAAAATGGGTCCGCAGAAATCCATATGGACGTCCCACGTCGCCTCTGGACCTTCTAGAATATGGGGGCACGTTCAGGGAACGTATCCCCCATTTTCTAAGAGGGCAGACCCTCCATTTGAGGAGAGTGGGTGCCAAAAATCTGCACCCACCATCCTCGGGTCACAGCTGCAGAGTGCCGAGCAGCCAGCACAGCTCTCTGAACACAGTGCTGGCTGTCAGCTGCTCTGCTCATGTGACCGCACTGACCGGCGTCTGCTGTGAAGGAGGAGGGGGCCGCGGGGGATCAGCGCTGCGACCGGACAGGTAAGGGGGAATACCGGGGGAATAGGGGGTGACCGGGCAGGGCCTGGGGGGCATTTTTCTGTCGCATGTGTTATTGCACATGCGACAGAAATCATAGGAGCAGGGCGGCCGGTGTGCTACTGTGCGCGCGGCCATGTTGGATTTTCGGGAGGGGGGTCGGGGGTCGGGGCGGGCACTTTGGAGACACCGGGGGCTTTCCTGGACTTTGCCAGGAAGTGAGGTCAACAGGAAACCTCTTGACCTCACTTCCAGGTAAATGCCTGCGTTCTGGCGTGCCGACAAAGGCCGTGGACCGCAACAAAAAAGCAGCTCACTGCGGTGTAGCTGCGTTCTGACCCACATCATTGATTTAATGGGGGAGAGAACGCAGCCACACCGCACAAAAGAAGTGACATGCTGCTTTTCTTTCCGCACCGATTTTTGGCATCCAAAACGCTGCGTTTAGAAACGCAGCGTGTGCACTGATTTTTCGGCTTTCTCATACACTTTGCTGGGAAAGCTGAAAGCATGCAATTTGCCACTGAAACGCTGCGATTCTAAACGCAGCGTTTCCGCGTTAAAAAACGCAACGTGTGCACACAGCCTAACACTGACAAGTCTTAAAAAACGCACCTAAAAAACGCATGAAAAACGCATGAAAAACGCATGCGTTTTCGATGCCTTTTTCTCAAAAAGCATTGTTTACAATTCTCCCCTCTGCCAGAGGGTGCGTTTTTTTCCGTGCTGAAAAAAAAGCATTGTGTGCATATAGCCTTATAATCCTCATCCAGCACCATGACTACCCACAGTGAGTATTCTGGTCCCCTGCACCCTGCGCTCCCAAATAATCACCAAAATCCCAGAGGCCGGGGCCTTCCCTACCTGCGGAGGGACTGACACATTGCTGCTCCACACCATCTGCCCCAGTACTCCTTCCAGCAGCGGCAGTACTCCCATTACTGCAACCTGCAGGTGGCGTCACAAACTTATTCCCTGTAAATAATCCCCTTTTCAAGGATCGGAGTGTTTACCGAGCCCGGGTCCGGACCCCTCGAGCCACGACTAACCCGGATCCGAGCACCCCGGTCCGCACCGGGGCAGCACACAGTGGCAATTGGTGTAATGGTTTTTTGGGTGCATGTCACTCGCCCACCCCAGGGCTCTGGAACACCTGGTGCTGGGCCGGACTAGTCCGGGGGTAGTCAGCGGTGGCAGGGCCCGGCTCCGTGACCCTGCGGGGTCAACTAATATGATGGTTGTGGGTGATGGTAATTTATAATGTTTGTGGAAATATATATTCGTGACGCAACCTGTGGATTGCGGCTATGGAGCCGCCGCTGCTGGATAGGACCTCCGGGGCTGATGTAATGGCAGCTGGGATGGTTCTGCTCCCCACAGGTGGAGCGGTACCCCGGGGCAACCATTGGCGCTTATGAAAGTCTATGCAATGGTGGGGGCGGTGTAGGGCCGATCAGGTAGTATAAAGAATTGACACAAACAACAGTCTCTTTACCTTCTTTTCTTTTACTTGGCAACAGTTTAGTCCTGGGAGACCGTCACAGGTGGTAAAGGTGATCTGGTCGGCCTGGAAGTACCTGGGGAGATCTCCTTGGCCAGTTGAGTAATGAGACCTACTCCCTGCTCTTTCTCTGCTTCTACAGGACCCTGCAATCTTGGTTTAGCAGTGGCCCTCTTGCTGCTGGGACTTGTGGTACGTCCCTTTCACCGTGTGGTAGGCTGCGCAGGCCCTCTCTGGTGCTTCTCTTCTGGAGTCCACACCGGGCCCCTGTGATGCAGCTGGACCTTCGGGTTCTTTATGGGGCCAGGGGACCTGCAGCCCTCCTGCCCGTCGGATTCGGCTACCGGGGAAGGGTTTTACACCCTGGCAACCACAGACTCCGACGTCTGAAGTTTTGTTGCGTGCTCTTCTGAGGCGAACAGGTTCTGACCCGTCTTCCTCTAGCGTCTTCTCTACGTGCCTCGCTACGGCTCCTGCTTTCCTGGGTTGAGCTAACCTAGCTCTACACCCCAGCTCACAAGACCGTACAACTCAGCTCCTCTCTCCTTGAACTTCCCTGACAGACTACCTAACTCCTCCCTCAGGTCAGAGCTTAAGGAAGTGCTCCCTGGAACTCCAGGTTTAGAGCTCCCTCTGCTGGCCTGAGGGAGAAACGGTGTTGAATGTTGGTACTTACTGGCCAATAGACTTCCCCAATTACCTCCAGGCTCAGCATTAACCCTTTGGAGGGGCAACACTGTTGTGGCAACCAGATGCTGGGGCGCCATAGATGTCAGCTGTGTAGTGTCAGCTGGCATCATGACCTGGTGTTAGTAATCAGACACCCCAATACTAACCCAGTAGGTAAAAAGAAAAAAACCCACACACAGAAAAATAGTTTATTTGAAAAAACACTCCCCACACTTGTCCTGGTTCAAATATTTTATTAAAAGTAAAAATTCATGCATTTCCGCCATAGTCCAGGGAATCGGAAAGATATAAAAGAAAAAAACAAAAATAAAACACTGTCCCTCATTCACCACTTTATTAGAAACCAAAGTTTAAAAGGTAAAAACGTAGTCCAGCAGGATCACATGATGTTCCTTGATTTCCTAGATCAAAGGCTATGGAGATTCAAAATGAGGCTTTGAGCAGCAGCTAATCCCGATTCATGCTGCATTCTGTGAGACTGTTCTGAGCGGTGACATCAGGAATGTCATTGCTCATCAGCGTCTCTGGTCTTGTGGAGTGTAGGACTGTCTGATGCTCAAAGACTATGGAGCCTCGTTCTAAAGCTCCAAAGCTTTTGATCTAGGCAATCGAGGAACATCGTGAAACACTCTGGACCATGTTAGTTTAGTCCTGGGAACTTAGCTTTCTAATAAATTGGCGAAGTGTTTTGTTTTTTTTTCCTTTTCTCATTTGTGAACTACTTAAGATTCCCTAGACTGTGATGGACCTGCATTGTTTTGTGTTTTTTTTTATTTAATAAAATGGTAAACTAGGGAAAGCGGGGCAATGTTTTTTCAAATAAACAATTTTTTTGTGTTAGTTTTTTTCTTTTTACTTAATGGTTTAGTAATGGGTGAATCTAATATATGTAGTGACCAGAAAAGCCACTACTAATGTGTGTTCTGTATTAGCTATGTGATTACATTTGTGACACCTATTCCCCACCTTGGGAGGAGGTAAATTATTTAGCGTTGCGCTGCCCTCTACTGTTTGGTATTGCAATTGATTTGAAAGCAAGGATGTGGCTGTTGGGGGCGGAGCTTGAGGAGGCAGTTAAAAGAAAAATCAGTTAGATGCGGTTGAATTGCTGTGATGCAGGAGAAAAAAAAAAGAGACCTCCATTGAGATATGTGGGGAGTGTAATTATCACCCTATTCGGAGCGCCCCCGTTTCTGCAACAATCTATAGGAATCACTGCACTCTCTTAGAATAAGAAGGTATCAACAGATTCGTTTTTGTGCCAAAAATCTTTTTTATTATTATTATTCAAAAAGAATTTCTTTCAATCATAAGATAGTCTAAGTGAAGATGGGACGTTTCGGCCCAATAACGGGCCTTCTTCACGCCAAAAACACTAAAAAAATACAAAAACAGACAACAATCAATATATACACTATGTTACAGGGTTAACATGAAGACAGTGAAGCAAATATACAAAAGCACATGTAGAAGTATTAACATGTCACGCTTGGATAAAAATGCAAAGCACAGTAATAAAAGACATACTGGCAGTTTGTCACAAAGGTAAGTATGTATAGAGAAAAAGGAAGAAAGAAGAAAGAAGAAGAGCAAGAGGAAAACAGGCAACATTGTGGTCTATGTGGGTGGTATACCATACCTCAGTAGCTACGGGGAGATTGTTTCAGGTTCAGTGCATGAAAAGAGATTTTGTACAGAAGGGGTATCTTGTAGAAAAGGAGTATCTAGAAAGGACCACAACTCTAGTTTATTAGCTCCTGTACTGGACGTCTTAGAGACCAGATCCTAAGGAGGAGAAGTGCAGGTATAAGTAAACAGGAGTATTAGATAAACACTCAAACTTAGTATGGAGGTTTTTTTACCTTAATGGCATTTGCGTACACCCTGTCAGAGTGAGTTATAAGAAATTCTGAAAGCCGGGCCAATGACCAATTATATTCACCTTGTGAATCCTTTAAAAGATTCAGCACATGTAAAATTAAAGGTCTGAGCACTTAAATTGGTAGATATGAGGCATATATCATAAATACCTTGTGGTTTAGAAAGTTCAGTATGGTAGTACTTGAATTGGCAGGTTCAGACCTGGGACAAGTGGTCTATGAGGAAAAGAATGAAACTGACTACCAGCGCCACCTATTGGTACAGTAATTTAGAGACTAGCTTATAATGTATATACTACCTCAATAAAGCTGCTATAGGATCCTGTTTCACTTCTGTGCATAAACACTTGAGTAAGTATTCTGACTTGTGTACTCTAGGAGATTTAAACATACATAATCAGAGGGGTATACACAGATCTCTCACTAGCTATTGTAATATATACTGCCGTTACCTTCAAACCAAGGTGTGTGTCAGAGGTTGCATGGTCCGGAAAGTTATTAGTAATGCCATAGGTATTGTGGTAAGCTGAAACAAGGGTGATCATAATCAAGGCAAGTTCAATCAATAGTATAGAAAGAGCTCCCATTAGATCTTTCTGGGTTACCTGAGTTTCCTTGAAATAATGGGTACAGAGTGGTCAGTGCCTCTATGGTAGAGAAAGAGGGAAGAGGTGTTATTATACTCCTGCCGTTTTTGGAATATTCCTGCCGTTTTTTGAAAGAAGTATGTGCACCTAGTTCCTGAAAGCAACCTACCTCATCGCCGTCTTCCCAGACTGTGGCTAATTGCGCCCTGTGAGCCGGCTTGCAAGCTCATTTAGCATCGCAAAACCGGAAGTGGCGTCAGACGCCGGCGCATGCGCAGTAGCGATCTGGAATACTATTAGAATGTATAAGGTACCGTGTAGTCTGTAAAAGAGGCGCCTGCGCATGCGCAATGGGTGTTTTTATATACTTCAATACAGGCCAGTGCTGGGAAGACGTGAATGGAGATTGACATTTGTTGCCTGCATAATTATATTACAGAAAGTGAAAAAAAGCGATCAAAGATGGTCAGGATAGGATCGGAGGTGTGTAAGGACATGGAATTCCATCATGAAATACTCTTTTAACAATATAGAAATATAGAAATATGTGTGGATTATCCACATAGTTACATGGAGAAATGTTATTCCTGAATTAGGGAGGGGGAAGTCACATCCCACTGATGTTCTGAGAAACAAGAGAAAAGTTTTTTTCTTTTGGAATTCTGGATACAAATCAACCTTAAGAAATGTCCATACACAGTCCATCTTCATAATGTGTATCGGATTTGACCTGGAAAGGAGATTTTTTTCTTTTTTTGTTTTTTTGGGGGGGGAGAGAACACAGTGAAGGTCCCAATACATTAGAAGCAAGCATACGGCTATATTAGAGAATTATATAGGGTGAAATTTATACATTACCAGCTATCAGTGCGTGCACAATGGTAGAGGAAAATGTGACATTTCTTAGGTTTTCTGGAGGGAAAAAAGGAAAGATAGTTAGAATAATCCTAAAATAAATCTCCTAAAGTTCCGAGAGGTCTCTTATGAACTAGGCCAGTCTATTTCTCTATTTAGACCCTTTGGGGTTAGGGTCTGTAACTTATATATCCAGAAACTCTCTCTTTTTTTCAAAAGTTCTATATGATTTCCTCCTCGTCTGGGTCTATGTACCCTATCAATAACCTGGTAGCGTAATTGTGCAACACTATGTTTTGCCTCGTGGAAATGTTGTGGAATGGGGAGCCATAGTTTACCGCATCTAATTGTGGACTTGTGACTGGCTATTCTATCGCCTACGTGTTGGATGGTTTCGCCTACATATAGTAAGCCACATGGGCACTTGATGATATACACCACAAAATTGCTTTCACACGTAAAGTACTCCTTGATTGGAAAACTCTTACCCGATCTCGGGTGCACAAAATGATCTCCTTTAATCACATTGGAACAGGATGCACAGCCTAGACATGGAAATGTACCAGTGCGTCTTGGTGTAAGTACTGTTTGTAGGATATTCTTCTCACTCCCTATGTCTGCCTTAATTAAAGAGTCCCTGATGTTTTGAGGTCTCCTCTTGCACATTAAAGGTGGGAGTAGGAATGGTGTTATTTCCGGGTATGCTTTTCTCAATAAGGGCCAGTGGTGATTGATAATACTGTAAATCTTTGGCATCGATGGATGATGAGTATGTACGAAGGGTAGCCTCTCTACTGTCTGACACTTTTCTGATGGCGTAGATAATAGCGCCTTCTCTCTCTCATTTGTTAATAGGGTTTCTGGATATTTTCGTTCCAGAAACCTTTGTGTCATTTCATCTAATCTTAGATTTTTTGTGGTTTCCTCAGAGACTATTCTCGTGATTCTCTTAAATTGTGATCTGGGCAAACTGTCTTTAGTAGATTTTGGGTGGCAGCTAGTATATAACAACATACAGTTGCGATCTGTTGGTTTCCGATAGAGGTCTGAGGATAATTGTCCACTTTCATCCTTTCTTATGTAAGTGACAAGAAAATTGATCTCATCTTGGTGGTAATTTAGTGTAAATCTCAACTCCGGCCATATGTTATTAATGTGTCTATCGAAGATCATGAGGCTGGTGTTGTCCCCTTGCCAAATGCAGAAAATATCGTCGATGAATCTGACCCAAATGAGGGTCAGTTCGTCGAAAGAAGGATAAGAATATACATATCTGTTCTCAAAAAAATCCATGTAAAGATTTGCATATGCCGGGGCTACATTCGAGCCCATTGCGGTCCCGTGTCGCTGTATATAGAAATCGTCCCTAAAGAGAAAATAATTCTCCTCTAGTACTATGTCAAGTAGGCCCATTGTGAAGTCCCTTGAGTCCTGGCTTAGATCAGTTTTTTCTAAGGCAAGTTTTGTCGCCCTAGTACCTTTACTGTGAGAGATTGATGTATATAAACTACTCACATCCCATGTGCACAGAAGACTGTTCGGAGAGGCTCTTTGAAGGGTTTTAATTTTTAGTAAAAACTCATTAGTGTCCAAAATATGAGATCTGGTGTTTTTTGTCAAGGGGGTTAGTATTTTTTCCAAATAGATAGAAAGCGGTGAAAGGATTGATTCTGTGGATGCCACAATAGGTCGACCTGGGGGATTATTGAGTGTTTTGTGAACTTTAGGGAGTGTGTAAAAAACAGGTGTTATCGGGTGTGTTTTTGTAAGAAAAGTGCGGGTTGTTTGGTCAAGGACACCTTTCTCTTGGTATGTGGATAAAAAGTTCTGGATTCTTGTTTGAATTTTAAATACTGGATCTGAGGAGATTCTCTGGTAAGTCACGGTGTCATTCAGTTGACGTTTTATTTCCTGTATGTAATCGTGTGTATTTTGGACCACAATGGCACCCCCTTTGTCAGCTGGTTTCAGAGTTATGGACTTATTGTTCCTAAGTGAGGTTATAGCAAGCCTCTCTAGGGCACTGATGTTATTTCGTGTGGGGAAGAAGCCCAACTCGTGTTCATGAATCATATTTTTTACATCCCGATCAACTAGATCTATAAACGTCTCCACTGCATGATTCGTTTTAGGTGGCATGTACTGGCTAGGGTTACGGAGACCTAGTGTTTTAATACTGGTTTCCTTAGGAGGTGGTTCAGAAACGGGGTTCTGAGAGGGGTTAATACCAAAATGAGTTTTTAATCTAACTGCCCTATAGAATCTCTGCATATCCTTTTCAAGTGTAAAGGAATCCCATTTCGGTGTAGGGCAAAAAGTGAGACCTTTATTAAGGACAGTTAATTCATTCGGAGCTAGAGTATAGTCAGAAATGTTGATAACTAGATTGGGACCCTCACCTGTGATCTCAACGTCATCCCCCATTCTCCGCTTCCGCCTCCTCGACCGCCTCGTTGGTTGGGTCTTCTTCTGCTTGGTCCTAAAAAAGATGTTGTATTTGGAAGGCTGCCGCCGGATTCGCTGCCGGAAGAGGCTGAGTGATTGTAAACTGGTTGTCTCCTCCATTGTCTTGTGTTGGTTTGTCCTTCGTTCCACCTATAAACTCTGTTGTTTAGATAATCATCCGTATCCCTTTGAAATTTCTGTCTCTTCTTTTCTTCCAGACCTTTTTTGAATTCCTTTAGTGTATCCTCGACTTTTTTCTTTAAAGAAGCCAGGTCCCCTGGGGTTAGACTATCCGCTAATTGAGTTTCAATGCTTATAATTTTCTCTTTTGACTCCTTTATGGCTGTCTGGAGATATTCCACTGTCAGCACAATTAAATCCAAAGAGCACTTATTGAGAATCTGTTGATACTTCTTACAATAGCTCTCGTTATTAGAGAATAGCGTAGGCCTTAGATTACATCTAAGACCCCTGGGGATCCGGTTCTGTCTATAATATTCTGCTAAGGTCGTGCAGTGAAGGTCTAGGGAAATGAATGTACGGTTCTCCTTTTCCCAATCCCTTGTCCTAACTTCTTTGATTGGGGTTTTGAGGAATTCTGTAGAATTCGTGACTTGTGCCAGTATGCTATTACTGGTAGTGTCATCATAGGCAAATGTCTCTACTGACATGAGTGGGCTGGTGCAACCGCCAAGAAAACGTACTAATATAAAGAGATTGGTGTGCACTCTGCCCTAAACAAGGGGAAAATTGAGGTGCTAGTGAAGGGACCGAGGTTCGTTTCTGCAACAACAGAGTACTGAAAAAGACAGTTATTCCAATTGATAGTGACATCCATCCTCCCAAAGTCGGGATAGGAAAAACGCTTTAACTAGTCCACTGTATAAGAGATTTATTTATTTATTGCAAAAAAAATGACTGTCTTTTGGAAATGGAAAAAGCAATTTTGATTGACTAAAGATTGGTTACAAGATTTAAGTAAAGTTTCTTATTCACGTTTTTACAGAATCCTCGGTGAATGTGTTCCTTCAGTGGCCTTATACCTGGCAGCTTTCACCAAAACTCATAGTCTCCTATTTCTATTATTTTTCTCTTCATAATTTGCCACCTAACCTAGGGATTTGCTGGAGCCATCGGAGACACCGTGACCTGAACATCCTCTGAGGTAGTAGGCCCAGCTTCCCACAAGGTGGTGCGGCAAATTAGAAGTGGCGTCACGAACAGGATGAATCTTATGTGCCTGCATGTACTGCTGTACACCAGATGAGGGTTCACTACTGTCATCATATGTGAAAATACGCCTCAACGGTGAGTTAAAAAAAAAACAAAACTATACACACCTGTCTATTGACAGTGAACAAGTGAAACTCACAATGGCCGACGTGAAGGAGAATGAGCCCCTTTGCAACAGCACTTGTGATAAAGCCTCCATTGCATTTATGCCTTTCACCGTGCCTTATTATTTGGGAGCTCCCTGGATGCCACATTATAATGGGGAAACAAATACATTACGAGACTTTAGAGAAAAAATGACTGCTTTTTTTCGCCTGTACCCCATGACAAATGAAGAAAAAGTAGAAATCCTGAGTGGTCAACTCCAGGATGCACCTTTGAGAGAAATCAAGTCCTGGCCCAGAACTCAGAAAAGGACTGTAGAACAAATCCTGGAGCGGTATGAAAGGGTCCGCCCGCATCTGAGTTAAAAATGCGTTTCTTTAGCAAAAAACAAGAAGTTAATGAGTCTTTACGAGACTATGCTTTATCCTTGCAAGAAGCTTGGAGGGCCATCGTACACGTAGAGCCCCAGGAAGCTAGGATTGCAGATGAAGTACTGAAAGAGCAGTTTATTGAAAGGTCTGCCACAGAAACCCTACACAGTCAACTAAAAATGTTAGCTCTCCTGCATGCAGATAGTTCCTTCCAGGAATTCAAGGAACTATCTATTCGCGATTTTAGGAAGAGAATTTCGGCCAGCGACTAAAAAACTTAAGCGATCCACCTTTGCTAGTGATAAATCAGTTCAATCTTTGCCTAATTGTCCAAGTGGTAGTGCCCCGATATCGCAAGCCGTCCAAACGCAGGCTCAAAATGCTAATACTATGATGGAATTACAGAAACAAATGACCGAGTTAGCTAGTGGACTAGCTGAGGTCTGCAAGAAAATAGAAAGACTAGAGGTTCCACTACTAGAATCTTCTCCCAGAACCCAAATAGGACTCCCTACTAACCGCCTTAGCCAAGAATATCAGACCCCATCTGGAAGACGATCCACTGACCGTTTTGACAAGCAGGGTAAGCCAATCTGCAGACATTGTCATCGCGCTGGACATTTGGAATGTCAATGTTGGCGTTTAAAAGAGCAATCCCCGAGGCAGAGGACCGCCCCTCAGGAGGAAAGACGATAGGTCCTGAAAATGTTACTTGGTTTTCCAAATATGTAGGACCTTGTCCAGAAGTGACCATTCGCATCAATGGCGTCCCATTTACAGCTCTGTTAGACACTGGCTTCCAGGTCACCACAATAGTCAAGGACACCTTTGAAAGACATTGAGACCCTAACCTCCTTATGCAGCCTCCAGATCAGTGGTTAGATGTCATAGCCACTAATGGACAGTCTGTACCAATAACCGGGTATTGGGATCCCACTATTAGTGCAGGAGAAACCCAGCTTCCACAACAGGGAGTTCTTGTTATAAATGTCCCAGAAAAACCAGACACCTCTGTAATCCTAGTTATGAATGTCCTGCGCAACTGCTCTGGTGAAATGTTAGAGGCTCTTCACAAATCTGTACCTACGGCGTCACAAGCACAGCAAAGAGTATTGCAGAGAACTATCAAAGTGTTGTCAGCACAGCAGCAGTTCAGTAATCTTCGAGGTGAAATCTGCCATGCCCACATCTGCGATGTACGTCCTGTCATTTTGCAACCCAACACTGAAACTATGCTGTGGTGTCATGCTCGACCAGGGATCCAAGGACAAGACTATCATGCCCTAATAGAATCCTTACCCCTGGCAGAACATCTTACCCTTATGACCGCAAGGAGTCTTGTTACTGTATCTGCAGGAAGGGTACCAATTCTTTTGCTAAACCCAGGTGACACTGCAGTGGAACTGAGAAGGTACTATCCTGTAGCTCAATTATCCCTAATTTCCTACTAGGATGTAGTGAGCCCCACTCGAAAAGATGTCCAACAGGCTCACGTATTGGAGGGAAACAATGAAGCTCTGGAAACTCTGTGGTGGTCTGACATACATGTAGGAGAGGTGACCACCCCACCTAAACAAATTGAAGAAGTACTGAAGCTTGTTCAAGAATTGCACCAAGCCTTTAGTAAACATCCTATGGATTATGGTAAAGTACGAGAGATAAGGCATACCATCCCCACTGGTTCTCATCCTCCCATTAAAGAGCGGTACAGACCTATTCCACCGGCCTTGTATCAGCCTGTAAAAAAAAATGATCCAAGAAATGAAAGATGCTGGAGTAATCCGAGAAAGCCACAGCCCCTGGGCTGCACCTGCAGTTTTGGTGAAGAAAAAAGATGGCAGTATCCGATTCTGCGTGGACTATCGCAAGATAAATAGCATTACCCATAAAGCTGCATACCCATTACCGCGCATTGAAGAATCACTAAAAGCTCTTGGGTCTGCTGCATATTTCTCCACCTTAGATTTAACATGTGGATACTGGGAAGTCCCTATGTCGGAGGAAGATCGTGAGAAAACAGCGTTTACCTCCCCAATGGGCCTCTTTGAGTTTAATGACATGCCTTTCGGACTCTGTAATGCCCAAGGGACTTTTCAAAGGCTAATGGAACGTTTTTTGGGCCTCAAAAATTTTGAGACTGTTTTGCTTTATCTGGACGATGTCATTGTCTACTCAAATCTTATGATGACCACTTACAGCACCTGGCAGAAGTTCTCCAGATTCTCATTAAACACGGCCTCAAAGTCAAACCCACAAAGTGTCACTTATTACAGACCCAAGTACGCTACTTAGGACATGTCGTGAGTGCTGAAGGAGTAAGACCTGATCCAGACAAAACCGCCGTGGTCAGGGATTGGCCCACACCCACTACCCTGAAAGTAGTCCGGAGTTTCTTAGGTTTTACAGGCTACTATAGACGCTTTATACCTAACTATGCCCAAATTGCTGAACCACTGCAAGAGCTTTTACGTGGTCATCCACAAAAGGAAGGAAAGAAATCCATTGTTAACCACTGGACAGAAGAGCCTTTCAACAGCTCAAAAAGAAGCTTACCGCTCCACCTATTTTAGCTTATCCAGATTACATCAAGCCTTTCCGTCTTTATACTGACGCCAGCCTAAAGGGGCTAGGAGCACTCCTAAGCCAGAAGCAAGAAGAATCGCTTTTGCTAGCAAATCTCTTAAAGGAGCAGAACGGAATGATTAAAATGACAGGTCTTTTAAACTAGAGTTTCTCGCTCTTGTGTGGGCCGTTACTGAGCGGTTCAAGGACTATCTAGTAGAAATAAGCGATGTTCGGCTCGAACTGGCCACCAATTTCAAATTCGACTGATTTTGGGTGGTGTTCGAGTCGTTCGACGAACTCGAACGATTTGCTTCAAGTTCGACAGTTCGAGTTACCGTTCGATAATGGTTCGATCACCAAAAGCATGGCTTTTCACAGTAAGGCTATGTGCGCACGTTGCATATCTGCATGCGTCCTGCGTCCCCAGCACAATCCCTCTCTCTTTCCTACTCGCCGATCACGGGCGCTGCGCTACACGGCTGTCACAAAGCTCCGGCGGCTTTTCCTCTTTTGAAAATGGTTGCCGCTCATTATTCAATTTGTTATTCCCTGCTTTCCCCACCCACTGGCGCCCATGATTGGTTGCAGTCAGACATGCCCCCACAATGAGTGACAGCTGTCTCACTGCAACCAATCACAGCCGCCGGCAGGCGGGTCTATATCATGCAATAAAATAAATAAATAAAAATTAAAAAAAAAAAAACTGCAGTTACCCCCAATTTTGATACCAGCCAAGATAAAGCCACACGGCTGGAGGCTGGTATTGTCACAATGGGGAGCACCACGTTATGGGGAGCCCTCCACCCTAACAATATCAGCCAGCAGCCGCCCGGAATTGCCGCATCCATTAGATGCGTCAGTCCTGGGACTCTACCCGGGTCATCCCGAATTGCCCTGGTACAGTGGCAATCGGGGTAATAAGGTTAGGTTAATCATGGCAGGCGTCTCCCCGAGATACCTTCCATGATTAACCTGTAAGTGAAAGTAAATAAACACACACAATGAAAAATCCTTTTATTTGGAATAAAAGACAAAAAAAACCCTCATTAACCACTTTATTAATCCCCATACAACAATCTAGGTCCGAAGTAATCCCCACGACGCTTTCAGCTCTGCTACATGAAGCTGACAGGGAGTGCCATAGAACACGAGCGTTCTGTGTCAGCTCCACGCAGCAACTGAAGTGAGCCGCGCTGTCACCGGAGACTTCACTCAGGTAGTGCCTGCGTGTGTGCGAGGATGATGATGAGTGCGGTAGTGCATGTGTGTGCAGTGATGATGATGAGTGCCGTAGTGCCTGCATCTGTGCGAGGATGATGATGATGAGTGCGGTAGTGTCTGCGTATGTGCGAGGATGATGATGATGAGTGCCGTAGTGCCTGCGTGTGTGCAAGGATGATGATGGCGGCGGTAGTGCTTGTGTATGCGGTGATGATAATGAGTGCCGTAGTGCCTGTGTGTGTGCGAAGATGATGATGAGTGCGGTAGTGCTTGTGTGTGCGGTGATGACGATGTGTTGTGGTAGTGCCTGCGTGTCTCTCTCTCTCTTCTCTCTCTTTTCCCTCTCTCTCCTCTCTCTCTTCTCTCTGTCTTCCCTCTCTCTCCTCTCTCTCTCTTCTTTCTCTCTTCTCTCTCCTCTCTCTGTCTCCTCTCTGCTCTCCTCTCTGCTCTCTCTTCTCTATCTCTTATCTCTCTCTCTTCTCTCTCTCCTATCTCTCTCTTCTCTCTCTCCTCTCTATTCTCTCTCTCTCTCCTCTCTCTCTCTTCTCTCTGCTCTCTCTCCTCTCTCTCCCTTCTCTCTCTCTTCTCTCTCTCCTCTCTCTCCTCTCTCTCGTCTCTCTCTTCTCTCTCTTCTCTCTCTCCTCTCTCTCCTCACTTCTCTCTCTCTTCTCTCTCTCTCAGACCTGGTGATGATCAGCTGATGCGGTCACCTTACGGCATCAGCTGACCCTATATGTCGAGCGGTGAGGCTGGTTTTCCAGTAGGCTAAACTATCAGCTGATGCTGTCGGACAGGAGTCTGCACAGAAGTGTGTAGTTTTTTGTGGGGGTTTTTTTTGCACTGATGCATCAGCTGATTGTATAAAAGCCGTTTATACAATCAGCTGCTGTGTCATGTGATTCAGGCTCTTGAACCTGACACATCATCTGATAGCTTTGCCTTCCAGCAAACCAACCAGATGATATTGGATCCGGATTGGACGGCGCGGGACCCTTGACCCAGGATTACTGCGGAGGGGGGTTCTTTATTTCAATAAAGATGGAGTCACTAATTGTGATGTGTTTTATTTCTAATAAAAATATTTTTCTGTGTGTTGTTTTTTTATCTGTACTAGAAATTCATGGTGGCCAAAAAAATGACATGAGCTTTGCCATATTTTTGTATGCTAGCCAGGTACAGCAGGCACCTACGGGCTGCCCCCAACCCCCAGATGCCTATTTGTACCCGGCTGGGAACCAAAAATATAGGGAAGCCCTTTTTTTTTAATTATTTCACGAATTTCATGAAATAATTAAAAAAAAATGACGTGGGCTTCGCCCCATTTTTATGTCCAGCCAGGTACAACTAGGCAGCTGGGGATTGGAATCCGCAGCACAGGTTGGCCCGAGCTTTTTGGGCCCCTCTGCTGCGAATTGCAGCCTGCAGCTGCCCCAGAAAATGGCGCTTTCATAGAAGCACCATCATCTGGCGCTGTATCCAACTCTTTCAGCTGCCCTGGTGATGGGTGGCTCGCTGGGTAATAAGGGTTAATACTAGCTTTGTTTTACTAGCTAGTATTAAGTCAGAGATTCTTAATGTCAAGCAAGTTTGACCTGGCCTTTAAGAATCTCCAAAAAAGCGTTAAAAAAAGACACCACACAGAGAAAAAATACTTTAATAGAAATAAATACACAGACACATTTAGAGACTCCATGTTTATTTCTCCCTCTCACCCCTCCACGATCCTGGTCTTCTGTCTTCTTTCTCCTTCAACCCATGCAGGTCTGCTACATCAGACAGCACTGCATGGGAGGAAGACGCTGCTGCTCCCGTGCAGTCTAATCACTCAGTAAGTGAGCAGAAGCTGTGGGTTGGTAAGAGGTGAAGTCACCGCTGCCACCGTTAAAATAGTAATCTGACAGGCGGGTTACTATAGCAATGGTGATCTCCGATCACATGATTCCCGGTGCCGCTATTCAGCGACTGTGGCATCCAGTCCTTGCATGTGTTCTGACTCTGTAAAGAGCGCCGACATGCAGGAACAGGGAGCCAAGCATGTGCCCAAGCATCTCACCGGTACACGGTGCTCAAACGAGCACCGCATAACAGAGACATGCACTGACAGGACCTAGCCATGTGACCAGTCTGTAGCCAATGAGATAATACACACGTGACTGGTCACATCCTATGACGACATCACGGAAGGTCCTATCATCAGTGCTGGTTACTGGGAGGACGCAGCGATGAACGGAAGGAGAGCGGCGAGAGACAGAGTCTGCAGGACGCATTGTGGAGACCTGTAAGTATTATGGCAATGTTTATTAACTGTATGTGTATATGTATAATGTGTTTGTATGTGTTTGCTTGCTATTGTTTTCAATGGGGTTCGAAGGTGTTCGTCGAATGTTCGACGAACACACCTGCCGTTTGACGAACCGAGCCGAACTCGAAAACTGGGGGGTGGCTCATCTCTACTCCAGACATCCAAAAGATTCACTAACCCCCCAATGGAACAAATTTGCCTCCAGACACCCAAAAGTTATAATAGACCTCCAAAGGAACAAATTCGTCTCCACAAATCCAAACGTTGCAGTACCCCACCAAAGCAACAAATTCGCTCCCAAATGGCCAAAAGTTGCAATACCCCCCCAAAGGAATAGATTCGCTCCCAAATGGCCGAAAGTTGCAATACCCCCAAAAGAAAAAAATTTGCCTCCAGACATCCAAATGGTGCAATACCCCCAAAAGAACAAATTTGCTACCAAATGGCCAAAAGTTGCAATATCCCACAAAGGAACAAATTTGCTCCCAAATGGCCAAACGTTGCAATACCCCCCAAAGGAAAAAATTTACCTCCAGACGTCCAAAAGTTGCAATACCCCCCCAAAACAACAAATTTGCTCCCAAATGGACAAAAGCTGCAATACGCCCCCAAAGGAACAAATTCGCCTCAAAACGGCCAAAAGTTACAATACCACCCCAAAGAAACAAATTCTCTCCCAAATTGCCAAATGTTGCAATAACCCCCCAAGGAAAAAATTCACCTCCAGACACCCAAAAGTTGCAATACCCCCCCAAAGGAACAAATTCGCTTTCATACGGCTAAAAATTGCAATACACCCCCAAAGGAATAAATTCGCTGCCAAATGGCCAAATGTTACAATACGCCCCCAAAGGAAAAAATTCGCCTCCAGACACCCAAAAGTTGCAATACCCACCCAAAGGAACAAATTTGCTTTCATACGGCTAAAAATTGCAATACACCCCCAAAGGAATAAATTCGCTGCCAAATGGCCAATGTTACAATACGCCCCCAAAGGAAAAAATTCGCCTCCAGACACCCAAAAGTTGCAATACCCCCCCAAAGGAACAAATTCGCCACTAAACGGCTAAAAGTTGCAATACCCCCAAAGCAACAAATTTGCTCCCAAATGGCCAAAATTTGCAATACCCCCTCAAATGAACAAATTTGCCTCCAGATACCCAAAAGTTGCAATTCCCCCACAAAGCACCAAATTTGCTCCCAAATGGCCAAAAGTTGCAATACCCCACCAAAGGAACAAATTTGCCTCCAGATACCCAAAAGTTGCAATAACTCCCCAAAGGAAAAAAATCGCCTCCAGACACCCAAAGGTTGCAGTACACCCCAAAAGGAAAAAATTTGCTCCCGAATGGCCAAAAGATGCTATACCCCCCCAAAGGAAAAAATTAGCTTCCAGACATCCAAAAGTTGCAATACCCCCCAAATCAACAAATTTGCTCCCAAATGGCCAAAACTTGCAATACAACCCAAAAGGAAAAAATTTGCCTCCAAGCGTTCAAATGTTGCAACCCCCCTAGGAACAAATTTGCCTCCAGACATCCAAAAGGTGCAATCCCAACCACCCCAAAGTAACAAATTTGCTCCCAAATGGCAAAATGTTGCAGTACCCCCCCAAATGAAAAAATTCGCCTCCAGACACCCAAAAAATGCAATACCCCCCCCGAAAGAAACAAATTCGCTCTCAAATGGGCAAAAGTTGCAATACCCCCCCAAAGGAAAATATTTCCCTCCAGACACCCAAAAGTTGCAATACCCCCCACAGGAAGAAATTTGCTCCCAAATAGCCAAAAGTTGCAATACCCCCCAAAGGAACAAATTCGCCTACAGACACCAAAAAGTTCCAATACCCCCCCAAAGTAAAAAAAATTGCCTCCAAGTGGCCGAAAGTTGCAATACACCCCCAAAGGAAAAAAATTGCCTTCAAATGGACGAAAGTTGCAATATCCCCCCAAAGGAAAAAATGCGCTCCAAAATGGCTAAAAAATGCAATACCTCCCCAAAAGAAAAAATTCGCCTCCAGACACCTAAAGGTTGCAATACTCCCCCAAAAGAACAAATTTGCTCCCAACTGGCCAAAAGTTGCAATACCCCCCCAAAGGAACAAATTCGCCTCCAGACACCCAAAAGTTGCAATACCCGCAAAGGAAAAAAATTGCTCCCAAATGGCCATAACTTTGTAATAAACGGAAAAAAGTTCCCTCCAGACGTCCAAATGTTGCAACCCCCCCCCCCCAAAGGAAAATATTTGCCTCCAGACAGCCAAAAGGTGCAATACCACCCCAAAGGAACAAATTCGCTCCCAAATGGCCAAATGTTGCAGTAGCTTCCCAAAAGAAAAAAATCGCCTCCAGACACCCAAAAGTTGCAATACCCTCCCAAAGAAACAAATTCGCTCCAAAATGGCCAAAAGTTGCAATACCCCCCCAAAGGAAGACATTTGCTCCCAAATGGCCAAAAGTTGCAATAACCCCCAAAGGAACAAATTCGCCTCCAAACAGTCGAAAGTTGCAATACCCCCCAAAGGAACAAATTCGCCTCCAAATGGACGATAGTTGCAATACCCGCCCAAAGGAACAAATTCGCTTCTAAACAGCCGAAAGTTGTAATACCCCCCAAAGAAACAAATTTACTCCCAAATGGCAAAATCTTGCAATTCCCCCCCAAACCAACAAATTTTCATTCAGACACTCAAAAGTTTCAATATTCCACCCCAGGAACAAAATTGCCTCCAGACGTCAAAATGTTGCAATACCGCACCAAAGGAACAAATTCGCCTCCAAACGGTCGAAAGTTGCAATACTCCCCCAAAGGAAAAAAATCACTCCCAAATGGCAAAAGTTGCAATACCTCCCCAAAGGAACAAATTCGCCTCAAGACACCAAAAAGTTGCAATACCCCCCCAAAGGAAGAAATTTGCTCCCAAATGGCCAAAAGTTGCAATAACCACCAAATGAACAAATTCGCCTCTAAACGGCCAAAAGTTGCAATACCCCCCCAAAGGAAAAAATTCACTCCCAAATGGTAAAAGTTGCAAGACTTCCTCAAAGGAACAAATTTGCCTCCAGACACCCAAAAGTTGCAATACCCGCCCAAAGGAAGAAATTTGCCCCCAAATGGCCAAAAGTTGCAATAACCCCCAAAGGAACCAATTCGCCTCCAAAAAATCGAAACTTGCAATACCCCCCAAAGGAACAAATTCGCCTCCAAACGGATGATAGTTGCAATACCCGCCCAAAGGAAAAAATTTGCTTCTAAACAGCCGAAAGTTGCAATACCCCCCCCAAAGAAGCAAATTGACTCCCAAATAGCCAAATGTTGCAATTCCTCCCCAAAGCAACACATTTTCCTCCAGACACTCAAAAGTTGCAATACCCCACCAAAGGAACAAAATTGCCTCCAGACGTCAAAATGTTGCAATACCGCACCAAAGGAACAAATTGGCCTCCAAACGGCCGAAAGTTGCAATACCCCCACAATGGAAAAAAGTCACTCCCAAATGGCAAAAGTTGCAATACCTCCCCAAAGGAACAAATTCGCCTCCAGACACCAAAAAGTTCCAATACTCCCCCAAAAGAACAAATTTCCTCCAAATGGCCAAAAGTTGCAATAGCCAGCCAAAGGAACAAATTCGCCTCCAAACGGCCGAAAGATGCAATACCCCACCAAAGGAACAAATTTGATCCCAAATGAACAAATATTGTAATACCCCCCAAAGAAAAAAATTCGCCTCCAGACACTCAAAAGTTGCAATACCCCCCCAAAGAAAGAAATTCACCTACAGACACCCAAAAGTCGCAATACCCCCCAAAGGAACAAATTTGCTCCAAAATGGCCAAAAAATGCAATACCTCCCAAAAAGAACAAATTCGCCTCCAGACACCCAAAAGTTCCAATACTCCCCCAAAAGAACAAATTTGCTCCCAACTTGCCAAAAGTTACAATACCCCCCAAAGGAAAAAAACTCACCTCCAGACACCCAAAAGTTGCTATACCCCCAAAGGAAAAAATTCGCTCCCAAATGGCCAAAACTTGTAATACCCTCAAAAGGAAAAAAATTTCCCTCCAGACGTCCAAATATTTGCCTCCAGACAGCCAAGAGGTGCAATACTACCCCAAAGGAACAAATTCGCTCCCACATGGCCAAATGTTGCAGTACCCCCCCCTAAGGAAAAAATTCGCCTCCAGACACCCAAAAGTTGCAATACCCCCCAAAGAAACAAATTTGCTCCCAAATGGCCAAAAGTTAAAATACCACCCCATAGAAACAAATTTGCTCCCAAATGGCCAAAAGTGGCAATACCCCCCCAAAGGAACAAATTCGCCTCTAAACAGCCGAACGTTTCAATACCCCCCAAAGGAACAAATTCGTCTCCACACGTCCAAACGTTGCAGTACCCCACCTAAGCATCAAATTCGCTCCCAAATGGGAAAAAGTTGCAATACCCCCCCAAAGGAACAAATTCGCTCCCAAATGGCCAAAAGTTGCAGTACCCCCAAAAGGAAAAAAATTGCCGCCAGACATCCAAATGGCGCAATACCCCCCAAAGGAACAAATTCGCCCCCAAATGGCCAAAAGTTGCAATACCCCCCAAAGGAACAAATTCGCTCCCAAATGGCCAAAAAATGCAATACCTCCCAAAAAGAAAAAAATCGCCTTTAGACACGGAAAGGTTGCAATACCCCCCAAAAGGAACAAATTCGCCTCCAGACACCCAAAAGTTCCAATACTCCCCCAAAAGAACAAATTTTCTCCCAACTTGCCAAAAGTTACAATACCCCCCCAAAGGAAAAAACTCACCTCCAGACACCCAAAAGTCGCTATACCTCCCAAAGGAAAAAATTCGCTCCCAAATGGCCAAAACTTGTAATACCCCCCCAAAAGGAAAAAAATTTCCCTCCAGACGTCCAAATGTTGCAACCCCCCTGAAAGGAAAATATTTGCCTCCAGACAGCCAAAAGGTGCAATGCCACCCCAAAGGAACAAATTCGCTCCCACATGGCCAAATGTTGCAGTACCCCCCCTAAGGAAAAAATTCGCCTCCAGACACCCAAAAGTTGCAATACCCCCCAAAGAAACAAATTCGCTCCCAAATAGCCGAAAGTTAAAATACCACCCCATAGAAACAAATTTGCTCCCAAATGGCCAAAAGTGGCAATACCCCCCCAAAGGAACCAATTCGCCTCCAAAAAATCGAAACTTGCAATACCCCCCAAAGGAACAAATTCGCCTCCAAATGGATGATAGTTGCAATACCCGCCCAAAGGAAAAAATTCGCTTCTAAACAGCCGAAAGTTGCAATACCCCCCCCAAAGAAGCAAATTGACTCCCAAATAGCCAAATCTTGCAATTCCTCCCCAAAGCAACACATTTTCCTCCAGACACTCAAAAGTTGCAATACCCCACCAAAGGAACAAAATTGCCTCCAGACGTCAAAATGTTGCAATACCGCACCAAAGGAACAAATTGGCCTCCAAACGGCCGAAAGTTGCAATACCCCCACAATGGAAAAAAGTCACTCCCAAATGGCAAAAGTTGCAATACCTCCCCAAAGGAACAAATTCGCCTCCAGACACCAAAAAGTTCCAATACTCCCCCAAAAGAACAAATTTCCTCCAAATGGCCAAAAGTTGCAATAGCCAGCCAAAGGAACAAATTCGCCTCCAAACGGCCGAAAGATGCAATACCCCACCGAAGGAACAAATTTGCTGCTCCCAAATGAACAAAATGTTGTAATACCCCCCAAAAGGAACAAATTCGCCTCCAAATGGCCGAAAGATGCAATACCCCACTGTCGTGGAAACCTTGCTATACAAAAAAAACTATAGGAGAAAGACAAATGGTCTCACACGTTTGCCAGTGTTAACTAAAACAAGTTGGTCGATCGATCGGAGAACAAGGACACACACACAGCCAATTGTGTCAGTGTGCTAGGCTTGTCTGAAATCTCAGATGCCCAAGACACTAGTTTTATTACTGTCACAAAGAAAGGGGCATGACCTAATAGATTACCTTAAATGGGTATATAGGTTGACAATAACAAGATCGTAAATTATGGATCCTGCTGCATTCCTAAAAGTCTAGTTCTGTCCAGTTTTCTGGACATTCATTAAAAAAGACATTTGAGACAAAAGCATCTTTATAACAAAGAGTGTTATTGCTTTTATGAATAACACTTATGAAGCTAATATAAAAGTACAAAATTATCAAAGATATATAGATATATAGATTGCTTAAATGATAATCTAACTTAATATAAAATATTAACCATAACAATTCCTCCCTTTTTATTATTTACAGACAATTTATCCACCAGCTATATCCCCATGCTGTGACAGCATGGATGTTACGGGGGGCTGTCTGATAATAACCGAAAGGAGTATCAGACAGTCAGGGTCCACCGTGCAAAGACTTTGCTGCAGACTATGGCAGAGTGCAATACCTCTGTTAACTCACAGAAGGATATAATAAGTAAGTAAAGCAATTCCTCCCTTACTTGGAGGGTGTGTGGAATGATCTCTGTTAATAATCACAGAGACAAAGGCAATGTGTGCGAAATGGCACCTACCTAGGTCCGCTCTTCTAGTGGTGCAAAAGAGACGAACAGCAGCGTAAGCCGCACAAAGCTCCTACCTGCATTCGCTCCACTAGTGTGCGAGGACACGAACCACTAGATATGGCACCTGCCTAGGTCCGCTCTTCTAGTGGTGCAAAAGAGACGAACAGCAGCGTAAGCCGCACAAAGCTCCTACCTCTGTCCGCTCCCCTAGTGTGCGAGGATACGAACAACTGCCAGACGCAGTATAAGGAACGTTACCCTAGCGGCAACGTCCACCTACGAGTAGAATCACAAGGCCCAGCCAGACCATGTGCCTCAGGCACCTGCCTATGTCCGCTCCCCTAAGAGGTAAGGATACGGACAGCAGCCGAAGCTGTAAGGTATAAGAACGCTACCCTGCTGGTAGTGCTCACCTAGCATAGACAGAGGAATGCCTAGAGGAACGCGCACAGAGCGTCTACTTATATGCATGAACCAAGAGGACTGAGCACCATGCGGCGTGTGTCAGGGTCTTATATAGACTCTGTGCCTCATCCAAGATGGAGGACACCAGAGCCAATCCGCTGCCCGAACGACAGGAGTGCTGGCCTATCACCGAGCAAGACGTCACAAGCACATGACCAGCGACCAATCGGCATAGAAGGTGTCAGAGACATGTGACCTCGTGTCAGCGGTGATGTCACCCGCACATGTGCAATGGCTCCAAGATTGGACTTAGTCTCCGGCGCTCGCACATGTGCAGTAGCAAGAAATCTGGACTTAGTCTCCAGCGCTCGCACATGTGCAGTAGCAAAAAATCTGGACTTAGTCTCCAGCGCTCGCACATATGCAGTAGCAAGAAATCTGGACTTAGTCTCCAGCGCTCGCACATGTGCAGTAGCAAGAAATCTGGACATAGTCTCCAGTGCTCGCAGCAACCGTAACAGTACCTCCCCCTCAAGGGCCCCCTTCCCGGCGACGCAGGTAATCGGCAACTAAGTCGGGAGCATGGACAGCCTCCTCAGGCTCCCAAGAGCGATGTTCCGGGCCATAGCCCTCCCAATCTATCACGAAGAACCTGCGCCCTCTAACCATCTTAGAACCAACTATGGCTCGTACCTCATAGCTAGAGCGAGAGGAATCAGAGGCAGGAGAGTGCACTTCACGAGCGTGAGGTAAAATAGCCGGCTTTAGCAGTGAGACATGGAATTTGTCATGAATCCTAAGATGGACAGGTAACTTCAATTGATAGACTACAGGATTTACCTGTCGAAGAACCTCATAAGGACCCAGGAAGCGAGGAGCAAATTTGACAGAGCTCACTCTAAGTCTCACGTGTTTTGCAGAGAGCCACACAAAGTCCCCTGGAGAAAAGACAGGAGCCGGGCGACGAAACCGATCGGACACCGTCTTCATACGGTCCTTAGCTGCTTGGATCGACTTTTGAGTCCGATCCCAAACCTCTCTGGCATTAGTTGCCCAGTCGGCCACAAGAGGAGGAGGTGCAGCAGCGGGAAACGGTACCGGTACCCTAGGGTGTTGCCCATTATTGAGTACGAACGGTGTCTGCCCAGTGGCCTCAGCCAGCGAATTGTTAAGGGCAAATTCTGCCCAGGGTAGGAGGGAGGACCAGTTATCGTGGTTCTCAGCAACAAAGTGTCGAAGGTATATAATCATAGATTGATTGGTACGTTCAACCAAACCATTAGTCTCCGGATGGTATGCCGAAGAGAGATTCAACTCAATTTGCAGAAGGCTACAAAGATCTCGCCAGAAACAGGAAGTAAATTGCGGGCCTCTATCACAAATGATACGATCTGGCATCCCGTGAAGCCTAAAGACATGCTTGAGGAATAGTTTGGCTAGTACCCTGGAAGATGGGATTCTCGATAACGGTGCGAGATGAACCATCCGGGAGAAATGGTCCGTAATGACCCACACAAATCTATGTCCCTGTGAACATGGAAGATCACCCACAAAGTCCATGCCTACCACCTCCCATGGTCTATCTGGCACTGGTAAAGGATGCAAGAGCCCAGACGGTCTCTGCCGTAATGGACGGTTGCGAGCACACGAGTAGCAGGAACCGACATATCTCTTGACGTGGCTGGCTAAGTGTGGCCACCAATACCACCTCTCCAGTAACTCTCGTGTCCGCCTAATACCAAAAATGCCCACCCACCTTTGAGGTGTGGGCCCATGACAGTATATCATTCTGTCGATCAGGCGGAACAAAGGTCTTGCCCGGTGGGATTTGGTCTAACGTCAAAGGGGAGAGCGTATGAAAAACCCTGGAGGGAAGGATAAGACGAGGTTCGTCAATCTCTTCCTGGGTAGAAAGCATAGAGCGAGACAGGGCGTCTGCCTTGTTATTCTTACTCCCAGACAGATAGTTGATGGAGAAGTGAAAGCGGGAGAAAAACAAGGACCAGCGGGCTTGGCGAGGATTCAGACGCTGAGCGGTTTGTAAGTACGTCAGATTCTTATGGTCTGTATAGACCTGGAAAGGATGTTTCGCTCCTTCCAGCAAGTGACGCCACTCCTCCAAGGCTAATCTCAAGGCGAGCAGTTCCCTATCCCCAATGGTATAGTTTCTCTCTGCCGGTGAAAAGGTTTTAGCAAAGAAGAAACACGGCCTTTTTCTACCTGCACCGTTCTTTTGATACAAGACCGCACCAGCACCCACTGAAGAGGCATCAACCTCTAAGAGGAAGGGCTTATTCTCATCGGGTCTTTGAAGAACGGGAGCAGTTGAAAAGTGTCTTTTTACTGCCTCAAAAGCCTGAGATGTCTCAGTAGACCAGGCTTTGGGATTAGCACCTTTCTTAGTCAAGGCCACCAAAGGGGCCACCAAAGTAGAAAAATGGGGTATGAACTGCCTGTAATAATTTATGAATCCTAAGAAGCGTTGCACCGCCTTCAAGGAATGAGGTTCAGACCACTGCAGGACAGCAGAGAGCTTCGCAGGATCCATAGCCAGGCCCTCTTGTGAGATAATGTAACCCAAAATAAGAATTATTCTTACCGATAATTCGGTTTCTAGGACCTTCCACGACAGCATAGGAGGTTGTCTCTCCACGCCCTAATTGGGACAGGAAGTTCAAGAGGTTTAAAAGGACCCTCCCACCTCCCACAGCCAGTGTCTTACAAAGAATCCATAGCATATGAGAAGTACTACACATTCAGGAATACATGAATACATAGGGGAGGGAATTACCTGCTGTCGTGGAAGGTCCTAGAAACCGAATTATCGGTAAGAATAATTCTTATTTCTCTAGTCCCTTCCACGACAGCATAGGAGGAATACCAAAGAATTGATACCTAGGGGGGGACCACAGCCTGCAGGACTTTCCTGCCAAAGGCCAAATCCCTGTTGGAATCCAGATCCAGACGATAATGCTTCGTGAAAGTATGGAGCGAAGACCACGTAGCCGCCTTGCAGATCTGCTCAGGGGAGGCCCCTGCCCGTTCGGCCCAGGAGGCAGAGGTAGCCCTGGTGGAGTGCGCCGTGAATCCAGTAGGCGGAGAGATATGCTGAGCGAGGTAGGCATCTCTAATTGCTCGCACAATCCAGTTGGCGACTGTACTCTTCGCCACCTTCTTGCCCTTATTGCGGCCAAATGGCTGGATGAACAGGTTAGAATCAAGGCGCCAAGAAGTAGTAACCTCTAGGTAGTGCAACACTATCCGACGGACATCCAAAGAATGAAACACTTCCTCACCCGGAGTCCGAGGATTCTGACAGAAGGAAGGCAGGACGATGGACTGCAAACGGTGAAAATCCGAAACCACCTTGGGAAGGAAGGAAGGGTCCAGCTGAAAAACAATGCTGTCATCTCTGATGGTCAGGTAAGGTTCCCTAACGGACAAAGCCTGAAGTTCGCCGACTCTGCGAGCAGATGTAATAGCCACAAGAAAAGCAGTCTTGTGAGAAAGGGAACGAATGTTACAAGAGCACAGAGGTTCAAACAGAGACCGAGATAGTCCTGTAAGGACCACATTGAGATCCCAGCGAGGCGTCAGGACCCTCTGACGTGGACAGAGCCTACTAGCGGACACAAAGAACCGACGGATCCAACGATGATCTGCCAGAGCCGTGTCAAAGACTGCACTGAGTGCTGACACCTGAACTTTCAGGGTGCTAGGCCTAAGACCTAAGTCTAAACCACTTTGGAGAAAGTCCAGAATCTGCGCAATATTAGGCCGAAGAGGGTCAGGAGGCCGAGAACCACACCAGGAGGAAAATCTCTTCCAGATTTTGTTGTATATACTATTAGTCACAGGTTTACGGTTCTTCTGCAGCGTCGGAAGTCCCGCCTCCGGGAGCACTTCCGGATCGCTCCGGCAGCGTGCATGCGGGAAGCGGCCGGCGGCTCAGGGAGGACGCCGGCCGGGGAGCTCAACAGCCTGCATCACCCCTCAGGAGGCTCCGGAAGGCTGGAGCAGCGGTCCCCCACAGCGTGAGGGAACAGCAAGGGAGGAGCGGCGAAGGCCCGACCGATGCTGTCCGGCTGAAGGTAATAGGGGGAAAAAAAAAAAATATACTGCAGGTCGCCGGCCACCACAGCATAGGAGAAAAACAAAACCTCTCCATGCCCCATGGGGACAGGAAAGACACTGGCTGTGGGAGGTGGGAGGGTCCTTTTAAACCTCTTGAACTTCCTGTCCAAATTAGGGCGTGGAGAGACAACCTCCTATGCTGTCGTGGAAGGGACTAGAGAAAAAGGCAATGAGGACTGCTCGAATACACATTTCTCGAGTTTAGCAAACAATGAGTGCTCCCTTAAACGGGAAAGGACACGAACGACATCCTGACGATGAGTCTCCAGATCAGGAGAAAAAATCAGGATGTCGTCCAGATACACCACTACTGAGGATAACAGTAAATCCCTGAACACATCGTTTACGAAGTCCTGAAATACTGCGGGTGCATTACATAACCCAAAAGGCATGACGAGGTATTCATAGTGACCGTCTCGGGTGTTAAAAGCGGTCTTCCATTCGTCACCTTTTCGAATTCGTACCAAGTTATACGCACCCCGCAGATCCAACTTCGTAAAAACTTGAGCTCCTCTCAGTCTGTCAAAGAGCTCTGAAATTAAAGGTAATGGGTATTTGTTCTTTATTGTGATTGCGTTGAGACCCCTGTAATCTATGCAGGGACGCAAATCACCCTCTTTCTTCCGAACAAAGAAAAACCCAGCTCCCGCGGGAGAGACAGACTTACGAATGAACCCCTTCTCTAAACTCTCTCTTATATAGGTCGACATGGCCTCCGACTCAGGTATCGACAGGGGGTAAACCCTGCCTTTAGGTGGAACCGAACCTGGGATAAGGTCTATGGCACAGTCATACGGCCTATGGGGTGGAAGAACCTCAGCACCCTGTTTGGAGAACACGTCAGCGAAATCCAAATAGGGTGTAGGTATGGGAGAGAGATCAGTTGATGCAACTGCAACGACCTTAGGTGGTAAGGGAAGACATCGGGACTGACATTTCGAACCCCAACTAATAATGCTGTCAGACTCCCAGTCAATGTGAGGAGCATGAGTCCGAAGCCATGGAAGACCCAGAAGGACGTCGTCTATACCCTCAGGCAAAACAAGAAAAGAAATCTCCTCTATGTGACCCTGAGACAGGGAAAGGCGCAAGGGAACTGTCCTCAATGTAATGGAGTCAGACAACATAGTTCCATTAACAACACGGACAGGAATAGGCGCCTCTAACATGATAGAGGGAATATTGTGTCCCTTTACAAATCCTGAGGACACAAAAATCCCGTCAGCTCCGGAATCCACAAAAGCCATAATAGGCCATGTATTCTCAGATAACGAGAGCTGACCTGGGATACAACACTTAGAGGGTGCAGAAGACGTCTCTAGTAACCCCCCTCTAATGGTTACTAGGCCAGGGAGTTTCCCTGACGACTAGGACACTTGTTGGCATAGTGCCCAGCCTGACGACATACGTAACATATAGGAGGACCAGACTTGCGTAGTCTGGAGAACGTATGACCTAACTCCATAGGAGTGGGAGATGTTTCAGATGCTGAGGAAGATGGTAGTGGACCCTCAACAACTGGAATAGCCCGATGCTTAGGGCGTGAGGAAGAAACCTCGAGTCTACGTTCCTTATGGCGTACATCGATCCTCGTTGCTACTGTGATCAAGTCCTCCAGAGAAGCAGGGACCTCACGAGTAGCAAGGGCATCCTTGACATAGCCTGCCAACCCTCTCCAGAAGGTAGGAATCAACACCTTCTCTGGCCAATCTAGTTCTGCCACCAGAGTTCTAAAAGCAATGGCATAAGAACTAGTGGATAACGAACCCTGAGATAGATCTAACAGTCTCAGGGCCGCATCATGGGTAACCTGCGGACCCATGAATACCGCCTTAAGAGCATCAAGAAAGTCTTGATGTCTCAGAGTAACCACATCAGAGCGCTCCCATAGGGGAGTCGCCCATTCTAAGGCTTTGTCCTGAAGTAAGGAGATGATGAAGCCTACTCTGCACCTCTCCGTAGAGAATCGAGAAGAGTTGACCTCTAGGTGTATCTGACACTGACTAATGAAACCACGACATGATCTGGCATCGCCAGAATATCTGTTTGGCAGAGCAAGTCGAGGATCATGTGCAGATGTCACCATGGTCTGAGGTTTATCCTCTATACTCTTGAGCCGTGACTCAAGTACTTGTATGTAACGGTGTAACTGCTGATATTCTGCCATAACTGCCAGACCCTTGGCTCAGTCCTAATGTTACGGGGGGCTGTCTGATAATAACCGAAAGGAGTATCAGACAGTCAGGGTCCACCGTGCAAAGACTTTGCTGCAGACTATGGCAGAGTGCAATACCTCTGTTAACTCACAGAAGGATATAATAAGTAAGTAAAGCAATTCCTCCCTTACTTGGAGGGTGTGTGGAATGATCTCTGTTAATAATCACAGAGACAAAGGCAATGTGTGCGAAATGGCACCTACCTAGGTCCGCTCTTCTAGTGGTGCAAAAGAGACGAACAGCAGCGTAAGCCGCACAAAGCTCCTACCTGCGTTCGCTCCACTAGTGTGCGAGGACACGAACCACTAGATATGGCACCTGCCTAGGTCCGCTCTTCTAGTGGTGCAAAAGAGACGAACAGCAGCGTAAGCCGCACAAAGCTCCTACCTCTGTTCGCTCCCCTAGTGTGCGAGGATACGAACAACTGCCAGACGCAGTATAAGGAACGTTACCCTAGCGGCAACGTCCACCTACGAGTAGAATCACAAGGCCCAGCCAGACCATGTGCCTCAGGCACCTGCCTATGTCCGCTCCCATAAGAGGTAAGGATACGGACAGCAGCCGAAGCTGTAAGGTATAAGAATGCTACCCTGCTGATAGTGCTCACCTAGCATAGACAGAGGAATGCCTAGAGGAACGCGCACAGAGCGTCTACTCATATGCATGAACCAAGAGGACTGAGCACCATGCGGCGTGTGTCAGGGTCTTATATAGACTCTGTGCCTCATCCAAGATAGAGGACACCAGAGCCAATCCGCTGCCAGAACGACAGGAGTGACGTCATGCTGGCCTATCACCGAGCAAGACGTCACAAGCACATGACCAGCGACCAATCGGCATAGAAGGTGTCAGAGACATGTGACCTCGTGTCAGCGATGATGTCACCCGCACATGTGCAATGGCTCCAAGATTGGACTTAGTCTCCGGCGCTCGAACATGTGCAGTAGCAAGAAATCTGGACTTAGTCTCCAGTGCTCGCACATGTGCAGTAGCAAAAAATCTGGACTTAGTCTCCAGCGCTCGCACATGTGCAGTAGCAAGAAATCTGGACTTAGTCTCCAGCGCTCGCACATGTGCAGTAGCAAGAAATCTGGACATAGTCTCCAGTGCTCGCAGCAACCGTAACAATGGAGGGGCCAACCCCGTTCACCGATAGATATCTTGTTTGTAAACTTCATCATATATGTTTACCAAGGGAGCACTTTGATGTTTTGCAGATGTGTTAACTGACGGTCTGTGATGTTTGATCTTACGAGTCTCTTTACATAATGTTGTCACAACAAATATACCAATTCTTGCAGCTACATACACTAGTAGTACCAACATTCCCATCTGTAGGATGCCTTGCAGAATGCCCATCAGCCACCCACCTATACCCTTAAACCAATTAGCGGGATTAAGAAATGAAAAAGTATTGTTCCACCAAGAGTCCTTGTTTTCATGGTGTTCCTGTAACCATTTATCTGTAACCATGGGCTCTCCACCCACCCCGCAATTTGGATCGGAACCACATGGCTGCTGGTGAGGTTTCCTCCATTATAGTAGACGGAATCAAAAGTCTCTTCGTGGAAACAGCTATAGTTGAAAACCTCATATGGAGTCAGAGGCACAGCGAGATATGGCATAGAATTAGAGGCTATTGGGCTATGAGTGTGTGAAGCCCCACCGGTGTAGATGCAGTGTCGGTGCATTACCTTCAGGGACTCCACTCAGCTGGATCTGGTCACAGGTAGGAGATCTTCTTCTTGATCGTGACGCCACTCTCAGATTTGCGGTCAGTGGGGACCGCCACTGCAGGTTAGGGGACGCCTGGGGCTGATGGTGGGTGCAGTCGGATGTAGTAGCCTCCTGAGAGTGAGGCAAGCCCCAGGGCCCTGTGTAGGTTTGTAGTACCACAAGTCGCAGAATGACTCACACAGGCAGAAATGTCTTTCAAGGGCTTTACTCACAATTGATGGCAGGGTGAGTAGCCCGGGCGTAGCTGGGATGAACCAGATGGGAACCAGGTATCCTTCAGGCTGACTTTATGAGGGTGACTACTGACTCGCCTTCCTTAGCCCTTGGTGGTTTGGGGTGACCCCGACTTTGAGTCCCTATGGGGGTCACCCAGGGAAGATGCTGCAGCCTCTCTCCCCCTTTGGTTTGCCGTTTGCTTGTTCCCCGGACCAGGCCACTCCAGCTGCTTGCCTCCTGTGACCTATGGGCCCTCACTGCGGTTACGTGGCTGCGGCTTTTGTGGTGTTGTGGTGTGGGCTTTGAGAGCCCCACACCGGCAGGTTTAGCAGAAGAAAGCTGGATCTATCTTCGCTTCGGGATCTGCCGCCCGGTTGGGCCTGGTGCTCTCTAGCAGTCTCCTTACTTCCCACTCCGTGCTTTCTCTCTAGCTGAAGCTGGCTTTCAGGTAGCACTCCTAGTTGACCGTTCTCCCCCGTCAGTAGCCACTGCGCGGGCGCTGTTAGACAGCATCAACCCCACAGGTCTGCTCCTCACCGAGCCCTCTGGAGTTCTCCTCTAACTGACTCACTGCTCCTCCTCTCCTGTTCTTGCCTACGCCACCTAGCAACCAGACTCTCCACCACACCCCTTGAGAGGAGATGGAGGCTTTTTGACCCCCTGCCACTATTCCAGTGGAGGTATAGGCTTTGCCCCCTCCTGGGATCCCCAGGGGTCCTCTCAAAGGTACATGTGTGAGACCTGGTCACTATGCGCCTGTGTACCACACCCCAGTCAGCCTTCTGGATTACCTGTGTTGTACTGTCCCCAGCATGGGTGCAGTACTCAGTGGTGCCTGACCAGGTCAGGGGCGCCACATTCCCCCTTAGTTATCACCAGCACGTCCTCGGGCTGCAAGACAACATTTTAAAATGCATAAAACATTAAAACATGTAAAACATTTTTAAAACCACCAGGTATCAGACATCACCCCCCTCCACCCACAAGTCCGTTAACCCACCCAAAAACCCTTTCACGTTGGCCGCGACTTCAGCCACTTCTGGCAGGATGTAGAGGCGGCTTTCATGGGCTGGTGGTCTTCAGGGTATACCTGGCCTGGTGGATCCGCGCCTTCAGCCTCTTCTGGCAGGATGCAGAGGCGGCCTCCACAGTTGGTGCTGACCAGGTACCCTCTTTGTGGTGGTGAGCCAAGGCCCCATAAACAGGCGTGCTCTCTGGTTGCAGGCGAGCCAAGGCCCTATATACGGACGGGCTCCTCCTGGTTGCAGACGAGCCAAGCCCCTAAACAGGCTGGCTCTGGTGGTGGTGCCTCTGGTGTAACTATTTACACTGCGAGAGTTTGTGGCTATAGCCAGTTCATAGCCTTAAGGTTTATGGTTTTCTCACAATAGTTTTTGTGGGCACATACTTAAACGTGAACGTTGCAAAACAAAACTTTTCAAAACTTCAACTGGTAACTTCTTTCTTTACTTTACTTTACTCTTCTTTACCAGGGCTTGAGCCTGTATGGCGGTGGCACCTGCTGCTTTCCTGCTCTTTGTCGTCGTCTGTGGTCGTCTCATCCGTAGGTTCTTTTTCTCTGCTTTGTCTTCCTTCTCTTTCTTTAGGACTTTGTGTTACGTCCAGAGCATACAATCCTCTTTCGCCTTGATGCATAGTAAACTGGACTGAATCTCCCATCTTTAGATTTCTGCCAGGGTGTCCTCTAGGCAGATGAGCTTTCACATCTCTTCTGTTGACAAATATCCCATCCTTGATACCAGGTGCTACGATGAATCCATATCTACTTCTCAAATTGAAATCCTCCACTACTCCTCTGAAAAGGGGTCCTCTGGCCTGGGCTTTGGACCTTCTCAGGGCTCGTTTTTCTTGCAGGTCTCTGGCGGTGACTTCCCGCTGCTCTGGGGATGACGGTGCAGGGGATAGTTGCGTTCTGTTGCGGTGTGTCTTACGAGCTGGATTCTGTAGGGTGCAGCTCACAAACTCCCAGGTAAGGCTTTTGGGCAGTTCTTCCTCAGCCGAGGGTATCGGGTCGTCCTCATCCCAGCGAGAATAAGGCAGCATCTCGGGCTCTGGGTATGGCTCTGGAGTCAGCCTCTCAACCTCCTGGCCTCCTCCCCCCCTTAGTTCTTCCTGGCACTCCTTGGGTAGCAGTGCTGGGGATGGACCTCGTTTTGCCGGCCCAGGTGGGGAACTCTTTGCCGTGGTTGCTGCAGGAGTTGTCGGGATACTCTTTGGGGTGTGCGGAGGGAGCATGTACCGCTCCACCATCTCCCGTGGGAACTTAGCTTCCAGGTCGGCTTTTAGCTGCCAGTATGCGGAGTCCTCACCTACCAGGGATTGCCTAGCAGGGACTTCCTGAACCTGGGGAGCCTTGTCTGCTCTGGCTTTGCAGGCCGGGGTAAATGGTACGTCAGCCTTGTCTTGGCGGGCCGCGCCTGTCATGGCGGCGGCCTGGTCTTGGCGGGCCGCGCCTGGCATGGCGGCGGCCTGGTCTTGGCGGGCCGCGCCTGGCATGGCGGCGGCCTGGTCTTGGCGGGCCGCGCCTGGCATGGCGGCGGCCTGGTCTTGGCGGGCCGCGCCTGGCATGGCGGCGGCCTGGTCTTGGCGGGCCGTGCCTGGCATGGCGGCGGCCTGGATCAGTGTCGTTGTTGCAGGGGGCTCTGTGCAGGCTGGGCCGGGCGTCGCTGCAGCGTTCGGGGCTTGGCGGGCCGGGCAGGGCATCGCTGCGGCGGCCGGGGCTTGACGGGCCGAGCAGGGCATCACTGCGGCGGCCTGGGCTTGGCGGGCCGCACCTGGCGTGGCTGCGGCCTGGCTCAGCATCGCCGCGCCGGGCGCCTCTTCAGGGATCGCGGGCGTGGCAGCAGGGGTCGGGGCACTGGCGCTAGCCGGGGCATCACTCGACTCACCCTCCGTTGACAGCATCGGGGTCTGAGTTGTCACCGCCCGATCTGGCACTCGGTGCGCGGCTCTCTCCTCGTAGGCCCGAACCGCCGCGGTCATCCATAGAAACTCCTCGCGTCCCTCTCTGATCAGCCTTCCGACCCTGGCTTCCAGTTGATCGCAGAACTCGGCGAGCTCCCGACACCACCAGGCAGCGGAGCCTGGCTCTGGGTCTCTGCTCTCAGACGCCATCTTCATTAGCAAGCTGCTGGCTTCTCTTCTGCTCCGCCGTCTCCGGACGCTTCCGCTCTCTTCGCTGGCAAGCTCAGAACTCCCCGGGGGATCTCTGGGTAGCCACACCTCTTCGTGGGCGGTAACTTCTTCCAGCGCGGGCTGCTGTTGTTTTTCAGCGCGCTTTTCATGGTGGCAATATGGCGGCGCTTCCAATTTTTCAAGCGGACCGCCTAGGCACATGGTCACCTGTCTGAACAGGTCTAGTCCTTATCCTGTTCGTGACGCCAGATGTGAAGCCCCACCGGTGTAGATGCAGTGTCGGTGCATTACCTTCAGGGACTCCACTCAGCTGGATCTGGTCACAGGTAGGAGATCTTCTTCTTGATCGTGACGCCACTCTCAGATTTGCGGTCAGTGGGGACCGCCACTGCAGGTTAGGGGACGCCTGGGGCTGATGGTGGGTGCAGTCGGATGTAGTAGCCTCCTGAGAGTGAGGCAAGCCCCAGGGCCCTGTGTAGGTTTGTAGTACCACAAGTCGCAGAATGACTCACACAGGCAGAAATGTCTTTCAAGGGCTTTACTCACAATTGATGGCAGGGTGAGTAGCCCGGGCGTAGCTGGGATGAACCAGATGGGAACCAGGTATCCTTCAGGCTGACTTTATGAGGGTGACTACTGACTCGCCTTCCTTAGCCCTTGGTGGTTTGGGGTGACCCCGACTTTGAGTCCCTATGGGGGTCACCCAGGGAAGATGCTGCAGCCTCTCTCCCCCTTTGGTTTGCCGTTTGCTTGTTCCCCGGACCAGGCCACTCCAGCTGCTTGCCTCCTGTGACCTATGGGCCCTCACTGCGGTTACGTGGCTGCGGCTTTTGTGGTGTTGTGGTGTGGGCTTTGAGAGCCCCACACCGGCAGGTTTAGCAGAAGAAAGCTGGATCTATCTTCGCTTCGGGATCTGCCGCCCGGTTGGGCCTGGTGCTCTCTAGCAGTCTCCTTACTTCCCACTCCGTGCTTTCTCTCTAGCTGAAGCTGGCTTTCAGGTAGCACTCCTAGTTGACCGTTCTCCCCCGTCAGTAGCCACTGCGCGGGCGCTGTTAGACAGCATCAACCCCACAGGTCTGCTCCTCACCGAGCCCTCTGGAGTTCTCCTCTAACTGACTCACTGCTCCTCCTCTCCTGTTCTTGCCTACGCCACCTAGCAACCAGACTCTCCACCACACCCCTTGAGAGGAGATGGAGGCTTTTTGACCCCCTGCCACTATTCCAGTGGAGGTATAGGCTTTGCCCCCTCCTGGGATCCCCAGGGGTCCTCTCAAAGGTACATGTGTGAGACCTGGTCACTATGCGCCTGTGTACCACACCCCAGTCAGCCTTCTGGATTACCTGTGTTGTACTGTCCCCAGCATGGGTGCAGTACTCAGTGGTGCCTGACCAGGTCAGGGGCGCCACAAGTGCATATCCAGCAGTTCTTAGGGCGGTCTCCAGAGTCCATGTCTCGGAGCAAGACTTGGTGATGCTTTATCAGTTTATTATCCCAGTCCTCTTTTAGCTCCTCATTGAGAGACCAGGCAAGGGACACAATTGACATCAGCATGGTCCAGAGGGGCAGGGTCATCATTTCTGCTTTTACCAGGGTTCAGGATCTTTTTGCAGTGGCTCGCATGGATCCAAGTGTCTTTGCCTTCGAGCTTGACAGAAGTGGCAGTGGTCAGTATCACTTGAAATGGCTCACTGTATCTAGGTTCCAGTGGTCTCCTTATGTGTCTCTTGACCACAACCCAGTCTCCTGGTGCCAGTGTGTGTGTGCCACGTATACAGTTGGGGTCTGGGATGGAGGAGAGAACACGTTTATGAGTGACATTCAAATGTTTATGCAAGTCAAGGACATACTCAGTGAGAGTACCATATGAAGCCTGCAATTGCTGTGGAAAATACAATCCTGTCTTAGGAACACCACGAAACAGTATTTCATATGGGGACAGCTTCTCTATACCCCTTGGGGCAGTTCGCACTGAAAACAATGCGATGGGCAAACAATCTACCCAGGACAAGTGCGTTTCCTCCATGCACTTCTGGATTTTTAATTTAAGGGTACCGTTAAGGCGTTCCACCTTCCCACTACTTTGTGGGTGATAGGGAACATGGAAAGCCTGTTCTATCTGCAAAGTAGCCATGATCTGTTTCATTAATTCCCCAGTGAAGTGAGTACCCCTGTCACTTTCTATGGTTTCGGGAACCCCATATCTGCAAACCACCTCACTTATCAACTTCTTGGCAGTAGTTTTTGTATTTGCTTTGGATACTGCCCAAGCTTCCGGCCACCCAGAGAAAAGATCAATGCATACCAGGGCGTATTCATAAGTACCCACCTTAGGTAGCTGTACTGGGGACCTGATTCAGGAGAGTATGTGGGTTAGGCACAAGGGGAGTATCCTCTATGGTTACTGCATTGACCGCTCGGAGATCATGAACCATACGATAAGCGACTGGCTGCCCAGGTGGGGTTTTCTTTTTGACTGGGTACAGTGGAGTGTTAAATGGGGAGGTTATAGGGACAATAAGACCTTTTGTCAGGAGCTCTTGGACATTTTCATGTATTGCTGCATCCTGGGCAGCACTTAACGGGTACTGCTTTATACAAGGGGGCTGGGCACCTGGTTTAAGTTTTACAGTCACTGGGGGAACAGTTAGTTTTCCCACATCAAGTTTGCTATTTGCCCACAGTTTGTTGGGTACATTTTCAAGCCAAGTTGGCAGGGACTGGGGTTTAGAGTAGTCAGTGTCCAGAGTAGTGGGAATAGTCAGAGACAGGAGACTACATAGAGTGCCTTCATCAAAGGGGGTGGTCATCTTGGGGCCATTTGGAGTGAATTCTATGCAGGCTCCAATCTTCTGTAACACATCTGTCCCTAACAAATTAAAAGGTACATCAGGGGAGACTAAAACCTGGGTCACAATTGAAAGTGAGTCATGTAAATTCAGTCGGAGAGGCTGAGTCATTTGTAATTTAGTAGGTCGTCCCTCTACCCCTTCGCAAGTCACAAATTCAGGCGACAATATGTCCTCCGGAACATGTTCTTGCATTAATACTGTACGGGCTGCTCCAGTGTCTACCATGAATGTAACAGTTTGTCCCTCCCCCAGAGAAATAGGAACAGTAAGTGTAGGTCCCTGAGGGGTGACAACGGGGCAAAGGGAGACATCTGGATTGCCAGTTTCCTATGGAGGGGTCAGAGTAGTAGCTGTTGACTTCGTGGGACATTTGGCAGAAAAATGCCCTTTTTGCCCACAAGACCAACATTCTACATTGCTGTAGTCTCTATCCCCTGATTGTCGACAGTTTCCTCCTCTCCTCCTCCCCCTTCCTCTTCTGGGCTGCATAGGGGCCAAATTAACCCTTTTTTTTGACATGGCTTCTAGTTCAGCACCCCTGGCTATTTCTTTCAAATCAACCCATTGCATATTGCGCCATTCTGGGCGACTAGTACGCACAGCAGTCTGTACTGTAGGTCTAAGGCCATTCATGAAACACTGCAACAATAATCGGCGATCTTTATCATCATTATGCTCATACCCAAAATCTAACCATGTTTGTTCTAACACAGAGGCATATTCTGAGACTGACTGCGTTTTGTCCTGCACTACAGTCTGTAACAGATCTTGTTTCTTATCCTGTTCTGCACGAGCCCAGTGCAGCAACCTCTGTACAAAGTCTCGTCCTGAATCTGTTGTGTTCTTAATAGCAGGTTCCTGCCCTGGCATCATTTGAGTAATTTCCATGAGTAAGGGGTCGCTCCCTTTCTGTAAAATGACTGAAACAAGATCATCCCACGTGGCCCGATATGCCTCTTGGACACCCTGAAGGCGCGTTCTAAATGTAAGGGGGGTTTTTCGGGGATCGGGGAGTTGAGTAGCAAGGGCAATAAGCTCACTGGGGGACCAGGGCCGATATGTTTCTATTGGCCATACCTGAGGGTGATGGTGTACTGGTTGGTTATTCCCATCCACTCCCGGGGGTGTAAACTGTACATGACTTGTGGTCCTCATTGGGAACAGAGGCACCTTGTGCATTATTTCTGGGCGTGGAGACCCACAAGGCAAACAATAGTTAGCCCCAGGGGAATTCTGTTGACCACAAGACCTGCATGCCCATCCCTTTGATCCTGTATAAGGTGGGGGTGCTGAAGGGATTGTAGGTTTTACATTCAGTATAGGGACTTCAAGAGTTTCAGGGTTTTTAATACTATCATAGATTTGATAGACAGTACCATGCTTGGTTTCTTCTGATTTATGCTCACTCATAGAGAGACGCTTGGCTACATCTAACCACATCCTAGCCTGTTCAAACTTGTTCTTATCTTTCAGCCATCCTTCCCAGTTGCAAATACACTTCTCCCATTCCCCCTCTTCTAGATTACCCCACTTGCCCATACCAAATTTCTTCAGTATAACTTCACATCCATCTACTGCTTCCTTTCCTTTCAGCCTCTCCACTATCTCACATGCTGGAACTGGGATAATGGCCTTTGAGTTAGTGAATTCCTTACTCTTGCCAGTCCCCATGACTGCAACACCTGTGCCTGAGTTAACCGTAGAACTCCTTTTTAGCACAGCTTGAGTCTCTCAGACTCTCAATTTAATCCTGTCCCAGTCTCCTTCAGGACTCGCAAGACGGATTCTAAGGAAGCACTAACACCGGTTGTCCAGCCCTGTGAGCTAGAGAGATTCTGACACACAACCAAATGAACAGTAATACAAACCCTACTGCACCAAAAACAATTGTAACAGTCTCTATGGGTTCATATAACATTTCCTGAGGTAATCTGTAATTATTCAATAGCCGCCTCTGCAGCTTCTCAGTCAACTGAATCAATTCCTGGACAAAAGAAGGATGTCACCCAGGTGGGGGCGTAGTGATGTGTATTTACTACCCAGTTCAAAAGCTTTCCTTCAACTCCCTGTAATGGCACTGCATGACAATTATATCTACAGTAAGTTTTACTTTTTATACTGTATATTTCCTGGTCTGGGTAAATAGGCTGAGCAAAAACTTCAACTACTGTGATTTTTCCTCTCTTGAGTTCACACAAAACAGAACACAGACACTGAGGACAACGATTCTGATTCATCAACACAACTTTACAATACGTCAGTTACACAATCCACACTTCCACAGTCGCTGGTATGAATACTCCTGCTGTATTCAGGTCAAAGCTGCATTCAGCACCTCTTTCAAGAGAGTACCCTTATCAATTTACAGGAGAGATTCAATACCCTCAGAGTACTACCTTACCATGAAGGATTCCTCTGTTATGGACAATTATACTTCCCTGATCCTGATAAGGACCGATTTTTCTCTTCACCACATGTAAAGGAACACACCTAACGGGAACCCTTATCAATCAGAGACCGTAGTCCCTTATTAGTCACTCAAAGATCAATCAGTCCCACATTCAAGGATCCTCATAGTTTACAACCGCATCAGTCCAGACATAACAATCACATAGACAATGGAGACAACATATAACAATCCTCCGACTCCTGAAATATACAGGTAGAACTGCGGAGGTTCCTGTCCAGAATCGTTGGGCAAGGTTGGTTACTTGTCACTTCATTCAATTCTCATTCATCCATCATTCAATTCAATTATACATCTAAAGACACATTGATACATAGAACAGAGAAAAAAAAAAATAATTCAAACACTGGCAAAGGTTCAACAGAAATTGTCTTGTTAGGACCACCAATTACCCGTCCCAGAGCCCTCTAGGTAACACTGAATTATTTGTAACACAATGGGTTACTCACCGCGGTTTTATTCAGTGGTCCCCAGAGAGATCCTTGTAGTCGGGTCCAAAGAAGGTCCAGTTTGACAATTCCCAGGTTTCAGGCACCATGTAATGTCGTGGAAACCTTGCTATAAAAAAAAAACTATAGTAGAAAGACAAATGGTCTCACACGTTTGCCAGTGTTAACTAAAACAAGTTGGTCGATCGATCGGAGAACAAGGACACACACACAGCCAATTGTGTCAGTGTGCTAGGCTTGTCTGAAATCTCAGATGCCCAAGACACTAGTTTTATTACTGTCACAAAGAAAGGGGCATGACCTAATAGATTACCTTAAATGGGTATATAGGTTGACAATAACAAGATCGTAAATTATGGATCCTGCTGCATTCCTAAAAGTCTAGTTCTGTCCAGTTTTCTGGACATTCATTAACAAAGACATTTGAGACAAAAGCATCTTTATAACAAAGAGTACACCCTGTGTTATTGCTTTTATGAATAACACTTATGAAGCTAATATAAAAGTACAAAATTATCAAAGATATATAGATATATAAATTGCTTAAATGATAATCTAACTTAATATAAAATATTAACCATAACACCCACCAAAGGAACAAATTTGATCCCAAATGAACAAATATTGTAATACCCCCAAAGAAAAAAATTCGCCTCCAGACACTCAAAAGTTGCAATACCCCCCCAAAGAAAGAAATTCACCTACAGACACCCAAAAGTCGCAATACCCCCCAAAGGAACAAATTTGCTCCAAAATGGCCAAAAAATGCAATACCTCCCAAAAAGAAAAAATTCGCCTTTAGACACCCAAAGGTTGCAATACCCCCCAAAAGGAACAAATTCGCCTCCAGACACCCAAAAGTTCCAATACTCCCCCAAAAGAACAAATTTGCTCCCAACTTGCCAAAAGTTACAATACCCCCCAAAGGAAAAAACTCACCTCCAGACACCCAAAAGTTGCTATACCCCAAAGGAAAAAATTCGCTCCCAAATGGCCAAAACTTCTAATACCCTCAAAAGGAAAAAAAATTCCCTCCAGACGTCCAAATGTTGCAACCCCCCCTGAAAGGAAAATATTTGCCTCCAGACAGCCAAAAGGTGCAATACTACCCCAAAGGAACAAATTCGCTCCCACATGGCCAAATGTTGCAGTACCCCCCCTAAGGAAAAAATTCGCCTCCAGACACCCAAACGTTGCAATACCCCCCAAAGAAACAAATTTGCTCCCAAATGGCCAAAAGTTAAAATACCACCCCATAGAAACAAATTTGCTCCCAAATGGCCAAAAGTGGCAATACCCCCCCCCAAAGGAACAAATTCGCCTCTAAACAGCCGAAAGTTTCAATACCCCCCAAAGGAACAAATTCGTCTCCACACGTCCAAACGTTGCAGTACCCCACCAAAGCATCAAATTCGCTCCCAAATGGGAAAAAGTTGCAATACCCCCAAAAGGAAAAAAATTGCCGCCAGACATCCAAATGGCGCAATACCCCCCAAAGGAACAAATTCGCCCCCAAATGGCCAAAAGTTGCAATACCCCCCAAAGGAACAAATTCGCTCCCAAATGGCCAAAAAATGCAATACCTCCCAAAAAGAAAAAAATCGCCTTTAGACACGGAAAGGTTGCAATACCCCCCAAAAGGAACAAATTCGCCTCCAGACACCCAAAAGTTCCAATACTCCCCCAAAAGAACAAATTTTCTCCCAACTTGCCAAAAGTTACAATACCCCCCCAAAGGAAAAAACTCACCTCCAGACACCCAAAAGTCGCTATACCTCCCAAAGGAAAAAATTCGCTCCCAAATGGCCAAAACTTGTAATACCCCCCAAAAGGAAACAAAATTCCCTCCAGACGTCCAAATGTTGCAACCCCCCCTGAAAGGAAAATATTTGCCTCCAGACAGCCAAAAGGTGCAATGCCACCCCAAAGGAACAAATTCGCTCCCACATGGCCAAATGTTGCAGTACCCCCCCTAAGGAAAAAATTCGCCTCCAGACACCCAAAAGTTGCAATACCCCCCAAAGAAACAAATTCGCTCCCAAATAGCCGAAAGTTAAAATACCACCCCATAGAAACAAATTTGCTCCCAAATGGCCAAAAGTGGCAATACCCCCCAAAGGAAAAAATTTGCCTCCAGACACCCAAAAGTTGCAATACCCCCCAAAGGAACAAATTCGCCTCCAAACAGCCGAAAGTTTCAATACCCCCCAAAGGAACAAATTCGTCTCCACACGTCCAAACGTTGCAGTACCCCACCAAAGCATCAAATTCGCTCCCAAATGGGAAAAAGTTGCAATACCCCCAAAAGGAAAAAAATTGCCGCCAGACATCCAAATGGCGCAATACCCCCCAAAGGAACAAATTCGCCCCCAAATGGCCAAAAGTTGCAATACCCCCCAAAGGAACAAATTCGCTCCCAAATGGCCAAAAAATGCAATACCTCCCAAAAAGAAAAAAATCGCCTTTAGACACGGAAAGGTTGCAATACCCCCCAAAAGGAACAAATTCGCCTCCAGACACCCAAAAGTTCCAATACTCCCCCAAAAGAACAAATTTTCTCCCAACTTGCCAAAAGTTACAATACCCCCCCAAAGGAAAAAACTCACCTCCAGACACCCAAAAGTCGCTATACCTCCCAAAGGAAAAAATTCGCTCCCAAATGGCCAAAACTTGTAATACCCCCCAAAAGGAAAAAAATTTCCCTCCAGACGTCCAAATGTTGCAACCCCCCCTGAAAGGAAAATATTTGCCTCCAGACAGCCAAAAGGTGCAATGCCACCCCAAAGGAACAAATTCGCTCCCACATGGCCAAATGTTGCAGTACCCCCCCTAAGGAAAAAATTCGCCTCCAGACACCCAAAAGTTGCAATATCCCCCAAAGAAACAAATTCGCTCCCAAATAGCCGAAAGTTAAAATACCACCCCATAGAAACAAATTTGCTCCCAAATGGCCAAAAGTGGCAATACCCCCCCAAAGGAAAAAATTTGCCTCCAGACACCCAAAAGTTGCAATACCCCCCAAAGGAACAAATTCGCCTCCAAACAGCCGAAAGTTTCAATACCCCCCAAAGGAACAAATTCGTCTCCACACGTCCAAACGTTGCAGTACCCCACCAAAGCATCAAATTCGCTCCCAAATGGGAAAAAGTTGCAATACCCCCCCAAAGGAACAAATTCGCCCCCAAATGGCCAAAAGTTGCAATACACCCCAAAGGAACAAATTTGCTCTCAAATGGCAAAACGATGCAATACCCCCCAAAGGAAAAAATTTACCTCCAGACGTCCAAAAGTTGCAATACCCCCCCAAATCAACAAATTTGCTCCCAAATGGCCGAAAATTGCAATAAGCCCTAAAGGAACAAATTCGCCTCCAGTCGAAAGTTGCAATACCCCCCAAAGGAACAAATTCGCCTCCAAACGGACGAAAGTTGCAATACCCGCCCAAAGGAACAAATTTGCTTCTAAACAGCCGAAAGTTGCAATACCTACTGAAAGGAACAAACTGACTCCCAAATGGCCAAAAGTTGCAATAACCCCCAAAGGAACAAATTCCTCTCCACACGTCCAAAAGTTGCAATACCACCCCAAAGGCACAAATTCGCCTCCAATCGGCCGAAAGTTACAGTACCGCCCAAAGGAACAAATTTGCTAACAAATGAGCAAAAGTTGAAATACACCCCCAAAAGAATAAATTCACCTCCAAAAGGACGAAAGTTACAATACCCCACCAAAGGAAAAAATTTCCTATAAAAAGGCCAAAAGTTGTAATATCCCCCCAAAGAAACAAATTCCTCCCCACACGTCCAAAAATTGCAATACCACCTCAAAAGAACAAATTCGCCTCCAAACGGCCGAAAGTTACAATACCCCAACAAAGGAACAAATTTGATCCCAAATGGCCAAAAGTTGCAAAACCACTCCAAAGGAAAAAATTATCTTCCAGACATCCAAAAGTTGCAATACCCCCCAAATCAATAAATTTGCTCCTAAATGGTCAAAACTTGTAATACAACCCAAAAAGAAAAAATTTCCCTCCAGGCGTCCAAATGTTGCTACCCCCCCAGGAACAAATTTGCCTCCAGACAGCAAAAAGGTGCAATACCAACCACCCCAAAGTAACAAATTCGCTCCCAAATGGCCAAATGTTGCAGTACCCCCCCCAAAGGAAAAAATTTGCCTCCAGACACCCAAAAGGTGCAATACCCCCTCAAAGGAAGAAATTTGCTCCCAAATGGCCAAATGTTACAGTACCCCCCAAAGGAAAAAATTCGCCTTCAAATGGCTGAAAGTTGCAATACCCCCCCAAAGGAACAAATTCGCTCCCAAATGGCCAAAAAATGCAATACCTCCCCAAAAGTAAAAATTCGCCTTTAGACACCTAAAGGTTGCAATACCCCCCAAAAGGAACAAATTCGCCTCCAGACACCCAAAAGTGCCTATACTCCCCCAAAAGAACAAATTCGCCTCCAGACACCCAAAAGTTGCTATAACTCCCAAAGGAACAAATTTGCTCCCAAATGGCCAAAAGTTGAAAATACCTCCCCAAAAGAACAAATTCGCCTCCAAACGGCCGAAAGTTACAATACCCCACCAAAGGAACAAATTTGCTCCCAAATGGCAAAATCTTGCAATAGCCCCCCCCAAAAGGAAAAAAAAATTGCTTCCAGACACCCAAAAGCTGCAATACCCCCCAAAGGAACAAATTTGCTCCCAAATGGCCAAAAGTTGCAATACCCTCCCAAAGGAACAAATTCTTCTCCACACGTCCAAAAGTTGCAATACCACCCCAAAGGCACAAATTCGCCTCCAATCGGCCGAATGTTACAATACCGCCCAAAGGAACAAATTTGCAAACAAATGAGCAAAAGTTGGAATACACCACCAAAAGAATAAATTCACCTCCAAACGGACGAAAGTTACAATACCCCACCAAAGGAACAAATTTGCTCCCAAATGGCAAAAGTTGCAATACCTCCCCAAAGGAACAAATTCGCCTCCAGACACCCAAAAGATCCAGTACTCCCCCAAAAGAACAAATTTCCTCCAAATGGCCAAAAGTTGCAATAGCCCCCCCAAAGGAACAAATTCGCATCCAAACGGCAGAAAGATGCAATACCCTACCGAAGAAACAAATTTGATCCCAAATGAACAAATGTTGTAATGACTAGAGATGAGCGAACCGCTCCCGGTTCGGCTCGAGGTCGGTTCGCCGAACGGAGGTCCCATTCGAGTTCGGTTCGTCGAACGTTCGACGAACCGAACTCGAACCGCATAGGAAACAATGGCAGGCATTCACAAACACATAAAAACACCTAGAAAACACCCTCAAAGGTGTCCAAAAGGTGACAAACAACTCACAACACAACACAAACACATGGGAAAGTGACAAGGACATATACGCATGCGAAAACAAAAGAGCAGGACAAGGAAAAAGAGGAGGACACACAGATATATGAGTATATGCAAGGAAAAGTCGATGCCATTACTGTGCAACTTGAGCCCTGCTCATTTTAGGCTTCCAATCTGGATAAATTGCCTGAGATTGCCACGTACGCCTTGGGGATCTTGTCCTGCAGCCTGCGTTCTCTCGGAACCTGTCTTCAGTGCTGCTGGGGATCTGCTGGCAGATAAACACACGTGTCTGTCCACTGACAATGTGGACATGGCTCTCAGAGGACTTTTCTTCCCCTGGGTCATCCAGGGGAGGCGAAAGGCACACGTATTTTTGAGAGTGCTTCATGCAAAGCATCTTTGTAAGCTTGAAAATGGGGGTCAACTGATGCCAGTCAAGTGGGGTGTGTGTGGCCCAGTTAGTGGAAACGAGGGAGACTGTGGTTGGAGTCCCCTCGCTTTTGAAAAACGAACCAAGATGAACAAGTGATGGCTCTCAGAGGACTTTTCTTCCCCTGGGTCATCCAGGGGAGGCGAAAGGCACACGTATTTTTGAGAGTGCTTCATGCAAAGCATCTTTGTAAGCTTGAAAATGGGGGTCAACTGATGCCAGTCAAGTGGGGTGTGTGTGGCCCAGTTAGTGGAAATGAGGGAGACTGTGGTTGGAGTCCCCTCGCTTTTGAAAAAAGAACCAAGATGAACAAGTCATGGCTCTCAGAGGACTTTTCTTCCCCTGGGTCATCCAGGGGAGGCGAAAGGCACACGTATTTTTGAGAGTGCTTCATGCAAAGCATCTTTGTAAGCTTGAAAATGGGGGTCAACTGATGCCAGTCAAGTGGGGTGTGTGTGGCCCAGTTAGTGGAAACGAGGGAGACTGTGGTTGGAGTCCCCTCGCTTTTGAAAAAAGAACCAAGATGAACAAGTGATGGCTCTCAGAGGACTTTTCTTCCCCTGGGTCATCCAGGGGAGGCGAAAGGCACACGTATTTTTGAGAGTGCTTCATGCAAAGCATCTTTGTAAGCTTGAAAATGGGGGTCAACTGATGCCAGTCAAGTGGGGTGTGTGTGGCCCAGTTAGTGGAAATGAGGGAGACTGTGGTTGGAGTCCCCTCGCTTTTGAAAAAAGAACCAAGATGAACAAGTCATGGCTCTCAGAGGACTTTTCTTCCCCTGGGTCATCCAGGGGAGGCGAAAGGCACACGTATTTTTGAGAGTGCTTCATGCAAAGCATCTTTGTAAGCTTGAAAATGGGGGTCAACTGATGCCAGTCAAGTGGGGTGTGTGTGGCCCAGTTAGTGGAAACGAGGGAGACTGTGGTTGGAGTCCCCTCGCTTTTGAAAAAAGAACCAAGATGAACAAGTCATGGCTCTCAGAGGACTTTTCTTCCCCTGGGTCATCCAGGGGAGGCGAAAGGCACGCGTATTTTTGAGAGTGCTTCATGCAAAGCATCTTTGTAAGCTTGAAAATGGGGGTCAACTGATGCCAGTCAAGTGGGGTGTGTGTGGCCCAGTTAGTGGAAATGAGGGAGACTGTGGTTGGAGTCCCCTCGCTGTGTTTTACATGCTTTTAGAAGGGCATGACATGGCTTAGAGGTTGACTTTCAGCATCTGGAAACTATTGGCTACCAAAAGGCTGCCTTTCCAACCTTTTTAACCGAGGATTTTCGAGACCTTATGCCCATCGCAGTGCCCCAAGAGCCGATGCCCAGGCGCCACTCCTTCTCCAACAAAGGCGTGCACGCGCTACACCAGCATGTCGCACTAAACATCACTGATTCCTTGAGAAACTCTGTGTGACAGGGTGCATTTCACCACAGATAATTGGCCCAGTAAGCATGGACAGGGGCGTTACATGTCGCTGACTGGGCAATGGGTCACTGTGGGGAGAGATGGAGAAGGGTCTGCTGTACAAGTCTTGCCGTCCCCACGAGTTGTGTCAATCCTTCTTCTTTATGTAGAAGTTAATACACTGCTTCTGCCTCTTCAACCTCGTGTGGGTCCTCCACCTTGGCCCAAACCCTGTGTGGTCAGGCCACCCTTCCTTGTAACTGCGCACAAGGAATACCACACACCTCCTTACTATGCTGGCAGCAGAGCTCAATGCCATCAGGCGGTCAAAGGTTTACTTTGAAATGTATGGGAAATGTGAGTCACACTGCTGAGAAGTTGTGGACGGGTAGCTCTGGAAACCGATTTTCATCAATGGTTGTCTCCACTCAACCAGCAGCCAGGGAAGGCCGGGTGCGACAATGATGCAAACATGGGTGCGGCCCTTCGCTTTGACAATGTGACACACGTGCCTTGTGTGGCTCACGTGTTGAACCTGGTTGTCCAGCAATTTTTAAAGCACTATCCTGGCCCACATGGCCTTCTGCAGAGAGCACGGTGTAACGCCTTCCTTGATCCACACAATCAGATGGGCTGTAAATGATAGGCTAGAGGGAAGCCACTCACCAAGCAGGATCCCTAGAACCCTGAAACCCTTTAACCCCTATACAGGGATTAGGAATTACACAGGGCCCAAGGTGATCAATACCTGTGGAAGGCTGCAGTTCCAGAGAATAGTAGTCAGGCAGGGTCAAAACATTAATTGAGGAACAGGAACAGAATGGGACGGCCAGGACTTAATCAGAAAACAAGCAGAGGTGAAATGCGGATCGGCCAACAAGGTACATAAACAGCAAGCAGGAAAAGTAGTCAGGTAACAAGCACACAAAATCATAAAACTGAACGGGGGGTAAAAGTAACCAGAGGTTCATAGCTATGTCTGGCAGTGGTCTGCAGACAGGACGGGCATAAAAAAGGGTGTGGTGTCTTCCCATTGGTTGTAGCTGAATGATGGTACTTCATCTGTGAGATACCCACCAGCTACATTCAGCCAGAGATTCTGCATCTGTCAAGGTAATGCAGCCCAGTGGGTGAGCATAACCTGCGTCCACCTGCGCCGCTGGCATCGGCTCCTCTCCCATCATCAGCACTATGCATGAAAGGAACACGTTGTCACCTGGCGACCGGAGTACAAATTGACGGAGCGGACTCCGGTGGTGACTTAACAGCCGTGTGCGGCAATGATGCAAACCTGGCTGCGGGCCATCGTCAGGGCAATGTGACACACGTGCCTTGTATGGCTCACGTGTTGAACCTAATTCTCCAGCAATTTTTAAAACACCATCCCGGCCTACATGGCCTTGTGCAGCGGGCACGCTCGCTATGTGCTCACTTCCATCGTGCGCACACAGCAGCTCAACAGCTTTCGTCGCTACAGAAGTCTTTAGGTCTGGTGGTTAAACGCCTGAAATGCGATGTGCCGACACGCAGGAATTTTAATCTGCACATGTTGCAGCATTTGTGGCAGCACCGCCGAACCCTGCTGCAATACGTTATGACATATAGCCTGGGATAACTTGATCTAGAGGTGGTGCAGATCACGCTGCTGGAGTGGTGTCAGATCAAGGACCTATGCACCCTTCTACACAGTTTACAAATGTCGACGAAGATGTTTAGCACTGGCGATGCCATTCTCAGCGTAACAATTCTGGTCATCTACATGATGGAGCACACTGTAATTATTATTCGGAGTCAGGTGTTGGGACAAGAGGAAGTTGAGGAAGTACAGGAGGAGTCATATGCGGAAGGGATAACAAGATCTACGAGGTCCAGATGGTCAGCGGCACCTAGGCGGCAGTCATGGTGAGGGAGAGGGATTAACAAGGGCAAAAAGTGTTGAGGAAGGTGCAGGAGCCCATGAAGAAATGGAGGACGAACTGGCGATGGGCATGGAAGACTCAGCAGATGAGTGAGAGATTGCTCACATTTCGGTTGTGCGAGGTTGTGGGGAGAGGGCAGAGGAAGGAGACACGATTCTCACCTCTCTGCCACCAACACACCAAGGACTTGGTCCTCCTGGATGCACAAGACACATGAGCGCCTTCTTGCTGCACTACCTACAACATGACCTCGGATTGTACGAATTCAAAGTAATCCTGACTACTGGGTTGCCACACTGTTAGATCCCCGGTACAAGACAAAATTTGGCAAAATAATTCCTGCCATAGAAATGGACGCACGTATACAGGAGTATCTGCAGAAGGTGGTACGCAATCTTAGATCTGCTTTTCCACTAAACACCAGTGCTGCACAGAGTGAATCTCAACGCTTTGTCATGGATAGGAGGAAATGGTCTTTTACTTGTCCACATCTGAGGGACGGCTGCTGTGCTGAGATGGCATTGAGTACGGTGTCCCTGCAGAGTTGCACTTTTGGTCATATACAAAATGAGTTGAAAAAGGACAGATGCTGGTGGAAAGGGGAACAGGTGTGTTGGAATGGGGAAAAAAGTTTTTGTCCGTGGATTTGGTGGTTAAGCAACAGTAACATTTGCTGAAGAAACACCATCTGTTACAGTGGGACTGGCAGATTTGGATAAGGTGGTATATACTATGTTACCGCTATATACCGAAAATTATTAAGAAAAAAAAGAGAAAGGTATATATCCCCATCAGCAGTCAGTGTCCACCGTGCTCCCAGATGGAAAAGGAGAGGTTGGCAACTGGAAGGTTTGGTGGAGGATACAGCACTGTGTGGCTATGAAACTAATAGTAGCCTGAACTGAGTTAGACGCCATTCGGATCTGGAGACTGGGAGCCCTGTTAGCGTCACAGGGTCCACAGGCCCACCCAGCCCAGGAACTCCCTGTTAACAACACAGGGGCCATTGAGTACGCTGACCGTGTGCGTAGGGGCCACACCTGTGGACAGCAGGCGCATCAGCAGCAGCAGGCCTGTTAATGCCACTGGGCTGCACAAGCAGGACTGGTAGGACAGGAGCTGGTCTTAACCGTTCTGCATTACCAACTGTGGTGGTGGCCTGCATCGACACCCTATCCCTGTCTACCTCTGGCCTAAAGCCGCAATGGGTTCAACACATGGAGGTGTGCTCTTTCGGAGCATAATAGAAGACTGCGCACCTCCTTGTTGGCTCCAGCCCCTTTTATAACCTGGGTCCGCCCCAAACCAGGGTGAACCACAATCCACCTCCTGGAGACAAAAGCAGAGTGACACGTCATGAGTGGCATAACTAGCGTCCTATTTGGAACCGCAACTTCAATGATGACCTCATGGCTGCCATGACCCAAACACCTCACCAGTCATCGTCTGACCATCAATAATGCGGTGACAAGTCATAGGGGTGGGCCTCTGCAAGCCATTTGGGAGTGGCCTGGCCACATTGTCAGGACACCTGATGCCCTGTGGTCTATATGGGACCCCCACATCAGGGGCAGGGCCAAAGAGTTCATTACCGGACATAGTCTCTGATGCAGTAAGTGCCTGAGCATGCTCAGTAGCATGAAATACAGTGTCTGAAAAAAAACTATCAGCTTTATGGTGTCTAGGCACAACACAGGACCTAGACCCGGCACGGAGTGCAAGTACCTGTGCAAAGAGGCTTTTCGCACTAAGTGTGGCAGCATGTGCTGTATCCCGAAATGAAGACTTAGCCTCAGAAATGGCACAGTCAGGCTGAGCATACTCACTAGGCGAAACACTGTAGTTAGGCTGCGGCTGGGGTATATCGGCACACGCATGCACACTAGCTGCCTCTCCACACTTAGACGTGGAGGAGAAAGCAGCCAGCTGGACAAACCAAGGCCCAGCCCTAAATGGCAGCTGACGCCTGGGCGCAAATTAAACCGCAGCAGGCTTCAGGTTACAGGTTTTGTAACAACAAATACCATCCAAAAGAACAGGTGTACTTCTTCCCATGGATAATCTGATATGATCCTTTTTTTCACGGACACAACCATCGCTAACAAATGTAGATGAGGCCAAAACAGCAGCTGCTTCAATGGATCTGAAGTGCTCCATAAAGTGGCCTCTCCTCCACCCCAATTTTAAGATCCCAAATACTCCATTCCTCTGTGGTGTCAATCCAATCGCACTTGCTTCCTAACAGCTCTCAAGTTTCCACCAGCCCTGCTGAGTATGGGGTAACAGAGATGGTTGAGTTTGCATAGCTGTTCAGTCGCACTATAGCCTGGGAATCAGAGGTCTGCTCCAAAGCTGCAATGAGTACAGACAAGGAAGTTATTATTATTTTTATTATTATTGATTTATAGAGCACCATTGATTCCATGGTGCTGTACATGAGAAGGGGGTTACATACAGAATACATATACAAGTAACTATAGACAGTGTGGTACAGAGGGAAGAGGGCCCTTCTCTTGCGGGATTACATTCTAAAGGATTTTTGGGAGGAGACAGTAGGAGTTGTGTAGGTTGAGCGTCAAGTACGTATGGTGGTGGTGTCATTGAAGGTTATAGTCATTTCTGAACAGATGAGTTTTCAGATTCAGTTTGAAGCTTGCGGGTGTAGCAGATAATCTGACGTGTTGAGGTAGCGAGTTCCATGAGACAGGGGAAATTATCTGCGCAGATGGCCAGAAGCTTTGTGAGTGGGATCCAGGCCCCGATGAAGAAGGTGCTGAGCCTAATCTACACCCTCATTTCCAAAAAGTCAATCCTCCTGGTGGAGACAATGGGGAACATGATGAGGAGCACAGATACCTGATTGGAATGACAACTTTACTATTCGGTCAGGGCAGGAAGAGGTTTTCTCGGAGGACTCAGGACGAGGGGAATGAAAACACACAGGGTTATTGATGAGGTTGGAGACCACACTTACTGTCAAACCAAAGTCAGCCAGTCGATGAGGTCAGCAGAGGAGGTGGAGGAGGATGCTACTGACGACGAGGTTACGTTGCGTCTTCCTGGCCAGAGACAAAGTACTGGAAGCACGTCAACAACTGAATCCTGGACCACAACTTTGACTCTGAGCAGAAGTCGTGGTGGCTATGCAGGTCGCATGGGCTGTAAGCCTTGCCTAGCCTGTGAATTTTTGGACATCGCAAAGGATCACCCAAGTCATGGAATCTGTAAGATTTGTCAACAATCTGTAAGTAGAAGGCAAAAACTCACACCTTTGAGTAGTTCCTCCATGAAGTGTCACATGGATATGAATTGATAGCGTGAAGGTGTATTGCTCAGCTTTAGCCACTGTCAATGCAACATGCTTATTTGCCATTGCATGCATTGTTGCAGACTACACACAAGGGGCTGCTGTTTTTTTGGATCTGCCTTTGTTTGGTCACTATAGCAATATCAAATTGCTCTTCGGATGTGGACTTGGAGATGCTGTCTATGAACAGAAGGAAAAGCTAAAGGTGTGTGTTACAGCAAGGAGCCACCGCGGAAACACTTCGTTCAATTGTGAGGGGAGTCATGTTGTACTTTGATGATGAGCCCCGTAATGCCAGTGAGCAGCATCCTGTGCCACAGACCAACATTCTTACAGTGCTGTCTATACTGTTTACCATGAGAGGAGTGTAAAGTCTGTATTTCTGGAAACTGGACATCACAGTACCCGGGTACGGTAGGCTGTGCCCAGACAATAATGCGGGCACGCAACACTTTGTTTTATTAGCAAAACACATATCTGTTCTGGGTAGGCCGACTATATAGACAATAAGACTTGCTGCCTCTGCACTGTCAAATTGTCACGTACAGTTTAAATCATAGAGGGACAGCAACACGTGTTTGCATTGACTGTTGCTTTTCAAGATTTCCATGACTGTGTTGCAGAGCTGTGTGGTTTGCATTCACACTGTTATCATCTGCATTATCTGTGAGGCTTCAGCTAACAAGCGTATTCAGGGGGGGTAATGTGTTTTGACTATGTTTAGGTAGATAACTTGGAAGCTCTTGTGATGCGCCACTGGTAAGTCGTGTTCAAACACACACACACACACACACACACACACACACGCACAAACACACAATTACTGCTACACAGAGGGATTAGCAGGTAGTAGGCAACAGAATAGATTGTTCAATTATTTAAATTGTATGCATGGTTCTTATTGTTTGTTTTGGTAAAGTTAAACAATCATTTATCAACCCAACTGCCTAGAGTCCTTTTCCTGTTGCCTGGTTTTGCTGCATACTGGGTAGCCCACCCTGTACACAACTTAAAATGAAGCATAAGTCGCAATGTGAATTTCACTGTGCTACAATGCGGCCTAGCGTGCCTGTGCAACCACCGCCTGCCCCATCAAGTGCATCTGCGTGCTCTTCATCCTCTGTGACTGTGGGGACAGCAGTCACACATGGTTTTTCACACTGAACTTCCACTCCTTTACCCGCAACAGGGAGTGTGATTGGCAGGTCATCACTTGTTTTGGAAGTGGAAACAGAAGGTATTGTTGAGCTGTCAGACATCGAGAGAACCATCATTGGATGCAGGCTACATTATATCCACGCCTGCACCTTCGACACAGATTGGCTGGACTACCTGCAGTTAATAATTGCATTCCAGAAATGGAAAGGAGAGTAGAATGCACATGTGTTGTACCTTGCTTGGCAGCACAGGAACACTAACTTAGTATTCCAGACAATTTTAGGATGGCTGAAAAAGAGTCAGCTCTTTGGGCAAATTAAATAGCGTGGCAAAAGTGGACAGATGGGTACAGTGGCCGTGTTCTGTGGGTACCAGGACAGTAAAAGAAGCCTCACTTTCTATCCCTCCTAATGATCAAATGCAGCAAGGAATTCCCTGAGTTTGCTATAAAATTAGCGTAGCTAAATGTGCATGAGGGTAGAATGCAGAGGTGCTTGAGATTGCTTGGCACAAGTGGCACAATAAAGGAGTCCAACAGCCACTTTTTGTATGCCACTAAATGGCAGTATTTTTTGCTATCATTATAGCTTATTAAAAACAGAGCAGGAGGGTGTCCTGCACAGGTGCTAGAAATAGCTTGCCACCAGTGGGGCACTAATGGAATACAACAGCCAGTTATATGATGCCACTAAATGGCAGTATTTTTTGCTATCATTATAGCTTATTAAAAACAGAGCAGGAGGGTGTCCTGCACAGGTGCTAGAAATAGCTTGCCACCAGTGGGGCACTAATGGAATACAACAGCCAGTTCTATGATGCCACTAAATGGCAGTATTTTTTGCTATCATTATAGCTTATTAAAAACAGAGCAGGAGGGTGTCCTGCACAGGTGCTAGAAATAGCTTGCCACCAGTGGGACACTAATGGAAGTCCAACAGGCAGTTCTATGATGCCACTAAATGGCAGTATTTTTTGCTATCATTATAGCTTATTAAAATCAGAGCAGGAGGGTGTCCTGCACAGGTGCTAGAAATAGCTTGCCACCAGTGGGGCACTAATGGAATACAACAGCCAGTTCTATGATGCCACTAAATGGCAGTATTTTTTGCTATCATTATAGCTTATTAAAAACAGAGCAGGAGGGTGTCCTGCACAGGTGCTAGAAATAGCTTGCCACCAGTGGGGCACTAATGGAATACAACAGCCAGTTCTATGATGCCACTAAATGGCACTATTTTTTGCTATCATTATAGCTTATTAAAAACAGAGCAGGAGGGTGTCCTGCACAGGTGCTAGAAATAGCTTGCCACCACTGGGGCACTAATGGAATACAACAGCCAGTTCTATGATGCCACTAAATGGCAGTATTTTTTGCTATCATTATAGCTTATTAAAAACAGAGCAGGAGGGTGTCCTGCACAGGTGCTAGAAATAGCTTGCCACCAGTGGGGCACTAATGGAATACAACAGCCAGTTCTATGATGCCACTAAATGGCAGTATTTTTTGCTATCATTATAGCTTATTAAAAACAGAGCAGGAGGGTGTCCTGCCCAGGTGCTAGAAATAGCTTGGCACCAGTGGGACAATAATGAAATACAACAGCCAGTTCTATGATGCCACTAAATGGCAGTATTTTTTGCTATCATTATAGCTTATTAAAAACAGAGCAGGAGGGTGTCCTGCACAGGTGCTAGAAATAGCTTATCACCAGTGGGACACTAATGGAATACAACAGCCAGTTCTATGATGCCACTGAATGGCAGTATTTTTTGCTATTATTATAGCTTTTAAAAACAGAGCAGGAGGGTGTCATGCAGAGGTGCTGTAAATAGCTTGGCACCTGTGGGGCACAAATGGAGTACAAACGCCACTTTTTGTATGCCACTAAGTTGCAGCAGTTTTTGCTATTATTATAGCTTTTAAAAACAGAGCAGGAGGGTGTCATGCAGAGGTGCTGTAAATAGCTTGGCACCTGTGGGGCACAAATGGAGTACAACAGCCACTTTTTGTATGCCACTAAGTTGCAGCAGTTTTTGCTATTATAATGGATTAGTAACAATGAGCTTGAGTGTGCAATGCAGGCAGACGTGCTGCAAATATCTTTGCACTACTGGGACAATACAGAAGTCCAACAGCCACATTTAGGATGCCACTAAGTTCACTCAGTGTTTGCTAGTATAATGGCTTAGTAACAATGAGTTTGAGTGTGCAATGCAGGCAGACGTGCTGCAAATATCTTTGCACTACTGGGACAATACAGAAGTCCAACAGCCACGTTTAGGATGCCACTAAGTTCACTCAGTGTTTACTAGTATAATGGCTTAGTAACAATGAGTTTGAGTGTGCAATGCAGGCAGACGTGCTGCAAATATCTTTGCACTACTGGGACAATACAGAAGTCCAACAGCCACGTTTAGGATGCCACTAAGTTCACTCAGTGTTTGCTAGTATAATGGCTTAGTTACAATGAGTTTGAGTGTGCAGTGCAGGCAGACGTGCTGCAAATATCTTTGCACTAGTGGGACAATACAGAAGTCCAACAGCCACGTTTAGGATGCCACTAAGTTCACTCAGTGTTTGCTAGTATAATGGCTTAGTAACAATGAGTTTGAGTGTGCAAAGGGCAGGAGGGTACAGTGGCAGGGTTGTGGGTCTCTGGGTAGAGGAAAGGAAGCCTGCCTTTCTATCCCTCCTAATGGGGAAATGCAGCGAGGAAATCCCTGACCTTAGCTACACAGACGCTGTCATCTTGTGTAGCTGTTAAACTCTGTTTTCACGGACCTGTCAACTATGGCTCTGACCCCGCCAGTATGAGCCCTTAAAAGGACTGATAGAAAGTGCTATCCCTATGCTGTACAGCGCTGTGTATAGAGCGTACACAGCAGTAACGGCGATAGGAGCTGCGCCAGTGATGACTGACACCAAGGACGTAGAAGGCAGATAATGGCGTGCTGGAGGAAAATGTCCGGTTTTATAATACAGGGACATGTGAAATGGACATCCTATCACACATGCCGTTGCTTCTCTGGCTAAAAGTCCACTTAGCTGTGTGTGTGTCTGGGATTGGCTGACATGCTGGCCCGCCCCACTACACGCGCGCGCTTAGGGAAGGAAGACAAGGGAAAAAAAAGCCATTATACAAACAGCAGTGATCTGAATGCGCTGTTCCCGCACACTATACACTGAAATGTCATAATAGTGTGAGTCACAGAGTGACTTACACTATTACAGCGGAAAGCCAGCTAGTAATTAGCTGGTCTTTTTGCTGCTAGAACCGTTCTCGAACGTATCTAGAACTATCGAGCTTTAGCAAAAAGCTTGAATTCTAGTTCTATCTAAAACAGCCCCCAAAATCACTCGAGCCGTGAACTGGAGAACCTCGAACCGCAAACCGCGCTCAACTCTAGTTGCAATACCCCCAAAAAGGAAAAAATTCCCTCCCAAATGGCAAAAGTTGCAATACCATGGGCTCGTGGGCAGAAGCGCTAGATGACGCCGACTGGAGAGTGGTGGACTTCAGTGGTGGGGAGGAGTGCCGTATCGGACGCCTCTCACGGGACACCGCAATACCGCACCAAAGGAACAAATTCTCCTCCAAACGGCTAAAAGTTGCAATACCCCCACAAAGGAAAAAATTCACTCCCAAATGGCAAAAGTTGCAATACCTCCCCAAAGGAACAAATTCACCTCCAGACACCAAAAAGTTCCAATACTCCCCCAAAAGAACAAATTTCCTCCAAATGGCCAAAAGTTGCAATACCCCCCAAAGGAAAAAATTAGCTTCCAGGCATCCAAAAGTTGCAATACCCCCCAAATCAACAAATTTGCTCCCAAATGGCCAAAATTGCAATACAACCCAAAGGAAAAAATTTGCCTCCAGACACCCAAAAGTTGCAATTCCTCCAAAAAGGAAGAAATTTGCTCCCAAATGGCCAAAAGTTGCAATAACCCCCAAAGGAACAAATTCGCCTCCAAACGGCCGAAAGTTGCAATACCCCCCAAAGGAAAAAATTCACTCCCAAATGGCCAAAAGTTGCAATAGCCCCAAAGGAAAAAATTTGCCTCCAGACATCCAAATGTTGCAATTCCCCCCAAAGGAACACATTTTCCTCCAGATACTCAAAAGTTGCAATACCCCACCAAAGAAACAAAATTGTCTCCAGACATCAAAATGTTGCAATACCCCCCCAAAGGCACAAATTCGCCTACAGACACCAAAAGGTTGCAACTTGCAATACCGCACCAAAGGAACAAATTCTCCTCCAAACGGCTAAAAGTTGCAATACCCCCAAAAAGGAAAAAATTCACTCCCAAATGGCAAAAGTTGCAATACCTCCCCTAAGCAACAAATTCGCCTCCAGACACCAAAAAATTACAATACTCCCCCAAAAGAACAAATTTCCTCCAAATGGCCAAAAGTTGCAATAGCTCCCCCAAAGGAACAAATTCGCCTCCAAACGGCCGAAAGATGCAATTCCGCACCAAAGGAACAAATTCGCCTCCAAATGGCCAAAAGCTGCAATACCCCCCCAAAGGAAAAAATTCACTCCCAAATGGCCATAAGTTGCAATACCCCCCTAACTGACGAAATTCGCCTCCAAATGGCCGAAAGATGCAATACCCCCCAAAGGAACAAAATTGCTCCCAAATGCCGAAAAGTTCCAATACCCCCCAAAGGAACAAATTCGACTCCAAACGGACGAAAGTTGCAATACCCCCCCAAAGGAACAAATTCGTCTCCACACGTCCAAACGTTGCAGTACCCCACCAAAGCAACAAATTCGCTACCAAATGGCCAAAAGTTGCAATACCCCCCCAAAGGAACAAATTCGCTCCCAAATGGCTGAAAGTTGCAATACCCCCAAAGGAAAAAATTTGCCTCCAGACATCCAAATGTTGCAATTCCCCCCAAAGGAACACATTTTCCTCCAGACACTCAAAACTTGAAATACCCCACCAAAGAAACAAAATTGTCTCCAGACATCAAAATGTTGCAATACCCCCCAAAGGCACAAATTCGCCTACAGACACCAAAAGGTTGCAACTTGCAATACCGCACCAAAGGAACAAATTCTCCTCCAAACGGCTAAAAGTTGCAATACCCCCAAAAAGGAAAAAATTCACTCCCAAATGGCAAAAGTTGCAATACCCCCCAAAGGAAAAAATTAGCTTCCAGGCATCCAAAAGTTGCAATACCCCCCAAATCAACAAATTTTCTCCCAAATGGCCAAAATTGCATTACAACCCAAAGGAAAAAATTTGCCTCCAGACACCCAAAAGTTGCAATTCCTCCAAAAAAGGAAGAAATTTGCTCCCAAATGGCCAAAAGTTGCAATAACCCCCAAAGCAACAAATTCGCTCCTAAATGGCAAAAAGTTGCAATACCCCCACAATGGAACAAATTCACTCCCGAATGGTCAAATGTTGCAATTCCCCCCAAAAGGAAAAAATTTTCCTCCAGACACTCAAAAGTTGCAATACCCCACGAAAGGAACAAAATTGCCTCCAGATGTCAAAATGTTGCAATACCCCCCCAAAGGCACAAATTCGCCTACAGACACCAAAAGGTTGCAATACCGCACCAAAGGAACAAATTCGCTTCCAAACGGCCGAAAGTTGCAATACCCCCTAAAGGAAAAAATTCACTCCCAAATGGCAAAAGTTGCAATACCTCCCCAAAGCAACAAATTCTCCTCCAGACACCAAAAAATTACAATACTCCCCCAAAAGAACAAATTTCCTCCAAATGGCCAAAAGTTGCAATAGCTCCCCCAAAGGAACAAATTCGCCTCCAAACGTTCGAAAGATTCAATTCCGCACCAAAGGAACAAATTCGCCTCCAAATGGCCGAAAGTTGCAATTCCCCCAAAAGGAAAAAATTTTCCTCCAGACACTCAAAAGTTGCAATACCCCACCAAAGGAACAAAATTGCCTCCAGACGTCAAAATGTTGCAATACCCCCCCAAAGGCACAAATTCGCCTACAGACACCAAAAGGTTGCAATACCGCACCAAAGGAACAAATTCGCCTCCAAACGGCCGAAAGTTGCAATACCCCCTAAAGGAAAAAATTCACTCCCAAATGGCAAAAGTTGCAATACCTCCCCAAAGCAACAAATTCTCCTCCAGACACCAAAAAATTACAATACTCCCCCAAAAGAACAAATTTCCTCCAAATGGCCAAAAGTTGCAATAGCTCCCCCAAAGGAACAAATTCGCCTCCAAACGGCCGAAAGATGCAATTCCGCACCAAAGGAACAAATTCGCCTCCAAATGGCCGAAAGCTGCAATACCCCCCCAAAGGAAAAAATTCATTCCCAAATGGCCATAAGTTGCAATACCCCCCTAACGGAAGAAATTCGCCTCCAAATGGCCGAAAGATGCAATACCCCCCAAAGGAACAAAATTGCTCCCAAATGGCGAAAGGTTCCAATACCCCCCAAAGGAACAAATTCGACTCCAAACGGACGAAAGTTGCAATACCCCCCCAAAGGAACAAATTCGTCTCCACACGTCCAAACGTTGCAGTACCCCACCAAAGCAACAAATTCACTCCCAAATGGCCAGAAGTTGCAATACCCCCCCAAAAAAACAAATTCGCTCCCAAATGGCCGAAAGTTGCAATACCCCCAAAGGAAAAAATTTGCCTCCAGAAATCCAAATGGTGCAAAACCCCCAAAGGAACAAATTCGCCCCCAAATGTCCAAAAGTTGCAATACCCCCCAAAGGAAAAAATTTACCTCCAGACGTCCAAAAGTTGCAATACACTCCCAAAACAACAAATTTGCTCCCAAATGGCCAAAAGCTGAAATACCCCCCAAGGGAACAAATTCGCCTCAAAACGGCCAAAAGTTACAATACCACCCCAAAGAAACAAAATCTCTCCCAAAGTGCCAAATGTTGCAATACCCACCAAGGAAAAAATTTGCCTAAAGATACCCAAAAGTTGCAATACCCCCCAAAGAAACAAATTCGCTTCTAAGCGGCCAAAATTTGCAATACCCTCTCCCCAAAGGAACAAATTCGCCTTCAGACGGCTAAAAATTGCAATACACTCCCAAAGGAACAAATTCGCTGCCAAATGGCCAAATTTTGCAATACCCCCCATAAGGAAAAAATTCGCCTCCAGACACCCAAAAGTTGCAATACCCCCCAAAGGAACAAATTCGCCACTAAATGGCCAAAAGTTGCAATTCCCCCACAAAGCAACAAATTTGCTCCCAAATGGCCAAACGTTGCAATACCCCCCCAAAGGAACAAATTCGTCTCCAGACAATCAAAACTTGCAAAACCCCCCAAGGAAAAAATTTGCCTCCAAACGGCCGAAAGTTGCAATACACCCCCCAAGGAAAAAATTTGCCTCCAAATGGCCGAAATTTGCAATACCCCCCAAAAGGAACAAATTTGCATCCAGACACCAAAAAGTTCCAATACTCCCCCAAAAGAACAAATTTGCTCCCAATTGGTCAAAAGTTGCAACACCCCCCCAAAGGAACAAATTCGCCTCCAGACTCCCAAAAGTTGCTATAACCCCCAAAGGAACAAATTTGCTTCCAAATTGCCAAAAGTTGCAATACCCCCCCAAAAGAACAAATTCGCCTCCAAACGGCTGAAAGTTACAATACCCCACTAAAGGAACAAATTTGCTCCCAAATGGCCAAATGTTGAAATACCCCCCAAAGGAAAAAATTCGCTTCCAGACACCCAAAAGTTTCAATACCCCCCAAAGGAACAAATTTGCTCCCAAATGGCCAAAAGTTGCAATACCCTGCCAAAGGAACAAATTCCTCTCCACACAGCCAAACGTTACAATACTTCCAAAGGAAAATATTGGTAACAAATGAGCCAAAGTTGAAATACCCCCCCAAAAGAATAAATTTGCCTCCAAACGGCCGAAAGTTACAATACCCCACCAAAGGAACAAATCTGCTCCCAAATGGCCAAAACTTGCAATACAACCCAAAAGGTAAAAAATTGCCTCCAGAATTCCAAAAGTTGCAATCCCCCCAGGAATAAATTTGCCTCCAGAGAGCGAAAAGGTGCAATACCCCCCAAATCAACAAATTTACTCCCAAATGACCAAAAGTTGCAATAAACCCCAAAGGAACAAATTCGCCTACAGACACCAAAAGTTGCAATACCCCCCTAAAGGAAAAAAATTGCCTTCAAATGGCCGAAAGTTGCAATACCCCCCCAAAGGAAGAAATTCGTTCCCAAATGCCCAAAAGTTGTAATACCCTCCCAAAGAAACAAATTCGCTTCCAGTCAATCAAAAGTTGCAATACCCCCCCAAAGGAAAAAATTTGCCTCCAAACAGCCAAAAGTTACAATACCCCCCAAAGGAACAAATTTGCTCCCAAATGGCCAAAAGTTGCAATACCCCCCAAAGGAAAAAATTCGCTTCCAGACATTTAAAGTTTGCAATACCCCCCAAAAGGAACAAATTCGCCTCCAGACACCCAAAAGTTCCAATACTCCCCCAAAAATACAAATTTGCTCCCAATTGGTCAAAAGTTGCAATACCCCCCCAAAGGAACAAATTCGCCTCCAGACACCCAAAAGTTGCTATACCCCCCAAAGGAACAAATTTGCTCCCAAATGGCCAAAAGTTGCAATACCCCCCAAAAAGAACAAATTCGCCTCCAAACGGCCGAAAGTTACAATACCCCACCAAAGGAACACATTTTCTCCCAAATGGCCAAAAAATGCAATACCCCCCAAAGGAAAAAATTCGCTTCCAGACACCCAAAGTTTGAAATACCCCCCAAAAGGAACAAATTAGCCTCCAGACACCCAAAAGTTCCAATACTCCGCCAAAAGAACAAATTTGCTCCCAATTGGTCAAATGTTGCAATACCCCCCAAAGGAAAAATTTCGCTACCAGACACCCAAAAGTTGCAATACCCCCCAAAGAAACAAATTTGCTAACAAATGGGTAAAAGTTGCAATACCCCCCCAAAAGATCAAATTCGCCTCCAAACGGCTGAAAGTTACAATACCCCATCAAAGGAACAAATTCGCCTCCAGAAAGCCAAAAGTTCCAATACTCCCCCAAAAGAACAAATTTGCTCCCAATTTGTCAAATGTTGCAATACCACCCCAAAGGCACAAATTCGCCTCCAAACTGCCGAAAGTTACAAAACCCCCTAAAGGAACAAATTTGCTAACAAATGGGTAAAAGTTGCAATACCCCCCCAAAAGAACAAATTCGCCTCCAAACAGCTGAAAGTTACAATACTCCATCAAAGGAACAAACTTGCTCCCAAATGGCCAAAAGTTGCAATACCCCCCCAAAGGAAAAAATTAGCTTCCAGGCATCCAAAATTTGCAACTCCCCCCAAATCAACAAATTTGCTCCCAAATGGCCAAAATTGCAATACAACCCAAAAGGAAAAAAATTGCCTCCACACGTCCAAATGTTGCAACCCCCCCAGGAACAAACTTGCCTCCAGACAGCCACAAGGTGCAATACCACCCAAAAGGAACAAATTCTCTCCCAAATGGCCAAATGTTGTAGTTCCCCCCCCAAAGAAAAAAATTTGCCTTCAGACACCCAAACGTTGCAATACCCTCCCAAAGAAACAAATTCGCTCCCAAATTGCCAAAAGTTGCAATACCCCCCCAAAGGAAAAAATTTGCCTCCAGACACCCAAAAGTTGCAATACCTCTAAAAAGGAAGAAATTTGCTGCCAAATGGCCAAAAGTGGCAATACCCCCCAAAAAGAACCAATTCGCCTCCAAACGGCCGAAAGTTACAAAACTCCATCAAAGGAACAAATTTGCTCCCAACTGGCCAAAAGTTGCAATACCCCTCCAAAGGAACAAATTCGCTTCCAGACACCCAAAAGTTGCAATACAACCCAAAGGAAAAAATTTGCTTCCAAATGGGCAAAAGTTGCAATACCCCTCCAAAAGAACAAATTCGCCTCCAAACGGCCAAAAGTTACAATACCCCACCAAAGGAACAAATTTGCTCCCAAATGGCCAAATGTTGCAATACCCCCCGAAAGGAAAAAATTCGCTTCCAGACACCCAAAAGTTGCAATACCCCCCAAATCAACAAATTTGCTCCCAAATGGCGAAAAGTTGCAATACCCCCCCAAAGGAACAAATTCCTCCCCACACGTCCAAAGTTGCAATACCTTCCCAAAGGCAAAAATACGCCTCCAAACGGCCAAAAGTTGCAATACCCCCCCAAAGGAACAAACTTGCTTCTATATGGCCAAAACTTGCAATATCCCCCAAAAGAAAAAAAAAATTCCCTCCAGACATCCAAATGTTGTAACCACTTGCCCAAAGGAACAAATTTGCCCCCAGACAGCCAAAAGGTGCAATGCCACCCCAAAGGAATAAATTAGCTCCCAAATGGCCAAATGTTGCATTTAACCGCCAAAGGAAAAAAATCGCATCCAGACACCCAAAAGTTGCAAAACCCTTCACCCCAAAGAAACAAATTCGCTCCCAAATGGCCAAAAGTTGCAATACCACCCCAAAGAAACAAATTCGCTCCCAAATGGCCAAAAGTGGCAATACCCCCCCAAAGGAAAAAAATTGCATCCAGACATCCAAAACTTGCAATACCCCCCCAAAGGAAGAAATTTGGTCCCAAATAGCCAAAAGTTGCAATAACCCCCAAAGGAACAAATTCACCTCCAAACAGTCGAAAGTTGCAATACCCCCCAAAGGAACAAATTCACCTCCAAACAGTCGAAAGTTGCAATACCACCCAAAGGAACAAATTCACCTCCAAACGGACGAAAGTTGAAATACCCGCCCAAAGGAACAAATTTGCTTCTAAACAGCCGACAGTTGCAATACCCCCCCAAAGGAACAAATTCACTCCCAAATGACCAAATGTTGCATTTCCCCCCCAAAAGGAACACATTTTCCTCCAGACACCCAAAAGTTGCAATACCCCACCAAAGAAACAAAATTGCCTCCAGACGTCCAAATGTTGCAATACCCCCCCAAAGAAACAAATTTGCCTACAGACACCAAAAAGTTGCAATATCCCCCCAAAGGAACAAATTCGCCTCCAAATGGCCAAAAGTTGCAGTACCCCCCAAAGGAACAAATTCGCCACTAAACGGCCGAAAGTTGAAATACCCCCCCAAAGCAACAAATTTGCTACCAAATGGCCAAAAGTTGCAATACCCCCCAAAGGAACAAATTTGCCTCCAGACACCCAAAAGTTTCAATTCCCACCAAAGGAACAAATTTGCTCCCAAATGGCCAAATGGTGCAATACCCCCCCAAAGGAAAAAAATTCCTCTCCATACGTCCAAAAGTTGCAATACCACCCCAAAAGCACAAACTCGCCTCCAAACGGCTGAAAGTTGGAGTACCCCCCCAAAGGAAATAATTTGCCTCCAGACGTCCGAATGTTGCAACCCCCCCCACTCGAACCGCATAGGAAACAATGGGAGGCAATCACAAACACATAAAAACACCTAGAAAACACCCTCAAAGGTGTCCAAAGGGTGACAAACAACTCACAACACAACACAAACACATGGAAAAGTGACAAGAACAAATTCTCATGCGAAAACAAAACAGCGTTGCGAGGAAAAAGAGGAGGAGACACAGATATATGAGTATATGCAAGGGAACATCGATGCCATTACTGTGCAACTTGAGCCTTGCTCATTTTAGGCTTCCAATCTGGATAAATTGCCTGAGCTCGCCACGTACGCCTTGGGGATCTTGTCATGTCCTGCAGCCAGCGTTCTCTCGGAACCTGTCTTCAGTGCTGCTGGGGGTCTGCTGACAGATAAGCACACGCGTCTGTCCACTGACAATGTGGACATGGCTCTCAGAGGACTTTTCTTCCCCTGGGTCATCCAGGGGAGGCGAAAGGCACGCGTATTTTTGAGAGTGCTTCATGCAAAGCATCTTTTTCATTTTGAAAAGGGGGATCAACTGATGCCAGTCAAGTGGGGTGTGTGTGGCCCAATTAGTGGAAACGAGGGAGACTGTGGTTGGAGTCCCCTCGCTGTGTTTCTAAAAGAACCAAGATGAACAAGTCTTGGCTCTCAGAGGACTTTTCTTCCCCTGGGTCATCCAGGGGAGGCGAAAGGCACGGGTATTTTTGAGAGTGCTTCATGCAAAGCATCTTTTTCATTTTGAAAAGGGGGATCAACTGATGTCAGTCAAGTGGGGTGTGTGTGGCCCAATTAGTGGAAACGAGGGAGACTGTGGTTGGAGTCCCCTCGCTGTGTTTCTAAAAGAACCAAGATGAACAAGCCATGGCTCTCAGAGGACTTTTCTTCCCCTGGGTCATCCAGGGAGGGTGAAAGGCACGCGTATTTTTGAGAGTGCTTCATGCAAAGCACCTTTTTCATTTTCAAAAGGGGGGTCAACTGATGACAGTCAAGTGGGGTGTGTGTGGCCCAATTAGTGGAAACGAGGGAGACTGTGGTTGGAGTCCCCTCGCTGTTTTTTACATGATTTTCGAAGTGAATGACATGCCTAAGAGGTTTAGTTTCAGCATCTCAAACTTGTTGGCTACAGAAAGGCTGCCTTTACACCCTTTTGTCACCAAGGATTTTCGAGACCTTATGCCCATTACAGTGCCCCAAGAGCCGATGGCCATTTGCCACTCCTTCTCCAAGAAAGGGGTGCCCGCGCTAACACAGCAGGTCGCACACAACATCACCGCTTCCTTGAGAAACTCTGTGTGTGACAGGGTGCATTTCACCACAGATACTTGGAACAGTAAGCATGGACAGGGGCGTTATATGTCGCTGACTGGGCACTGGGTAACTATGGTGATAGATGGAGAAGTGTCTGCTGTACAAGTCTTTTCGTCCCCACGAGTTGTGTGTTTCAATCCTTCCTCTGTATGTACAAGTTCCTCCACTGCTTCTGCCTCATCAACCTCGTGTTGTTCCTGCACCTCAGCCCAAACCCTGTGTGGTCAGGCCACCCTTCCTTGTAACTGCGCCCAAGGAATCCCACACACCTCCTTACTATGCTGGCAGCAGAGCTCAAGGCCATAAGGCGGTCAAATGTTTACTTTGAAATGTAGGGGAAATGTGAGACACCGCTGAGGAGTTGTGGACGGTTAGCTCTGTAGAGTGAGACCGAGTTTCATCAATGGTTTTCTCCACTCAACCATCAGCCAGGGAATGCCGGGTGCGACAATGATGCAAAACAGTCTGCGGCCCTTCTTCAGGGCAATGTGACACACGTGCCTTGTATGCCTCACGTGTTGAATCCAAATCTGCAGCAATTTTTAAAACACTATCCCAGCCTACATGTCCGTCTGTCGAGGGCACGGTGTAACGCCTGCCTGGATCGACACACTCAGACGGGCGGTAAAGGATAGGCTAGAGGGAACCCACTCACCAAGCTGGAGCCCCAGAACCCTGAAACCCTTTAACCCCTATAGAGTGATTTTGAATGACACAGGTCCCAAGTTGATCAATACCTGTCGAAGGCTGCAGTTCCAGAGAATAGTAGTTATTCAGGGTCAAAACATTAATTGAGGAAGAGGAACAGAATGGGAGGGACAGGACTTAATCAGAAAACAAGCAGAGGTGAAATGCAAATCGGCCAACAAGGTACCTAAACAGCAAGCAGGAAAAGTAGTCAGGTAACAAGCACACAAACTCATAAAACTAAACTGGGGGTAACAGTAACCAGAGGTTCATAGCTATGTCTGGCAGTGGTCTTCAGACAGGAGGGGCCTAAAAAAGGGTGTTGTGTCTTCCCATTGGTTGTAGCTGAATGATGGTACTTCATCTGTGAGATACCCACCACCTGCATTCAGCCATTGGTTCTGCATATGTCAAGGTAACGCAGCCCAGTGGGTGAGCATAACCTGCGTCCACCTGCGCCGCTGGCTATGCACGAAAGGAACATGTTGTTACCTTGCGACAGGAGTACAAATTGACGTAGCGGACTACGGTGGTGACTTAACAGCCGTGTGCGGCAATGATGCAAACATGGCAGCGTGCCTTCGTCAGGCCAATGTGAGACACGTGACTTGTATGGCTCACGTGTTTAATCTGATTCTCCAGCAATTTTTAAAACAACATCCTGGCCTACATGGCCTTGTACAGCGGGCACACTCGCTATGTGCTCACTTCCATCGTTCGCACCCAGTAGCTCAACAATTTTCATCGCTCCTGAAGTCTTAAGGTCTGGCGCTTAAACGTCTGAAATGCGATGTTCCGACACGCAGGAATTTGAATCTGCACATGTTGCAGCGTCTGTGGCAGCACTGCAGAGCCCAGCTGAAATACGTTATGATGTATACCCTGGGCTAACTTGATCCAGAGGTGGTGCAGATCACACTTCTGGAGTGGTGTCAGATCAAGGACATATGCACCGTTCTACACAGTTTACAAATGTCGACGCAGATGTTTAACACTGGCGATGACATTATCAGCGTGACAATTTTGGTCATCTACATGATGGAGCACACTGTAAGCATTATTCGGAGTCAGGTGTTGGTCCAAGAGGAAGGGAGGAAGTACTGGAGGAGTTATATGCGGAAGGGATAACAAGATCTACAAGGTCCAGACGGTCAGCAGCACCTTGGCGGCAGTCATGGTACGGTGGGGGAGAGGGATTATCAAGGGCGCATAGTATCAGCAAAACAGTTGAGGAAGGTGCAGGAGCCCAGGAAGAAATGGAGGACGAACTGGCGATGGGCATGGAAGACTCAGCAGATAAGTGAGAGCTTGCTCACATTTCGGTTGTGCGAGGTTGTGGGGAGAAGGCAGAGGAAGGAGGCACGATTCTCACCTCTCCGCCACCAACACACCAAGAACTTGGTCCTCCTGGATACTCAAGACATATGAGCGCCTTCTTGCTGCACCACCTACAACATGACCCTCGGATTGTACGAATACCAAGTCATGCTGACTACTGGGTTGCCACACTGTTAGATCCCCGGTACAAGACAAAATTTGGCGAAATAACTCCTGCCATAGAAAGGGACACATGTATGCAGGAGTATCAGCAGAAGGTGTTACGCAATCTTTCATCTGCTTTTCCACTAAACACCAGTGGTGCACAGAGTGAATCTCAACGCTTTTTCATCGATAGGAGGAAATGGTCTTAATTGTCCACATCTGAGGGACCGAGGGCTGGCTGCTGTGCTGAGACAGCGTTGAGTACGGTGTCTCTGCAGAGTTGCATTTTTGGTCATATACAAACTGAGTTGAAAAAGGACAGATGCTGGTGGAAAGGGGAACAGGTGTGTTGGAAAGGTTAAAAAAGTTTGTGTCCGTGGGTTTGGTGGTTAAGCAACAGTAACATTTGCTGAAGAAGCAACATCTGGTATGGTGGGACTGGCAGATTTGGATAAGGTGGTATATACTATGTTACCGCTATATAAAAATTATTAAGAAGAAAAGAAAGAGAAAGGTAGATATCCCAATCGCCATTCGGTGTCCACTGTGCTCACAGATGGAAAAGGAGAGGTTGGCAACTGGAAGGTTAGGTGGAGGATACAGAGCTGTGTGGCTATGAAACTAATAGTAGCCTGAACTGAGTTAGACGCCACTCGGATCTGGAGACTGGGAGCCCTGTTAGCGTCACAGGGTCCACACGACCACCCAGCCCCGGAACTCACTGTTAACAACACAGGGGCCATTGGGTACGCTGTCCGTGTGCGTAGGGGACACATCTGTGGACAGTAGGCGCATCAGCAGCAGCAGGCCTGTTTATGCCACTGGGCTGCACTAGCAGGACTGAAAGGACAGGAGCTGTTGTTAAACGTTCTGCGTTACCAACTGTGGTGGCGGCCTGCATCGATGCCCTCTCCCTGCCTACCTCTGGCCTAAAGCCGCAATGGGTTCAACACATGGAGGTGTGCTCTTTCGGAGCATAATAGAAGACTGGGCACCTTCTTGTTGGCTATAGTTATATAGTTTTATAGTTTGCTATAAATTTTGCGTAGCAAAATGAGCAGGAGGGTGTATTGCAGAGGTACTGGAAATAGCTTGGCACCAGTGTGGCACAAATGGAGTACAACAGCCACTTTTTGGATGCCACTAACTGGCAGCACTCTTTTAAATTAAAATGGCTTTACAAAAATGTGCAGGAGGGTGTAGTGCAGAGGTGCTAGAAATAGCTTGGCACCAGTGTGGCACAAATGGAGTACAACAGCCACTTTTTGGATGACACTAACTGGCAGCACTCTTTTAAATTAAAATGGCTTTACAAAAATGTGCAGGAGGGTGTAATGTAGAGGTGCTAGAAATAGCTTGGCACCAGTGTGGCACAAATGGAGTACAACAGCCACTTTTTGGATGCCACTAACTGGCAGCACTCTTTTAAATTAAAATGGCTTTACAAAAATGTGCAGGAGGGTGTAATGTAGAGGTGCTAGAAATAGCTTGGCACCAGTGTGGCACAAATGGAGTACAACAGCCACTTTTTGGATGCCACTAACTGGCAGTATTTTTTGCTATTATTATAGCTTATTAAAAACAGAGCAGGAGGGTGTAATGCAGAGGTGCTAGAAATAGCTTGGCACCAGTGTGGCAAATGGAGTACAACAGCCACTTTTTGGATGCCACTAAGTTTCCTCAGTGTTTGCTAGTATAATAGCTTAGTAAAAATGAGTTTGAGGGTGCAATGCAGAGGTGCTGCAAATATCTTTGCACCAGTGAGACAATAATGAAGTCCAACAGCCACTTTTAGGATGCCACTCAGTTTCCTCAGTGTTTGCTAGTATAATAGCTTAGTAAAAATGAGTTTGAGTGTGCAAGGCAGTGGTGCCGCAAATAGCTTTGCACCAGTGGGACAAAAAAGAAGTCCAACAGCCACTTTTAGGATGCCACTAAGTTTCCTCAGTGTTTGCTAGTATAATGGCTTAGTAACAATGAGCTTGAGTGTGCAATGCAGAGGTGCTGCAAATAGATTTGCACTAGTGATGAGCGAGTATGCTTGTTACTACTCGGTACTCACACGAGTATCACTGTACTCGGGCTACTCGGCGGGGACCGAGTAATCTCGCGATACTCGTGCTGTACTCGTGGTCTTCATCCCTGCATGTTGGCGCTCTTTTGAGAGCCAGCCCTCATGCAGGGATTGGCTGGCAGACCACTGCAATGCCACAGCCCTGTTAGTTGTGGAATTGCAGTGATTGGCCGGCCCGCACAGCGTGACCGAGCCTTTATACCGGCAGGCGCGCTGTGCTCTGCTCACAGCCATCCAGACAGTCAGTGCAGGGAGAGGGTTGCTGCTTCAGGGAAAGGTTTGCGGCCCTTTATAGTTAGTTCCGGAGCAGGGCTGCAAACAGTGTGACCAAAAGTCCTTCTCAGGACATACAATAAGTTGTATACAGGCAGGCAGGGAATAGCCAGGTCGGAGTACAGTAGCAGAGTCCTTCTCAGGACTATTGTTGCTATATACAGGCAGGGTATAGCCAGGTCGGAATACAGGCTAGTGACCAGAAGAGTCCTTGTCAGGACTATTGTAGCAGTATACAGGCAGGCAGGCAGGCAGGGTATATAGCCATTCCTAGTGGTGACCGTATACCAGCCTTCATCATATCTGGGGATGGTGTACACAGTCTAAAAGAGTCCAGATAGTGTCAGACTTCTCAGTAATTGTCGCTCCTAAAAACCTGTTAGGTTCTTAGTGCGTCCGTGCTTGCATTTAAAAACCGCACGTGTGTGCCTGTCGGTGGCAGCGTACAGGTGCACTTGTGTGCGTTTTTCACAAACTATTATATAACGCACAAGTGTAGTGTATAATACACGTCAGTCAGCAGTGGCTGATAGTGTCAGACTTCTCAGTAATTGTCGCTCCTAAAAACCTGTTAGGTTCTTATTGCGTCCGTGCTTGCATTTAAAAACTGCACGTGTGTGCCTGTCGGTGGCAGCGTACAGGTGCACGTTTTGCACAAACTATTATATAACGCACAAGTCTAGTGAATAATACACGTCAGTCAGCAGTGTCTGATAGTGTCAGACTTCTCAGTAATTGTCGCTCCTAAAAACCTGTTAGGTTCTTATTGCGTCCGTGCTTGCATTTAAAAACCGCACGTGTGTGCCTGTCGGTGGCAGCGTACAGGTGCACGTTTTGCACAAACTATTATATAACGCACAAGTCTAGTGAATAATACACGTCAGTCAGCAGTGTCTGATAGTGTCAGACTTCTCAGTAATTGTCGCTCCTAAAAACCTGTTAGGTTCTTATTGCGTCCGTGCTTGCATTTATAAACCGCACGTGTGTGCCTGTCGGTGGCAGCGTACAGGTGCACTTTTGTGCGTTTTTCACAAACTATTATATAACGCACAAGTGTAGTGTATAATACACGTCAGTCAGCAGTGTCTGATAGTGTCAGACTTCTCAGTAATTGTCGCTCCTAAAAACCTGTTAGGTTCTTATTGCGTCCGTGCTTGCATTTAAAAACTGCACGTGTGTGCCTGTCGGTGGCAGCGTACAGGTGCACGTTTTGCACAAACTATTATATAACGCACAAGTCTAGTGAATAATACACGTCAGTCAGCAGTGTCTGATAGTGTCAGACTTCTCAGTAATTGTCGCTCCTAAAAACCTGTTAGGTTCTTATTGCGTCCGTGCTTGCATTTAAAAACCGCACGTGTGTGCCTGTCGGTGGCAGCGTACAGGTGCACGTTTTGCACAAACTATTATATAACGCACAAGTCTAGTGAATAATACACGTCAGTCAGCAGTGTCTGATAGTGTCAGACTTCTCAGTAATTGTCGCTCCTAAAAACCTGTTAGGTTCATATTGCGTCCGTGCTTGCATTTAAAAACCGCACGTGTGTGCCTGTCGGTGGCAGCGTCAGGCTCCATATTGTCCCTAGATAGAGATGTGCATGAGGGCCTCAAAACATTGTTCCCATTGCAAAGGAGCGGGTCTCCTGTCGTTGTAATGCCCATTCTGAAAGAATGGGCGAAAAAATTTACCACTGGGGGTATACCTGAAACAACGGCCTAACTATTGTAACGGTCATCATGATGGCGCATGAGGAGAAGGAGGAGCAGTCCAGCGATTAGCCAAAGTCCAGAAGTGTGTTACCATGGGTGAGTGGAGGTACATGGCAAATTCCCGTTACAAACTTTAAATTCCGCTGTCATTTGCTGGTGGTGTGGTGAAGTCTGGCCCAATCCAACCCTTGTTCATCTTGATCAGAGTCAGCCTGTCAGCATTTACAGTTGACAGGCGGGTGCGTTTATCTGTAATGATTCCACCTGCGGCGCTAAAAACACGCTCTGACAAAACGCTAGCGGCAGGGCAGGCCAGGACTTCCAAGGCGTAGAGAGCCAATTCATGCCACGTGTCCAGCTTGGATACCCATTAATTGTAAGGCACAGAGGAATGTCGGAGTACAGTTGTTTGATCTGCAAGGTACTCCTTGAGCATCTGGGCAAACTTAGGATTTCTTGTGGCACTACCCCGCACCTCAGGGGCTGTGGTATGTGAGGGGCTGAGAAAACTGTCCCACATCTTAAAGACTGTTCCCCTACCTCTGGCGGATTGGACTTGTGCCCCTCTCGGCTGTACGCCTTGGTTGTCCACTGATTCCTGACCTATGCCGCTAGCGTTTTGTGAGGGGAATGCTTTGCCTACTTCCGTGACTATGGCCTTCTGGAACTGCTGCATTTTGCCTGACCTCTCCGCCTCGGGAATAAGAGACATAAAGTTCTCCTTTTAGCGTGGGTCTAACAGTGTTACCAACCAGTAATGATTGTCGGCCAAGATGTTCTTAACGCGAGGGTCACGAGACAGGCAGCTTACCATAAAGTCAGCCATGTGTGCCAGACTCTTAACAGCCATCACTTCAGTATCCTGACCAACACGATGACTGAACATGCTGTCCTCCTCCTCCTCCTCCTCCTCATCATCATCTACCCTGTCCTCTGGCCAGCCACGCTGAACCGAGGATATGACTGCATGTCATATCCTCAATTTGGCCAGAGAGTTGCTCCATGTCTTCATCCTCCTCCTCGTCATAGTCCTCCACTGCACGTTGTGATGAGACTAGGCTGGGCTGTGTGTTATCACCCACACCCACTACTGTTTCTTGCTCAAACTCATCGCGCTCCGCCTGCAATGCATCATGGTTGTTTATTGAGCAGAGACCATTTTAGTAGGCAGAGAAGCGGTATGATGACGCTAATAATGTCGTCATCGCCGCTCACCATCTTGGTGGAGTCCTCAAAATTTTGGCGGATGGTACATAGGTCGGACATCCATCTCCACTCCTCAGGTGTTATGTGTGGAGTTTGACCCATTTCCCGACGGCCTAGGTGATGCAGGTACTCAACAACTGCCCTCTTCTGCTCACATATCCTGACCAATATGTGCAGAGTTGAATTCCAACGCGTGGGGACATCACACACCAGTTTGTGAGCCGGAAGATGCAAATGACGCTGAAAGACGGCAAGGCCGGCTGAAGCAGTAGCTGACTTTCGAAAATGTGCAGACAGGCGGCGAACGTTTACCAGCAGATCAGACAGCTCTGGGTATGACTTTAGAAACCGCTGAACCACGAGGTTGAGCACATGGGCCACGCATGGAACATGTGTCAGCTGGCCTCGCCTCAAAGCCGCCACCAGGTTCCGGCCATTGTCACACACAACCTTTCCTGGCTTTAGGTTCAGAGGTGTGAGCCAGTGATCTGCCTGCTGTTTCAGAGCTGTCCACACCTTTTCTGCATTGTGGGGTTTGTCACCTATGCAGATTAGCTTCAGCACAGCCTGTTGCCGCTTCGCCGAGGCAGTGCTGCAGTGCTTCTTTGTCGCCCTGGACAAGCCAGGGGCCACAGAGCACAGCACTTACACACCCCACACTCCCTGCAGGCATATCATAGTCAAAACACAAAATCCTTGTTGCCTTCCCCAGGGGCTGTTGTCCACACCAGGGGGTGGAGCCAGGCGGTTGGTCTCCACCCACCAAGGAGGAGGGAAAACACAGGCAGTGAGAGTTAAGCTAAGGAAGTGGAAGGAGGAAAGTAGTAGAGAGGAGAAAAGTGACAGCAAAGAGCCTGAAGTTGGTCCGGGTGTGTGGCCCGGACAGGACAGCAAGGTTGGCAGGATGTGGTGACCGTTTGCAGTGGAGGCCGATTGGAGTCTGCCGTAAGGACCGTGGACGGGTGGTGACCCGGCCGTACCGGACCGGTATACAAAGAGAAGCCAGCACCATTGGCAGGGGCCTTTCGGATCCCGGCAAGGCTTGGTGTCGCCGTGAATTTGCCAAATCCGTTAGTGAAGGGGACCTCAGGGTTTCCAAACAGCCAAGTCCCGATAGAAGGCAACCGTCCAACCGTGAAGGGGAGACACCGCCACCGCCAAGGGCAACCGTCTCCCAGGGCCAGCGCCTGTGGGCAAAAGGGGCTCCTCCGGCCCATATCCAGGTCGGGGAGCGGGTTACCGGTGGGAAACCATCACTACCAACACTGAACTTAGGTGCAGGGAGAGACAGTCATCACTAACCTGCAGGGAGGAACAACCGCAGCCGTCCGAGGGACCCGTCCATCCAGCCACTTGTTTTACCGTGAACTGTGTCATCATCATTGGGCTGAGTGAGTACCTCCGTGCCGTGCAGCACAGCGCTGCCCCTGCGACCCTGCACCTCATCAGGCCCCGCAACCCGCCTGTCATCCATCTCTACCCCATCACCGGGCCCCGGGACAACCAACCCCCCTACCCACGGAGGGGAGAAATAACAACAAAGTTGCTCCCTGTCACAGGCTCCCGGGATCCCCGTCCAGAGCAGTGGTGGTGTCCACACAATCACCACAACCGTGGGTGGCGTCACGGACAATATCCCCAAAACCCAAATGACCCCTTTTCACTCACGGGCGATGAGCGCCGCTCGAGTCCCCGGGATCCGGCCATCGCTCGAGCCGCCGAGCAGCAGCAGCCGTAGAGCAGCGGCAGCCGGACCCGAGCAGTGGGAGAGCGCAGCGTCCCCTCCTCCGCCCGCGACACTTCCAGCTTGGGACTGGTGTGGAGGGTAAAGTGGATGAGGATGCGCAGGAGGAGGAGAAGGCTGAGGAGCATGACATTCCGGAGCTGTAGAGTGTGGGTGAAACCCTGACTGAGGTAGGGCCAGCAAAACTTGGTGTGTGAAGGACGTGTTCCGTCCCTCGCTCAGACTGGGTCCCAGCTTCCACAATATTATCCCAGTGTGACGTCAACGAGATGTAGCGGCCTTGCCCACATGCACTTGTCCACGTGTCTGTGGTTAGGTGGATTTTGGCTGAAACAGCGTTGTTCAGGGCACGTGTGATGTTTTGTGACACGTGGTTATGCAATGCGGGGACGGCACACCGGGAGAAATAGTGGCGGCTGGGGACCGAGTAACGTGGGACAGCTGCCACCATCAGGTCGCGGAATGCTTCTGTCTCAACCAGCCTAAAAGGCAACATTTCCAGCGCAAGCAGTCGCGAAATGTTAGCATTTAGAAGTGTGGCATGTGGGGCGTTGGCAGTGTATTTGCGCCTGCGTTCAAAGGTTTACTGAATGGATAACTGAACGCTGCGCTGGGACAAGGACGTGCTTGATGATGGTGTTATTTCTGCGTGGGCAACTGCAGGTGCAGGGCCGGAGGAGGCTTGTTCGCGGGCAGCATGGACAGGGGATTGGCTCGCATGCACAACAAGCGAAGACGTAGCAGTGACATCAGCAAGCACTGCTCCTCGACTCTGTTGTACATCCCACAAAGTCGGGTGCTTGGCTGACATGTGCATGATCATGCTGGTGGTGGTCAGGCTGCTAGTTTTGGTACCCCTGCTGATGCTGGCACGGCAGGTGTTGCAAATGGCCTTTTTAGAATCATCTGGAGCCAACTTAAAAAACTGCCAGACTCGGGAAGACCTAACATTTGTACAGGCACCTTGTGTCGTGTTGTTCCGGGGAACAGTTGCCTGACGTCTGCCTGGGGCCACCACCCTGCTTCTTACTGCCTGTTGGGATGCTACGCCTCCCTCCCCCTGTGTACTGCTGTCCTCGCTCTGCATATCCTCCTGCCAGGTTGGGTCAGTTACTGGATCATCCACCACGTCGTCTTCCTCTTCCGCACCCTGCTCCTCCTGACTTCCTGACAATTGTGTCTCATTATCGTCCACCCCTTGTTGAGACACGTTGCCAACTTCGTGAAACGTGGCTGCTCAAATATTTGGGTATCTGTACATACAATCTCGTCATGGCCCACTTCAACAGGAGCTGGAGAGAGGCCAGAATGTGTGAATGGAAACGTGAACGAACAGCTCTTCCGAGTGTCCAAGTGTGGGATCAGTAATGTCCGTGGACGTGTACTCGGCCTGGTGGTAGGAAGGAGGATCAGGTTCTGAAATGTGCGGTGCAGTATCACGGCTACTGACACTTGACTTGACCGTATGGAAGACAGAGTGTTTGTGGTGGTGCCAATCTGACTGGAAGCATTATCCGCTATCCAACTAACAACCTGTTGACACTGGTCTTGGTTCAAGAGCAGTGTACTGCTGCGGTCCCCAAGAATTTGGGACAGGATGTGTGAGCGAGTAGATGTGGCCCTTTGTTGTGGCGAAATTAGAGCTTACACACGACCTCGGTCTCTGCCTGCACCACCATCACGTCCACTTCCTTGTTCGTTGACAACGCCCTTGCGCATTTTACAATGCTGTGCTGATGTGTATTCACTAGACTTGGGCGTTAAATCCAAGTTTTTGCAAAACGCACACAAGTGCAGCGGAAAGCTGCCACCAACAGGCACACACGTGCGATTTTTAAATGCAAGCACGGACGCACTAAGAACCTAACAGGTCTCTATCCAGGGACAACGTGGAGCCTCCCAATTTTTGGCTGCCCTGCCAAAGGGCTATACTACAATAGACCCACTTCCTTACAATAGGCACTTCAGGTTTACAGGCCCTCATGCACGTCTCTATCCAGGGACAACGTGGAGCCTCCCAATTTTTGGCTGCCCTGCCAAAGGGCTATACTACAATAGACCCACTTCCTTACAATAGGCACTTCAGGTTTACAGGCCCTCATGCACGTCTCTATCCAGGGACAACGTGGAGCCTCCCAATTTTTGGCTGCCCTGCCAAAGGGCTATACTACAATAGACCCACTTCCTTGCAATAGGCACTTCAGGTTTACAGGCCCTCATGCACGTCTCTATCCAGGGACAACGTGGAGCCTCCCAATTTTTGGCTGCCCTGCCAAAGGGCTATACTACAATAGACCCACTTCCTTGCAATAGGCACTTCAGGTTTACAGGCCCTCATGCACGTCTCTATCCAGGGACAACGTGGAGCCTCCCAATTTTTGGCTGCCCTGCCAAAGGGCTATACTACAATAGACCCACTTCCTTACAATGGGCACTTCAGGTTTACAGGCCCTCATGCACATCTCTATCCAGGGACAATGTGGAGCCTCCCAATTTTTGGCTGCCCTGCCTAAGGGCTATACTATAATACACCCACTTCCTTACAATGGGCACTTCAGGTTTACAGGCCCTCATGCACGTCTGTATGCAGGGGCATTGGTGAACCTCACAATTTTGGACTGCCCTGGCAAAGGAAAATACTACAAAGACTCACTTCCTCAAAATGGGCACATTAGACTCAGAGGCCTTTATGTACGTCTCTTCTCAGGGACATCGGAGTGCCACACAATGTTTTACGTAAAATCTTTCATGTAATAATCTCAAAAGGTAACATACATTAGCTCTATCTCACTATTGGGTATGTGCCCTTAACATTTCCGCCATGAAAATTCATTTTGGTGTCATTTTTGAAGGTTTTCTGGTGAGTCCGTAAAAATGGCGTAAAACGCGGACAAAATTGTTCTCAGCTGTGGCTTTTGAGTGATAAATGCTTCAAGGGATCTTCCCCATGCTGTTGCCATGTCATTTGAGCACTCTTCTGAGACTTTTGTGCCATTTTTAGGGTTTCTACATGCTGCCGGGGGTCATTTCACAAAAATACTCGGGTCTCCCATAGGATAACATTGGGCTCGGTGCTCGGGCCGAGTACACGAGTATCTTGGGATGCTCGGCCCGAGCCTCGAGCACCCGAGCTTTTTAGTACTCGCTCATCACTAATTTGCACCAGTGGGACACTAATGGAAGTCCAACAGCCACTTTTAGGATACCACTAAGTTTCCTCAGTGTTTGCTAGTATAATGGCTTAGTAACAATGAGCTTGAGTGTGCAATGCAGAGGTGCTGCAAATAGATTTGCACTAGTAGGACACTAATGGAAGTCCAATAGATATGAAGAATCCGGCACACTAATAAAAATGATTACAAAATTGCTTTTCTGAGAGTATTTTTATTGTGTTCTTGTGAGGGTATCAAGAAATACGAAAAAAAAAACCAAGTCCGACGTTTTGACCAAAACCTTTGGTCTTTTACAAGGACTCAAGGGGTTGTAGTATAGTGCGTATCGCATGGATTGGTCAATCGCATATATCTAGTATTCGTCACGCTTACAGAGCCTTAATACCCTCATATAGATGATAGAATGACAATCGTCCTCTTATCACCTTTGTTTTGAAAGATATATGGTAATGGTCACCTGACCATCCAAGTGGGAAGAGAAAATAACACCTCTTACGTCTCTATAGGAAATGGGATTGTAGGTAAAAGGAACGCCAGGCACTGAATAGGTCCATAAGTTTAAATGTATACGTCTTATGATCTGTAAGGGGAATTGCCTATTCTGTTGTAGGCAAGGAGCCTAAGATAAGTATAAAATGACACCCAAAGGGTGAGACTATTAGGGTATGGTCCTGAGTTTGGTCAGTGAGGCCTGTGTGCGTGGTCCTCGTGATCGCGGTGTCCGGAGGTGCCAGCTAAATATATGCTCCAAGAGTCAAAATAACCACATATTTTGGGGGGATTTCTGTACCTCACAAGATCTCCTTCTCTGCTCCCCTCTCATCTCTTCTTTCCACCATCGCATCCAAGATTTCTCCTGCACCTCCCCCATACTCTGGAATGCTTTGCCACAACACGTCAGACTCTTACCTACCTTGACAAGCTTCAAAAGGAACCTGAAGACCCACCTCTTCTGACAAGCCTACAACCTGCTGTAACCGTCAGTCTGATATAACGCCGCACGACCAGCTCTACCCTAACCTACTGTATCCTCACCTATCCCTTGTAGACTGTGAGCCCTCGCGGGCAGGGTCCTCTCTCCTCCTGTACCAGTCTGTGCCTTGTATTGTTTATGATTATTGTACTTGTCCCTATTATGTATACCCATTTCACATGTAAAGCGCTATGGAATAAATGGCGCTATAATAATAAATAATAATAATAATAATAATAAATGTGACAAGGCACATGCAGTTTGATACACACAAATGACAAAAGTCAAATCGCATTTCTTCCCTTCTCTCTACTTATTTGCTATACCATTAGATTAAATCATGATAAATATAGTTTCCAAATGGACGGGGAATGATAATGTTTGGGGGGGTTCTGGCAGCTCAGAGGCTCGGCAAATGGCAAACTGTATTCTGTTACAGCAATATGTGCTTTAAAAATCAAAACCCCACATACTGGGTATTGCTACACTTGGGAGAAAAAGAATAACTTATTGTGGGGTTTGTTTTCTCCTTTTAAGCCTTATAAAAATGAAAACTTTGGGGTTAAAACATATTTTATGGGAAAAAAATGAATGTAACTTTTTTCAGTTTGCTTTAATTCCGATGAAGCACTTGATGGGTTAACAAAGTTCCTGAATCCAGAACTGAATACTTTGAGGATGCAGTTTTATAAAATATACACCGCATGTTCCTCTACAAGTTCCTTTGAAGATTTTTTTGTAATGTGTGTGGATGAGATTAAATAAAATGTCATTCACTTTGCTGCCACTGTAATACACTACAGATATATTTATTTGCTGTGAAGCTCACACAGATGCAGGATACCTTAAAGGGAATCGTTAGTAGTTGTCTGACCACGCTCCCTCCTGTGATAAGCGGCTCACTGTCAATAGACTTAGTATATAGAGAGCATGTTGAGGTTGGGGGCAGGTTTCGGAGCTCTGCTTCATGCTATGTGTAAAAATTGTGTGCTACAACTGCTGCACAGAGGGAACTGTGATATATTATTGAATTCAGCATCTCTTTTCCTACATTATGCTACTCTCAGTAACAAATTCCCTTTAAGGAAGACATTGAGAGTAAAAAAAAAACCCACAAAATTAATTTACTAACATAAGACTAATTTTTTAAGAATTATACTCTATATTCTTGAATGTTGATGATTAGTAATTACCGTATTTTTCGCTTTTTTAAGACGCACTGGATTATAAGACGCATTCCAAACTTAGACATAAAAAAAGGTAAAAAAAAAAATGGGGTCCGTCTTATAATCCGGTGTTCTCTTACTGGAGGGGGGCAGCAGTGGTGGTGAAGCGGGGTCATAGGAGGCAGAGGTTGTGCTGGTAGGCACGGCGGGTCAGTGGCAGCGGGGTCCGTGGTGGCGTCCGGGGTGGCAGGAGCCGCGGGGCCCATGGTGGTGGCGGCAGCAGCAGCGTCGGGGACGGCGGGTGAGTCATGCAGCAGGCCGGTGCAGTGAGTGTCCCAGTGTCCGCAGTCCCGGTTCAAATAATGGCGCCTGCGCAGATGGAGCTCTCATCCAAGGGCTCCATCTGCGCACGTGCTGACTCCTGGGGGAGCGCGTGCGCAGATGGAGCTCTCATTCAAGAGCTCCATCTGCGCACGCGCCTGCTACCATCATTTGAAACTGGGACCGCGGACAAACTGGGTAACTTGCTGCACAGCCGCGCGCCCCGCACGCACAGAGTGGCAGCCAGCAGGCTCCCTGCCTACCCTGCGTGCAAGCGGCCGGGTACCTGTGCTTGCGTGCGGGCGGCAGCCATTTGCCGCCTGCACAGGCACCCGACCGCCGCCCGCACACAGCACCCAGCCGCCGCCCGCACACAGCACCCGGCCGCCAGCCACTGCCAGCACACAGCACTCAGCCGCCGGCCGCCGGCCGCCACCCGCACACAGCACCCGGCCGCCGCCCGCCGCCCGCACACAGCACCCGGCCGCACACAGCACCCGGCCGCTGCCCACACACAGCACCCAGCCGCCGGCCGCAGCCCACACACAGCACCCGACTGCCGCCCGCACGCAGCCACGGGTACCCGGCTGCCACCGCACGCAAGCATAGGTACCCGGCCACTTGCACGCAGCCACAGGCACCCGGCCGCCCGATCACCGCACAGACAGGACCCCCAGGTACCGCTATATTCGCTTTATAAGACGCACCCCCCAATTTCCTCTCAAATTTTTGGGAGGAAAAGTGCATCTTATAAAGCGAAAAATACGGTACATTGTCTCTTAAAGTCGGTTTTTCTTTCTTACATTGCTCAAAATCTTGATGTTGGATGACAGCTCAAAGTTTGTAGTGTAATATGAGCATGTCTATGTATGCCATGTTTCGAAGTTTAGAATTATGTTTTTGCCTTTTAGGGTTTTTAAGCAAATATAAATTTCTATGTACAGGTTTTTTAAAAAAAAAACATGGGCCCCAATTCATCATTGCCTTTGCGCCTATTTTTTTATCTACTTGTGTATGTTTTATGTCATTTATGTTTGCACTCTATTCAGTATTCTATTTGCGCCTTTTTAAGCCTATTTTATATGTGCTCACCTGTGAGGGATTTTCTGCTTTGTAGGGGGAGTTTTGCAATTCCAGATATTTTAGCCTGATTCATCAAATGTGACATGTTAAAAAGTCGCACAATTTGGCACAATTTCATTCCAGTTACCCCTGGTGTGCTCTTCAGTGCACCACTATGTGAATTCCACTGCCAAAAGTTGCAATAACAGTTCAAGACAGGAAAAAAACAATTTTTTTATTTTGCGCCAAATTTTAGAATCGCATGAGCCATTTTGATGACTTTGGCACAAATAACACCAACTAATACCACAGGACAAAAAAGGAAAGTGAAGCACTGCAAATGATGAATTGGGGTCAAGTAATTTTAAACAGGGGTTTTAGAGAGCAGAAAGTGATCAGTATACTGGAGCTGCGCTCTTGGTGAAAAACCTGTAACATCCTGTCAATATATATCTTGTGCTAGTATTTAAACTTGTTAATCAATATAATAATTGGATTTATTACATTACAATGTGCTGGATATACTCATAGAAGATGTACTGTATATTGCTAATAAGCAGAAATATATGTGAAAAAAATCTACAATAACAAGAACAAATCAGATCCTGGCTGCCTGAGTGATGATGCAACAATGAGGTGATCAGCAATGACATCACAACAGCCTTGTGACATCATCAGGTTCTGAGCCTATAAAACCTCTGTCTGATACTAAATCTGCCTTCTTATCTGTGAATACAGAGAAAGAAACAGAGCGAGAGAGAGAGAGAAATAGAGAGAGAAATAGAGAGAGAAAGAGAGAGAGTACAAGCTTTTGCTTTGCTAATCTTCTTTCCATCATGGAGATCCGGGGTTTGGCATTATTGCCAATCTTGTGGGTCTTATGGACGCTATTGGGCGTCTGTGTGCTAATTGCCCTGACAGTCATCTCAGGGCATCAGAAATATCCTTACATCAGGTAAGAGGTTACTGGGAACATAGTAGAATGTGATATTATTTTTGTATTAAAGGGGTTGTCTACTTCTTGCACCATCCCCATAAAAATACAATCACCTTCAGCTAGGAGAAGGAAGTCGGCGGTGATTGGGTGCGGGGCTCCCGTGTCTTAACAATGTCACATGAGCCCTGGGAACACAAGTTTCGACACTGGTGTAATCGCGCCGGCACCAACGGGGTGTATTGGCGTTTTTATTTTTGTGGGGGCTCACATGGGGAATAAGAAGGGGATGACCAAGTTGTAGACAACCCCTTTAATATCATGTAATGTTCTAATTATACTATTATATTTCCTGGAATTTTTTCTTGCTTTATAAGTTGTACATTGTTAACCCCTTCCTGCTGCAGACAATTTTTTTTTGCATTTTCGCTTTTTCCTTCCCTTCTCCCAAGCACCGTAACGTTTTTATCTTTGTACAATGTGATTCTGACGTAAATTTTAAATTAAATTCATTACAATTGATGTAGTTGGAAAATCCCCAATTTTATCTTGTATACCAACCCATATTAACAGCAGGTCATCCAGGTACCTGCCATACCAATGGATGTTGCTGTTAAATGGATTGGTGTCACTGTATAGGAACTCTTCCTCCCACCTTGCCATTACTATGTTAGCAAGCGAGGGGGAGAAACGAGCCCCCATACTCATGCCCCTGCATTGTAAGTAATATTTCCTGTTTAACGAGAAATAGTTATGTTCCAAGAGAAACTATACTGATGTTAATATGAAGTTCTTTAGTTCAGTTTCATACCCACAGAACCAATCTAGATGTTGTGCTGGGCATCAAATTGCTACATTATGTGGGATCGAGGGATAAAATGAAACAACGTCGCATGAGAGCCAATGAAAATCATGATTCCACTCATAGTTATCCCAGGCTTTAACTATCTCTTTTGTATCTTTGATAAACCCTGGTATATTATAAACTAGTGGTTGGAGGAATTGATCCACCCAGACTCCCAATTTTTCCCCCAAAGACCCTATGCCGGAGACAGTGGGCCTGAGGGGGGGTGGAAAGATATTTTTCTGAACCTTGGGTAACGAGTGGTAGAGCGGTACAACCGGGCAGGGAACAAACAAATATTCTTTAGTTTTTGTATCTATGGCTCCCGTACAATTTCCCTCTTACAATAGTTTTAAGAGTAGCTTGTTATAATGGTTGGTAGTATTGGTTTGTAACTCAATATATGTATTCATATTTTGAAGGTCTGATTAATTTAGTTTATTATAAAGACCAGAACTGAGCAGGATTTATCAATTGTGACATGTTAAAAAGTCGCACAATTTGGCACAATTTCATTCCAGTTACCCCTGGTGTGCTCTTCAGTGCACCACTATGTGAATTCCACTGCCAAAAGTTGCAAAAACAGTTCAAGACAGGAAAAGAAAATCAATTTTTTACTTTGCGCCAAATTTTATAATTGGATGAGCCATTTTGACGATTTTAGCACAAATAACACCAACTCATACTACAGGACAAAAAAGGAAAGTGAAGCGCTGCAAATGATGAATTGGGACCGTGTATATTTAAACAGGGGTTTTAGAGAGCAGAAAGCGATCTGTATATTGGAGCTCCGCTCTTGGTGAGAAACCTGTAACATCCTGTCAATATATATCTTGTGCTAGTATTTAAACTTGTAAATCAATATAATAATCGGAGTGATTACACTACAATGTGCTGCTGGAGATACTCATAGAAGATGTACTGTATATTGTTAATAAGAAGAAATATATGTGAAAAAAATCTACAATAACAAGAACAAATCAGATCCTGGCTGCTTGAGTGATGATGCAACAATGAGGTGATCAGCAATGACATCACAATAGCCTTGTGACATCATCAGGTTCTGAGCCTATAAAACCTCTGTCTGATACTAAATCTGCCTTCTTATCTGTGAATACAGAAAAAGAAACAGAGCGAGAGAGAGAGAGAAATAGAGAGAGAAATAGAGAGAGAGAAAGAGAGAGAGAGTACAAGCTTTTGCTTTGCTAATCTTCTTTCCATCATGGAGATCCGGGGTTTGGCATTATTGCCAATCTTGTGGGTCTTATGGACGCTATTGGGCGTCTGTGTGCTAATTGCCCTGACAGTCATCTCAGGGCATCAGAAATATCCTTACATCAGGTAAGAGGGTACTGGGAACATAGTAGAATGTGATATTATTTTTGTATTAAAGGGGTTGTCTACTTCTTGCACCATCCCCATAAAAATACAATCACCTTCGGCTAGGAGAAGGAAGTCGGCGGTGATTGGGTGCGGGGCTCCCGTGTCTTAACAATGTCACATGAGCCCTGGGAACACAAGTTTCGACACTGGTGTAATCGCGCCGACACCAACGGTGTGTATTGGCATTTTTATTTTGGTGGGGGCTCACATGGGAAATAAGAAGGGGATGACCAAGTAGTGGACAACCCCATTTAATATCATGTAATGTTCTAATTATACGATTATATTTTCTGGAATTTTTTTCTTGCTTTATAAGTTGTACATTGTTAACCCCTTCCTGCTGCAGACAATTTGTTTTTGCATTTTTGCTTTTTCCTTCCCTTCTCCCAAGCACCATAACGTTTTTATTTTACACTAAGTTTGATAACCTTCCACCAATGTACTTTTGGTCAGAAAATATATAGGAGGATAATTATAAATGACAATTAATCCACTCATGTCCTATTAATTCCCAAAATTTTCCATATCTTTTACAGTCATACGGGAATTACTTTCCCAGAATCGGTCATCTACACCGTTATCTTCCTAGTGAACTCCTTCTTTGGTAAGTAGACGCTGCATCCAATACGGAGATATCCTCATGAAGAGCTCAGCAATTCTGTGCTCAGAGGTGACATTAAAGTCTCTGGGACTAGAAGATTTATAGCCCATTAATAACAGATCGGTGGGGTTTTGACTATGACATCCCGCTGTTTACCTGATTTAAGAGACCATGCTGAACATTTTGGTACTTTTTTGCAAAAAACCTGGTACTAAAGATTTCTGCAGCTCAGTCCCATTATAGTAAATGACACAGAGCTGTAATACCAGGCACAGCCATTACCAGAAGTAAGGACCTGGGCCTGGTAAGCAATGAAGGATATGTGGCTTCCCATCAATCATCATCAATTTGATACAGAGATAGGACACCAGTGGCACAGATAGTCCCTGTAAATCTCTAATAATGGCCATTACTGGAGATGTTAATCATTGGTGCACTCTTAAGGTTAGGTTTTCTATAGCAGTGATATAGAAATATCTGGTTGATAACTTGCTTTTCTATTTCAGGAGCCAGCATCGCGTACATCCAGTATAGGTTCATGATTATTCAATCTGAGCCATCGGAGAAGCGGTTTATCATCTGCCAGAAAATCCTTCTCATCGCTAGCTGGATAGTGTGCATTGGGAACGCGGTTAATGCAGTATGCTCGGTTAGTTATCAGTTTTTTATAAGGTCTCCAGTAATACTCAGGACCTCAGGTTCAGTATAATTTATAGTTTGGTGACTGCCTGGAGCCCAGTATATTATATTGGGGGGATCTTGCCGTTATGTATTCTCAGATCTTCATGATGATCTTTTTGATGACCGTCATATATTTCTTCTCTTTCTAGGTGAAAACCCATCCTACACCGCACAGGATCGGAGCAGGTCTGGCATTTTTTGTTCTTGCCATTTACAACTTATGTCAGTCTGTATACCTATACAAGCGATCCTTCAGCAGTCGCTGTATGTGCCACTTTAGACTGGCAGCAGCGTTGGTAACGATTGCATTACTCCTGATATGTATCCTTTTCTAGATGAGTCAGTGTGTTTAAGTGTGTAAGCTACGCTCCCTTGTGCCTTATTTTATCACATGGTCATGGCAGCATGGGCAGCAATATAATAATAACATTCAGGTACTTTTCTTAACACACCCTTCCAGTTGTTACAGGTATGTGCACCACCTTCTTCCAGCTATGCTATGGTGTCTGTTGGACGGTAAGTTTATTTCATATTTCATTATCTTGTGTAATTCACTTGTGTCATGTGTAAAAGTAAATTATAACCTCTCAGTGGAAAAGTCATCCTACCGTCTCATCCCATACCAGATAGGTAATAATAACATCCTCTATCCTTTACCTTCTGCAGATCTTCAACATGGCAGGCATGATAGGCGAGTGGACGGGATTCGTCGGCCTAATAATGCACCAGCTTACTAATTATACGGATTTCAAGGTGAGTAAATATCTGAGGGTCTTATTTGAGCCAAAAATGTTTCACTTAAAGATTTGTTGCACAAAAAAATCCAATTTCAAAAATAGATGACAGAGATGCTGAAGTTCAATAACGTCTAGTGATAATTATCTTTTCTCCTTTTTCTCAGAGTTTGTCTTTAAAGTTCTCCCGGGAAGGTGTCACCATCTGTCTAAGGGAAAAGAACCAGGCCACCAAACTTCCCGTGTAAAATCGAGGGAAAAGACTTGGAGCTGGAGGAACATAAAGACAACTGGAATCATCTGTGCTGGAGCCTAACATCTTCCTAGTGAACTCCTTCTCTGGTAAGTAGACGCTGCATCCTATAGGGAGATATCCTCATGAAGAGCTCAGCAATTCTGTGCTCAGAGGTGACATTAAAGTCTCTGGGACTAGAAGATTTATAGCCCATTAATAAAATATTGGTGGGGTTCTGACTATGACATCCTGCTGTTTACCTGATTTAAGAGACCATGCTGAACATTTTGGTACTTTTTTGCAAAAAACCTGGTACTAAAGATTTCTGCAGCTCAGTCCCATTATAGTAAATGACACAGAGCTGTAATACCAGGCACAGCCATCACCAGAAGTAAGGACCTGGGCCTGGTAAGCAATGAAGGATATGTGGCTTCCCATCAATCATCATCAATTTGATACAGAGATAGGACACCAGTGGCACAGATAGTCCCTGTAAATCTCTAATAATGGCCATTACTGGAGATGTTAATCATTGGTGCACTCTTAAGGTTAGGTTTTCTATAGCAGTGATATAGAAATATCTGGTTGATAACTTGCTTTTCTATTTCAGGAGCCAGCATCGCGTACATCCAGTATAGGTTCATGATTATTCAATCTGAGCCATCGGAGAAGCGGTTTATCATCTGCCAGAAAATCCTTCTCATCGCTAGCTGGATAGTGTGCATTGGGAACGCGGTTAATGCAGTATGCTCGGTTAGTTATCAGTTTTTTATAAGGTCTCCAGTAATACTCAGGACCTCAGGTTCAGTATAATTTATAGTTTGGTGACTGCCTGGAGCCCAGTATATTATATTGTGGGGATCTTGTCTTTATGTATTCTCAGATCTTCATGATGATCTTATTGATGACCGTCATATATTTCTTCTCTTTCTAGGTGAAAACCCATCCTACACCGCACAGGATCGGAGCAGGTCTGGCATTTTTTCTTCTTGCCATTTACAACTTATGTCAGTCTGTATACCTGTACAAACGATCCTTCAGCAGTCGCTGTATGTGCCACTTTAGACTGGCAGCAGCGTTGGTAACGATTGCATTACTCCTGATATGTATCCTTTTCTAGATGAGTCAGTGTGTTTAGGTGTGTAAGGTACGCTCCCTTGTGCCTTATTTTATCACACGGTCATGGCAGCATGGGCAGCAATATAATAATAACATTCAGGTACTTTTCTTAACACGTCCTTCCAGTTGTTACAGGTATGTGCACCACCTTCTGCCAGCTATGCAATGGTATCTGTTTTATGGTAAGTTTATTTCATATTTCATTATCTTGTGTAATTCACTTGTGTCCTGTGTAAAAGTAAATTATAACCTCTCAGTGGAAAAGTCATCCTACCGTCTCATCCCATACCAGACAGGTAATAATAACATCCTCTATCCTCTACCTTTCTGCAGATCTTCTACATGGCAGGCATGATAGGCGAGTGGACGGGATTCGTCGGCCTAATAATGCACCAGCTTACTAATTATACAGATTTCCAGGTGAGTAAATATGTGAGGGTCTTATTTGAGCCAAAAATGTTTCACTTAAAGATTTGTTGCACTAAAAAATCCAATTTCAAAAATAGATGACAGAGATGCCGAAGTTCAATAACGTCTAGTGATAATTGTCTTTTCTCCTTTTTCTCAGAGTTTGTCTTTAAAGTTCTCCCGGGAAGGTGTCACCATCTGTCTAAGGGAAAAGAACCAGGCCACCAAACTTCCCGTGTAAAATCGAGGGAAAAGACTTGGGGCTGGAGGAACATAAAGACAACTGGAATCATCTGTGCTGGAGCCTAACATCTTACCGACTTCCAATGAGAAGAAATTTGGAGAACGGCAGGTACCGAAGCGTAATTACTGAATCATCCATCTAACGACTATGTTCCTGGACACAGAGCAGCAGAATGCCACAGCCATTTTAACTGCTGGTGGATGGAAGAACATTTAGAAAATCTGAAGCCATCTCCACTGGGAAGATAAACATGGCTTTGATGCCATATAACTATGATTCTTTACTGTAAGAGCAGTGAAGACTATGGAACTCTATGTCACATAATTTTGTAATGGTTGATTCATTACTAAAGTTAGGCAAGGATGCCTGTCTTGAAAAATACAACATTACAGGTTATGTGCCCTAGGTTCTGTGATGGGGCATTGATCCAGGGAACTATTCTGATTGCCGTATGTGGAGTCGGGAAGGAATTTTTTTCCCTAATGTGGCGCTTACTATCTGGCCCACGGGGTTTTTTGCCTTCCTCTGGATCAACATGTTAGTTTAGGTCATGGGTTGAAGTAGATGGACCTAGGTCTTTTTTCAATCTTTGTAACTGTAACTAACTATATATATAGCTATGAATGTGGCCTATATTACCAAAGCCCCAGTGCAAAGGACTGTCTGCATTATATGGTGAACTCTTCACAAAGCATTAACCTTGAGAACTATGAGTCCTTTCCAATAAATATATTTAACTAGATAACTAATGGTTTCTTGATGATTTGCAATTGCCACATGAAAAATGTGTTTTACATATAAAAACCATCCTGTAAAAAACAGTATCGCAAACAGCAATTTCATGGTAAAAACAGAGGGATTTGTATTTTTTAATTCAATTAACAAATAAAAAAGTGTTTTAAATATGTAAAGACGAAAAAAAAAGGCTCTGTGAAAGCCTTGCCTTTATTATTTCAGCGCTGGAATGGTGCTTTAAATGTAAGGGTTACTTTACACGCTGCGACATCACTAGCAGTTGCTAGCGATGTCAAGCGCGATTGCACCTGCCCCTGTCGCATGACCGATATGTGGTGATCGCTGCCGTAGCGAACATTATCGCTACGGCAGCATCACACGCACATACCTGCCCTACGATGTCGCTGTGACCGGCGAACCGTCTCCTTTCTAACGGGGCAGTTCAATCAGCGTCAAAGCGACGTCACAGCAGCGTCACTGAACCGCCGCCCAATAGAAAAGGAGGGGAGGAGATGAGCGGCCGGAACATCTCGCTCACCTTCTTCCTTCCTCCTTTTCCGTTGGACGGAGGTAAGGAGATGTTTGTCGTTCCAGCGACGTCACACATAGCGATGTGTGCTGCCGCAGGAACGACAAACAACATCGTACCTTCAGCAGCACCGATATTATGGAAATGAATGACGTGTCAATGACCAACGATTTTTCACGTTTTTGCATTCGTTGATCATCGCTCATTTGTTTTACACGCTGCAATGCCGCTTCCGGCGCCGGATGTGCGTCACTAACGACATGACTCCGATGATATATCGGCAGCGATGTTGCAGCGTATAAAGTACCCCTAAGTCCCCTGCCCCTGTTCTTATACTCCCCTGCTGCCGTCTTCATCTGTTTACAGCATCGCTCCGGTCGGCCCCTGGTGATTTGTGACCTGCCGGCAGCTCTAGGGTTTCATGGAGCCAGAGGTCACAAAAGTGAACAGGAACAGGAACAGGAATAGATCCTTCTGTGTGTAAAGACTCTCGTATATAATATATAGGAATACAGATCCCTCTGTGTGTAAAGACTCTATATAATATGTGTTTCCTTTTTTTGTATTGAATTACTGAAATTAACTTTTTGATGATATTCTAATTTATTGAGATGCACTTGTATCTGGGACAAATGATTGCATAAATACCGATTTAACTATTTGATTCATGATGATGTTAAAATCATGGTGTTACAGAGACACATAAAAAAAAAAAATTATAAACCTGTACACTTGTTATGCGCATAAGTATTCCAACACAGGTAAAAGGGGATATAAAGCCTATCTCAATGCAAACGGTAAGACCAAAAAAAGTGTAAATCCAAAATGAAAAAAAATCATATATTAAAATATCATTTATTAGAAAATATTAAAACGTCATTAAAAAATTTCAGACTATGAACCAGTCCTGAGTCATAGGTCGAACAGAGTACAAAATCAAGATAGTTAAAAATCAAATAACAAAATTAAGAAATTTTATATATTGAACAAAAAAGAAATATGAAGATCTAACTTTATGTTTCACATAATTATTTTTTTTTAATTACACACTAAAAAAAAAAAAATTAATGGTTTATAGTTTTTGCAAATATGTGGCTGCCCTATGGGAGCAAGTTTCTCACCCTCACTGGCAACTCTCTATATGTCCTGGTCGGAAAATGAATACTTATACACCCCTGATCATCCTTTTTGACTTCTATTAATAAACAGTCATCATCTGGGACATTTAGAATCACAAATCATCTAATGATGTGCTTCAAAGGTTATACCAATCATAATATCCATAATCTATAGGCATGTGTATCACTCCACACATTAGCACAATATTCAGAGCTAGTAGTGCTATATTGATGATTTCTTTCTTTGTGATGGCAACATGGATTCATTGATGTTTAAAGAGGACTTGGATAGGGTTTTCCAGAGTTAGGGGTACTTTGCACACTACGACATCGCAGCTGCGATGTCGGTGGGGTCAAATTGAAAGTGACGCACATCCGGCGTCGTTGTCGACATCGGAGTATGTGAATCGTTTTTACTACGATTAAAGAGTGCAAAAGTGTCGAAATTGTATGATCGGTGTAGTGTCGATCATTTCCATAATGTCACTGTAGCGACAGGTACGATGTTGTTCCTCATTCCTGCGGCAGCACACATCGCTGTGTATGAAGCCGCAGGAGCGAGGAACATCTCCTTACCTGCGTCCCGCCTGCAATGAGGAAGGAAGGAGGCGGGCGGGATGTTTACGTTCCGCTCATCTCCGCCCCTCTGCTGCTATTGGCCGCCTGCCATGTGACGTCTTTGTGATGCCGCACGACCCGCCCCCTTAGGAAGGAGGCGGTTCGCCGGCCAGAGCGATGTCGCAAGGCAGGTAAGTGCATGTGAAGCTGCCGCAGCGATAATGTTCGCTACGGCAGCTATCACAAGAGATTGCATGTGCGACGGGGCGGGGACTATCGCGCTCGGCATCGCTACAATCGGCTTGTGATGTCGTAGTGTGCAAAGTACCCCTTAAAGTTTACATTCACTAGTTCCACTAGTACGGTACAGTTTTTAGATACCCTGGTCTATAAAGAAGGGACAACTTTGGGTACTGATCTTTTTGTATAAGCAACAGATAGGAATAGCTTGTTACATTTTGAGAGTAACCATACATGGTGGATGGTTGAGTCCTTGTCATGGAGCCAGCTATTGAGAGCTAGGAGAATTGTTTCTTGTAAGGAAAAAGTGGATCATCATTTAAACCTGATGTGTAAGAAATTTATGTTTACGGGTTACCCAAAGGAGGGGGTGGCCAAGTTCAAATTGAGAGCTTTAGCAAGGAGTCATGATAAATTATTAAAGGAAAGGATCAGAGTGCAAGGATAAAAAGCATTCGCTTCGCATCTGCCTATAACTTTTTAAGTAATAGGATATCTGGGGTTTTGCTGAGACATTGGGCAATTTTAACCAGGGGGCACCTGGAGGTTGAGGATCTCAGTACCCTTCCATTACTATCTTATAGACGTGGTTCCAATTTAAAGGATAGGTTGATACAGTCAGATATATTACCCACCAGGAGATCAGTAAAAACCCCACTAAGTCGCCCTAGGATGGGCAACTTTCGCTTTTTGGAATGCGTGTTTTGTGTAAACTTGCTGAAAGGTCCCACCTTCTCTGAGCCACAAACAGGCAGAAGTTGCATCTTTAGGGAAAGATACACATGTGCAAGCAGTTTTGTATATGGGATTTCTTGTCCCTGTGGCCTGCTCTATGTGGGTGAGACTACAATGGAAGGGAGAGTCATGATTAGTAAACATTAGAGCGGGTCTCGTGGATTTTCCATGCCTAAACATTTCAATGATAAAGGACTTTCATTTAATCAACTTCAGTTTAGGTTCATAGACAGTGAACTGGTCCTTTAAAAGTGGGGGTGATGGGTGAGGTCTGTTGAAGAAAAAGGAGCAACGCTGGATATGTGAATTGGATTGTTTACAGCCTAGAGGTTTGAATATTGAATATAATCAACACGGATGCCTCTTTGGGTAGGATTACTGATGGCTAACAAGGTGTATGTTTTTAAGACATAATTTGTTTTTTTAATTTTTCATTTCTCTTTTTTTCACGATTACCCCATGTGTGAGTATGGCCAGAAGATGGAGACTTCAATGGTGGTAATTACATCTTGTCTCCCTTCTCACTCCTTTCCCCACAGGTGAGGCCATCATTTTGTATGATTTACCGTATTTTTCGGACTATAAGACGCACCGGACCATAAGACGCACCCTGGTTTTAGAGCAGGAAAATAGGAAAATAAAATTTTAAGCAAAAAATGGGAGTCATGACACACTGTTATGGGGCGAGGATCTGCTGCTGACACTGTTATGGGGGTAATGTCTCCAAATTCTCTACTAAGGTACCCCAGCCTGGTAATGATCCTCCTGCCTTGTATATACAGTATATGTCCCTCATCCTGCTATATACCCCATCCTGGCATATGGCCCCATTCTGCTATATATGGTAACCCATCCTGGCATATGGCCCCATCCTCCTATATACGGTAACCCATCCTGACATATTGCCCCATCCTCCTATATACGGTAACCCATCCTGGCATATGGCCCCATCCTCCTATATACGGTAACCCATCCTGGCATATGGCCCCATCCTGCTATATACCCCCAACCTGCTAAATACCCCCATCCTGCTCATATACACCCACCCTGCTCATATACCCCCATTCTGCTCATATACCCCCATCCTGCTCATATACCCCCATCCTGCTCATAATTTACCCCCATCCTGCTCATAATATACCCCCATCCTGCTATACACCCCCCTCCTGGCATATGGCCCCATCCTGCTATATACCCCTATCCTGCTATATACCCCCAACCTGCTAAATACCCCCATCCTGCTCATACACCCCCACCCTGCTCATATACCCCCACCCTGCTCATATACTCCCATCCTGCTCATAATATACCCCCATCCTGCTCATAATATACCCCCATCCTGCTATACGTCCCCATCCTGCTATACACCCCCCTCCTGGTATACGGCCCGCATCCTGTGGCACAAAAAAAAATAAACGTTCATACTCACCTTACCTCACTCCCTGCAGCATGGCTCCTCCTCCTGTCTGTGTCAGTGGCAGCACCTCTGAGTGGAGCCATCCCCGTTCTCCTGCAGCATTGCGATGTCCTCCTGTGTCAGCGGCGGCTGCGTGTGGACACGTGCACACAGTCATGATGTCATCGCTGTGCGCGCCGCTAGTCTCCACTCAGCAACTCCTGCTGGCACAGGAGGACATCGCAATGCTGCAGGAGAACGGGGACGGCTCCACTCAGCGGCCGACGGCAGCCAGGAGGAGATCGCGATGCTGCAGGGGAACGGTGACAGGTGAATATACTGATTCACTGCACCCCGCGCTGATGATGATGTGCGGGGGGCAGTGAATACAGCTGCACATGATCACTCCAGGCTGTAGTTGTCAGGGGTGATCATGCGGGCCGGCTGTTTATCCCTCGCCGATCATCTCACCCATCATCCCACCCACCTGTCTGCTCCTGCTTCAACGCTGAGAGAAGGGCGGGGGTATGGGCATGCATATTAAATAAGCGGGTCCATGTTGTCACGGCAGACGCTGCTGCAGCCTGCTCGTGCCCCTGTTGACCCGCACCACCACAGCACCCTCATTCCCGGCCCTATATTCAGACCATAAGACGCACCCTCCACTTTCCCCCAACATTTGGGGGGTGAAAAAAAGTGCGTCTTATGGTCCGAAAAATACGGTGGATTACATATATTTATTGGCTAGCATCACACTTATTATGTAATTGCTTAGGTTCTTGGGGGACCCATTACTAGACTGTAGGTCACTTGATGTTGACATTGTTTAATGTTGTGTATTTTGGTGCAATTCCCTTTTTATATGTGCTGCAAATCTTTTTGGACACATTGGACAGGCCCTAGCTGAACAATTCTTACAAAACTTTTTCATCTGACAAAGCTGGTGGCTGAGGTCATAGTTCCTTGGACAACCAAAGAAGATAGTTGAGGGAGACACATGTGTCGCCCAGGGACAGGGGTACTCAGATCCGGGCCACGGGGTCACTTTTCTGGGTATCACGGTGGCGTGACCCGGTCTGTGATCCCAGGCTCCACAGTAAGAAGGGGATTAAGTAAGGGAGATTGTCCGTGACGCCACCCGTGGTGTGCAGTGACGTAATGGAGCACCGCTGCTGCCGGTTAATGGATCCCGTGGATGGTGGTGGGCAGCAAGGTGGTGATTTCCCTCCACGGGTAGGGTGTTGGTGTCCCGGGACCCCGGTGAGGTGGTGCAGGGAGGAGATGGAGACCGTCTGAGAGCTGTGCGCCCAGTTGGACAGGGGGATGTTGTTACTCACAGTTCGCTTTGCAAGAAAATTCACACAGAGTCAGGAATTAACCAGAAATTGCCGGTGTCTGCAGCCTTCGGTGCGGATGGTGTTTAGGTCCCTCACACAGTGCAGCAAGATCCGGTTCGTTCCCTGCAGCCAGGTGCCTCTTTCTCCACTCTCTTTCTTTCCTCCTCAGCCGGGAACGGGGAGTCCACTCCCCTGCAGTGATCCGGGTCACCCTTGGTACCGGCGGGCCGCTACCCTGCCCCGGCTACCTCTGCCCCCTTCCTCAGTAACAGCCTGTCCAGGCCCTTTTGGAGCACGCTTCTGTAGCAGCCCAGGAGCTACAACTCCGGGCTCCTCTCCTGTCTCTCTCTCCACACACTCTGCTCCAGCCCCTCCCTCGCTGCTCTGTTTAGCTCTTACACTGGGGTGTGTGTCTGTCCTGCTGCACTGGTTTGGGATCAGGTTACCAAGGAGGAGAATGACCTGCTCTTTGCTGGATTTCTGCAGGTCTGTGACACCCTGGTTTTGCCAGGGTGTCACACACACCAGGTCCGACAGAGGCAGGGGAATACTATGAAAGGCCAGGGAAAATTCATAAGACCCTCCCAGACCCTGATGTGTGGGGTAGTCTAACGAGGAATGAAATGTTTATGAAGATACTCAAGGAGTACCTAGCTATGTGTTCCAGTGTCCTTCATGATTCCTCTGTGCCATAAAACTATTGTGTAACCAATCTGGATATGTGGTATGAACTGTCCCGCTAAGCCCTAGAAGTGGTGGACTGTCCTGCCAATAACGTTGATCAACTGAAAATGCTGACATGGGAGAACTGATCGCACTTCCTAAAAGATAAATGTGAACTGGTGCAAACAAATATACAGCTATATTCTGAGACGCTAAAGTATGCAAACATTGAATAATTTTTACAGAGCCAGGAGTCAGCCCTCACTCATAATATTTAGAGGGCCAGCAGCAGGCCCCTTCTCATATTTTTTGCAGGGCTAGCAGCCGGCCATTAATCAATTTTTGGAAGGTCAGGAGGCAACGCTCACTCAACTAACAAAACTTTGAGGAATCAACCAAGATGGTGAGCAGCTATGATGCCATCATCAGCATCACCATGCCGCTTTTGTTTGTACTCAAATGCTTACTGCTCACAATTGAAAAGAAAGCTTTGCATATGGATTTTGTGGAGATGGAGTAAGTACACAGGGTGTTATGTGCTTGCATATCCTGACTGCTTGCATAGTCCTCCATGCATTATAATGCACCCCCATACTCTATGTATAAGGTATCCTTCATATTATATTATGCAGCCCGCATATCATATAATGCATCTGTGGCGCCCCTGACCTGGTCAGGCACCACTGAGTACTGCACCCATGCTGGGGACAGTACAAAACAGGTAATCCAGAAGGCTGACCGAGGTGTGACTACACAGGCGCATAGTGATCAGGTCTCACACATGTACCTTTGAGAGGACCCCTGGGGATCCCAGGAGGGGGCGAAGCCTCCACCTCCACCCGAGGGGTGGAGGGGGCGAAGCCTCCATCTCCACTCAAGGGGTGTGGTAGAGAGCCTGGTTGCTAGGTGGCGTAGGCAGGCACAAAAGGGAAAAGAGGAAGGAGGAGGAGAGGAGTAGTCTGAAGCAGAGTGTGGAGGAGTGAGGAGCATGGAAGTGGAGCTCAGACAGGAGCAGCAGTGCAGGTCCCACGAGTGAGCCGGTTTAGTGTGCAGCTCAGGGAAAGCAGACGTGAGGAGCAGACCCTGGAGCTGTGGCAGTCTAACAGCGTCCGCGCAGTGACTACCGATGGGGGAGAACGGTCACCTGGGAGTGCTACCCGAAATCCACACACAGCTAAAGAGAGAGCAACGGAGTGGAAAGTAAGGAGACTGTCAGGGAGAACCAGGCCCAAACGGGTAGCAGGTCCCAGTGCAGGGATAGATTCACCTTTCCTTTGCCAAACCTGCATGAGGGGGCACTTTATACCCCCAAGACCACACTACAGAGTCCGCAGCCACGTAGCCACAGTTAGGGCCCATAGTTCACAGGAGGCAAGCAGCCGGAGTGTCCTGGTCCAGGCTACAAGCAAACGGGCCAAAACGAAGGGGAGAGAGGCGCCAGCAACTTCCCTGGGTGACCCCCATAGGGACTAAAAGTCGGGGTTACCCCAAAACGTAAAGGGCTAAGGAAGGCGAGTCGGTAGCCACCCTCATCAGTCAGCCTGAAGGATACCTGGTTCCAGCCTGGTTCATCCCAGCTACGCCCGGGTTACTCACCCTGCCATCAACAGTGAGTAAAACCCCTGAAAGACATTCTGCTTGTGTTGAGTTATTCTGCGCCTTGTGGTTCCACACACCTACACAGGGTCCTGGGGCTTGCCTCACTCTCAGGAGGCTATTACAACTGACTGCACCCACCATCAGCCCCAGGCACCCCTAACCTGCAGTGGCGGTCTCCACTGACCGCAATTCTGAGAGTGGCGTCACGACAATCAAAATAGAAGATTTCCTACCTGTGACAAGATCCAGCCGCGTGGAGTCCCTGAAGGTAATGCACCGCTGCACCGACACCGAGCCTCGGGGCCGCACACATCTGGCGTCACGAACAGGATAAGGACTAGACCTGTTCAGACAGGTGACCATGTGCCTGGGCGGTCCGCTTGGAAAATTGGAAGCGCCGCCATATTGCCACCATGAAAAGCGCGCTGAAAAACAACAGCAGCCCGCGCTGGGAGAAGTTACCACCCACGAAGAGGTGTGGCTACCCAGAGATCCCCTGAAGAGTCCTGTCCTCGCAAGTGATGAGAGCGGAGGCGTTCAGAGACGTCGGGACAGAAAGGGAGCCATAAGCCTGCTGCTGGGAGAGGAGTTGCAGGAAGTGAAGGAATTGGCACTTCGGCTGCAAGAAGAAGTCAGAAGTCTGCTGCTGAGAGAAGACCTGGAGAGCAGCGACGACGCGGTGAAGATGGCGTCTGAAGATAGGAGCCCAGAGCCGGGTTCCGCTGCCTGGTGGGCCCGGGAGCTTGCCCAGTTCAGTGACCGACTGGAGGCGAGGATCGTGCAGCAGATCAGAGAGGGACGCACGGAGCTTCTGGAGATGGCTGCGGCGGTTCAGGCCTACGAGGGGAGAGCCACGCGACGAGTGCCAGACCGAGCGGCGACGACTCAGACCCCGATGATGCCACCGATGGGTGAGTCCAGTGTTGCCCCTGCCAGCGCGAGTGCCCCGACCCCTGCTGCCACGCCCGCGGTCCCTGAAGAGGCGCCCGGCGCGGCGACGCTGAATCAGGCCGCAGCCACGCCAGGTGCGGCCCGCCAAGCCCAGGCCGCCGCAACGATGCCCTGCCCGGCCCGCAAAGATCCGGTTGCCGCCGCGACCCTCATCCACGCCGCAGGTGTGACGCTGACCCAGGCCGCCGCCATGCTAGGCCCGGCCCGCCAAGACCCCACCGCAGCAGCGACGCTCGTCCGCGCCGCAAGTGAGGTGCTGAACCAGGCCGCAGCCACGCCAGGTGCGGCCCGCCAAGCCCAGATCGCCGCAGCGATGCCCTGCCCGGCCCGCCAAGAACCGGCCACAGTAGCGATGCCCGCTAAGACTCCAGCTGCGACCCTGATTGAGACTGCGACAGCGACGCTGATCCAGGCCGCCGCCATGCAGGGCGCGGCCCGCCAAGACCAGGCCGCCGCCATGTCGGGCGCGGCCCGCCAAGACCAGGCCGCCGCCATGTCGGGCGCGGCCCGCCAAGACCAGGCCGCTGCCACGCCAGGCTCGGCCCGCCAAGACCAGGCCGCCGCCATGTCGGGCGCGGCCCGCCAAGACCAGGCCGCTGCCACGCCAGGCTCGGCCCGCCAAGACCAGGCCGCTGCCACGCCAGGCTCGGCCCGCCAAGACAAGACTGTACCACTGTTTACCCCGGCCTGCAAGGCCAGAGCTGACACCGCTCCCCAGTTTAGGAAGTCCCTGATAGGAGAGGACCCCGAATACTGGAAGCTGAAGGCTGACCTAGAGGCCCAGTTCCCACAGGAGATGGTGGACCGGTATCTGCTCCCTCCGCACACCCCCAGGATGATTCCGGCAATATCCACGCCAAAAAGTCCACTGCCCTGGCCGGCTGATGAACACCCATCCCCAGCGCTGCCACAACAGGAGTGCTCAGAAGAACTAAGGGGGAGAGGAGGACAGAAGGCTGAGGAGCTGACCCCGGAGCCATCAGCAGGGGATCCATGCCCAGAGCCAGAGATGTTGCCATATTCCCGCTGGGATGAAGAGAGCCCGACACCCTCCGCTGAGGAAGATTTGTCCAGAAACCTCACCTGGGAGCCTGCAAGCAGTGAAGTAGCAACCCAGCAGAATCCAGCCCGCAAGACACGGTGCCGCAGCAGAACAAAGTTTTCCCCTGCACAGCAATCTCCGAATAGGAAGGATGAAGTAACAGCCAGAGACTTGGAAGAGAAACGGTCTTTAAGGAGAGCTAAATCCCAGGTCAGAGGCCCACTTTGTCGTGGAGTTGTGGAAGACTTCAGTTTGAAGAGTGGATATGGTTTCATAGTTGCACCTGGCATGAAAGAAGGTATCTTTGTAAACAGAAGGGACGTTAGAGCCCATTTGCCTAGAGGACATCCAGGAAGAAACTTACAGATGGGAGACTCAGTGGAATTCACCATGCACCAAGGAGAACGCGGATGGTATGCACTGGATGTTACACCATGTCCCAGAAGTCCCTACAGTAATCCTGCAAAAGAAACAGACACAGAAGAAGAGGAAAGAAAAGACAAAGAACCCATTGATGAGACCACTACAGATGATGACAGAGATGGAGAAAGCAACAGGTGCCGCAGCCCTACAAGCCCAAGCCCTGGTGAGGAGGAATCTGTGTAAAGCATGTAAAGTAAAGTAAAGTACAGAAGTTAAAGTTTGAAGTTTTGCAATGTTTACATGTTCAAGAAATGTGCCCACATGAACTAATGTGAGAAACCCATGAACCTTAAGGCTATGAACTGGCTACAGCCACAAACTCTCGCAGTGTAAATAGTTACCCCAGAGGTACCACCACCAGAGCCAGCCTGTTTAGGGGCCTGGCTCGCCTGCAACCAGGGAGCATGCCTGTTTATGGGGCCTGGCTCTCCACCACAAACAGGGTACCTGGTCAGCACCAACTGTGGAGGCCGCCTCTACATCCTGCCAGAAGAGGCTGAAGGCGCGGCTCCACCAGGCCAGGTATACCCTGAAACCACCAGACCATGAAAGCCGCCTCTACATCCTGCCAGAAGTGGCTGAAGGCGCGGCCAACGAGAGAGGGTTTAGGGTGGGTTAACGGACTTGTGGGTGGAGGGTGGTGATGTATGGTACCTGGTGGTTTTAAAACGTTTTACCATGTTTTAATGTTTTACGCATTTTAAAATGTTGTCTTGCAGCCCGAGGACGTGCTGGTGATAACTAAGGGGGAATGTGGCGCCCCTGACCTGGTCAGGCACCACTGAGTACTGCACCCATGCTGGGGACAGTACAAAACAGGTAATCCAGAAGGCTGACCGAGGTGTGACTACACAGGCGCATAGTGATCAGGTCTCACACATGTACCTTTGAGAGGACCCCTGGGGATCCCAGGAGGGGGCGAAGCCTCCACCTCCACCCGAGGGGTGGAGGGGGCGAAGCCTCCATCTCCACTCAAGGGGTGTGGTAGAGAGCCTGGTTGCTAGGTGGCGTAGGCAGGCACAAAAGGGAAAAGAGGAAGGAGGAGGAGAGGAGTAGTCTGAAGCAGAGTGTGGAGGAGTGAGGAGCATGGAAGTGGAGCTCAGACAGGAGCAGCAGTGCAGGTCCCACGAGTGAGCCGGTTTAGTGTGCAGCTCAGGGAAAGCAGACGTGAGGAGCAGACCCTGGAGCTGTGGCAGTCTAACAGCGTCCGCGCAGTGACTACCGACGGGGGAGAACGGTCACCTGGGAGTGCTACCCGAAATCCACACACAGCTAAAGAGAGAGCAACGGAGTGGAAAGTAAGGAGACTGTCAGGGAGAACCAGGCCCAAATGGGTAGCAGGTCCCAGTGCAGGGATAGATTCACCTTTCCTTTGCCAAACCTGCATGAGGGGGCACTTTATACCCCCAAGACCACACTACAGAGTCCGCAGCCACGTAGCCACAGTTAGGGCCCATAGTTCACAGGAGGCAAGCAGCCGGAGTGTCCTGGTCCAGGCTACAAGCAAACGGGCCAAAACGAAGGGGAGAGAGGCGCCAGCAACTTCCCTGGGTGACCCCCATAGGGACTAAAAGTCGGGGTTACCCCAAAACGTAAAGGGCTAAGGAAGGCGAGTCGGTAGCCACCCTCATCAGTCAGCCTGAAGGATACCTGGTTCCAGCCTGGTTCATCCCAGCTACGCCCGGGTTACTCACCCTGCCATCAACAGTGAGTAAAACCCCTGAAAGACATTCTGCTTGTGTTGAGTTATTCTGCGCCTTGTGGTTCCACACACCTACACAGGGTCCTGGGGCTTGCCTCACTCTCAGGAGGCTATTACAACTGACTGCACCCACCATCAGCCCCAGGCACCCCTAACCTGCAGTGGCGGTCTCCACTGACCGCAATTCTGAGAGTGGCGTCACGACAATCAAAATAGAAGATTTCCTACCTGTGACAAGATCCAGCCGCGTGGAGTCCCTGAAGGTAATGCACCGCTGCACCGACACCGAGCCTCGGGGCCGCACATGTGAAGCCCCACAGGTGCTGTGTCGGTGTCGGTGCATTACCTTCAGGGACTCCACGTTGCTGGATCTCCGTCACTGGTAGGAAATCTTCTTGTTTGATCGTGACGCCACTCTCAGTATTGCGGTCAGTGGGGACCGCCACTGCAGGTTAGGGGACGCCTGGGGCTGATGGTGGGTGCAGTCGGATGTAGTAGCCTCCTGAGAGTGAGGCAAGCCCCAGGGCCCGGTGTAGGTTTGTAGTACTACAAGTCGCAGAATGACCACACAGGCAGAGTGTCTTTCAGGGTTTTTACTCACATTTGATGGCAGGGTGAGTAACCCGGGCGTAGCTGGGACGAACCAGGTGGAACCAGGTATCCTTCAGGCTGACTTTATGAGGGTGACTAATGACTCGCCTTCCTTAGCCCTTGGTGGTTTGGGGTAACCCCGACTTTGAGTCCCTATGGGGGTCACCCAGGGAAGATGCTCCAAGCCTCTCTCCCCTTCTTGTTTCGCCGTGTGCTTGTTCCCCGGACCAGGCCACTCCAGCCTCTTGCCTCCTATGACCTATGGGCCCTAACTTGCGGTTACGTGGCTGCGGCTTTTGTAGTGTTGTGGTGTGGGCTTTAAGGGCCCCACACCGGCAGGTTTAGCAGAAGAAAGTTGAATCTATCCCCGCTTCGGGATCTGCCGCCCGGTTGGGCCTGGTGCTCTCTAGCAGTCTCCTTACTTCCCACTCCGTTGCACTCTCTAGCTGAAGCTGGCTTTCAGGCAGCACTCCTAGTTGACCGTTCTCCCCCGTCTGTAGCCACTGCGCGGGCGCTGTTAGACAGCAACAGCCCCACAGGTCTGCTCCTCACTGAGCCCTATGGAGTTCCGCTCTAACTGACTCACTGCCCCTCCTCTCCTGTTCTTGCCTACGCCACCTAGCAACCAGACTCTCCACCACACCCCCTGAGAGGAGATGGAGGCTCTACCCCCTCCACTATTCCAGTGAAGGTGAAGGCTTGCCCCCCTCCTGGGATCCCCAGGGGTCCTCTCATGGGTACATGTGTGAGACCTGGTCACTATGCGCCTGTGTTCCACACCCCAGTCAGCCTTCTGGATTACCTGTATTGTACTGTCCCCAGCATGGGTGCAGTACTCAGTGGTGCCTGACCAGGTCAGGGGCGCCACATTCCCCCTTAGTTATCACCAGCACGTCCTCGGGCTGCAAGACAACATTTTAAAATGCATAAAACATTAAAACATGTAAAACATTTTTAAAACCACCAGGTATCAGACATCACCACCCTCCACCCACAAGTCCGTTAACCCACCCAAAACCCTCTCAGGAGGCAGGTCACCGGTCCTGTTGGTAACCAGGTCTGGGCCATCCGTTTCCCCAGACCTTTCCTCCAATCTTCCTCTCCCGTTGGCCGCGACTTCAGCCACTTCTGGCAGGATGTAGAGGCGGCTTTCATGGGCTGGTGGTTTCAGGGTATACCTGGCCTGGTGGATCCGCGCCGTCAGCCTCTTCTGGCAGGATGCAGAGGCGGCCTCCACAGTTGGTGCTGACCAGGTACCCTCTTTGTGGTGGTGAGCCAAGGCCCCATAAACAGGCGTGCTCTCTGGTCGCAGGTGAGCCAAGGCCCTATATACGGACGGGCCCCTCCTGGTTGCAGACGAGCCAAGCCCCTAAACAGGCTGGCCCTGGTGGTGGTGCCACTGGTGTAACTATTTACACTGCGAGAGTTTGTGGCTATAGCAAGTTCATAGCCTTAAAGTTTATTTCTCACAATAGTTTTTGTGGGCACATGCTTAAACAATAACGTTGCAAACTTTTCAACTTGTTATCTTTATATATAAACTTTTCAACTTGTCAAACTGGTCAAACTTTCGGTACTTCTTTCTTTACTTTACTCCTCGGTACCAGGGCTTTGGCCTATTGGGCTACGGCACCTGCTGTTTTCTTGCTCCTTGTCATCCTCTGAGGTAGTTTCATCTGTAGGCTCTTTGTCTTTCCTTTCTTGATCTTCATCTGTTTCCTTTTCTGCATCTGTTTCTTTATCTCTGTCTTGTCTTTCCTCTTTGGGACATGGTGCTACGTCTAAGGCATAGTAGCCCCTTTCTCCTTGATGCAAGGTGAACTGTACTACGTCTCCAATTTTCAAATTTCTGCCTGAATGTCCTCTGGGCAGGTGGGCTTGAACATCTCTCCGATTCACAAATATGCCCTCTTTTATTCCTCTTACTACAATAAAGCCGTATCCGCTTTTCAAATTGAAGTCCTCTACAACTCCTCTGTAAAGGGGTCCTCTGACCTGGACTCTAGACCTTCTCAGTAATCTTTTCTCCTGCAGGTCTCTGGCTGTGACCTCTCTCTGCTCTGGAGACTGTGGTGTTGGAGGATACTTTGTTCTGCTGCGCCGTGTCTTGCGGGCTGGGTTCATGCTTGCAGGCTCCCAGGTGAGGTCTTTGGGCTGATCTTCGTCTGCAGACGGTGTCAAATCTTCCTCATCCCAGCGTGAATAGGGCAGCATCTCCGGCTCTGAGTATAGATCCACTGCTGGTGGCTCCGGAGTCAGCTCCTCAGCTTCCTGGCCTCCTCTCCCCCTTAGTTCTTCGCTGCACTCTGGTTGTGGCAGTGCTGGGGATGGGCTCTCTTCAGCTGGTCTGGGCGGTGGACTCTCTGGCGCGGCTGCAGGGGTTGCCTGAATCTCCTTAGGGGTATGCGGAGGGAGCAGATACCGATCCACCATCTCTTGTGGGAACTGGGCCTCTAGGTCAGCCTTCAGCTTCCAGTATTCAGGGTCCTCTCCTATCAGGGTCTTCCTAGCAGGGACCTCTCTGGACTGGGGAGCGGTGTCTGCTCTGGCCTTGCAGGCCGGGGAAAATAGTGATGCAATCTCTTGGCGGGCCGCGCCCTGTATGGCGGCGGCCTGGTCTTGGCGGGCCGCGCCCGGCATGGCGGCGGCCTGGTCTTGGCGGACTGGGCTCAGCAGGGTGGCAGCCTGGGTCAGTGTCACACCTGCGGCACGGATGAGCACTGCCGTGGTGGTCGGAGCCCTGCGGGACAGGCGGGGCATCGCTGCAGCGGCCTGGGCTTGGCGGGCCGCATCTAGCGTGGCTGCGGCCTGGTTCGGTGGCGCCGCGCCGGGCGCCTCTTCCGGGACCGCGGGCGTGGCAGCAGGGGTCGGGGCACTTGTGCTGGCCGGGGCATCTCTGGACTCACCCATCTGTGGCTGCATCGGGGTCTGCGTCGTCGCCGCTCGGTCTGACATGCGTCGCGCGGCTCCCTCCTCGTAGGTCCGCACCGCCGCAGCCATCTCCAGGAGCTCCGTGCGTTCTTCCCTGAGCTGTCGCACAATCCCGGCCTCCAGCCGGTCGCAGAAGATGGCAAGCTCCCGGCACCACCAGGCAGCAGAGCCTGGCTCTGGGTATCCGCGTCTGGACTCCATTTCCTCTAGCACGCTACTGGCTTCTTCTCTGCTCCGCCGTCTCTGGACGCTTCCGCTTTCTCCATCAGCGAGGTCAGGACTCTGCAGGGGATCTCTGGGTAGCCACACCTCTTCGTGGGCGGTAACTTCTTCCAGCGCGGGCTGCTGTTGTTTTTCAGCGCGCTTTTCATGGTGGCAATATGGCGGCGCTTCCAATTTTTCAAGCGGACCGCCTAGGCACATGGTCACCTGTCTGAACAGGTCTAGTCCTTATCCTGTTCGTGACGCCAGATGTGAAGCCCCACAGGTGCTGTGTCGGTGTCGGTGCATTACCTTCAGGGACTCCACGTTGCTGGATCTCCGTCACTGGTAGGAAATCTTCTTGTTTGATCGTGACGCCACTCTCAGTATTGCGGTCAGTGGGGACCGCCACTGCAGGTTAGGGGACGCCTGGGGCTGATGGTGGGTGCAGTCGGATGTAGTAGCCTCCTGAGAGTGAGGCAAGCCCCAGGGCCCGGTGTAGGTTTGTAGTACTACAAGTCGCAGAATGACCACACAGGCAGAGTGTCTTTCAGGGTTTTTACTCACATTTGATGGCAGGGTGAGTAACCCGGGCGTAGCTGGGACGAACCAGGTGGAACCAGGTATCCTTCAGGCTGACTTTATGAGGGTGACTACTGACTCGCCTTCCTTAGCCCTTGGTGGTTTGGGGTAACCCCGACTTTGAGTCCCTATGGGGGTCACCCAGGGAAGATGCTCCAAGCCTCTCTCCCCTTCTTGTTTCGCCGTGTGCTTGTTCCCCGGACCAGGCCACTCCAGCCTCTTGCCTCCTATGACCTATGGGCCCTAACTTGCGGTTACGTGGCTGCGGCTTTTGTAGTGTTGTGGTGTGGGCTTTAAGGGCCCCACACCGGCAGGTTTAGCAGAAGAAAGTTGAATCTATCCCCGCTTCGGGATCTGCCGCCCGGTTGGGCCTGGTGCTCTCTAGCAGTCTCCTTACTTCCCACTCCGTTGCACTCTCTAGCTGAAGCTGGCTTTCAGGCAGCACTCCTAGTTGACCGTTCTCCCCCGTCTGTAGCCACTGCGCGGGCGCTGTTAGACAGCAACAGCCCCACAGGTCTGCTCCTCACTGAGCCCTATGGAGTTCCGCTCTAACTGACTCACTGCCCCTCCTCTCCTGTTCTTGCCTACGCCACCTAGCAACCAGACTCTCCACCACACCCCCTGAGAGGAGATGGAGGCTCTACCCCCTCCACTATTCCAGTGAAGGTGAAGGCTTGCCCCCCTCCTGGGATCCCCAGGGGTCCTCTCATGGGTACATGTGTGAGACCTGGTCACTATGCGCCTGTGTTCCACACCCCAGTCAGCCTTCTGGATTACCTGTATTGTACTGTCCCCAGCATGGGTGCAGTACTCAGTGGTGCCTGACCAGGTCAGGGGCGCCACACACACATCCCCATAGTCCATGTATAAGGTGTCCTTCATATTATATTATGCAGTCCGAAAATCATTTACTACACCCCCATAGGCCTTTGGCCAACGTGTACTCACTGATTAAAAAAAGTTCCCCCCGCTCGTCTGGTCAGAGCATCCTCTGCATGTCTCAGCAAAGCAGTCATGCAGTAGTAACATCACCGCACTCTGCTGCACTGAGACATCGAGCACAGGCATAGGGAGAGAATGATGACGGATGGAGCAGAGTGCTTCCCTTGATCCTTCAATATTACTTTGTGAGATGACATGCGAGGGGGGCCTGGGGTTGCCACTGGCGCGGTGCCCCCCTGATTCACGGGCCCCATAGTGGCCACGTGGTCTGCCACTGAACAGTGCAGCTCCTCTCTCACAGAGAGGAGCCACCTGCTTCTCTGCAGGGCTGGCACCAGGCCCCTAACCCTGCTTTGCCCAGTCACAGTCACGATCTCTGCAACCACGGTTGTTACGAGATCGTTACATCCCTGGCCCCCCTCCTTTCTGAGGCCCACAGTGTGCTTAACCTGCAGTTATCAACCACACAATTTTGCCAGCCTTCAATCATAGAGACATCCCCAGAGCAACTACAGTAATCACTCATTGCACCTCTTATTACACTGGAAGGTGTGGCTATAAGCAATCCCTGGCAGTGTGATTGCACCCGAACTGCCAGAGTGTCAGGCATGTTTACAGCTGTGCTGTTAGCAATGACTGTAGCTACGCCGTGAATGACTCTATGACTGAAAGTTGTGTGATGCCGGGAGGAATAAAGTTGATCTTTTTTTCCTGGTAATGGCACTTTAAGTAAGGCAGCGGGGCAGCATTGTAGCACTATTTACTTGAGATGATCATATTTTTTTGAAAATTGAATTTGCCACTTTGCAAAATTTTGTCCAAAAATATGATTCTCAGTAAGTAAATTTATGTGAATATTAATACTTGTAATTGCTCAAAAAATATGTGGGGCAGAACCCTGCTGGCTATATGAGCTTACACTCTACAGGAGAGAGAGAGGTCCCTGCTGACCATAAGAGCTTACACACTACAGGAGAGAGAGGACCCCGTTGACCATAAGAGCTTATGCTGTACAGGAGAGAGAGGACCAAACTGACTATACAAGCTTACACTCAGCAGAAGAGAGGACCCCACTGCCCATAAGACTTTACACTCTACAGGAGAGAGAGGACCCCGCTGACCATAAGAGCTTATATACTACAGGAGAGAGAGGGCTCCACTGACTATACAAACTTACAATCTACAGGAGATAGGACCATACTGACCATGAGATCTTACACTCCACAGGAGAGAGAGAGGACCCTGCTGACCATAAGAACTTACACACTACAGGATAGAGAGGACCCCATTGACCATAAGAGCTTATACTGTACAGGAGAGAGAGAGAGAGAGGACCAAACTGACTATACAAGGTTACACTCGGCAGAAGAGAGGACTCCACTTCCCATAAGACTTTACACTCTACAAGAGAGAGAGGACCCCACTGACTAGACAAGCTTACATTCTACAGGAGAGAGGACCATACTGACCATAAGATCTTACACGCTACAGGAAAGTGAGGAGACCCTGCTGACCATAAGAGCTTACACACTACAGGAGAGAGGGAGGACCCCACTGACCATAAGAGCTTGCACTAAACAGAAAAGAGAGAGGGCCCCGCTGACCATAAGAGCTTACATACAACAGGAGAGAGAGAGGTCCCCACTGACTATACAAGCTTACATTCTACAGGAGAGAGGACCATCTGACGATAAAATCTTACGCTCTACAGGAGAGTGAGGACCCCGCTGACCATAAGAGCTTACACTTTACAGGAGAGAGGATTCTGCTGACCATAAGAGCTTATATACTACAGAGCTTACGCTGTACAGGAGAGAGGATCAAACTGACTATACAAGCTTACACTTGGCAGAAGAGAGGACCCCGCTGACCATAAGAGCTTACACGCTACAGGAGAGAGAGGACCCCATTGACCATAAGAGCTTACGCTGTACAGGAGAGAGAGAAAGGATCAAACTGACTATACAAGTTTACACTCGGCAGAAGAGAGGGCCCCATTGCCATAAGGCAAGAGAGAGGACCCCGCTAACCATAAAAGCTTACACTTTACAGGAGAGAGAGAGGACCCCACTGACTATACAAGCTTATATTCTACAGGAGAGAGGACGATACTGACCATAAGATCTTACACACTACAGGAGAGTGACTACCCCGCTAACCATAAGAGCTACACTACAGGAGAGAGAGAGGACTCTGCAGACCATAAGAACTTACACAGTACAGGAGAGAGAGGAACCCATTGACCATAAGAGCTTACTCTGTACAGGAGAGGACCCCATTGACCCTTAAGCTGGGTTTACACACTGCAACATCGCAAAGGACATCGCTGTAACGTCACCGGTTTTGTGACGTAACAGCGACCTCCCTAAGTCTCTGCTAAGTCGCTGGTGAGCAGTCAAACAGGCAAACCTGGCCAACAACGCAACAGCGATCCGGACCTGCAGAGCGACCTAGCTGGTTGTTGGGGACGTTGATAAGCAGCCTTTTGAAAGGGAAGTTGCTAACAAAGTCGCTGCAAAGTCTTTCACACACTGAAACTTTCCAGCGATGCTTGCTGCACAGCGGGAAACAAAGGACCTAGGAATGGTCCTGAACGATTTGTAACGATTACAACTTCACAGCAGGGGCCGGGTCGCTGATACGTTTCACACACTACAACATCGCAAACAACATCGCTATTGCGTCACAAAACCGGTGACGTTACAGCGATGTCGTTTGAGATGTTGCAGTGTGTAAACCCAGCTTAAGAGCTTGCGCTGTACTGGAGAGAGAGAGAGAGAGAGGACCAAACTGACTATACATGTTTACACTCGGCAGAAGAGAGGACCCCATTGCCATAAGACTTTTTTCTCTACAAGAGAGAGAGGACCCCGCTAACCATAAGAGCTTACACTCTACAGGAGAGAGAGAGGACCCCACTGACTATACAAGCTTATATTCTACAGGAGAGAGGACGATACTGACCATAAGATCTTACACTCTACAGGAGAGTGAGTACCCCGCTAACTATAAGAGCTACACTACAGGAGAGAGAGAGGACTCTGCAGACCATAAGAACTTACACAGTACAGGAGAGAGAGGAACCCATTGACCATAAGAGCTTACTCTGTACAGGAGAGGACCCCATTGACCCTAAGAGCTTGCGCTGTACTGGAGAGAGAGAGAGAGAGAGAGGACCAAACTGACTATACAAGGTTACACTTGGCAGATTAGAGGACCCCACTGATCATAAGAGCTTACAAAATTACAGGAGAGAGAGGACCTCACTGACCATAAGATCTTACACTCCACAGCAGTATGGGGATGCCTACATGACAATGCGAGAATGATGTTAGTTCACTCTCTGGTGCTTCAGCAGTGTGGGAAGTGATGTCGGGCATGGTTTTTGTTTTGGTTTTTTTTGTGAATGAATGAAATCTCAAAATGTTTGAATCTGTTTGAAACTGAATTTCAGGAAATTTGACTCAAACTCAATCTTCTGTGAATCAATGCACTCATCTCTACTATTTACCTGAAGATTAACACTATACCTGCAGGTGAATAGCTTTTTCCAAGATGTGAGGTTTACAGATGAGCGATGTTAAAATTCGAGTGATTTTGGGCGGTGTTCGAGTCGTTCGACAAACTCGAATGATTTGCTTCACGTTCGACAGTTCGAGTTAACGTTCAATATCGGTTTGATCACCAACAGCGTGGCTTTTCACAGTAAGGATATGTGCGCACATTGTGTATTTGCATGCGTCCTGCATCCCCAGCACAATCCCTCTCTCTTTCCTACTCACCGATCAGCTGTCTCAAAGCTCCGGTGGCTTTTCCTCTTTTGAAAATGGCTGCCGCTCATTATTCAATCTGGTATTCCCTGCTTTCCCCACCCACCGGAGCCAATGATTGGTTGCAGTCAGACACGCCCCCACACTGAGTGACAGCTGTCTCACTGCAACCAATCACAGCCGCCGGCGGGCGGGTCTATATCGTGCAGTAAAAAAAAAATAATAATTTAAAAAAAACCCTGCGGTTCCCCCCAATTTTGATATCAGCCAAGATAAAGCCACACGGCTGAAGGCTGGTATTGTCAGGATGGGGAACGCCACGTTATGGGGAGCCCACCACCCTAACAATATCAGCCAGCAGCCGCCAGAAATTGCCACATCCATTAGATGCGACAGTCCCGGGACTCTACCCAGCTCATCCCGAATTGCCCTGGTGCGGTGGCAATCCAGGTAATAAGGTTACGTTAATCATGGCAGGCGTCTCCCCGAAATACCTTCCATGATTAACCTGTAAGTGAAAGTAAAAAAACACACACAACAAAAAATCCTTTATTTGGAATAAAAGGCAAAAAAAACCCCTTATTTACCACTTTATTAATCCCCAAACAACAATCCAGGTCCAAAGTAATCCACACGACGCTTTAAGCTCTGCTACATGAAGCTGACAGGGAGCGCCGAAAAACACGAGCACTCTGTGTCAGCTCCACGCAGCAACTGAAGTGAGCCGCGCTGTCACTGGAGACTTCACTCAGGTAGTGCCTGCATGTGTGCGAGGATGATGATGGGGCAGTAGTGCTTGAGTGTGCGGTGATAATGATGAGTGCAGTACTGCCTGCGTGTGTGCAGTGATTATAATGGGGGCGGTAGTGCTTCTGTGTGCGGTGATAAAGATGAGTGCGGTAGTGCCGGGGTGTGTGGGGGGATAATGATGAGTGTGGTAGTGCCTGCGTGTGTGCGAGGATGATGATGAGTGCGGTAGTGCTTGAGTGTGTGGTGATAATGATGATGAGTGCAGTAGTGCCTGCTTGTCTGTGGTGATGATGATGAGTGCGGTAGTTGCGGGGTGTGTGCGGTGATGATAAAGAGTGCGGTAGTGCCGGGGTGTGTGCGGGGATGATGATGAGTGCGGTACTGCCGGCGTGTGTGCAGTATGATGATGAGTACGGTAGTGTCAGGGTGTGTTCGGGGATGATGATGGGGGCAGTACTGACGGGGTGTGTCCGGGGACGATGGGTGCGTAGACGTAGGGGTGTGTATGGGGATGATGATGGTGGCAGTAGTGCCTGCGTGTCTCTCTCTCTTTCTCTCCTCTCTCTCCTCTCTCTCTTCTCTCTCTCTCTCCTCTCTCTCCTCTCTCTTCTCTATCTTCTCTCTCTCCTATCTCTCCTCTCTCTTCCCTCTATCTTCCCTCTATCTCTTCTTTCTCTATCCTCTCTCTCCTCTTTCTCCTCTCCTCTACTCTCTCTCCTCTTCTCCTCTCTCTCTCTTCTCTCTCTCCTCTCTCTTTCTCCTCCCTCTCCTCTCTTTCTCATCTCTCTCTCTCTCCTATCTCTCTCTTCTCGCTCTCCCCCTCTCTCACTCTGCTTTCTCTCTCTGCTCTGTCTCTCTCTTTCTCTCTTTCTCCTCTCTCTTCTCTCTCTCCTCTCTCTTCTCTCTTTCCTCTTTCCTCTCTCTCTCCTCTCTCTTTCTACTTCTCTCTCTCTCTCCTCTCTCTCCTCTCTGCTTTCTCTCTCTTCTCTCTCTCTCTCTCTCTTTTCTCTCTCCTCTCTCCTCTCTCCTCTCTCTCCTCTCTCTTCTCTCTCTCTTCTCTCTCTTCTCTCTCTCTTCTCTCTCTCCTCTCTCTCCTCTCTCTTCTCTCCTCTATCTCTTCTCTCTCTTTCTTTTCTCTCTCTCTCTGTGCTCTCTCTCCTCTCTCTTCTATCTCTCTCTTCTATCTCTCTTATATACAGTTAGGTCCAGAAATATTTGGACACTGACACAATTTTCGCGAGTTGGGCTCTGCATGCCACCACATTGGATTTGAAATGAAACCTCTACAACAGAATTCAAGTGCAGATTGTAACGTTTAATTTGAAGGTTTGAACAAAAATATCTGATAGAAATTGTAGGAATTGTACACATTTCTTTACAAACACTCCACATTTTAGGAGGTCAAAAGTAATTGGACAAATAAACCAAACCCAAACAAAATATTTTTATTTTCAATATTTTGTTGCGAATCCTTTGGAGGCAATCACTGCCTTAAGTCTGGAACCCATGGACATCCCCAAACGCTGGGTTTCCTCCTTCTTAATGCTTTGCCAGGCCTTTACAGCCGCAGCCTTCAGGTCTTGCTTGTTTGTGGGTCTTTCCGTCTTAAGTCTGGATTTGAGCAAGTGAAATGCATGCTCAATTGGGTTAAGATCTGGTGATTGACTTGGCCATTGCAGAATGTTCCACTTTTTTGCACTCCTGAACCCCTGAGTAGCTTTGGCTGTATGCTTGGGGTCATTGTCCATCTATACTATGAAGCGCCGTCCGATCAACTTTGCGGCATTTGGCTGAATCTGGGCTGAAAGTATATCCTGGTACACTTCAGAATTCATCCAGCTACTCTTGTCTGCTGTTATGTCATCAATAAACACAAGTGACCCAGTGCCATTGAAAGCCATGCAGGCCCATGCCATCACGTTGCCTCCACCATGTTTTACAGAGGATGTGGTGTGCCTTGGATCATGTGCCGTTCCCTTTCTTCTCCAAACTTTTTTCTTCCCATCATTCTGGTACAGGTTGATCTTTGTCTCATCTGTCCATAGAATACTTTTCCAGAACTGAGCTGGCTTCATGAGGTGTTTTTCAGCAAATGTAACTCTGGCCTGTCTATTTTTGGAATTGATGAATGGTTTGCATCTAGATGTGAACCCTTTGTATTTACTTTCATGGAGTCTTCTCTTTACTGTTGACTTAGAGACAGATACACCTACTTCACTGAGAGTGTTCTGGACTTCAGTTGATGTTGTGAACGGGTTCTTCTTCACCAAAGAAAGTATGCGGCGATCATCCACCACTGTTGTCATCCGTGGACGCCCAGGCCTTTTTGAGTTCCCAAGCTCACCAGTCAATTCCTTTTTTCTCAGAATGTACCCGACTGTTGATTTTGCTACTCCAAGCATGTCTGCTATCTCTCTGATGGATTTTTTCTTTTTTTTCAGCCTCAGGATGTCCTGCTTCACCTCAATTGAGAGTTCCTTAGACCACATGTTGTCTGGTCACAGCAACAGCTTCCAAATGCAAAACCACACACCTGTAATCAACCCCAGACCTTTTAACTACTTCATTGATTACAGGTTAACGAGAGAGACGCCTTCAGAGTTAATTGCAGGCCTTAGAGTCCCTTGTCCAATTACTTTTGGTCCCTTGAAAAAGAGGAGGCTATGCATTACAGAGCTATGATTCCTAAACCCTTTCTCCGATTTGGATGTGAAAACTCTCACATTGCAGCTGGGAGTATGCACTTTCAGCCCATATTATATATAGAATTGTATTTCTGAACATGTTTTTGTAAACAGCTAAAATAACAAAACTTGTGTCACTGTCCAAATATTTCTGGACCTAACTGTATCTTTTCTTTTTCTCCTCTCTCTTCTCTCTCTGCTCTCTCCTCTCGCTTCTCTCTCTTACCTCTCTTTCTCTTCTCAATCTCTTCTCTCTCTCTCCTCTGTCTCTCCTCTTTATCTGCTCTCTCTCTGCTATCTCTCTCTGCTCTCTCTCTCTATACTCTCTCTTATCTCTCTCTCTTCTCTCTTTCTTTCTCTCTTCTCTCTCTCCTCTCTTTTCTCTCTCTCCTCTCTCTCTTCTCTTTCTTTCTCTTCTTTCTCTTCCCTCTCTCCTCTCTCTCCTCTTTCTCCTCTCTCTCTCCTCTGTCTCCTCTCTCTCTCTTTTCTCTCTCTCCTCTCTCTTCTCTCTCTCTCAACTCTCTCTTTTCTCTCTTCTCTCTCTCTGTTTTCTCTTTCTCCTCTCTCTCCTCTCTCTCTTCTCTCTCTTCTCTCTCTCTATCCTCTCTCTTCTCTCTCTTTTATCTATCTCTCTCCCTCTCTCTCTTCTCTCTCTTTCTCCTCTCTCTCCTCTCTCTTTTCTCTCTCCTCTCTCTCCTCTCTTCTCTCTCTTTATCTTCTCTCTCTCACTGCTCCCTCCTCTCTTCTCTCTCTCTTCTCTCTCTTCTCTTTCTCTCATTCTCTCGCTCTCCTCTCTCTTCTCTCTCTCCTCTCCCCTCTCTCTTCTCTCTCTTTCTCTTCTCTCTCTCTGCTCTCTCTCTTCTCTGCTTTCTCTCTTTTCTCTCTCCCTCCTCTGTCTCTCCTCTCTTTCTGCTCTCTCTCTGTTCTCTCTCTGCTCTCTCTTTTCTCTCTCTCTTTTCTCTCTGTGTCTCTTCTCTCTCCTCTCTCTTCTCTCTCCTCTCTCTCTTCTCTCTCTTTCTCTTCTCTCTACTCTCTCTCTCCTCTCTGCTCTCTCTTCTCTCTATCGTCTCTCTCTCCTCCTCTTTCTCCTCTCTCTCCTCTTTCTCCACTCTCTCCCCTTTCTCTTCTCTCTCTCTTTTCTCTCTCTCTCCTCTCCCTCTTCTCTCTCTCCCCCTCTCTCTCTGCTTTCTCTCTCTGCTCTGTCTCTCTCTTTCTCTCTCTCTCCTCTCTCTTCTCTCTCTCTTCTCTCTCTCCTCTCTCTCCTCTCTCTTCTCTCCTCTATCTCTTCTCTCTCTTTCTCTTCTCTCTCTCTGTGCTCTCTCTCCTTTCTCTTCTATCTCTCTCTTCTCTCTCTCTTATATATCTTTTCTTTTTCTCCTCTCTCTTCTCTCTCTGCTCTCTCTTCTCTGTCTTACCTCTCTTTCTCTTCTCTCTCTTCTCTCTCTCCACTGTCTCTCCTCTTTTTCTGCTCTCTCTCTCTGCTCTCTCTCTGCTTTCTCTCTCTATACACTCTCTCTTATCTCTCTCTTCTCTCTTTCTTTCTCTCTCCTCTCTCCTCTCTCTCCTCTCTGCTCTCTCTTCTCTCTCTCTTCTCTCTCTCCTTTCTCTCCTCTTTCTCCTCTCTCTCTCCTCTGTCTCCTCTCTCTCTCTTTTCTCTCTCTCCTCGCTCTCTTCTCTCTCTCTCCTCTCTATTCAAATTCAAATTCAAATTCAAATTCAAATATGCTTTATTGGCAGGACCAAAATACAATTAGTGTTGCCAAAGCAGGAGAAATACAGTAAGTGTGGTGGGAGGGGATCAGGGTTATGGGGAGTTGGGGGGCACAATTTGGGCTCTGACAGTCCATTTAGGGGTCTTAGGTTCCCCTCAGCTTATGACATGTGGTGACATATTGGGCGGCGATCTCCACCATTGATTCCTCTTCCCCCAGTAGGAAGCGGAGTTTCATGTCCTCATCCATGGATGGAAAGCCCGGGCTATGGGTGGTAAATTTCTGGAAGTGGGAGCCCCTCACTGCTGAGTATTTGTCACAGTGCAGTAGGAAATGCGTCTCGTCCTCCAGAGCCCCCTGCTGGCAGTGCTGGCACAGTCTGTTCTCTCGCGGCTTGTATGTCTGTCGGTGCCGCCCTGTTTCCACCTCTAGGCTGTGGGCACTCAGTCTGTACAGGCTCAGAGTCTGCCTGTCTTTGGGGTGGCGTAGCCTTTCCAGATATGGGGCCAGAGTGTAGTCCCTCCGCAGTGACCGGTAGATGTTGAGTTTCTGGGAGTTCTCTAATTCACTCTTCCAGTCCTCTATGTATTGCATCTTGCAGCTCTCAGAGATCTCTTTTATTTGGGCTTTTGTCAGGGTGTGTTGCTGACTTTGGCTGCCGCAGTTCTTGGCTTGCTCTGGGCTCCGGCTCAGCAGGGCTTTATGATGGTAGGAGCTGGGGTTGCTGTTCTGTATGTGTGCCTGGTGTGATAGCGCCCTCTTGTGTATAGTGAACCATAAGGGGAATCGGCCCAGCTCTGCCCTACAGGCTATGTTTGAGGTGCTGCGATGGACTTGGAGGAGATATTTACAGAACTCCATGTGGAAGACTTCGGTAGGGCTGGAATCCCACTTTGTGTGGTCTGGGTAGGTCACTGGGCCCCATACCTCGCTGCCATATAGCAGTATAGGGGTGATGACGCTGTCAAATATCTTGAGCCAGACTCTCACAGGTGGTTTGAGGTGGTACAGTTGTCTTCTGATGGCATAGAAGGTTCTGCATGCTTTTCCTTTCAGGGCTTCTGCTGCTTGCTTGAGGCTCCCGTTATTGCTTAGCTCCAGACCGAGGTAGGTGTAGCTGCTGGTGTTCTCCAGCGTGGAGCCATTTAATGTGAAGGAGGGAGTGTTTATTTTGTTCTGGTTCCTCTTCTGAAACACCATGACTTTGGTCTTCTTTTGGTTGATGGGAAGCGCCCATGTGGTGCTGAATGTTTCCAGTACTGCCAGGCTATCTTGGAGGCCTCTTTCAGTTGGGGAGAGTAGCAGGAGGTCATCTGCGTACAGCAGGAACTTCACCTCTCGGTCATGCAGACTGAGGCCTGGAGTGGGGGAGGACTCTAGAGCTGTTGCTAGTCCATTTATATAGATGTTGAATAGAGTTGGACTCAGGCTGCAGCCCTGTCTGACCCCACGGCCCTGTCGGAAGAAAGCCGTCCTCTTTCCGTTCACCTTCACGCTGCACCGATTCTCTCTCTCCTCTCTCTCTCTGTTTTCTATTTCTCCTCTCTCTCCTCTCTCTCTTCTCTCTCTCTTCTCTCTCTATCCTCTCTCTTCTCTCTCTCTTATCTATCTCTCTCCCTCTCTTTCTTCTCTCTCTCTCTCTCCTCTCTCTCTTCTCAAAATCAAATTCAAATTCAAATTTGCTTTATTGGCAGGACCAAAATACAATTAGTGTTGCCAAAGCAAGAGAAATACAGTAATTGGGGTGGGAAAGGATCAGGGTTATGGGGAGTTGGGGGCACAATTTTGGCTCTGAAAGTCCATTTAGGGGCCTTATGTTCCCCTCAGCTTATGACATGTGGTAACATATTGGGCGGCGATCTCCACCATTGATTCCTCTTCCCCCAGTAGGGAGCGAAGTTTCTTCTCCTCGTCCATGGATGGAAAGTCCGGGGTATGAGTGGCAAGTTTCTGGAAGTGGGAGGCCCTCACTGCTGAGTATTTGTCACAGTGCAGCAGGAAGTGTGCCTCGTCCTCCAGAGCCCCTGCTGGCACAGTCTTTTCTCCCACGGCTTGTATGTCTGTCGGTGCCGCCCTGTTTCCACCTCTAGGCTGTGGGCACTCAGTCTGTACAAGCTCAGGGTCTGCCTGTCTTTGGGGTGGCGTAAGCTTTCCAGATATGGGGCCAGAGTGTAGTCCCTCTGTAGTGACCGGTAGATGGTTAGTTTCTGGGAGTTCTCTAATTCACTGCTCCAGTCGTCTATGTATTGCATCTTGCGGCTCTCTGAAATCTCTTTTATTTGGGCTTTTGTCAGGGTGTGTTGCTGACTTTGGCTGGACTGGCTGCCGGGGTTCCTGACTTGCTCTGGGCTCTGGCTCAGCAGGGCTTTATGATGGTAGCAGCTGGGGTTGCTGTTCTGTATGTGCGCCTGATGCGATAGCGCCCTCTTGTGTATACTGAGCCATAAGGGGAATCGCCCAGCTCTGCCCTACAGGCTATGTTTGAGGTGCTGCGATGGACTTGGAGGAGATATTTACAGAACTCCATGTGGATGACTTCGGTTGGGCTGGAATCCCACTTTGTGTGGTCTGGGTAGGTCACTGGGCCCCATACCTCGCTGCCATACAGCAGTATAGGGGTGATGACGCTGTCAAATATCTTGAGCCAGACTCTCACAGGTGGTTTGAGGTGGTACAGTTGTCTTCTGATGGCGTAGAAGGTTCTGCACGCTTGATGGGAAGCGCCCATGTGGTGCTGAATGTTTCCAGTACTGCCAGGCTATCTTGGAGGCCTCTTTCAGTTGGGGAGAGTAGCAGGAGGTCATATGCGTACAGCAGGATCTTCACCTCTCGGTCATGCAGACTGAGACCTGGAGTGGGGGGAGAACTCTAGAGCTGCTGCTAGTCCATTTATATAGATGTTGAATAGGGTTGGGCTCAGGCTGCAGCCCTGTCTGACCCCACGGCCCTGTCGGAAGAAGGCCGTCCTCACCTTCACCTTCACGCTGCACCGGTTCTCAGTGTATGAGCTCTTGATCACGTCGTAGGTACTGCCACCTATTCCGCTCTCCAGAAGTTTCAGAAACAGGCCTGGATGCTACACTGAGTCAAATGCCTTTTTGAAGACCACGAAACATGCAAATATTTTCCCCTGTTTTTTGCCGTGGACGTGGGTCTTGATGAGGCTTTGCAGGGTGTAGATGTTATCGGTGGTGCGGTGGTTTGGCATGAACCCAGCTTGGCTTCTGCTGAGGATGTCACCCTAGGTGAGGAAGGCGATAATCCTCTCTCTCTCTCTTCTCTCTCTCTTTTCTCTCTCTCTCCTTTCTTCTCTCTCTCCTCTATCTTCTCTCTCTGCCTTTTCTCTCTCTCCTCTCTCTTCTATCTCTCTTCTCTCTTATTTTCTCCCTCTCTCCTCTCTCTCTACTCTCTCTCTCCTCTCTCTCTCGCTTCCCTCTCTTTTTTCTCTCTCCTCTCCTCTTTCTCCTCTCCTCTCTCTCTCATCTCTCTCTCTTCTCTCTCTCCTCTCTCTTCTCTCTCTCTCTTTTCTCTCTCTCTCTTCTCTCTCTCTTTCCTTCTCTCCTCTCTTTCTTTCTCTCACCTCTCTCTCTTCTCTCTCTCTTCTCTCTCTTCTCTCTCTCCTCTCTTTTCTCTCTCTCTTCTCTCTCTCTTTTCTCTCTCTCTTCTCTCTTTCTCTCTCCTCTCCTCTCTCTAGTCTCTCTTCTCTCTCTCCTCTCTCTCTCCTCTCCCTCACCTCTCTCTCCTCTCTCTTCTCTCTCCTTTCTCTCTCTCCTCTCTCTCTTCTCTCTCTCTCAAAGACCTTGCGTCGATCAGCTGATGCAGTCACCTGACGGAATCAGCTGACACTATAAGTCAAGCGGTGTTTCTGGTTTGTGTTTTTTTTTTATCTGTACTAGAAATTCATGGTGGCCATGTCTAATATTGAACACAACACATGGGAGAGAGTGGGCACAACTACACTAAACATATACTGGAAAATCCAGGATAATGGAATGAAGCAAGAGGAGTCCCTTGTTGCATGCAAAAAAATGTGAAAAAGTTTATTAATAAAGCGGGCTTTACACGCTGCGACATCGCTAATGCGGAGTCGTTGGGGTCACGGAATTTGTGTGTGACGCCGCAGGAACGAGGAAGCTTCCCTTACCTGCCTCCCGGCCGCTATGCGGAAGGAAGGAGGTGGGCGGGATGTTACGTCCCGCTCATCTCCGCCCCTCCGCTGCTATTGGGCGGCGGTTCAATGACGCTTCAGTGACGTCGCTGTGACGCCGCACGGACCGCCCCCTTAGAAAGGAGGCGGTTCGCCCGTCACAGCAACGTCGCCGGACAGGTAAGTATGTGTGACGGCTGTTGTGCAACACGGGCAGCGATTTGCCCGTGTCGCGCAACAGATGGGGGCGGGTACCCACACTAGCGATATCGGGACCGATATCGCAGTGTGTAAAGTAGCCTTAACACTAAGGATACCACAGATAAGACCCTGAACAGCAGATGTGCACATCTATTGGTTCCATAGTAATGTAGTCCTTTAGTGCAAAACAGGAAACTGGTCACCCCAGTATCTGCTAAAACAATAGAAATGCTTAATATTTTCTCTGCAAGGACAATACACATTTAAATACAATGTAATGCACAGATGCAAAACAACAGGGGTAAGCAAACAAACAGGTATGCAAATAGAACAGAGAGTGGGTTCATTACAGACACAGTAAAGCATCTTTAAGAAAGTTTATATAGAATTCTCATGTTTATAGTGGACCAAAGAGGAGAAGGGAATGGGAGCCCAATCAAATTGCAGGATAAAAGTATCTATTTTTTATAGTAGCCAGTAAATAGAAGATTCTCATTGATGCCGTTGGGCATAACTGTATCAAGCTGGAAGATCCAGATCATCATTTACCCCTGATGAAGCCACATACGGTGGCGTAACGTGTGGGGCAGGCGCACCCACACCACGTCCCTCACTATTTATTTATCTGGTATTGTATTGGCTCTCTTTGATCTGTACCATATTTATGTTAGTCCTACATTCGGTGACTATGTACTGCTGTATACTGTCTTTTCATACTGTTATTTTGAGCCTATATGTTCTGTTTCATTTGCATTATTTCATGAGGTTTTTGTGGTGATGTGCCAATTTGCTCATGGGTAGATGACTCTTTTGATCTTTTCCATTTTTAAGTGGTCTTAACAATATTTCTCTGTGTTATTAATAAACTTTTTCACATTTTTTGCATGCAACAAGGGACTCCTCTTGCTTCATTCCATTATCCTGGATTTTCCAGTATATGTTTGGTGTAGTTGTGCCCACTCTCTCCCATGTGTTGTGTTCTAGATTCCATTTATGGGTTGGAGCACACTTCCATTATCTTTATATATTTAATGGTGATGCCGTCCCTATTTGTTTCTTGATGCCATGTGTAATATTGGCGTGACACCATGAATTTCGGGCTTAGGGCCAGTTGATAATATACTGCTAGCCCTTACCCCATTATTACCCAGTGAGCCACCTGTCACCAGGGCAGCTGGAAGAGTTGGATACAGTGCCAGAAGATGGCGCTTCTATGAAAGCACCATTTTCTGGGGCGGCTGCGGACTGCAATTCGCAGCAGGGGTGCCCAGAAAGCTTGGGCACCCTGCGCTGAAGATTCCAATCCCCAGCTGCCTAGTTCTACCTGGCTAGCATACAAAAACATACCCACGTAATTTTTTTGGGGGGAAAAAAACTCCTGCATACAGTCCTGGATGGAGTATGCTGAGCCTTGTAGTTCTGCAGCTACTGTCAGCTGTCTGTCTGTATGAAGGAGACAAGACAGCAGCTGCTGAACTAGAAGGCTCAGCATCCTCCATCCAGGACAGTATGCTGGAGGGAGAGGCAGGGGGAGCAGAACTGAAAGGCTCAGCATACTTCATCTACTAGTGTATGAAGGAGAGCAGACAGCAGCTGCAGAACTACAAGGCTCAGCATGCTGCATCCAGGACTGTATGCTGGAGGGAGAGACAGGTGGAACAGAACTACAAGGCTCAGCATGCTCCATTCACTAGTATATGAAGGAGAGCAGACAGCAGCTGCAGAACTACAATACTCCATCCAGGACTGTATGCAGGAGTTTTTTGCCCACCAAAAAAATTATGTGGGCTTCGCCATATTTTTGTATGCTAGCCAGGCACCTACGGGCTGCCCCCAACCCCCAGCTGCCTATTTGTACCCGGCTGGGAACCAAAAATATAGGGAAGCCCTTTTTTTTTCATTATTTCACAAATTTCATGAAATAATTAAAAAACAAAATGACGTGGGCTTCGCCCCATTTTTGTGTCCAGCCAGATACAACTAGGCAGCTGGGGATTGGAATCCACAGCACAGGTTGGCCCGAGCTTTCTGGGCCCCTCTGCTGCGAATTGCAGTCCGCAGCCACCCCAGAAAATGGCGCTTTCATAAAAGCGCCATTATCTGGCGCTGAATCCAACTCTTCCAGCTGCCCTTGTGTATGGTGGCTTGCTGGGTAATAAGGGTTAATACTAGATTTGTTTTACTAGTAGCTAGTATTAAGCCAGAGATTCTTAATGTCAGGCAAGTTTGACCCGGCCATTAGGAATCTCCAATAAAGGGTTCAAAAAAAGACACCACACAGAGAAAAAATACTTTAATAGAAGTAAATACACAGACACACTTAGAGACTCCATGTTTATTGTTCCCTCTCACCCCTCCACGATCCTGGTCTTCTGTCTTCTTTCTCCTTCAAACCCTGCAGCTCTGCTACATCAGACAGCACTGCATGGGAGGAAGACGCTGCTGCTCCCGTGCAGTCTAATCACTCAGTGAGTGAGCAGAGGCTGTGGGTTGGTAAGCGGTGGTGACGTCACCGCTGCCATCGTTGAATTAGTAATCTGACAGGCGGGTTACTAATTAGTGATGAGCGAGTACGCTTGTCACTACTCGGTACTCGCACGAGTATCACTGTACTCGGGCTACTCGGCGGGTACCGAGTAATCTCGCGATACTCGTGCTGTACTCGTGGTCTTCATCCCTGCATGTTGGGATTGGCTGGCAGACCACTGCAATGCCACAGCCCTGTTAGTTGTGGAATTGCAGTGATTGGCTGGCCCGCACAGCGTGACCGAGCCTTTATACCGGCGGGCGCGCTGTGCTCTGCACACAGCCATCCGGACAGTCAGTGCAGGGAGAGTGTTGCTGCTTCAGGGAAAGGTTTGCGGCCCTTTATAGTTAGTTCCGGAGCAGGGCTGCAAACAGTGTGACCAGAAGTCCTTCTCAGGACTAATGCAGCTGTATACAGGCAGGCAGGGTATAGCCAGGTCAGAGTACAGGAGAAGAGTCCTTCTCAGGACTATTGTTGCTGTATACAGGCAGGGCAGGCAGGGTATAGCCAGGTCGGAATACAGGCTAGTGACCAGAAGAGTCCTTCTCAGGACAATTGTAGCTATATACAGGCAGGCAGGGTATATAGCCATTCCTAGTGGTGACCGTATACCAGCCTTCATCATATCTGGGGCTGGTGTACACAGTCTAAAACAGTCCTGATAGTGTCAGACTTCTCAGTAATTGTTGCTCCTAAAAAGCTGTTAGATTCTTAGTACATCCGTGCTTACATTTAAAAAACGCACGTGTGTGCCTGTCGGTGGCAGTGTACAGGTGCACTTGTGTGGGTTTTGCACAAACTTGGATATAACGCACAAGTCTAGTGAATAATACACGTCAGCAGTGTCTGATAGTGTCAAACTTCTCAGTAATTTTCGCTCCTAAAAAGCTGTTAGGTTCTTAGTGCGTCCGTGCTTGCATTTAAAAAACGCGCGTGTGTGCCTGTCGGTGGCAGCGTACAGGTGCATTTGTGTGGGTTTTGCACAAACTTGGATATAACGCACAAGTCTAGTGAATAATACACGTCATCAGTATCTGATAGTGTCAAACTTCTCAGTAATTGTCGCTCCTAAAAAGCTGTTAGGTTCTTAGTGCGTCCGTGCTTGCATTTAAAAACGCACGTGTGTGCCTGCCGGTGGCAGCGTACAGGTGCACTTGTGTGGGTTTTGCACAAACTTGGATATAACGCACAAGTCTAGTGAATAATACACGTCTGCAGTATCTGATAGTGTCAAACTTCTCAGTAATTGTCGCTCCTAAAAAGCTGTTAGGTTCTTAGTGCGTCCGTGCTTGCATTTAAAAACGCACGTGTGTGCCTGTCGGTGGCAGCGTACAGGTGCACTTGTGTGCGTTTTGCACAAACTTGGATATAACGCACAAGTCTAGTGAATACACGTCAGCACAGCATTGCAAAATGCGCAAGGGTGTTGGCAATGAACAAGGAAGTGGACGTGATGGTGGTGCAGCCAAAGGCCGAGGTCGTGTGCAAGCTCTAATTTCGCCACAACAAAGGGCCACATCTACTCGCTCGCACGTCCTGTCCCAAATTCTTGGGGACCGCAGCAGTACACCACTCTTGAACGAAGACCAGTGTCAACACGTTGTTAGTTGGATAGCGTATAATGCTTCCAGTCAGATTGGCACCACCACAAACACTCTGTCTTCCACACGGTCAAGTGTCAGTAGCCGTGATACTGCACCGCACATTTCAGAACCTGATCCTTCTTCCTACCACCAGGCCGAGTACACGTCCACGGACATTACTGATCCCACACTTGGACACTCGGAAGAGCTGTTCACGTTTCCATTCACACATTCTGGCCTCTCGCCAGCTCCTGTTGAAGCGATCATGACGAGATCGTATGTACAGATGCCCAAATATTTGAGCAGCCACGTTCTCACGAAGTTGGCAACGTGTTCCAACAAGGGGTGGACGATGATGAGACACAATTGTCAGGAAATAAGGAGGAGGAGCAGGGTGCGGAAGAGGAAGACGACGTGGTGGATGATCCAGTAACTGACCCAACCTGGCAGGAGGATATGCAGAGCGAGGACAGCAGTGCACAGGGGGAGGGAGGCATAGCATCCCAACAGGCAGTAAGAAGCAGGGTGGTGGCCCCAGGCAGAAGTCAGTCAACCGTTCCCCGAAACAACAACACGACACAAGGTGCCTGTACAAATGTTAGGTCTTCCCGAGTCTAGCAGTTTTTTAAGTTGGCTCCAGATGATTCTAAAAAGGCCATTTGCAACACCTGCCATGCCAGCATTAGCACCCGACTTTGTGGGATGTACAACAGAGTCGAGGAGCAGTGCTTGCTGATGTCACTGCTACGTCTTCGCTTGTTGTGCATGCGAGCCAATCCCCTGTCCATGCTGCCGGCAAACAAGCCTCCTCCAGCCCTGCACTTGCAGTTGCCCACGCAGAAATAACACCATCATCAAGCACGTCCTTGTCCCAGTGCAGCGTTCAGTTATTCATTCAGCAAACCTTTGAACGCAGGCGCAAATACACTGCCAACGCACCACATGCCACAGTTCTAAATGCTAACATTTCGCGACTGCTTGCGCTGGAAATGTTGCCTTTTAGGCTGGTGGAGACAGAAGCATTCCGCGACCTGATGGCGGCAGCTGTCCCACGTTACTCGGTCCCCAGCCGCCACTATTTCTCCCGGTGTGCCGTCCCCGCATTGCATAACCACGTGTCACAAAACATCACATGTGCCCTGAAAAACGCTGTTTCAGCCAAAGTCCACCTAACCACAGACACGTGGACAAGTGCTTGTGAGCAAGGCCGTTACATCGTTACAAGGCCGTTACATCTCGTTGATGGCACACTTGGTTAATATTGTGGAAGCTGGGACCCAGTCTGAGCGAGGGATGTCCTTCCCACACCAAGGATTGCAGGCCCTACCTCAGTCAGGGTTTCAACCACACTCTACAGCTCCGGAATGTCATGCTCCTCAGCCTCCTCCTCCTCCTGCGCATCCTCATCCACTTTACCCTCCACACCAGTCCCAAGCTGGAAGCACTGCAGCACTACCTCGGCGAAGCGGCAACAGGCTGTGCTGAAGCTAATCTGCATAGGTGACAAACCCCACAATGCAGAAGAGGTGTGGACAGCTCTGAAACAGCAGACAGATCACTTGCTCACACCTCTGAACCTAAAGCCAGGAAAGGTCGGGTGTGACAATGGCCGGAACCTGGTGGCGGCTTTGAGGCGAGGCCAGCTGACACATGTTCCATACGTGGCCCATGTGCTCAACCCATGTGTTCAGCGGTTTCTAAAGTCATACCCAGAGCTGTCTGATCTGCTGGTAAAAGTTCTCCGCCTGTCTGCACATTTTTGAAAGTCACCTACTGCTTCAGCCAGCCTTGCCGGCTTTCAGCGCCGTTTGCATCTTCCGGCTCAGAGACTGGTGTGCGATGTCCCCACGCATTGGAATTCAACTCTGCACATGTTGGTCAGGATATGTGAGCAGAAGAGGGCAGTTGTTGAGTACCTGCATCACCTAAGCCGTCGGGAAATGGGTCAAACTCCACACATAACACCTGAAGAGTGGAGATGGATGTCCGACCTATGTACCATCCTCCAAAACTTTGAGGACTCCACCAAGATGGTGAGCGGCGATGACGCCATTATTAGCATCACCATACCGCTTCTCTGCCTTCTAAAACGGTCTCTGCTCAAAAACAAACATGATGCATTGCAGGCGGTGCGCGATGAGTTGGAGCAAGAAACAGTAGTGGGTGTGGGTGACAACACACAGCCCAGCCTCGTCTCATCACAACCTGCAGTGGAGGGCTATGACGAGGAGGAGGATGAAGACATGGAGCAACTCTCCGGCCAAATTGAGGATATGACATGCACACCAGTCATATCCTCGATTCAGCGTGGCTGGCCAGAGGACAGGGTAGATGAGGAGGAGGAGGACAGCATGTTCAGTCATCGTGTTGGTCAGGATACTGAAGTGATGGCTGTTAAGAGTCTGGCGCACATGGCTGACTTTATGGTAAGCTGCCTGTCTCGTGACCCTCGCGTTAAGAACATCTTGGCCGACAATCATTACTGGTTGGTAACACTGTTAGACCCACGCTACAAGGAGAACTTTATGTCTCTTTTTCCCGAGGCGGAGAGGTCAGCAAAAATGCAGCAGTTCCAGAAGGCCATAGTCACGGAAGTAGGCAAAGCATTCACCTCACAAAGCACTAGCAGCATAGGTCAGGAATCAGTGGACAACTAAGGTGTACAGCCGAGAGGGGCACAAGTCCAATCCGCCAGAGGTAGGGGAACAGTCTTTAAGATGTGGGACAGTTTTCTCAGCCCCTCACGTACCACAGCCCCTGAGGTGCGGGGTAGTGCCACAAGAAATGCTAAGTTTGCCCAGATGCTCAAGGAATACCTTGCAGATCGAACAACTGTATTCCGACATTCCTCTGTGCCTTACAATTATTGGGTATCCAAGCTGGACACGTGGCATGAATTGGCTCTCTACCCCTTGGAAGTCCTGGCCTGCCCTGCCGCTAGCGTTTTGTCAGAGCGTGTTTTTAGTGCTGCAGGTGGAATCATTACAGATAAACGCACCCACCTGTCAACTGAAAATGCTGACAGGCTGACTCTGATCAAGATGAACAAGGGTTGGATTGGGCCAGACTTCCCCACACCACCAGCAAATGAGAGTGGAATTTAAATTTTGTAACGGGAATTTGCCATGTACCTCCACTCACCCATGGGTACACACTTCTGGACTTTGGCTTATCACTGGACTGCTCCTACTTATCCTCATGCGCCACCATGATGACCGTTACAGTAGTTATGCCGTTGTTTCAGGTATACCCCCAGTGGTAATTTTTTTCGCCCATTCTTTCAGAATGGGCATTACAACGACAGGAGACCCGCTCCTTTGCAATGGGAACAATGTTTTGAGGCCCTCATCCACATCTCTATCCAGGGACAATGTGGAGCCTCCTAATTTTTGGCTGCCCTGCTAAAGGGCTATACTACAATAGACCAACTTCCTTACAATGGGCACTTCAGGTTTACAGGCCCTCATGCACGTCTCTATCCAGGGACGGACAATGTGGAGCTTCCCAATTTTTGGCTGCCCTGCCAAAGGGCTATACTACAATAGACCCACTTCCTTACAATGGGGACTTCAGGTTTACAGGCCCTCATGCACGTCTCTATCCAGGGACAATGTGGAGCTTCCCAATTTTTGGCTGCCCTGCCAAAGGGCTATACTACAATAGACCCACTTCCTTACAATGGGCACTTCAGGTTTACAGGCCCTCATGCACGTCTCTATCCAGGGACAATGTGGAGCTTCCCAATTTTTGGCTGCCCTGCCAAAGGGCTATACTACAATAGACCCACTTCCTTACAATGGGCACTTCAGGTTTACAGGCCCTCATGCACGTCTCTATCCAGGGATAATGTGGAGCCTCCCAATTTTTGGCTGCCCTGCCAAAGGGCTATACTACAATAGACCCACTTCCTTACAATGGGCACTTCAGGTTTACAGGCCATCATGCACGTCTGTATGCAGGGGCATTGGTGAACCTCACAATTTTGGACTGCCCTGGCAAAGAAAAATACTACAAAGACTCACTTCCTCAAAATGGGCACATTAGACTCAAGAGGCCTTTATGTACGTCTCTTCTCAGGGACATCGGAGTGCCACACAATGTTTTCACGTAAAATCTTTCATGTAATCTCAAAAAGTAACATACACCAGCTCTATCTCACTATTGGGTATGTGCCCTTAACATTTCCGCCATGAAAATTCATTTTGGTGTCATTTTGGAAGATTTTCTGGTGAGTCCGTAAAAATGACGTAAAACTTGGACAAAATTGTTCACAGCTGTGACTTTTGAGTGATAAATGCTTCAAGGGGTCTTCCCCATGCTGTTGCCATGTCATTTGAGCACTCTTCTGAGACTTTTGTGACATTTTTAGGGTTTCTACATGCTGCCGGGGGGTCATTTCATAAAAATACTCGGGTCTCCCATAGGATAACATTGGGCTCGGTGCTCGGGCTGAGTACACGAGTATCTTGGGATGCTCGGACCGAGCCTCAAGCACCCGAGCTTTTTGGTACTCGCTCATCACTAGTTACTATAGTAACGGTGATCTCCGATCACCTGATTCCTGGTGCCGCTATTCACTGGCTGTGGCATCCAGTCCTTGCATGTGAGCTGACTCTGTAAAGAGCGCCAACATGCAGGAATGGGGAGCCAAGCATGTGCCCAAGCATCTCGCCAGTACACGGAGATGCTGGAACGAACACTGCATACCGGAGAGATGCACTGACAGGACCTAGCATGACGTCTAGCCATGTGACCAGTCTGTAGCCAATGAGATAATACACACGTGACTGGTCACATGCTATGATGACATCACTGAAGGTCCTATCATCAGTGCTGGTTACCGGGAGGACGCAGCGATGATCGGAAGGACAGCAGCAGGAGACAGAGTCTGCAGGACGCATCGCGGGGACCTGTAAGTATAATGTCAATGTTTATTAACTGTATGTGTATATGTATAATGTGTTTGTATGTGTTTGTGTTTGCCTGCCATTGTTTTTAATGGGGTTCGAAGGTGTTCGTCGAACGTTCGACGAACACACCCGCCGTTCGACGAACCGAACTCGAACACTAGGGGGGTGGCTCATCTGTACTCCAGACCCCCTAAAGTTTCAATACCCCCCCAAAGGAACAAATTTGCCTCCAGACACCCAAAAGTTGCAATACCCTCCCAAAGGAACAAATTTGCTCCCAAGCGGCCGAAAGTTCCAATACCCCCCCAAAGGAACAAATTCGCCTCCAAACGGCCAAAAGTTGCAATACCCCCCCAAAGGAACAAATTCATCTCCACACGTCCAAACGTTGCAATACCCTCCCAAAGGAACAAAGTCGCTCCCAAATGGACAAAAGTTGCAATACCCCCCCAAAGGAACAAATTCGCTCCCAAATGGCCAAACGTTGCAATACCCCCAAAGGAAAAAAATTACCTCCAGATGACCAAATGTTGCAATTCCCCCCCAAAGGAACAAATTCGCCTCCAAACGGCCGAAAGTTGCAATACTCCCCCAAAGGAACAAATTTGTCTCCACATGTCCAAACGTTGCAATACCCCACCAAAGGAACAAATTTGCTCCCAAATGGCCAAAAGTTGTAATACCCCCCAAAGGAACAAATTGGCCTCAAAACGGCCAAAAGTTACAATACCACCCCAAAGGAAAAAAATTGCTCCTAAAATGCCAAATGTTGCAATATCCCCCAAGGAAAAAATTCACCTCTAGACACCCAAAAGTTGCAATACCCCCAAAAGACACAAATGCGCTTCTAAACGGCCAAAAGTTGCAAACCCCCCCCAAAGGAACAAATTCGCCTTCAGATGGTTAAAAATTGCAAATCCCCCCCAAAGGAACAAATTCGCTCCCAAACAGCCAAATGTTTCAATACCCCCTGTGAGATAGGGGGGGCACTCATATGCGACGGACGGTATATATCCCCCAGAATGCGTACAGAAACATATTAGAGCCCTACATAGTGGTCAGTCCGCTATTTCCAGTCCGGGTTGTGCAGGTGGCTCATGGCCACAACTCTCATTTAAAAGGTCTCTGTAAAGACCTGGGTGGGGCTGAGTCTGCTTTGTAAGCTGCCGAGCAGGAAGCTGAGGAGAGCTCAGGCCTGTGCGGAACGATAACATAAGTCTGTGGACCCTCCTGGAATAGCAGAGCGGGGTATAGTAAGACCGTCTGCTACGGCAAGCACTGCCTGTGTGACGGGGAACCGTATGGACTGTGCATAACCCGGCTGTGTCCTGGAGGACATTTACCTGTTCAGCGATGACAATAAAGCTGTTTGGAACTAACTGTTTTGGGTCACTGCCTCTTTGTCGTGCTGGGGGACCCCCACCCCGCTACATTATGGTGGAGAATGCGGGCAATGAGAATTGAGGCATACCCCACCGCTGCATGTCAGTAATCAAGCCTGCTACGCTACGGTATAAACCAGCTGACAACATGGAGGAGCTTCTGCAACAGTTGGTACTAACTCAGCAGAAGCAACAGGAGCAATTGGGTCTGTTCCAGCAGCAGCACCAGGAATCCCAGCGGCAGCATCAGGAGACCCAGAGACAGCAACAAGAGGTGAATATATTGCTACGGCAGCAGATTGCGGCCCTGCGTGAGACACCGCCGGCAACTACCTCAGACCGACGGGTACCCCGGGACAGGGTTCGCTCTGCCCTGCGAAAACTAAGCCTGGAGGATGACGTGGAGGTTTTCCTTACGGTTTTTGAGTGCACCGCGGAGCAGGAAAAACTGCCGGCAGACCAGTGGGCGGAAGTGGTGGCTCCGTTTCTGATAGGGGATGTCCAGAAAGCCTACTTTGACCTCAGCTGGGAGGATGCCCTGGACTACGAGAAACTGAAAGTTGAGATCCTTACACGTCTGGGGGTCAATACATATGTGAGGGATCAGCGAGTATTTTCATGGGTCTATGTGGACACCTGTCCTGCCAGGTCTCAAGCATATGACTTACTACAATTGGTGAAAAAGTGGTTACAGCCGGAGGTGTTGTCTCCAGCCCAGATGGTGGAAAGGGTGGTGGTCGACCGGTTGGTGCGGACTCTGACAGTCGCTATGCAACGTTGGGTGGGGCAAGGAGTCCCGGGTAACCTGGAGCAGGTGGTGGGTCTAGTTGAGCGATATACCGCCACACAGGACTTTATACGAGACTCTGCCCCAGTGCTTTAGGCCCGGCGGCCACAGGACCCTGGCCGAGATACACGTACGGCCCTGGTGAACAACAAAACTTAAGCCCATACCGAGGGGGTAACCCGCACTGAGAGTGGCAAAAGACTAGTCCCCCCAAGAATGGTAACAAAAACTGGTGGGGCCACCGCTATGAAGTGTTGGCGATGTGAAGGGCCAGGACATATCGCCGCTTATTGCCCTTTGATTACAGAGTCCATGGATTGTGGGTACACACGCCGAATGTCTTTGTATGGTAATACGGTGTATACAGTACGCCCTCTTCTTGAACCTTCTCTTTGTCACGTGTATGTAAATGGACATCAGGTAGAGGCCCTGTTGGACTCTGGCAGTATAGTGACCCTCGTTCATGGGTCACTGATCTCGGGGACAGAATCCCCGGAGAGGGAAGTGGGATTGTGTGTATACATGGTGAACTCCGCAAATATCCAACAGCAGAGGTATGCCTCTCCACTCCATGCGGAGACGTGACGCATGTGATAGGAGTGGTGAAAACTCTACCATACGGGGTAGTGATGGAAAGGGATTTTCCATTGTTTTGGAACCTGTGGGAGAGAAATAGTACTTTTCCCTAGGCAAAAATGGGTCCGGGTGCGGGTCCCGATGATCCCGAGTCGGGGATACCTGCTGTAGGGATCGCCGACCTAGGGACAGGGGGAGAACCTGACAGGGGACCCCTAGAGGTATTGGCAGGGGAAAGTAAAGAGACCGTAACGACCCCGGAGCTGGAAATGTCCCGGGAGGCCTTCGGGATGGCGCAGCGAAGGGACCCTACCCTCTCCCAGGCATGGTAGAATGCAAAAGAGGTAAATGGGGTGGCTCAACAAACAGGGGCAGAGGTTGTTTTTCCCCGCATGGCGGTTTATAATAATTTACTATACCGGGTAGACAAAATCAGAGCAGAAATAATAGAACAACTGGTAGTGCCACAATCCCATCATCAGGCAGTGCTTAACATGGCTCACACACACCCCCTGGGGGGGCACTTAGGGGTTACCAAGACACAAGAGCGCATTTTACGGAGGTTCTTTTGGCTGGGAGTGTACGCAGAAGTACAGAAATTCTGTGAATCCTGCCTGGACTGCCAGCTGACCTCGCCCATTGCAAATTTCCGGAGTCCATTGGTGCCTCTCCCAATTATAGAAGAACCTTTTGAACGGATTGCAATGGATCTGGTAGGGCTTCTGGTAAAATCCGCACGCGGTCACCAACACATTTTGGTAGTTGTAGATTACGCCACACGCTATCCAGAGGCCATTCCGCTGCGCCATTCCTCCGCTAAGCTGGTTGCCCGGGAATTGTTTGCCATGTTTTGTCGTCTGGGGCTACCAAAGGAGATCCTTACTGACCAGGGGACTCCGTTTATGTCCAAGGTGACAAAAGAATTATGTAAATTATTGAAAATAAAGCACCTGTGCACATCGGTGTACCATCTGCAAACTGATGGGCTGGTCGAGCGGTGTAATAAAACCCTTAAGTCCATGCTAAAAAAAGTGATTGCCAAGGATGGGAGGGACTGGGACATGCTGTTCCCCTATCTTATGTTTGCGCTCCGAGAGGTACCGCAGGCATCCATGGGTTTCTCACCATTCGAGTTGCTTTATGGCAGACACCCTAGGGGCTTGCTGGACGTAGCCAAGGAAACATGGGAACAGGAGCCCACCCCATATAAAAGTGTGATTGAACATGTGGCTCAAATGCAGGATCGCATCACAGCGGTTTTGCCTTTTGCCTATTGTAAAAGAACATTTAACAAGGGCCCAAGGGGCACAAAGGCGCACTTATAACGCCCGAGCCACAATCACATCTTTTAATATCGGGGATCGGGTCTTGGTCTTGGTGCCCACTGCCGAGAGTAAACTGTTGGCCAAATGGCAGGGGTCGTATGAGGTTCGGGAAAAGGTGGGGGAGGTGAACTACCGAATACACCAGCCGGGGAGGAGGAAGCCGGAACAATTGTATCATGTTAACTTGCTTAAAGCCTGGAAAGACCGTGACTGTATGGTTACAGGAGTGACCCCGGAGGTGTCCTGTGGGGCTCCTGTAGTGCCGCCCATCCTGGGGACCGAAAGGTGGGTGAATCTAGGCGACACGCTCTCTAAACCACAGTGCCGTGAAGTTCAAAAGTTAGTACAGCAGAACTCAGATGTGTTTTCTGAGTTACCCGGCCGTACTTCAGTTATCCAACATGACATTGTCACCGAGCCTCGGGTAAAGGTGCGTATGAAACCGTACCGGGTGCCCGAGGCCCGGAGACAAGCCATTGCTGCAGAGGTGAAACAGATGCTTACACTGGGGGTGATCGAGAAATCAAAGAGTGACTGGGCTAGTTCCATTGTGCTGATTCCAAAACCCAACAGGTCGATGCGTTTCTGCAATGATTTCCGGCGATTGAATGAGGTTTCCAAGTTTGACCTTTACCCTATGCCCCGGGTGGACGAACTGTTTGAACGATTGGGAAAGACTCAATACTTCACGACGCTTGACCTTACCAAGGGCTATTGGCAGGTGCCATTGACGGAGTCAGTCCAGGAAAAAACTGCCTTTATAACACCAGATGGTCTCTACCACTATGTTGTCTTGCCTTTCGGTTTACATGGAGCCCCGGCTACTTTCCAAAGACTGATGGACGTAGTGTTGGAATCCCATCAGAAGTACGCATCTGCATATCTAGATGACATCATCATCTTCAGTACCGATTGGCAGACCCACTTGTCCCAGGTACAGGCCGTCGTTAACTCCCTGCGGGCGGCAGGATTGACAGCCAACCCCAAAAAATGTGCAATCGGTCTGGAGGAAGCCCGGTATTTGGTGTACGTGATTGGCCGCGGGGTGATCAAGCCTCAAGTAAATAAAATCGGGGCCATCCAAAGTGGCCCAGACCAGTGTCCACTAAACAGGTGAGAGCGTTCCTCGGCATTGTCAGGTATTACCAGTGGTTTATACTGGACTTTGCCGGGAGAACGGCAGCTTTGACCGATCTGTTGAAGGGTAAATCGGCGGCCATGGTACACTGGACCCCTCAGGCTGAGGAAGCGTTTCAGTCCATGAAGACTGCCTTGTGTGGACAACCGGTCCTCATTAGCCCCGATTTTGGTAACACCTTCCTTGTGCAAACGGATGCCTCTGAGGTGGGTCTAGGTGCTGTCCTCTCGCAAGAGGTGAACAGTACTGAGCATCCGATTACCTATTTGAGCCGGAAACTTACCCCGGTGAGAAAAATTATAGCGTAGTGGAAAAGGAGTGCTTGGATATTAAATGGGCCTTGGAGTCCCTGCGCTATTATTTGCTCGGGTGACAGTTTCGGCTAGTGACGGACCACGCGTCCCTCGTCTGGATGAGAAATCCGAAAGAACGGAATGCCCGGGTCACCCGCAGGTTCCTGTCCCTTCAAAATTTCAGGTTTATGGTGGAACATCGGGCCGGATCATCCCTGGGCAATGCGGATGCCCTGTCTTGGGCGGCCTGTTTGGGGGCGTCTGTTCAACCCCATGGGTTTGAACAGAGGTTGGGTATGTGAGATAGGAAGGGCATTCATATGCGACGGATGGTATATATCCCCCAGAATGCATACAGAAACATATTAGAGCCCTACATAGTGGTCAGTCCGCTATCTCCAGTCCGGGTTGTGCAGGTGGCTCATGGCCACAACTCTCATTTAAAAGGTCTCTGTAAAGGCCTGGGTGGGGCAGAGTCTGCTTTGTAAGCTGCAGAGCAGGAAACTGAGGAGAGCTCAGGCCTGTGTGGAATGATAACATAAGTCTGTGGACCCTCCTGGAATAGCAGAACGGGGTATAGTAGGACCGTCTCCTTCAGCAAGCAGTGCCTGTGTGACGGGGAACTGTATGGACTGTGCATAACCCGGTTGTGTACTGGAGGACATATACCTGTTCAGCGATGACAATAAAGCTGTTTGGATCGGACTGTTTTGGGTCACTGCCTCTTTGTCGTCCTGGGGGACCCCTACCCCGCTACACCCCCTAAAGGAAAAAATTCGCCTCCAGACACCCAAAAGTTGCAATACCCCCCCAAAGGAACAAATTCGCCTCCAGACACCCAAAAGTTGTAATTCCCCCCCAAAGCAACAAATTTGCTCCCAAATAGCCAAAAGTTGCAATAGCACCCCAAAGGAACGATTTCGCCATCAGACACTCAAAAGTTGCAATACCCCCCCAAAGGAACAAAATTGCCTCCAGACGTCCAAATGTTGCAATACCCCCCCCAAAGGAACAAATTTGCTCCCAAATGGCCAAAACTTGTAATACCCCCCCAAAAGGAAAGAATTTGCCTCCAGATGTCCAAATGTTGCAAATCCCCCCCCCCTCAAAGGAACAAATTTGCCTCCAAACAGCCAAAAGGTGCAATAGCATCCCAAAGGAACAAATTTGCTCCCAAATGGCCAAATGTTTCAATACCCTCCTAAAGGAAAAAATTCGCCTCCAGACACCCAAAAGTTGCAATACCCCCCAAAGGAACAAATTCGCCTCTAAACGGTGGAAAGTTGCAATAGCCCCCCAAAGCAACACATTTTCTCCCAAATGGCCAAAAGTTGCAGTACCCCCCCAAAAGGAACAAACTTGCCTCCAGACACCCAAAAGTTGTTGTAATTCCCCCCCAAAGCAACAAATTTGCTCCCAAATGGCCAAAAGTTGCACTAGCACCCCAAAGGAATAAATTCGCCTCCAGACACTCAAAAGTTGCAATACCACCACAAAGGAACAAAATTGCCTCCAGACGTCCAAATGTTGCAATACCCCCCCAAAGGAACAAATTTGCTCCCAAATGGCCACAACTTGTAATACCCCCCAAAAGGAAAGAATTTGCCTCCAGACGTCCAAATGTTGCAAATCCCACCCCCCCCTCAAAGGAACAAATTTGCCTCCAGACAGCCAAAAGGTGCAATAGCATCCCAAAGGAACAAATTCGCTCCCAAATGGCCAAATGTTTCAATACCCCCCTAAAGGAAAAAATTCGCCTCCAGACACCCAAAAGTTGCAATACCCCCCCAAAGGAACAAAATTGCCTCCAGGCGTCCAAATGTTGCAATACCCCCCCAAAGGAACAAATTTGCTCCCAAATGGCCAAAACTTGTAATACCCCCCAAAAGGAAAGAATTTGCCTCCAGACGTCCAAATGTTGCAAATCCCCCCCCCTCAAAGGAACAAATTTGCCTCCAAACAGCCAAAAGGTGCAATAGCATCCCAAAGGAACAAATTCGCTCCCAAATGGCCAAATGTTTCAATACCCCCCAAAAGGAAAAAATTCACCTCCAGACAGCCAAAAGTTGCAATACCCCCCCAAAGGAAAAAAATTGCCTCCAGGCATCCAAATGTTGCAATACCCCCCCAAAGGAACAAATTTGCTCCCAAATTGCCAAAACTTGTAATACCCCCCAAAAGGAAAGAATTTGCCTCCAGACGTCCAAGTGTTGCAAATCCCCCCCCCCAAAGGAACAAATTTGCCTCCAGACAGCCAAAAGGTGCAATAGCATCCCAAAGTAACAAATTTGCTTCCAAATGGCCAAATGTTTCAATACCCACCAAAGGAAAAAATTCGCCTCCAGACACCCAAAAGTTGCAATACACCCCCAAAGGAACAAATTCGCCTCCAAACGGCCGAAAGTTGCAATAGCCCCCCAAAGCGACACATTTTCTCCCAAATGGCCAAAAGTTGCAATACCCCCCAAAATAACATATTCCTCCCCACACGTCCAAAAGTTGCAATACCCCCCCAAAGGAACAAATTTGCTCCCAAATGGCCAAAAGTTGCAATACCACTTCAAAGGAAAACATTTGCCTCCAGACATCCAAACGTTGCAATACCCCACCTAAGGAACAAATTCGCTCCCAAATGGCCAAAAGTTGCAATACCCCCCAAAGGAACAAATTCGCTCCCAAATGGCCAAACGTTGCAATACCCCCAAAGGAAAAAAATTACCTCCAGATGACCAAATGTTGCAATTCCCCCCCAAAGGAACAAATTTGCCTCCAGACACCCAAAAGTTTCAATACCCACCAAGGCAACAAATTTGCTCCCAAATGGCCAAAAGCTGCAATACTCCCCAAAGGAACAAATTCTCTCCCAAATTGCCAAATGTTGCAATACCCCCCCAAAGGAAAATAATCGCTCCTAAAATGCCAAATGTTGCAATACTCCCCCAAGGAAACAAATGCGCTTCTAAAGGCCAAAAGTTGCAAACCCCCCCAAAGGAACAAATTCGCCTTCAGATGGCTAAAAATTGCAAATCCCCCCAAAGGAACAAATTCGCTCCCAAATGGCCAAATGTTTCAATACCCTCCTAAAGATAAAAATTCGCCTCCAGACACCCAAAAGTTGCAATACCCCCCAAAGGAACAAATTCGCCTCTAAACGGTGGAAAGTTGCAATAGCCCCCCAAAGCAACACATTTTCTCCCAAATGGCCAAAAGTTGCAGTACCCCCCCAAAAGGAACAAGCTTGCCTCCAGACACCCAAAAGTTGTTGTAATTCCCCCCCAAAGCAACAAATTTGCTCCCAAATGGCCAAAAATTGCAATAGCACCCCAAAGGAACAAATTCGCCTCCAGACACTCAAAAGTTGCAATACCACCACAAAAGAACAAAATTGCCTCCAGACGTCCAAAACCCCCCCCCCCAAAGGAACAAATTTGCTCCCAAATGGCCACAACTTGTAATACCCCCCAAAAGGAAAGAATTTGCCTCCAGACGTCCAAATGTTGCAAATCCCACCCCCCCTCAAAGGAACAAATTTGCCTCCAGACAGCCAAAAGGTGCAATAGCATCCCAAAGGAACAAATTCGCTCCCAAATGGCCAAATGTTTCAATACCCCCCTAAACGAAAAAATTTGCCTCCAGACATCCAAAAGTTGCAATACCCCCCCAAAGGAACAAAATTACCTCCAGGCGTCCAAATGTTGCAATACCCCCCCAAAGGAACAAATTTGCTCCCAAATGGCCAAAACTTGTAATACCCCCCAAAAGGAAAAAATTTGCCTCCAGACGTCCAAATGTTGAAAATCCCCCCCCAAGGAACAAATTTGCCTCCAGACAGCCAAAAGGTGCAATAGCATCCCAAAGGAACAAATTCGCTCCCAAATGGCCAAATGTTTCAATACCCCCCAAAGGAACAAATTCGCCTCTAAACGGCCGAAACTTGCAATAGCCCCCCAAAGCGGCACATTTTCTCCCAAATGGCCAAAAGTTGCATTACCCCCCAAAGGAACATATTCCTCCCCACACGTCCAAAAGTTGCAATACCCCCCCAAAGGAACAAATTCGCTCCCAAATGGCCAAAAGTTGCAATACCCCCCCAAAGGAACAAATTCGCTCCCAAATGGCCAAACATTGCAATACCCCCAAAGGAAAAAAATTACCTCCAGATGACCAAATGTTGCAATTCCCCCCCAAAGGAACAAATTTGCCTCCAGACACCCAAAAGTTTCAATACCCACCAAAGCAACAAATTTGCTCCCAAATGGCCAAAAGCTGCAATGCCCCCCAAAGGAACAAATTCGCCTCAAAACGGCCGAAAGTTACAATACCACCCCAAAGGAACAAATTCTCTCCCAAATTGCCAAATGTTGCAATACCCCCCCAAGGAAAAAATTCGCCTCTAGACACCCAAAAGTTGCAATACCCCCAAAAGAAACAAATGCGCTTCTAAAGGCCAAAAGTTGCAAACCCCCCCCAAAGGAACAAATTCGCCTTCAGATGGCTAAAAATTGCAAATCCCCCCCAAAGGATCAAATTCGCTACCAAATGGCCAAATGTTTCAATACCCTCCTAAAGGAAAAAATTCGCCTCCAGACACCCAAAAGTTGCAATACCCCCCAAAGGAACAAATTCGCCTCTAAACGGTGGAAAGTTGCAATAGCCCCCCAAAGCAACACATTTTCTCCCAAATGGTCAAAAGTTGCAGTACCCCCCAAAAAGGAACAAACTTGCCTCCAGACACCCAAAAGTTGTTGTAATTCCCCCCCAAAGCAATAAATTTGCTCCCAAATGGCCAAAAGTTGCAATAGCACCCCAAAGGAACAAATTCGCCTCCAGACACTCAAAAGTTGCAATACCACCACAAAGGAACAAAATTGCCTCCAGACGTCCAAATGTTGCAATACCCCTCCAAAGGAACAAATTTGCTCCCAAATGGCCAAAACTTGCAATACCCCCCAAAAGGAAAAAATTTGCCTCCAGACGTCCAAATGTTGCAAATCCCCCCCAAGGAACAAATTTGCCTCCAGACAGCCAAAAGGTGCAATAGCATCCCAAAGGAACAAATTCGCTCCCAAATGGCCAAATGTTTCAATACCCCCCTAAAGGAAAAAATTCGCCTCCAGACACCCAAAAGTTGCAATACCCCCCCAAAGGAACAAATTCGCCTCAAAACGGCCGAAAGTTGCAATAGCCCCCCAAAGCGACACATTTTCTCCCAAATGGCCAAAAGTTGCAATACCCACCAAAGGGACAATTTCGTCTCCACACGTCCAAAAGTTGAAATACCCTCCCAAAAAAACAAATTCGCTCCCAAATGGCCAAAAGTTGCAATATCCCCCAAAGCAACAAATTTGCTCCCAAATGGCCAAAAGTTGCAATACCCCCGCAAAGGAACAAATTCTTCTCCACACGTCCAAAAGTTGCAATACCCCCCCAAAGGAACAAATTTGCTCCCAAATGGCCAAAAGTTGCAATACCACTTCAAAGGAAAACATTTGCCTCCAGACACCCAAAAGTTGCAATACCCTGCCAAAGGAAGAAATTTGCTCCCAAATGGCCAAAAGTTGCAATACCCCCCCAAAGAAACAAATTCGCCTCCAAAAAGTTGAAAGTTGCAATACCCCCCAAAAGAATAAATTTGCTCCAAACGGCCGTAAGTTGCAATACCCGCCCAAAGGAACAAATTCGCTTCTAAACAGCCGAAAGTTGCAATACCCCCCTAAAGGAACAAATTCGCTCCCAAATGGCCAAAACTTGCACTACCCCCCAGGGGAACAAAATTGCCTCCATAAGGAAAAATGTTGCAATACCCCCTCAAAGGAATAAATTCTCCTCCAGACACCCAAAAGTTCCAATACTCTCCCAAAAGAACAAATTCGCCTCCTAAGGCCAAAAGTTGCAATACCTTCCAAAGGAACAAATTTGCCTCCAGACACCCAAAAGTTGCAATGCCCCCCCAAAGGAACAAATTCGCAGCCAAATGGCCAAATGTTGCAATACCCCCCCAAAGGTCCGTGGAGCCTCTGTTAGGAGTCTCAACACTGAAACTAGCCAGATATCTCTCTGGGAAGGACCTAGCCAAGGAGTAGCTCTTTTTAGGAGACCACCATAACCACCATATTAAGTGGCTAATTTCCAATGACATTTCCATTCTGGGTCATATTATTTCACAGGAATCTCTTATAAAAACAATATGGCCGTCATCTTACCGAACTGGCTTCAAGCATTATAGACATACCACACATTGATGTGATATCTCCATAATTTAGGGAAATATTACATTCTTGTGGGTTGCCAGCTACCAAAACTTTTGTAATTTCATCCACAGATGCAACTATGTTCCCTGATCATAGACATATCCATGGCTTCTGTTAAACTCAGATTATATCAATATTAGGGATGAGCGAATGTATTCGCCACTATTCGGTATCCGACGGCTAATAGGGTATCCGAGGTATCCGCTATCCGAACGGCTAATATGGTATTCACTCCGGTACTTTCATTTTCGTTTCTGGACTTCCTGGTGCCATTTTCCAGCCAATGAACACATCAGACGTTGCTTGCCCTCACAGTAACGCTGCAGCCATCTTTGTTGTGGTGTTACTGTGATTGGCTTGGCCACACAGCGTCATAGGGGCTATATAAGGCTGCCGCCATTTTGTCTGCACGCATTAATTCCTGAGCTGCTGGTGTAGCGAGACTGTACTGTGTGCGGTACAGCGTTTTTCCAGCCAACTAATACTAGTCCTTCTAAGGGCTGAAGCTATTTAGCATTAGCTGTTAGGGACTGTGTAAATAATACAAACAGGTATAGGGGCAGTGCAGTTCGTTCTATGAGATAGTGTTCCTGCTGCAGAATCCAAAATAGTCCTTTTAAGGGCTGAAGACAGTGTCCACTGTGCTATCAGCTGTGTACATCATAGAACTGCTGCTGCAAAAAAAATCCTCTTCTTAGTGCTGCATACGGTCTGTTCCTGCAGTGTGTGATATAGGGACAGCTAGGGACAGCTTACTCACAGGCAGGGAGAGATTTAAAGCTGTCCTGACATCTGCTACTAATAATCAACAATCTCAGCACTGCTACATCCCTTCTGTCTCTTATACTAGTGTGGCGCCCCAGGACCTGGTCGCCACAACAGCATTGCCCTCCCAAAGGGTTAATGCTGAGCCTGGAGGTAATTGGGAGATCTATTGGCCAGTAAGTTTAACATCCAACGCAGTTCTCCCTCCGGCCAGCAGGGGGAGCTCTGAACCTGGAATTCCAGGGAGCCTCCCTTAAGTCTGACCTGAGGGAGGAAGTAGTGTTCAGTCTGTAGAAAGGAAGCAAAGAGAACAGACGCAGAGTAGTGCTTCCTTGTGGAACTGGGGCCTAGAGCTGGAACAGTTTGGCCCAGTGAAGCAAGAAGTGCAGAGAGGCACAGAAGAGACTCGGACATCGGAGTCTGTGGTTGCCAGGGTATAAAATCCTTCCCTGGTAGCCGAATCCGGAGGGCAGGAGAGCTGCAAGCCCCCTGGCCCAGAAGCAATCTGAAGGTACAGCTGCATCCCAAGGGCCCGGTGTGGACTCCAGCAGAGAAGCACCAGAGAGGGCCTGCGCAGTCTACCACACAGAAAAAGGGACGAACCACTGGTCCCAGCAGCAGGAGGGCCTTTGCTAAATTCAGAGTGCAGGGTCCTATAGAAGAAAAGAAAGATTAGGGAGTAGGCCTCATACTCAACTGGCCAAAGATCACCCCCAGGCACTTCCAGGCCGGCCGGACCATCTTTACCATCTGTGACGGTCTCCCTGGACTAAACTGCTGCCGAGTAAAAGAGGAGAAGGTAAAGAGACTACTGTTTGTGCCTGTTTCTTTCACTGCCTGTCGGCTCTGCACCGTGTTATCCACACAACACCATAGACTTTCACGAGCACCAACAGTGTCCCCGGGGCACCGCTCCACCTGTGGGGAGCAGTACCACCATTGCTGCCGTATCATCACCCCGGAGGCCTCACACAGCAGCGGCGGCTTAATAGCCGCAAACCACAGGTGGCGTCACAAAACAAATACTTTAATTGCTCCCAAGTCACCAGCCATATTTACTGACACCCACCAGGGCCACGGAGTCGGGCCCCGCCTCCACTGACTACCCCCGGACTAGTCCAGCCCGGCACCGGGTGTCCCATTGCCCTGGGGTGGGCGAGTCAACTTTGGCGTCACGAACAGGATTTCGTGCCCGGCGCCCACCGGGTACTGTGCGCCTTTGAAAAGACTGTGTTTACTGTTTGCCGCCACCATTAGCTTCGCTGAGTGCAGGAAGAAGGGGGGCGTGCCCGAAAAAGAGCGCGAAGGGAGCGCGCCATCAGAGCGGAGGGTCGTTAACCCCGCGCTACCCGGAAGAGATTGTAAAAAGAAAGCGGAGCCTGGTAAGGTTCACTAAGGGGGAGGAAGATGTCCGACACCGAGGGAGAGCCGGTGGCTGTAGTAGTTCAAGACGCAGCAGCACCGGCCGATGTAATCCCAGTCGCCGTCGCCCCAGCCCCCGCGGTAGCGCCGGTAATGCCGATCACAATGCCGTACATTCCTGGGGCAGAATGGCTGCCGCAGTACTCCGGGGAGTCACATACCCTGAGCGACTTCAGAGAAAGGCTGCACAGCTTGTTCCGGGTGTATCCGCTGACTGAGAGCCAGAAGGTGGGCATATTAATGGGGCAGCTAGCCGGCGCGGCCCAGCGTGAAGTGAAGTCCTGGCCTGATACAGATAAAGGGATAGCAACCCAGATACTGGCCAAGTTAAAGAGTACGTTCGACACCCGCACCGCAGCAGAAATAAAGATGAGATTTTTTGGGTGCAAACAACGGGCCACAGACAGACAGCAAAAGGGACTATGCCTTAAACTTGCAGGAGGCCCTGAAAGCAATTAAACAGGTGGACCCAGAGAGTGTACGTGAGGAAGACAAACTCCTAACTGAGCAGTTCATAGAAGGGCTCCTGTCAGATGCCCACAGGACCCAGCTGCGTATCATGGTCCTGCAGAACCCTGCTCTGGACTTTGCAAAGTTTAAGGACCAGGCCATCCGGGTACTGAGAGAATCTACACCGAATGACCCAGTACCCCTCCGGCCTCTTGCTATCACGTACCCCGGGGTGGTGCCTGCAACACGAGCCGCTGCAGGGGCTGAGGCGCAGTCCCTGGATAAGGATCCCGCTGCAGAGCTCAGACAGCAGGTCCAGGAGCTGACCAAGACTGTAGCTGCCCTTGCCAAGACCGTGCAGTCTCTACAAGTGACTCCATCGCCTGCAAGAATCGAGTTGGCCTCCAGCCCAGATGACGTCCCATGGATGCGACAGAGGAGGATTCCGCCGACCCGAGGAAAAGACACAGACCGGTATGATTCAACGGGACAACCGATCTGCCGCCGCTGCAGCCAGGCGGGCCATATTGCAAGACACTGTCCTTTAAATGGGCCGAGCCTGGGGCCAGGAGCCGACCCCCAGGTGTAAGGAAGCCCGGCTCAACCCCCAGTCGCAGCAAGTATGTGGGAGGACGCCCGGTCCTTCCTATTGTGCTGGATGGGATCCCTTTGAATGCCCTCCTGGATACGGGGTCCCAGGTAACAACCATCCCTTATAAACTGTACAAAAGATATTGGGCTGATTCAGACATTGACCATGGCCCAGATGATGATTTAACAATTGTGGCCAGTAATGGTCAGCCCTTACCTCAAATTGGGTATAAAGAAGTAACCATTAAAGTGGGGCGGGTAGAATTGCCATGTCAGGGGATGATAATTGTAGATATTGATCGCAAAGAATCTGACCCACTGCTATCCATTGGTACAAATGTGATAGAAAATTGTATTGCCGAAGTGATAATTTTGTTGTAACAGGCGTCTGAAACTGCCAGCTCCGGGCAGCAGCATGCCCTACAGAGGGAGATCGGAGCCCTGATGAGGAGGCAGCAGGTAGAGCTGGCCGGAGGAGAAATTGGCAGTGTGAGGGTAAGTGACCCCCCTCCCCATTGCAATACCCCCAAGAAGTGAAATGTTGATATGGTGTCGGGCAGCAATAGGCCTCAAGGGTCAGGATTACCAGGCCTTGGTAGAACCGGTGTATTCAGACAGTAGGCATGGAGTCCTGATAGCCAGAGGGGTAGCAGACGTCCGCAAGGGGAGAGTGCCCGTCCGTGTCCTGAATTGTGGGGAGGAGGAAGCCAAATTGCCCCGGTACGCCACTGTAGCAAAACTGTACACTGTCAGTAACAATACTATCAAAGCAGTGGAACCCTTGATCCCGTCCGACCAGGCGGAAGACAATGGCTCCAAGGGGCAGCTGGAAGACTGGAGCCAAAAATTACATGTGGGCACCGACTCCTCCCCCTCACACCAAAAGCATGGGGTTTACCGGGTGGTACAGGAGTACGAGCGGGTCTTCAGCAAACACCCCCTAGATTTTGGGCAGGTAAAAGGGGTTAAGCATCAAATCCCCACGGGTTATCATCATCCCATTAAAGAGAGATACCGCCCTGTACCCCCAGCACAGTATCAGCGTGCCAAAGAAATGTTACGGGGAATGAAGGAGGCTGGGGTTATCAGAGATAGCTGTAGCCCTTGGGCAGCTCCACTAGTGCTCGTAAAGAAAAAAGATGGTACAATGAGAATGTGCGTAGATTACAGACAAATTAACCGCATTACACATAAAGATGCTTATCCACTACCCAGAATAGAAGAGTCACTAACGGCCTTAAAATCAGCTAATTATTTCTCCACCCTGGATCTCACCAGTGGGTATTGGCAGGTTCCCGTGGCAGAGGCAGACAAAGAGAAGACTGTATTCACGACACCAATGGGTCTCTGTGAGTTCAATTGTATGCCGTTCGGGCTCTGCAATGCCCCAGGGAGATTTCAGAGATTGATGGAGTGCTGCTTGGGCCATCACAACTTTGAAACCGTGCTATTGTACCTGGATGACGTCATAGTCTACTCCAAGACCTACGAAGATCACCTGAGGCACTTAGCAGAAGTGTTTGAGTCCCTGTCGGGGTATGGCCTGAAGATAAAGCCGTCCAAATGTCACCTCTTGAAGCCAAAGGTACAGTACCTGGGTCATGTGGTCAGCGGAGAAGGTGTGGCACCTGATCCGGAGAAAGTCACCGTAATCAAGGACTGGCCAAGACCCACCACGGTAAAGGAGGTGCGGCAATGCCTTGGGCTGGTGGGCTACTACCGAAGGTTCATTGATGGTTTCACAAAGATAGCAGTGCCTCTTCAAGATCTCCTGGTGGGCCAGCCAAAGCAGGCTAAGAAGCAGAGCCCTCCATTTGAATGGAACAGCCAAATAGAAACATCTTTTGTCCGGCTGAAAGGGGCTCTCACGGGAGACGAAATTCTGGCCTATCCTGACTACAGCCAGCCGTTTGTACTGTATACAGACGCCAGCAACGTGGGACTGGGAGCAGTTCTGTCCCAGGTGCAGGGAGGCAGAGAGAAGGTGATAGCTTACGCCAGTAGGAAGCTTCGGCCCACAGAAAGGAATCCAGAAAACTACAGTTCCTTCAAGCTGGAGTTCCTCGCTATTGTTTGGGCAGTGACTGAACGCTTCAAGCACTATCTGGCATCGGCCAAGTTCACCATCTTCACGGACAACAATCCGTTGACACATCTGGCAACAGCCAAGTTGGGTGCGTTGGAACAGCGATGGATGGCCCGGCTGTCTAACTTTGACTTTACCATCAAGTACCGGGCTGGAAAGAAGAATAACAATGCTGATGCGCTGTCCAGAATGCCTCACTTACCCGAGTCTGGAGAAGACCTGGATGAACTCGAAGAGATAGAGTTACTGGCTTTCCATCACCAAGGTGTCTCCCAGTGTGAGCATGCTGTAGGAGTGAAGCGCTCGAGACAGCACGAGGTCTCGGTCAACCCATTACTCCACCATAATTGGGAAGAGACACAGAACGGTGACCTGGCCATGCGATTGGTCAAAGAAAAGCTAGCACAAGCTGAGACCCATCTCGGTCCAGACGCTCCACAAGAAGCCCATCAGTTGTGGAAGGAGAGGGGACGACTGTTCACCTACCAAGGCAAGCTCTGCAAGAGATATGTCAACTGGCGAACGAATGAACTCGTCTGGCATATAGTGGTCCCACAGAGGGATGCTCCAATGGTCCTAGCAGCTTACCATGATAAAGCAGGACACTTTGGGTGGAAGAAGCTGGAGACCCTACTCCGCGATCGGTTCTACTGGGTGCACATGAGAAAGATGATCGAGAAGTGGTGCCGAGACTGTGGTCCGTGTAACCTGAGGTGGAAGGATGATGCCAGCCAGAGGTCTCCCCTACAGCCAATTGTCACGAAGCAGCCCCTGGAGTTGGTGGCCCTGGACCACGTGAAGTTAACACCAAGCCGGTCAGGCTATGTGTACGCCCTCACCATTGTGGACCATTACTCTCGTTTCCTGGTAGTAGTGCCTGTGAAGGACCAGACAGCCAGAACAGCAGCTAGAGCATTCCAGGCATACTTTTGTCGGCCTCACGGTTATCCGGAAAGGGTACTGACTGATCAAGGTCCTGCATTCGAGGCCGAAGTGTTCCAAGAGTTCTGTAACATGTACGGCTGTAAGAAAATCCGAACAACGCCGTACCACCCCCAAACCAATGGATTGTGCGAGAAGATGAACCATGTGGTTATTGATATGCTGAAGACTCTACCTCTGGAAGAAAGAAACCAATGGCCAGAGAAGTTGCCAGATCTGGTAGACCTGTACAACCATATCCCAGTAAATTCGACCAACTGCAGCCCTGCTTACCTGATGCGAGCAAGACCTGGCAAGTTACCTGTAGACTTTGAGATGGGGACTGTGTCACCTGAAGCTGTTCAGGAGATAGAAGATTGGGATACAGAGCGACAACAGCAGTACCGCAAAGTCCAGGAATGCGTAGAAAGGAGTCTGTCCCAAGCAAGAACGAGACAAGAGCAGAACTACAATCAAACAACCCCAGCAACTCCCTTAGCACCTGGGGAACAGGTCCTCAAGAAAAAGCGGAGGGCGCATAAATTAGATGATCAGTGGGAGAATGAACCCTACACCATTATTCCCTCCAACTTTGACAATAGTAAGGTATGCCTCATAAGCAAAGATGAAGGCAAGACCTATCAAGCAGTTTCTCGAGACTGCCTGAAAGCGTGCCCTGAACGGTGCAAAATCCAAAGAGAAGTAGAAGAAGTACAAGAAAGTCCCCAAAGTCAAGAAAAAGAGGAAGAGATGATCCAAACAATCCTTGGAAAATTCCCCAAAACTTGGACCCGAATAAACAATGCCATAGTGGTACCAGTCTTGACGTTCCCGCAGTTGGTCGAGCCAGAAACAGAAGAGGTTCCAGATCCACCTAAAGAACCGTCCGCTCCAACACAAGATGACACGCCAGCAGCAGAACAGGAGGCTCAACCCCCTGCCAGTGGTGAACCTGCCGTACCCTTGGCGAATCTGAGACCCCGTAGGCAACCAACATGCATCCCTGTCAGGGTTAGGCCTACCAATAACACGGGGGGGGGAGACACTCCAAGTAGTCAGGGACAAACCCCAGAGCTACGCCGGTCCCAACGTAGCACTCGGGGACAGCCCCCTCCAAGGTATAGAACATAGAAAGTAAAATACCTAACAGTGTAAATAGTTATGTGAAAATGTCTGGTATGTAATGTTTTGTTTTAGGTGATTAAGTGAATGGACAATTGGGCCACTGGACTATGGGTGGACAACACTCTAATTGTACATAGTTAGCACCAGTGTGCTCCACGCCCCTGAAGAAAAACCCGTCCGGCGTGCATAGAGTGGGGTCATCAATGCTCTGACGCACGCCCAGAGCCTACGCTGGGGGTTTGATCGTGGCGGGTCCCCCATGGCGCAGTGTAATGGACACCCGGCAGGGAGCCACACTGGACTCTTATAGTAGTGTTTAAGTTTGTAACGTTTAAGTAATGCGCCTCCCATAATGGGATGAAATGTTCTAACATGTTATGTTTGTTTCTACAGTCCGGGAGTACTGAATTTAACTAAGGGGGAGTGTGGTGCCCCAGGACCTGGTCGCCACAACAGCATTGCCCTCCCAAAGGGTTAATGCTGTGCCTGGAGGTAATTGGGAGATCTATTGGCCAGTAAGTTTAACATCCAACGCAGTTCTCCCTCCGGCCAGCAGGGGGAGCTCTGAACCTGGAATTCCAGGGAGCCTCCCTTAAGTCTCACCTGAGGGAGAAAGTAGTGTTCAGTCTGTAGAAAGGAAGCAAAGAGAACAGACGCAGAGTAGTGCTTCCTTAGGGAACTGGGGCCTAGAGCTGGAATAGCTTGGCCCAGTGAAGCAAGAAGTGCAGAGAGGCACAGAAGAGACTCGGACATCGGAGTCTGTGGTTGCCAGGGTATAAAATCCTTCCCTGGTAGCCGAATCCGGAGGGCAGGAGAGCTGCAAGCCCCCTGGCCCAGAAGCAATCTGAAGGTACAGCTGCATCCCAAGGGCCCGGTGTGGACTCCAGCAGAGAAGCACCAGAGAGGGCCTGCGCAGTCTACCACACAGAAAAAGGGACGAACCACTGGTCCCAGCAGCAGGAGGGCCTTTGCTAAATTCAGAGTGCAGGGTCCTATAGAAGAAAAGAAAGATTAGGGAGTAGGCCTCATACTCAACTGGCCAAAGATCACCCCCAGGCACTTCCAGGCCGGCCGGACCATCTTTACCATCTGTGACGGTCTCCCTGGACTAAACTGCTGCCGAGTAAAAGAGGAGAAGGTAAAGAGACTACTGTTTGTGCCTGTTTCTTTCACTGCCTGTCGGCTCTGCACCGTGTTATCCACACAACACCATAGACTTTCACGAGCACCAACAGTGTCCCCGGGGCACCGCTCCACCTGTGGGGAGCAGTACCACCATTGCTGCCGTATCATCACCCCGGAGGCCTCACACAGCAGCGGCGGCTTAATAGCCGCAAACCACAGATGGCGTCACAAAACAAATACTTTAATTGCTCCCAAGTCACCAGCCATATTTACTGACACCCACCAGGGCCACGGAGTCGGGCCCCGCCACCACTGACTACCCCCGGACTAGTCCGGCCCGGCACCGGGTGTCCCATAGCCCTGGGGTGGGCGAGTCACTAGCAATAGGTATTACAACTTGCAAAAAAAAGGTCCCAAAATTGTAAAAACAAGGGGTTCAGGTGTAGTGTAGTGCCTGTCAGCCACCATCTCAATTCACAGTCTGAGTGTTAATACATTTTTATTAATACTTGCTGTCAGGTGAACAACTTCTGCCTCAAGACTAGTGCTCTCCTACCAGCCACCTAGCATATTTTGGGGGGCTTCATATCTTACAGCACCTACCTAGTGGCTTTCTGCAACTAACACACAGTCTGAGTGTTACCCAATTTTTATTAATACTTGCTATCAGGAGAACAACTTCTGCCTCAAGGCCAGTACCTTCCTACCAGCCACCTAGTATATTTGGGAAGGGGGGGGGGTTATATCTTACAGCACCTACCTAATGGCTTTCTGCAACTAACACAGTCTCAGTGTTAGCCAATTTTTATTAATACTTGCTGTCAGGGGAACAACTTCTGCCTCAAGGCCAGTACCTTCCTAGCAGCCACCTAGCATATTTTGGGGGGATTCATATCTTACAGCACATACCTAGTGGCTTTCTGCAACTAACACACAGTCTGTTACCCGATTTTTATTAATACTTGCTGTCAGGGGAACAATTTCTGCCTCAAGGCCAGTACCTTCCTACCAGCCACCTAGTATATTTTGGGGGGCTTCATATCTTACAGCACTTACCTAGTGGCTTGCTGCAACTAACACACAGTCTGTTACCCATTTTTTATTAATACTTGCTGTCAGGGTCAGTAATTGTGCCTCAAGGCCAGTACTCTCCTACTCGCCACGTAGCATATTTTGGGGGGCTTCATATCTTACAGCACCTAGGCCAGTACTCTCCTACCAGCCACCTAGCATATTTTGGGGGGCTTCATACCTTACAGCACCTACCTAGTGGCTTTCTGCAACTAACACACAGTCTGAGTGTTAACCTATTTTTATTAATACTTGCTTTCAGGGGAACAACTTCTGCCTGAAGGCCAGTACCTTCCTAGCAGCCACCTAGCATATTTTGGGGGGCTTCATATCTTACAGCACCTACCTAGTGGCTTTCTGCAACTAACACACAGTCTGAGTGTTAACCTATTTTTATTAATACTTGCTTTCAGGGGAACAACTTCTGCCTGAAGGCCAGTATCTTCCAAGCAGCCACCAAGCATATTTTGGGGGGCTTCATATCTTACAGCACCTACCTAGTGGCTTGCTGCAACTAAGGCCTAAGCCACACGAAGAGAAAATCGGTGCGAGTGGAGTGCGATAAAACATCGCATTCCACTCGGACAAATTCTATCCTGTGTGATAGCACACATGAGCGATTATTTTCTCAGCCCTAATCGGACCGAGAAAACAATCGCAGCATGCTGCGATTGTAATGCGAGACTCTTTTCTCTCGCACCCATTCAAGTGAATGGGGCGAGAGAAAAATCGCACTGCAGTCGCGGTACACCGGTGTACCGTGCGTGCATAGCGAGAATCGCAATAGCCGGCTACGGAGGAGAGAGGGAGATAAATCCCTCCCTCCCCTCCTCCATGCCAACTCTCCCCTCCGCAGCGCTGGTCCGGCCCTCTGCATCGCTGGCCCGCCCCAGCAGCTGAGGTTTGCTCGCAGGGTCGGACCTCAGATGCAGGCACACTCGCATGACACTCGGCTCCTGCTGTGCTGCCAGCGTGAGCCGAGTCTCATGCGAGCATCACAGTAGTGCCTTGTGTGGCCCCAGCCTAACACCCAGTCTGAGCGTTACCCAATTTTTATTAATACTTGCTGTCAGGGTCAGTAATTGTGCCTCAAGACCAGTACCTTCCTAGCAACAACTTTGTAAAGTTTTGGGGGCTTCATATCTTACAGCACCTACATAGTGCCTTGCTCTTACGAAAACACAGTCTTAGTGCCAAAAAACAATACAAAATGAAAAGTGTTTTCAAACCTTGTTTTCTTTTGGGGCTGAAAGACATTCACAACATCTTTGTCGACTCCTCCAAGTAATAGATTGTCCAATAAAGTTACCTTTTGGTTTTTAGACTTACAGAAACAGCTATCATGAGAAACTATTAACGCAAGTTTAACAATCCGGCATAAGTGTTGTTCCACTGCCATTAGAAAAGGTCACGTTACAGTATTCACCTTGAATAATCAAACAAAAAAAATGGGGAAAAGAGGTGGTAAGGGCCGTGGACGAGGTGGTAGTGACAGTGGTGGTCGCTCAAGCAGTGTGATCGAGTCAAAGAAAAAGGTGCCTGCTTTATCGACCTCTGCCTTCCTATCCCAATTTTCTTCTCCACGTGGGAAAGAACTCTTGCGCCCTGAACAGTGCGAACAGGTAACGAGTTGGATAGCAGAAAATGCCTCCAGTTACTTGTCGAGTAGCAAATCCCAAGGGACCACACAGACAGACTTGAGTAGCCCAGAGGCTGGCCCATCGAATCCTCAGCCTGGTCATCCTTCTTCACAACATCAGTATTCTAAGGAAACATATGACACCAAAGCAGGTTATTCTGAGGAACTGTTTACGGGACCCTTTGACCTTTCATGCCTCTCATCGGGCAACACCACCAACGCAGGTGAGGCCGTGGTGTGCAGTGATGCACAGATCTTTGAGCACCCAAGGCCAGAAGAAAGCCATGTTGTTGGCCGTGACATGCTGGGCAATCAGGTGGAAGTGTTGGAGGATGATGAGATAAAGTTGCCCTCAGGTCAGCCTCAAACCTCCATTACCGAAGATGTTGACCTTGAGGAATTTGAAGACGACCTGGTCGATGATGAGGTGACTGATCCAACATGGACGGGTGGCATGGATTGCAAGAGCAGCAGTGCAGAGGAGCATGTGCCCATAGTCCGCAATAAGGCTGTAAGACATAGGGTTTCGACCACTGCCAGAACTCAATCAACTGTGCACATGAAACCACCACCTGTGGCATCTCAGAGTCCAAGGGTCCGTGCACCACCTGTGCCATCTCAGAGTCCAAGGGTCCGAGCACCACCTCAGCCATCTCAGAGTCCAAGGGTCCGTGCACCACCTCAGCCATCTCAGAGTCCAAGGGTCCGTGGTGCGATTGTGTGGGAGTTTTTTTCCAAGAGTCCTTCAGACCATATGGTTGCCATTTGTCAAATCTGTCAGACCAAGCTTAAAAGAGGCAAAAATACTTCCAGCTTGGGCACCTCCAGCATGAGAAACCATATGTTAGCCAAGCACACCACTAGGTGGTTGACAGCTCTAGGTGAAAAACACGATTTCCAGACTCAAAACTCTGCCACTTCCCCTGGGCTGCCTGCTTCCCAAACTGATGTGCAAGAAGGTGGAGCTGATGCCTCCTTCTCCCAAGCTGATGTTGGCCAAACTCAATCATCAACGACATCAGCTTCGGTGTCCCAGCGTTCCGTTCAGTTGTCCATACCACAGACCTTCAAAAAGAAGCGAAAATACCCTGTTACGCACCCAAGGGCAGAAACCATAACTGCACAAATAATAGCCCTTGAGATGTTGCCGTATCGTCTTGTGGGAACAGAGGTTTTCCGCGACCTTTTGACAGTGTTAAAACATCGGTACTCTGTGCCTAGCTGCCACTATTTTTCTCGTTGTGCCGTCCCCGCGCTCCACAATCACGTGTCCGTAAACATCAAATGGGCTCTCACCAACGCCATAACAGGGAAGGTCCATCTAACCCCAGACATGTGGACAAGCGGAAGTGGACAGGGACGCTACATCTCACTGACAGCACACTGGGTGAACCTGGTGGCGGCTGGTATAGAGTCTGGGCTGGCAACATCCCATATAATTCCCACACCAAGAATAGCGGGGCCCACTTCAATCACAGTTTCAGTAGCCTCCTACACAGCAACAACTCCCTCCTCCTCCTCCTACTCTTCTTCATCTGGCTCCTGTGCATCCTCCTCAACATCCGCTGGTGTCCAACCGTCAACATCATTCCCCAGCTGGGATCTCTGCAGCAATGCCTCGGCTAAGCGTCAACACGCTCTACTGAAACTCATCTGTATCGGTGAGAAATCTCATACGGCACCTGAGCTTTTGAAAGTAACTGAGCAGACAGATGAATGGCTTGAGCCTTTGGATCTCCGTCCAGGCATGGTAGTGTGCTATAACGGTCGTAATCTGGTGGCAGCTTTAAAGCTTGGAAAGCTTGTACACGTTCCTTGTATGGCCCACGTTGTAAATTTAGTAGTTCAGCACTTTCTGAAGAAATACCCTGGGATACCAGACCTACTTACCAAGGTACGACGTATTAGCGCACATTTCCGCAAGTCATCTCCCTTTTTTGCTGGCCTGGCAGTGCTGCAGCAGCGTGTACACTTACCTCGTCACAGACTAATATTTGACCTCCCTACAAGATGGAATTTAACTTATCATATGTTGGCCAGGATCCATGAGCAGCAGAGGGAAGTATCCCAATTGCAGCTGGAACATGCAAAACGCAGCTGCCAGACATAAGTACTGCCGAGTGGGTGTGGATTGCAGACATTTGTCACGTCTTGGAGAATTTTGATTACTGTACCAACATTGTGAGCAGTGATGATGCTGTTATCAGCATTACCATTCCACTGATTTGTTTATTGAAATGCTCTCTGGATGGTCTGACTGACCAAAGTGTTCATGCACCCGAGTTGTCTGTGGATCCAGACTTCACAACGGTTGCTAGTAATCCGCACAACCTCGGCCAACAAGCTCAGGACACTTTTGCTCAGCATCATGAGGATGAGGATGAGGAGGATGATGAAGAACAGGAATGCTTTGAAGTTGGTAACCAAGGGAATGACAACCCAAGTTTCAGGGCTGTCCAGCATGGATGGCCTGAGGAGGAGCAGGAGGAGCAGGAGAGAGAGACTGAGGAGGAGAGGAGGTTTAGGGTGACAGAATGTATACTTAGCAGTGATACACAAAGGTTTCCAGTTCAGAGTCTGGGACACATGGCACAGTTCATGTCACACTGCCTTTCTCATGACTGTCGGCTAGTTCACATTTTGGCAGACAACAAATACCAGTTATGTACCTTCCTTGACCCACGCTTCAAAGACAAATTTGCTTCGCTACTTGTAGAGGCAAATAAGGATTGTACTACGGAAACATTCAAGAAGGCTGTAGTGGAGTAGTTGATGAAACGATTACCCTCAGATCATGCTGGCGCCAGAAGTAGCGTGTCACCTCACGCAACAGGATTATAACAGAGGGCTACGCATAGTAGGAGGAACACAGGCGGGGGACTAATGTGCCAAAACTGGTCCATTTTCCACAAACCATTATCTGCGACTCAGATAATGGTTGGGGGAACGATGACAAGGAGGGAACTGTTAAGAAAGATGGTGAGGGACTATGTTTGTGACCATATCAGTGTCCTTTCAGAGTCTACAGTTCCCTTTAACTATTGGGTTTCCAAGCTCAACACTTGGCCAGACCTCGCCTTATACGCTTTGAAAGTGCTAGCTTGCCCTGCTGCGAGTGGGTTGTCTGAGCATGTTTTCAGCTCAGCGGGGTCAATAATAACAGACAGTCGCACACGACTATCCACAGAAAGTGCAGACAGTTTGACCATGATCAAAATGAACCATAGATGGATTGCCCCAGAGTATCTCAGGCCACCTGTTAACAAGACCCAATAGTAAGTGTAGCTCCAAAATTTGGATTTCTTAAGTTCAAGTAAGTTCCATTGTTTTTCATTCAAGACTATTTTGTCTTCTATCATCCAATGACACCGCATGACTAATGTAACTTGTTGGGCTGCTGCTGCCATGTAATTGTTTGGCCCAATCACCCAGGGTAATATTTTTCAAGCCTTTGTACATTATGCACTGACACAAGCACTGTCGAGGCTACACTGTCTAGAACAATTGGTCAGGCAGTCTCTATTTGTGTTTTTTATTGATGCTGTGCTCCACGGTGTGTTACACATGGCCCCCTGCAAAACCAGAATTTTTTTAGCTTCTTGGCATGTTATGCTCTGTTGCTTATCCTACCAATTTTTTTTAAAAAAAGCTGCTGGTAGTACCTACTGATGCAGTGCTCCATAGTTTCTGAACAATTATCCCCTGGGGAAACTGAATGTATTAAACTCCTTGACTTGTTATGCTCTGTTGCAAATCCTTTTAATTTTTTAAAAATAAGCAGTTGGGAGCTCTTGGGAGTACCTACTGATGCAGTGCTCCCTAGTGTCTGAACCATTATCCCCTGGAGAAAGTGAATGTATTAAATTCCTTGGCTTGTTATGCCCTATTACAAATGCTACCAATTTTTTTTTTTTTTTTTTTTTTTAAAATAAGCTGTTGGGAGCTCTTGGGAGTACTTTGTGATGCTTAGCTACGTGATGTCTGGACCACTACACCCTAGGGGAACTGAATGTATTAAACTTCTTGGCATGTTATGCCCTGTTGCAAATCCTACTAATTTTTAAAAAAAAAAAAAACCTGTTGGGAGTACCTACTGATGCAGTGCTCCATAGTGTCTGAACCATTATCCCCAGGGAAAACTGAATGTATTAAACTTCTTGGATTGTTTTGCCCTATTACAAATCCTACCAATTTTTTTTAAAAAATAAGCTGTTGGGAGCTCTTGGAAGTACCTTGTGATGCTTAACTACATGATGTCTGGACCACTACACCCTAGGGGAACTGAATGTATTAAACTCCTTGGCATGTTATGCCCTGTTGCAAATCCTACCAATTTTTTGAAAAAAAAAAACTGTTGGGAGTATCTACTGATGCAGTGCTCCATAGTGTCTGAACCATTATCCCCTGGGAAAACTTAATGTATTAAACTTCTTGGCATGTTATGCCCTGTTGCTTATGCTACCAATTTTTTTTAAAATAAGCTGTTGGGAGCTCTTAGGAGTACCTTGTGATGCATAGCTACATGGTGTCTGAACCACTACACCCCAGGGGAACTGAATGTATTAAATTCCTTGGCATGTTATGCCCTGTTGCAAATAATACCAATTTTAAAAAAAATCTGTTGGGAGTGCCTACTGATGCAGTGCTCCATAATGTCTGAAATATTTTCCCCTGGGGAATCTGATTTTTTTTAAATCCTCGGTGTTAGCTAGTGGAATAAAGCCTGAGTTCCAGACTCCAAACTCTGCCACTTCCCCTGGGCTGCCTGCTTCCCAAACTGGTGTGCAAGAAGGTGGAGCTGATGCCTCCTTCTCCCAACCTGATGTTGGCCAAACTCAATCATCAACGACATCAGCTTCGGTGTCCCAGCGTTCCGTTCAGTTGTCCATACCACAGACCTTCAAAAAGAAGCGAAAATACCCTGTTACGCACCCAAGGGCAGAAACCATAACTGCACACATTGCACGATTGATAGCCCTTGAGATTTTGCCGTATCGGCTTGTGGGAATAGAGGCTTTCTGCAACCTTTTGGCGGTGTGAGAAAATGAATGTATTAAACTCCTTGGCATCTTCTGCTTTATTGCTCATGCTACCATTTTTTAATAAAAAACTGTTGGGAGAACTTACTGATGCAGAGCTCCTTAGTGTCTGAACCATTATCCCCTGGGGAAACTGAATGTATTAAACTTCTTGGCATGTTATGCCCTGTTGCTTATGCTACCAATTCTTTTTAAAATAACCTGTTGCGAGCGCTTGGGAGTACCTTGTGATGCTTTGCTACATGATGTCTGAACCACTATACCCTAAGGGAACTGAATGTATTAATCTTCTTGGCATGTTATGCCCTGTTGCAAATCCTACCAATTTTTTGAAAAAAAAAAAAAAAAACAGTTGGGAGTACCTACTGATGCAGTGCTCCATATAGTGTCCCCCCTGGAGAAACTGAATTTTGTTAAATCCTCGGTTTTAGTTAGTGGAATAAAGCCTGAGTTCAAGAGTGAAACAACTGCCACTTCCACGGTGCTGCATGCTTCACAAACTGCGATGATGCCTCCTACTCCCAACTTGCTTTTGGTCATATGCAATCATCATCAACGACATCAGCTTCAATGTCCCAGTGTGGTGGTTATTTTTCCATAAAACATACATTTCTGAATCATTTGAATAGAATTTTAATAGAGGGCCACTGGAGCTGGTGGTGGGGGAGGAGGAGGAGGAAGAGGGCAAGGCCAATATCCAAACAGCCACATTGGCAATAGCACTGTAAAGTGTTATGGAGTACATATTCCAACTTTCACACTAATGATATAGGGGACGCAGAAAACTGCAAATGACTGCCATCCCTCCCCAATGTATGTTACAGGGCCCACCTGAGAGCCCTAAGTAGTCTGAGATTTGGGGTGGTGCTGGTGGAGGAGGAGGAGAGCAAGGTCAACATCCCAATGGGCACATTGTAGCTGACCTTTTAAAGTGCTGTCAAATATGGCCAAAAAAAGGAGGTGTGAGACAGACACCAATATAATGTATGTTACAGCCCTTTCTAATCGAAAAAGAAAAAATGTAAAAAGCGAAACTTGTGAACATATGCTAAAGTGTTTTTTTTTGGGAGGTCGGGACTTGATTTGATGTTTTATTACATTTATTAGGCACTAGAAACTGTTTCTTAGCAATTTCCCCTGTTTTACTTTGGTTTGAGAGCTGTTCTGGCGACTACGTAAACGCCGCATGCTGCTCTGACCACGTTATTCAAAGACACCAGAAATGCAGTCAGGCACCTTCTACAGGCTGTGCCCATGCTATTTCAGCCTTTTCCCATCGATTTCAGCCTTTTCCTCAGTCACCACAGGACACCGACAGGTTCAACATAAAATTATTTGAGTTTCCCATAGACTTACATTAGGGGCCAAATATTCGCAAATACTCGAATAGCGGCAAATTATTCGGCGGATAGCCGTTGAAGCAAATAATAGGTTGATAACTTGCTTTTCTATTTCAGGAGCCGGCATCGTGTACATCCAGTATAGGTTCATGATTATTCAATCTGAGCCATCGAAGAAGCGGTTTATCATCTGCTAGAAAATCCTTCTCATCGCTAGCTGGATAGTGTGCATTGGGATCGCGGTTAATGCTGTATGCTCGGTTAGTTATCAGTTTTTTATAAGGTCTCCAGTAATACTCAGGACCTCAGGTTCAGTATAATTTATAGTTTGGTGACTGCTTGGAGCCCAGTATATTATATTGGGGGGATCCTGCCGTTATGTATTCTCAGATCTTCATGATGCTCTTATTGATGACCGTCATGTATTTCTCCTCTTTCTAGGTGAAAACCCATCCTACACCGCACAGGATCGGAGCAGGTCTGGCATTTTTTCTTCTTGCCATTTACAACTTATATCAGTCTGTATACCTGTACAAACAATCCTTCAGCAGTCGCTATATGTGCCACTTTAGACTGGCAGCAGCATTGGTAACGATTGCATTACTCCTGATATGTATCCTTTTCTAGATGAGTCAGTGTGTTTAGGTGTGTAAGGTACGCTCCCTTGTGCCTTATGTTATCATACTGTCATGGCAGTATGGGAAGCAATATAATAATAATAACATTCAGGTACTTTTCTTAAACCATCCTTCCAGTTGTTACAGGTATGTGCACCACCTTCTTCCAGCTATACAATGGTGTCTGTTGGACGGTAAGTTTATTTCATATTTCATTATCTTGTGTAATTCACTTGTGTCCTGTGTAAAAGTAAATTATAACCTCTCAGTGGAAAAGTCATCCTACCGTCTCATCCCATACCAGACAGGTAATAATAACATCCTCTATCCTTTACCTTCTGCAGATCTTCTACATGGCAGGCATGATAGGCAAGTGGACGGGATTCGTCGACCTAATAATGCACCAGCTTACTAATTATACAGATTTCCAGGTGAGTAAATATCTGAGGGTCTTATTTGAGCCAAAATAGTTTCACTTAAAGATTTGTTGCAGCACTAAAAAATCCAATTTCAAACATAGATGACAGAGATGCTGAAGTTCAATAACGTCTAGTGATAATTGTCTTTTCTCCTTTGTCTCAGAGTTTGTCTTTAAAGTTCTCCAGGGAAGGTGTCACCATCTGTCTAAGGGAAAAGAACCAGGCCACCAAACTTCCCGTGTAAAATCAAGGGAAAGACCTGGGGCTGGATGAACATAAAGACAACTGGAATCATCTGTGCTGGAGCCTAACATCTTCCTAGTGAACTCCTTCTCTGGTAAGTAGACGCTGCATCCTATAGGGAGATACCCTCATGAAGAGCTCAGCAATTCTGTGCTCAGAGGTGACATTAAAGTCTCTGGGACTAGAAGATTTATAGCCCATTAATAACAGATCGGTGGGGTTCTGACTATGACATCCCGCTGTTTACCTGATTTAAGAGACCATGCTGAACATTTTGGTACTTTTTTGCAAAAAACCTGGTACTAAAGATTTCTGAAGCTCAGTCCCATTAAAGTAAATGACACAGAACTATAATACCAGGCACAACCATCACCAGAAATAAGGACCTGTGCCTGGTAAGCAATGAAGGATATGTTGCTTCCCTTCAATCATCATCAATTTGATACAGAGATAGGACACCAGTGGCACAGATAGTCCCTGTAAATCTCTAATAACGGCCATTACTGGAGATGTTAATCATTGGTGCACTCTTAAGGTTAGGTTTTCTATAGCAGTGACATAGAAATATCTGGTTGATAACTTGCTTTTCTATTTCAGGAGCCGGCATCGTGTACATCCAATATAGGTTCATGATTATTCAATCTGAGCCATAAAGATTTGTTGCACTAAAAAATCCAATTTCAAAAATAGATGACAGAGATGCCGAAGTTCAATAACGTCTAGTGATAATTGTCTTTTCTCCTTTTTCTCAGAGTTTGTCTTTATAGTTCTCCCGGGAAGGTGTCACCATCTGTCTAAGGGAAAAGAACCAGGCCACCAAACTTCCCGTGTAAAATCGAGGGGAAAGACTTGGGGCTGGAGGAACACAAAGACAACTGGAATCATCTGTGCTGGAGCCTAACATCTTACCGACTTACAATGAGAAGAAATTTGGAGAACGGCAGGTACGGCAGGTACCGAAGCGTAATTACTGAATCATCCATCTAACGACTATGTTCCTGGACACAGAGCAGCAGAATGCCACAGCCATTTTAACTGCTGGTGGATGGAAGAACATTTAGAAAATCTGAAGCCATCTCCACTGGGAAGATAAACATGGCCGTGATGCCATATAACTATAATTCTTTACTGTAAGAGCAGTGAAGACTATGGAACTCTATGTCACATAATTTTGTAATGGTTGATTCACTACTAAAGTTAGTCATGGATTCCTGTCTTGAAAAATACAACATTACATGTTATGTGCCCTAGATTCTGTGATGGGGCATTGATCCAGGGAACTATTCTGATTGCCGTATATGGAGTCGGGAAGGAATTTTTTTCCCTAATGTGGCGCTTACTATCTGGCCCATGGGGTTTTTTGCCTTCCTCTGGATCAACATGTTAGTTTAGGTCATGGGTTGAAGTAGATGGACCTAGGTCTTTTTTCAATCTTTGTAACTGTAACTAACTATATATGGCTATGAATGTGGCCTATATTACCAAAGCCCCAGTGCAAAGGATTGCCTGCATTATAAGGTGAACTCTTCACAATGCATTAACCTTGAGAACTATGAGTACTTTCCAATAAATATATTTAACTAGATAACTAATGGTTTCTTGATGATTTGCAATTACCACATGAAACAAAAATGTGTTTTACATATAAAAACCATCCTGTAAAAAACAGTATCGCAAACAGCAATTTCATGGTAAAAACACAGAGGGATTTGTATTTTTTTATTATATTAACAAATAAAATTTTTTTCTAAATATGTAAAGATGAAATAAAAAGGCCCTGTGAAAGCCTTGCCTTTATTATTTCAGCGCTGGAATGGTGCTTTAAATGTAAGGGGTACTTTACACGCTGCGACATCGCTAGCATTTGCTCGCGATGTCGAGTGCGACTGCACCCGCCCTCGTCGCACGGCCGATATGTGGTGATCGCTGCCGTAGCGAACATTATCGCTACGACAGCGTCACACGCACATACCTGCCCTGTGACGTCGATGTGACCGGCGAACCGCCTCCTTTCTAAGGGGGCGGTTCATTCAGCATCACAGCGACGTCACAGCAGCGTCTCTGTAGTGCTGCCCAATAGAAAAGGAGGGGAGGAGATAAGCGGCCGGATCATCCGCCCACCTCCTTCCTTCCTCCTTTTCCGGTGGACGGAGGTAAGGAGATATTTATCGTTCCAGCGGCATCACACATAGCGATGTGTGCTGCAGCAGGAACGACAAACAACATCGTACCTGCAGCAGCACCGATATTATGGAAATGAACGACATGTCAAGCAACGATTTTGCACGTTTTTGTGCTCGTTGATCGTCGCTTATTTGTTTTACATGCTGTGATGTCGCTATCGGCGCCGGATGTGCATCACTAACGACGTGACCCCGATGATATATCGGCAGCGACGTTGCAGCATGTAAAGTACCCCTAAGTCCCCTGCCCCCGTTCTTATACTCCCCTGCTGCCGTCTTCATCTGTTTATAGCATCGCTCCGGTCGGCCCCTTGTGATTTGTGACCTGCTGGCAGCTCTAGGGTTTCATGGAGCCAGAGGTCACAACTCAATGTAACTCTATGACGATATCGGTGCCAAAAAGGATGAAAACACCGGAGGGTAAGTATCAGACTTGGAGCTGAGGAAGTAGATAGAAAGCACCACTCTAGGGATGAAAAAAGATGCTGGAGTGGTACTTTATACCATCTCACTGTTAGTTGTCACAGGCTGAATGGCAAGTGCATTATCAGAATTACAGTTCACGTCTGAATATTAAACGGTCTGTCATGTCAAAAAGTTCAGATCCAACAAGGTCATTTTTGTCACATAGCTTTTCAGTGCTGGTTCATATTGCTGAGAAGAGAGAACAGGGTGCTTTATACTCTCTTCCATACAGAATATAAAAATAGCAACAAAAAGGAATAAATATCCTCCAAAAATGAAGCATATTATTTTATATATTATACAATGTAATTACAAACAGAGTGATCTATTTCAAGTGTTTATTTCTGTTAATGTTGATGATTATGGCTTACAGCCAATGAAAACCCAAAAGTCATTATCTCAGAAAATTAGATTAATTACCACAAAACACCTGCAAAGGCTTCCCAAGTGTTTAAAATGGTACCTTAGTCTGGTTCAGTAGGCTACACAATCATGGGGAAGACTGCTGACTTAACAGATGTCTAGAAGGCAGTCATTGACACACTCCACAAGGAGAGTAAGGTCATTGTAAAGACGATGGCTGTTTACAGAGTGCTGTATCCAACGTTGAAAGTTGAGTGGGAGGGAAGTGTGGTAGAAAAAGGTTCACGAGAAAACAGGATAACCTCAGCCTTAGTAGGATTGTTAAGAAAAGGCCTTTCAAAAATTTGGGGGAGAATCACAATGAGTGGACTGCTGCTGGAGTCAATGATTCAAGAGCCACCACACACAGACGTATCCAGGACATGGGCTACAACTGTCGCATTCCTTGTGTCAAGCCACTCATGACCAATAGACAACACCAAAAGCGTCTTACCTGGGCCAAGTAGAAAAAGAACTGGACTGTTGCTCAGTGGTCCAAGGTGTTGTTTTCAAATGAAAGTAAATTTTGCATTTCATTTGGAAATCGTGGTCCCAGAGTCTGGAGGAAGAGTGGAGAGGCCACAATCCAAGCTGCTTGATGTCTAGTGTGAAGGTTTCACAATCAGCCATCTACCAGGAAATTTTAGAGCACTTCATGCTTCCCTCAGCTGACAAACTTTTTGGAGATGGAACTTTCATTTTCCAGCAGGACTTGGCCCCTGTCCACACTGCTAAAAGTACCAATACCTGGTTTAATAACCACAGTATCACTCTGCTTGATTGGCCAGCAAACTCACTTGACTGAAACCTGATACAGAATCTATGGGTATTGTCAAGAGGAAGATGTCTAGTCTAGTCTAGACTGGGGTATTGTCTAGAGGAAGATGTCTAGTGTGAAGGTTTCACAATCAGCCATCTACCAGGAAATTTTAGAGCACTTCATGGTTCCCTCAGCTGACAAACTTTTTGGAGATGGAACTTTCATTTTCCAGCAGGACTTGGCCCCTGTCCACACTGCTAAAAGTACCAATACCTGGTTTAATAACCGACTTGGCCCCTGTCCACACTGCTAAAAGTACCAATACCTGGTTTAATAACCACAGTATCACTCTGCTTGATTGGCCAGCAAACTCACTTGACTGAAACCTGATACAGAATCTATGGGGTATTGTCAAGAGGAAGATGAGAGACACCAGACTGAGCTTGATTGGCCAGCAAACTTGCCTGACCTAAACCTATGGGGTATTGTCAAGAAGATTATGAGACACCACACCCACCAATGCAGACAAGCTGAAGGCTGCTATCAAAGCAACCTGGGCTTCCATAACACCTCAACTGTGCCACAGGCTGATCACCTCCATACCACGTTGCATTGATGCAGTAATTCATGCAAAAGGATCCCCGACCAAGTATTGAGGCATTTGCTGTACAGACTTTTCAGTAGGCGCCAACATTTTTGAGTGAAAAATAATTTTTTCAGTTGGTCTTATTTAATATTCTAATTTTCTGAGATAGTGACTTTTGAGTTTTCATTGTCTGTAAGCCATAATCCTCAATATTAACAGAAATAAACACTTGAAATAGATCGCTCTCTGTGTGTAATGACTCAATACAATATATAGGAATCGATCCCTCTGTGTGTAATGACGTTATATGATATATAGGAATAGATCCCTCTGTGTGTAAAGACTCTATATAATATGTAGGAATACAGATCCCTCTGTGTGTAAAGACTCTATATAACATGTGTTTCCCTTTTTTGTATTCAATTACTGAAATTAACTTTTTGATGATATTCTAATTTATTGAGATGCACTTGTATCTGAGACACCTGATTGCATAAATACCGATTTAACTATTTGATTGATGATGTTAAAAAAAATAAAACCAATCATGGTGTTACAGAGACATATAAAAAAAATAATTTATAAACCTGTACATTTGTTATGCACATAAGTATTCCAACACAGGTAAAAGGGGATATAAAGCCTATCTCAATGCAAACGGAAAGACCAAAAAAAGTGTAAATCCAAAATTAAAAAAATCATATATTAAAATATCATTTATTAGAAAACATTAACACGTCATTAAAAATAGGAGTACATGTAACCCAGTAAACTTGCGCATTTCAGACTATGAACCAGTCCTTAGTCATAGGTCGAACAGAGTACAAAATCAAGATATCTATATGTAATTAATGGCAGAAATTACAAAAGTAAGAAACTGTCAAAAACCAAGGCAAATTAATCATAGTTAAAAATCAAATAACAAAATGAAGGAATTTTATAAATTGAACAAAAGAGAAATATGAAGATCTAACTTTGTTTCACATAATTATTGTTTTTTTACTTACACACTAAAAAAAAAATGTAATGGTTCATAGTTTTTGCAAATATGTGGCTGCCCTATGCGAGCGAGTTTCTCACCCTCACTGACAACTCTCTATATGTCCTGGTTGGAAATGAATACTTCTACACCCCTGATCATTCTTTTTTGACTTCTATTAAGTGGTATGCTAGATATATAAACAGTCATCATCTGGGACATTTAGAATCACAAATCATCTAATGATGTGCTTCAAAGGTTATACCAATCATAATATCCATAATTTACAGGCATGTGTATCACTCCACACATTAGCACAATATTCAGAGCTGGTAGTGCTATATTGATGATAGGGTTTTCCAGAGTTAAAGTTTCCATTCACTAGTTCCACTAGTAAGGTACAGTTTCTAGATACCATGGTCTATAAAGAAGGGACGACTTTGGGTACTGATCTTTTTGTAAAAGCAACAGATAGGGATAGCTTGTTACATTTTGAGAGTAACCATACATGGAGGATGGTTGAGTCTTTGTCATGTAGCCTGCTATTGAGAGTTAGGAGAATTGTTTCTCGTAAGGAAAAGGTGGATCATCATTTGAACCTGATGTGTAAGAAATTTATGTTTATGGGTTACCCGAAGGAGGGGGTGGCCAAGTTCAAATTGAGAGCTTTAGCAACGAGTCATGATAAATTATTAAAAGAAAGGATCAGAGTGCAAGGATAAAAAGCATTCCCTTTGTATCTGCCTATAACTTTTTAAGTAATAGGATGTCTGGGGTTTTGCCGAGACATTGGCCAATTTTAACCAGGGGGGCACCTGGAGGTTGAGGATTTCAGTACCCTTCCATTACTATCTTATAGACATGGTTCCAATTTAAAGGATAAGTTGATACAGTCAGATATATTACCCACCAGGAGATCAGTAAAAACCCCACTAAGTCGCCCTAGGATGGGCAACGTTCGCTTTTTGGAATGTGTGTTTTGTGTAAACTTGCTGAAAGGTCCCACCTTCTCTCAGCCACAAACAGGCAGAAGTTGAATCTTTAGGGAGAGATACACATGTGCAAGCAGTTTTGTATATGTGATTTCTTGTCCCTGTGGCCTGCTCTATGTGGGTGAGACTACAATGGAAGGGAGAGTCATGATTAGTAAACATTAGAGAGGGTCTCCTGGATCTTCCATGCCTAAACATTTCAATGATAAAGGACTTTCGTTTAACTAACTTCAGTTTAGGTTCATAAACAGTGAACCAGTCCTTTAAAAGTGGGGGTGATGGGTTAGGTCTGTTGAAGAAAAAGGAGCAACGCTGGATATGTGAATTGGATTGTTTACAGCCTAGAGGTTTGAATATTGAATATAATCAACACGGATGCCTCTTTGGGTAGGATTACTGATGGTTAACAAGGTGTATGTCTTTAAGACATAATTTGTTTTTTTAATTTTTCATTTCTCTTTTTTTCACGATTACCCCATGTGTGAGTATGGCCAGAAGATGGAGACTTCAAGGATGATAATTATATCTTGTCTCCCTTCTCACTCCTTTCCCCACAGATGAAGCCATCATTTTGTATGATTTAGATTACATGCGTTTATGGGCTAGCATCACACTTATTATGTAATTGCTTAGGTTCTTGGGGGACCCATTACTAGACTGTAGGTCACTTGATGTTGACATTGTTTAATGTTGTGTATTTTGGTGCAATTCCCTTTTTATACGTGCTGCAAATCTTTTTGGACACATTGGACAGGCCCTAGCTGAACAATTCTTACAAAACTTTTTCATCTGACAATGCTGGTGGCAGAGGTCATAGTTCCTTGGACAACCAAAGAAGAGAATTGAGAAAGACACACACCAGATCTGACAGAGGCAGGGGAATACTATGAAAGGCCAGGGAAAATTTCATAAGACCCTCCCAGACCCTGATGTGTGGGGTAGTCTAACGAGGAGGGAAATGTTTATGAAGATACTCAAGGAGTACCTAGCTATGTGTACCAGCATCCTTCATAATTCCTCTGTGCCATAAAACTATTGTGTAACCAATCTGTATATGTGGTATGAACTGTCCCGCTAAGCCCTGGAAGTGGTGGCCTGTCCTGCCAACAGCGCTGATCAAATAAAAATGCTGACATGAGAAAACTGATCGCACTTCCTAAAAGATAAATGTGAACAGGTGCAAGTGTAACGCCCCTGTAAACGGGTCGTTACAGGGTATTAAATGTTACCCCATTTTTCCCGGGCAGGAGGAAGAAGAGTCCCCACAACACACACTCACATCACACTGGCAGGAAGGAGTTAATAGCTTTTGCAGCATGAAGTTTGTTCTGAGTCCATGACTCATCCTGTCTCCTTAATGAGCAGGTGGCTGGACACAGGCAGGTCCCCATGACAACCAAGGGGAGGGGGGCCTGAAGGAGTGAGTTTAGTGCAGAGCACAGAAGTTTTAGGCAGAACGTCAGAGGCTGCAAGGGAGTGCAGACGTCCAGAGAACAGCTCCTGTTGAGGAGATGCCACGAGACCAGGGCTGATAACACCTAGAGGAGGGGAATGGAGCTGAGGACTGGGGTTCCCTGGAGAAAGTTGTACCCGGTGGCGGTTGTGTTAGGTCCGCTACCGGGGATGAGAGAGACAGAGAGGCGGCGAGTTCCCAAGATGCTCTATGCCACGGGGATGGCACTAACGCACCGAAAGGGAGAGACCCCCAGAACACCTCACCGGACACCCCTTCCTCCTACCTACCCGGGACCGACCAAAGGCTACAGGTGGCGAGGACCAGCATCCGGGTGCGATTTGAAACGGACTTTAAATAAAGAACAACTGGAACCGCACACCGTCACTGCTGTGAGTGATGCCGCCGTATTGGCCCCCAGTGTCCCTGAGGACTGTTGCCCTGGGTCTCATTAACCTCCCAGGGCTCCCCCGCTCCACCTGTGGGGAGCGATTCCATCCGGCTGCCCGTAACACCTGCCCCGGAGAGAGACCGCGCAGCGGCGGCTGAACACCTGGCCGCAAATCACGGGTGGCACTGCAAGCATCCCCCGTCCCCGTCCCGTACCGTTTCCTGAAGGAGAGCGATGGCAATATCCCCCCCCCAGGGACCCCGTTACCCTCCTTCCGTCCCCCTTGTAACACCGGACTGACGGTCAGACTTTCCTTTTATTGAAACCCGCCGGGGGTCACGGAAGCCGGGTCGGACCACTCACAGCCTGACCCCGAATACCACCGGCCCGGTGACCGTGCGAGCCCTGCAAGCCCCGGCGTGGGCGTTTCACAAACAAATATACAGCTGTATTCTGAGACGCTAAGGTATGCAAACATTGAATAATTTTTACAGAGCCAGGAGCCAGCCCTCACTCATAACATTTAGAGGGCCAGCAGCAGACCCCTTTTCATAATTTTTTCAGGGCTAGCAGCCGGCCATTAATCAATTTTTGGAAGGTCAGCAGGTGACCCTCACTCAACTGACAAAACTTTGAGGAATCAACCAAGATGGTGAGCAGCTATGATGCGATCATCAGCATCACCATGCCGCTTTTGTTTGTACTCAAATGCTTACTGCTCACAATTGAAAAGAAAGCTTTGCATATGGAATTTGCGGAGATGGAGTAAGTACACAGGGTGTCATGTGCTTGCAAATCCTGACTGCTTGCCCTGGAAATTTTGGCATTTAGGCTTGACTCTGAGGCTTTCCGCAACGTGATGGGGGTAGCTGTCCTGTGGTACTCAGTCTGTGGCAACCAATATCTTTCCTGGATGCTGTCCTAGCATTACACCTGCACTTCTCCCATAACGTCATCCATGTCTGACTCCTGACCAACGCAGTTGGGTTGGAGCAGCAGTATACCTAGAGAAGGACTGTAAAGAAATATACCCTGACTATATGTCTCTGATCCAAAACTATCCGTATTCCAGCAGTCATCCCTACACTAAAGCAGCTAATAGTGGTATTAATTGGGAAAAGAATAGATGTAGGCCTGAAAAGGACATTCAGTTTTAGGTTGCAGTAAAAAGGTCTGACAGACTAGAATCCGTACCTACAGGCCTTTAGTACACTAAACCTTCTCCAGCAACTCGCCCTGCAACAAATGCAGAATAGGAGCAGTATTATTACATAATAGGATAGATTTCCTTTAGGTAGCACCAGCAAGGTCTGTAAGGCTAGAATCCCTGCCTACAGGCCTCTAATACACTACCATTCTTAAGAAGCTCACCCTACACTAAATGCGTATAGCAGTGCATGGGAAAGCTGGGTGCTGAGGGAAAGAGCCTCTTTCCCTCAGCACAAAACTTTCCCATCCCATGCTTTTATCTTTGTCCACCCTCGTATATAGCTCTGCAAATACTATAATGGCCCCCACATAGCCTTCCATATAATATAATGGGTCCCACATAACCCTTCATATATTAGAACGTACCCCAATAGTCCTCCATGTATTATAATGCACCTCCCATAGTCCTCCATGTATATGATAGCCCACTAATTTTATAATGCACCTCCCATAGTCCTCCATGTATTATACTGCACCCCATTGTCCTCCATATATTATAATGCACACCCACAGTCCTCCATATATTATAATGCATCCCATAGTCGATGTATAAGGTGTACTTCATGTTGTATTATGCAGTGCACATACTGTTTAATTCACACCCATAGGCCTCCATGTAGTATAATGAAGCCCCATAGTCCTCCATGTATTATAATGCACCCCCATAGTCCTCCATGTAATATATAAAGCTGAGTGTATGTGTGTGTATGTATGTGTGTATGTATGTCCGCTAAAGGAATCCACACCGTCGCATTTACAATCACGAAATTTTGCACAGACGCCTCATGTGACCCAGGGAGCATCGTAGACTATGTTTTGACAGAAAAATGTAACCCCATGCTTTATAGTTAGTCTATAAAATCCTGCCGCCATTAAACTGAATGGACGTGGGAGCTATAGGTTATTAATAGCAACTGTCAGTGGTTGCTATAGGAACAAAACAAACTGTTAGTTGAAGCTTATGTGTGAGGTTATATGATGTCGGTGGAGAGATAGATAGAGAGACAGAAAAAGACAGACAGAGAAACAGACAGAGACTGATGGGGAAATAGACAGACAGACAGACAGACAGGGAAAGAGACAGCCCTGGAAAGAGACAGCCCTGGAAAGAGACAACCGGGCAAAGAGACAGACGGGCAAAGAGACAGTCCAAGACAGCCGGGGAAAGAGGTAGACCAAGACAGACAGGGAAAGAGACAGACACAAATATAGATACAGAGATGGAGACCGATAGACTGATACAAATACAGACAGAGATAGAAATAGTCAGACAGAGACATAGACATAGACAGACAAGGAAAGAGACAGACAGAGAGACAGACAGACAGCGACACACAGACAGAGACTGGTAGAGAGACAGAGAGACAGTTACTATCCCGGGCAACGCCCGGGTACTACAGCTAGTCTAATATATAAAGCTGAATTTGTGTATGTATGTAAATGTGTGTGTGTGTGTATGTCCGGGATTGGCATCTACACCGTCGCAGCTACAGCCACAAAATTTTGCACACTCACACTTCTGGACCCCAAGAGTGTCATAGGCTATGTTTTGAGGGGAAATTTTAACCCCACGCTTTACAGTTATTCACCAAAAAACCTGCCTCCATTAAAGCGAATTTGGCTGGGAGCCACAGTGCAGCCAGAACTTCAGAAGAATGCGCAGCCACGCCCTTAAATGGAATGTTGGCATGTCACAATGCAGCCAGGGAAAGAGACAGACACAGACAGGGAAAGAGGCAGACACAGACAGGGTAAGAAACAGACATAGACAGGATAAGAGACAGACACAAAAAGAGAGGGAAAGAGAGAGACAGGTTAAGAGACAGACACAGACAGGTAAAGAGACAGACACAGACAAAGAGACAGAGACAGACACAGGGAAACAGACAGACAGAGAAAGAGACAGACAGGGTAAGAGACAGACAAAGACAGGTAAAGAGACAGACAAAGAGACAGACACAGGGAAAGAGGGAAAGAGACAGACAGGGAAAGAGAGGGAAAGAGACAGACAGGGAAAGAGACAGACAGGGAAAGAGACAGACAGGGAAAGTGACAGAGATACATAGACAGACAGGGAAAGAGATAGATAGACAGACAGGGAAAAAGATTGAGACAGACGGAGAAAGAGACAGAGACAGTCAGAGACAGACAGGGAAAGAGACAGACAGACAAAGAGATAGAGAGAGAGACAGAGAGATATATACAGAGGGGGAGACAGACATTATAATTACATTTATATCTATTTGTTTTGTGGTTTTTGTGTACAGAATACATTTTTTTAATACATTCTATTTTGTTAACATCAGTTATTAACCAGGGCGAAGTCGGGTAGTACAGCTAGTATATTATAATGCAGCCCAATAGTCCTCCATGTATTATAATGCACCTCCATAATCCTCCGTTTTATAATGCAGCTCCATAGTCCTTCATATTATATTATGCAGCCACCATCAAATGTAATGCACCTCCATAGTCCTCCATGCATTATAATGCACCCCCATACTCTATGTATAAGGTATCCTTCATATTATATTATGCAGCCCGCATATCATATAATGCACCCCCATAGTCCATGTATAAGGTGTCCTTCATACTATATTATGTAGTCCCCAAATCATTTACTGCACCCCCATAGGACTTTGGCCACCGTGTACTCACTGATTAAAAAAAGTTCCCCCCGCTCGTCTGGTCAGAGCACCCTCTGCATGTCTCAGCACAGCAGTCATGCAGTAGTGACGTCACCGCACTCTGCTGCACTGAGAAATCGAGCACAGGCATAGGGAGAGAATGATAAAGGATGGAGCAGAGCGCTTCCCTTGATCCTTTAATATTACTTTGTGAGATGACATGCGAGGGGAGCTTGGTGTTGCCACTGGCACGGCGCCCCCCTGATTCACGGGCCCCATAGCGGCCACGTGGTCTGCCACTGAACAGTGCAGCTCCTCTCTCACAGAGATGAGCCAGCTGCTTCTCTGCAGGGTCGGCTCCAGGCCCCTAAGCCTGCTGGGCCCAGTCACAGTCGCGATCTCTGCAACCACGGTTGTTACACGATCGTTACATCCCTGCTTAACCTGCAGTTATCAATCACACATTTTTGCCGGCCTTCAATCATAGAGACATCCCAGAGCAACTACAGTAATCGCTCATTGCACCTCTTACTACACTGGGAGGTGCAGCTATAAGCAATTCCTGGCAGTGTGATTGCACCCGAACTGCCAGAGTGTCAGGCATGTTTACAGCTGTGCTGTTAGCAATGACTGTAGCTACGCTGTGAATGACTCTATGACTAAAAGTTGTGTGATGCCGGGAGGAATAAAGTTGATTTTTTTTTTCCCTGGTAATGGCACTTTAAGTAAGGCAGCGGGGCAGCATTGTAGCACTATTTACGTGAGATGATCAGATTTTTTTGAAATTTGAATTTGCCACTTTGCAAAATTTTGTCCAAAAATATGATTCTCAGCAAGTAAATTTATGTGAATATTAATACTTGTAATTGCTCCAAAAATATATGTGGGGCAGAACCCTGCTGGCTATATGAGCTTACACTCCACAGGAGAGAGAGAGGACCGTGCTGACCATAAGAGCGTACACACTACAGGATAGAGAGGACCTCGTTGACCATAAAAGCTTATGCTGTACAGGAGAGAGAGGACCAAACTGACTATACAAGCTTACACTCAGCAGAAGAGAGGACCCCACTGCCCATAAGACTTTACACTCTACTGGAGAGAGAGGACCCCACTGACCATAAGAGCTTATATACTACAGGACAGAGAGGACTCCTCTGACTATACAAACTTACAATCTACAGGAGAGAGGACCATACTGACCATAAGATCTTACACTCTACAGGAGACAGAGGGGACCCTGCTGACCATAAGAACTTACACACTACAGGGTAGAGAGGACCCCATTGATCATAAGAGCTTATACTGTACATAAGAGAGAGAGAGGACCAAACTGACTATACAAGGTTACACTCGGCAGAAGAGAGGACCCTACTTCCCATAAGACTTTAAACTCTACAAGAGAGAGAGGACCCCACTGACTAGATAAGCTTACATTCTACAGGAGAGAGGACCATACTGACCATAAGATATTACACTCTACAGGAAAGAGGACCCCATTGACCATAAGAGCTTACGCTGTACTGGAGGGAGAGAGAGGACTAAACTGACTATACAAGCTTACACTTGGCAGACAAGAAGACCCCGCTGACCATAAGAGCTGGTGTCGCGGGCGAGGCGGGCGCTGCGCTCACCCACTGCTCGGGTCCGGCTGCTGCTGCTCGCTCGGTTGGTGGCTCGAGCGGTGGGCCGGATCCCGGGGACTCGAGCGCCGCTCCTCGCCCGTGAGTGAAAGGGGTGGTTTGGTTTAGGGATATTGTCCGTGATGCCACCCACGGTTTGTGGTGAGGTTGGGATACCACCGCTGCCCTGTACGGGGATCCCGGGAGCATTGACAGGGAGCAGCTGAGATGTTTTCTCCCCTCCGTGGGTAGGGGGGTTTGGTGGTCCCAGGGCCCGGTGGTGGAGGTCGGAAGGTGGGTTGCGGGGCCTGGCCGGGTGCAGGGTTGCGGGGCAGCACAGTGCCAGATGGCACGGTGGTACTAACTCAGCCAGTAACGCACACGGAGTCTCTAGTAAAACAAACGGCTGGATGGACGAGTCCCACAGACGGCTGCGGCGGTCACTCCCGGTAGGTTGGCGGTAACTGTCTCTCCCTGCACCGCTGTTCTGTTCTCGGCCCCAATGGCTTCCCACTGATAGCCCGCTCCCCAGTGGTATGTTGGCTAAGGGAGCCCTTCCTTTGCCCGCAGGCTCTGGCCCTGGGAGCTCTAGCTCTGGCAGTAGCTTTATCTCCCTCACGGTTTGGATGGTTGCCTTCAGTCAGGTCTTTACTGCTGGGAAACCCCGGAGGTTCCCGTCGCTGATGGATTTGACCGGTTTAACAGCGACTCCAAGCCTGGTCGGGGTCCGTAGGCCCTGCCGAATGGTGCTAGCTTCTCTTCGCTCCCCGGTTCGGTACCGGCGGGCCACCGCACGACCCCGGTCCTACGGTTCCGTGCCGATTGGCCTCGCCTGCAGACGGTCACCACCGTCTGCCAACCTTGCTGTATGTGCCCGGGCCACGCACCCGGACACCGGCAGTCAGTTGGTGCTTTGCTACTTCACACTCCTCTCACTTCACTCTCCCTAACTGAACTCTCTTCCTTTTCCCGCCTCCAGGACTGTGAACTCCTCAGTGGGTGGGGCCAACCGCCTGGCTCCATCCCACCTGGTGTGGACATCAGCCCCTGGAGGGAGGCAACAAGGATTTGTATGTGCGGCTGATGTGCCTAACCGGGGTGTGGGGTGTGTTGTTGCAGTACCTGTGACGTCCTGGCTTGTCCAGGGCGCCACATTCCCCCTTGGTTAAGTGCAGACCGTCTGCGGGCTGCTCGTCCATCACCGGTTTTATTTTCACAACTAGGAAAAATAGAAAACGGTAAAACATATAAAACACAAGCATTTCTGTATAAACTTCCCTTAACGGGAGGCACTTTCTTTTAACGTTACTAAACATTTTTATTAAACGGTACGGCTTCCGCTCTTCCCCCCGCCCAAACAACCTGGCCCTGATGCTGCCCCTAAGAAAATGGCAGCACCCCTTGCCCCAGTCCAGACCCAAGTTGCCTGAGCGGGTACGGTCTCTTTCAGGGGACCCACGTCCATGGGGAACCTCTGACCCCCGGAGGATCGCCACCGGTCCAGGTGGTGGCCGGGCCCCAGCCTACTCCACTGCGGGCCCTTCCTCCAATCTGCCTCTCCGGAGGCGGTCACGGTATTAAGCCAACAAATATATTTACATGCCACTAAGTTTGTGGTTGCCCTGCAAGTTCACGGGCGTGTGTGTAAGCAGTTCCTTACGCAACGGTTGCAGAAAGTCCCTACGGGGACTAGTTGCCAGCAACGACCAGTTGAATCACGGTATTAATCTGGTCATAGTTCGGTTGATTTCTTTCATTTTCCTTATCATTCAACAACATTAAACATTCAATGTATCACACGGTGCTGGTGGTCCCAACAGGGACAACTTGCGGCGGAGGGACCGCTGACTTTAGGGCGGTTACCACCGCAGGGGGTCGGCCCACTCGGGGAACCGAACGGTACATCGGGTTCTCCTTCCATAGGCAGTGCAGTCCAGAACCGCTGATCACCGTTGGGAACGGTGGCGGGGGCAGCGTGTTCGAGATCCCTACTTCCATCGGCTGCATCCTCTCCGGACCTCCTGCTGCGGTGCTGACCCCCGACTTCCACTCGATCAAGGCTGGTTCAGGAGTTTGGGTGGCCTGGTCGCGTCGCGGCAAGGACGCAGCGGCCCCTTGTTCGCGGGCCCACACCACGGCAACCATTCTGCGCATCTCCACTTTCCAATCCAGCAAATGCTGCAAGGTCTGTGCCCTCACCTTCAAGCGGAACCGGCCAGCTCCCGCTCCAGCCAAGCAGCGGTCCCGACGGGGAGTTCACCCGGGCCGCAATCTTCAAAGGCTACTCCGCCTCGTTTCCCCCAGAGCTTAGTCGCTCCGGTGGTGGGTGCTCCGTCGCTCCAATTCGAGGACGCCGCCATTTCTCCATCCGCTTCTCTGCAGCCTTGGCTACATGCGGCCAGACGCCATCCGTCCCCCCTTGATCTCTTTCCGGCACCTCCTCTTCAGGGGCGGAGCTTCGACTTTCGCGCCTCCACTGCTCGGGAAGACGCTCGAGCGGGGAACTTTTCGCGCCCAAGATGGCGGATTCTGCAATTTTTTGGCCGGATGCCTCTGGCGGGACACAAGGCACACTTCTACCAGGTGGTAGAACGGTGAGATCCTGTTCGTGACACCAAGTTGTCGCAGACGGGGAGGGCGCTGCGCTCACCCACTGCTCGGGTCCGGTTGCTGCTGCTCGCTCGGTCGGTGGCTCGAGCGGTGGGCCAGATCCCGGGGACTCGAGTGGCGCTCCTCGCCCGTGAGTGAAAGGGGTGGTTTGGTTTAGGGATATTGTCCGTGACGCCACCCACGGTTTGTGGTGAGGTTGGGACACCACCGCTGCTCCGTACGGGGATCCCGGGAGCGTTGACAGGGAGCAGCTGAGATGTTTTCTCCCCTCCGTGGGTAGGGGGGTTGGTGGTCCTGGGGCCCGGTGGTGGAGGTCGGAAGGTGGGTTGCGGGGCCTGGCCGGGTGCAGGGTCGCGGGGCAGCGCAGTGCCAGATGGCATGGTGGTACTTACTCAGCCAGTAACGCACACGGAGTCTCTAGTAAAACAAACGGCTGGATGGACGAGTCCCACAGACGGCTGCGGCGGTCACTCCCGGTAGGTTGGCGGTAACTGTCTCTCCCTGCACCGCTGTTCTGTTCTCGGCCCCAATGGCTTCCCACTGATAGCCCGCTCCCCAGCGGTATGTTGGCTAAGGGAGCCCTTCCTTTGCCCGCAGGCTCTGGCCCTGGGAGCTCTAGCTCTGGCGGTAGCTTTATCTCCCTCACGGTTTGGACGGTTGCCTTCAGTCGGGTCTTTACTGCTGGGAAACCCCTGAGGTTCCCGTCGCTGATGGATTTGACCGGTTTACCGGCGACTCCAAGCCTGGTCGGGGTCCGTAGGCCCTGCCGAATAGTTCTGGCTTCTCTTCGCTCCCCGGTTCGGTACCGGCGGGCCACCGCCCGACCCCGGTCCTACGGTTCCGCGTCGATCGGCCTCGCCTGCAGACGATGACCACCGTCTGCCAACCTTGCTGTATGTGCCCGGGCCACGCACCCGGACACCGGCAGTCAGTTGCTCCTTTGCTACTTCACACTCCTCTCACTTCACTCTCCCTAACTGAACTCTCTTCCTTTTCCCGCCTCCAGGACTGTGAACTCCTCAGTGGGTGGGGCCAACCGCCTGGCTCCATCCCGCCTGGTGTGGACATCAGCCCCTGGAGGGGAGGCAACAAGGATTTGTGTGTTCAGCTGATGTGCCTAACCGGGGTGTGGGGGTGTGTTGTTGCAGTACCTGTGACGTCCTGGCTTGTCCAGGGCGCCACACTTGCATTCAACAGGAAAGAGAGAGGGCCCCGCTGACCATAAGAGCTTACATACTACAGAAGAGAGAGAGGACCCCACTGACTATACAAGCTTACATTCTACAGGAGAGAGGACCATACTGATGATAAAATCTTATACTCTACAGGACAGTGAGGACCCCGCTAACCATAAGAGCTTACACTTTACAGGAGAGAGGATTCTGCTGACCATAAGAGCTTATGTACTATAGAGTTACGCTGTACAGGAGAGAAAGAGGATCAAACTGACTATACAAGCTTACACTTGGCAGAAGAGAGGACCCCGCTGACCATAAGAGCTTACACGCTACAGTAGAGAGAGGACCCCGTTGACCATAAGAGCTTACGCTGTACAGGAGAGAGAGGATCAAACTGACTATACAAGTTTACACTCGGCAGAAGAGAGGACCCCATTGCCCATAAGACTTTTTTTGTCTACAGGAGAGAGAGGACCCTGCTAACCATAAGAGCTTACACTCTACAGGAGAGAGAGAGGACCCCACTGACTATACAAGCTTACATTCTACAGGAGAGAGGACGATACTGACGATACTGAACATACGATCTTACACTCTACAGGAGAGTGAGGACCCCGCTGACCATAAGAGCTACACTACAGGAGAGAGAGAGGACTCCGTAGACCATAAGAACTTACACAGTACAGGAGAGAGAGGACCCCGTTTGACCATAAGAGCTTACTCTGTACAGGAGAGGACCCCCATTGACCCTAAGAGCTTACACTGTACTGGAGAGAGAGAGAGAGAGAATACCAAACTGACTATACAAGCTTACACTTGGCAGAATAGAGGACTCCACTGATCATAAGATCTTACACATTACAGGAGAGAGAGGACCTCGATGACCATAAGATCTTACACTCCACAGCAGTATGGGGATGCCTACGTGGCAATGCGAGAATGATGTTAGTTCACTCTCTGGTGCTTCAGGAGTGTGGGAAGTGATGCCGGGTATGATTTTTGTTTTTTGGGGTTTTTTTTTGTGAATGAATGAAATCTCAAAATGTTCGAATCTGTTTGAAACTGAATTTCAGGAAATTTGACTCGAACTCAATCTTCTGTGAATCAATGCACTCATCTCTACTATTTACCTGAAGATTAACACTATACCTGCAGGTGAATAGCGTTTTCCAAGATGTGAGGTTTAGAGATGAGCGATGTTCGAATCGAACAGTTTGCCAATTTCAAATTCGAGTGGTTTTGGGCGGTGTTCGAGTCGTTGGACGAACTCGAATGATTTGCTTCACGTTCGACAGTTCGAGTTAACGTTCGATAACGGTTCGATCACCAAAAGCGTGGCAATTCACAGTAAGGCTATGTGCGCACGTTGTGTATTTGCATGCGTCCTGCATCCCCAGCACAAGCCCTGTCTTTCCTACTCACTGATCAGCTGCCTGCATATGTGCGAGGATGATGATGGGGGGCAGTAGTGCTTGTGTGTATGATAAGAATGATGAGTGCGGTACTGCCTGCGTGTTTGCGGTGATGATCATGGGGGGCGGAATTGCTTGTGTGTGCGGTGAAAATGATGAGTGCGGTAGTGCCGGGGGTGTGTGCGGGGATGATGATGAGTGCGGGAGTGCCTGCGTGTGTGCGAGGATGATGATGAGTGTGATAGTGCTTGTGTGTGCGGTGATAATGATGATGAGTACGGTAGTGCCGGGGTGTGTGCGGTGATGATGATGAGTGAGGTAGTGCCTGCTTGTCTGCGGTGATGATGATGAGTGTGGTAGTGCCGGGGTGTGTGCGGTGATGATGATGAGTGCGGTAGTGCCGGGGTGTGTGCAGGGATGAGGATGAGTGCGGTACTGCACCGGGTGTGTGCGAGGATGATGATGAGTGCGTTAGTGTCGGGGGGGTGTGCGGTGATGATGATGAGTGCGGTACTGCTGGGGTGTGTGCAGGGATGATGATGAGTGTGGTAGTGTCGGGGTGTGTGCGGGAATGATGATGGGGGCGGTAATGACGGGGTGTGTGCAGTGATGATGGTGAGTGCGGTAGTGCCGGGGTGTGTCTGGGGATGATGGGTGCGTAGGTGTCGCGTGTGTACGGGGATGATGATGTTGGCGGTAGTGCCTGCGTGTCTCTCTCTCTCTCTCTCCTCTCTCTCTTCTCTTTCTCTCTCTCATCTCTCTCTTCTCTCTCTCTTCTCTCTCTCTCCTCTCTCTCTCTCCTCTGTCTCTCCTCTGTCTCTCCTCTCTCTCTGCTCTCTCTCTGCTCTCTCTCTTCTCTCTCTCTCTCTCCCTCTCTCTCCTCTCTCTTCTCTCTCTCCTCTCTCTCATCTCTCTCCTCTCTCTCTCTCTCTCTCTCTCTTCTCTCTCTCCTCTCTCTCCTCTTTCTCCTCTCTCTCTTTCCTCTCTCTCCTCTCTCTCTCCTCTCTCTTCTCTCTCTCTTCTTTCTCTTCTCTCTCTCCTCTCTCTTCTCTCTCTTTCTCTTCTGTCTCTCCTCTCTCTCTCCTTTCTGCTCTCTCTTCTCTCTCTCCTCTCTCTCCTCTCTCTCTTCTCTCTCTCTTCTTTCTCTCTCTTCTCTCTCTCCTCTCCCTCTCCTCTCTCTCATCTCTCTCTTCTCTCCTCTCTCTTCTCTCTCTCCTCTCTCTCCTCTCTCCTCTTTCTCTCTTTTCTCTCTTTCTCTTCTCTTTCTCTGCTCTCTCTTCTCTCTCTTCTCTCTCTCTCCTCTGTCTCTCCTCTCTCTCTGCTCTCTCTCTGCTCTCTCTGCTCTCTCTCTTCTCTCTCCTCTCTCTTCTCTCTTTCCTCTTTCCCTTCTCTCTCTTCTCTCTCCTCTCTCTCTCCTCTGTCTCTCCTCTCTCTCTGCTCTCTCTATTCTCTCTTCTCTGTCCTCTCTCTTCTCTCTCTCCTCTCTCTTCTCTCTCTCTTTTCTCTCTCTCCTCTCTCTCCTCTTTCTCCTCTCTCTCTCTTTCCTCTCTCCTCTCTCTTCTTTCTCTCTCTCCTCTCTCTTCTCTCTCTTCTCTCTCTCTACTCTGTCTCTCCTTTCTCTCTTCTCTCTCTTCTTTCTCTCTCTTCTCTCTCTCCTCTCTGTCTCCTCTCTCTCATCTCTCTCTTCTTTCCTCTCTCTTCTCTCTCTCCTCTCTCCTTTTTCTCTCTTCTCTCTCTTTCTCTTCTCTTTCTTTTCTCTCTCTTCTCTCTCTCCTCTCTCTCTACTCTGTCTCTCCTCTCTCTCTGCTCTCTCTCTGCTATCTCTGCTCTCTCTCTTCTCTCTCCTCTCTCTCCTCTTTCCCTTCTCTCTCTCTTCGCTCTCCTCTCTCTCTCCTCTCTCTCTGCTCTCTCTCTGCTCTCTCTATTCTCTATTCTCTCTCCTCTCTCTTCTCTCTCTCCTCTCTCTCCTTTCTCTTCTCTCTCTCCTCTCTCTCCTCTTTCTCCTCGCTCTCTCTTTCCTCTCTCCTCTCTCTTCTTTCTCTCTCTCCTCTCTCTTCTCTCTTCTCTCTCTCCTCTCTCTCTACTCTGCCTCTCCTCTCTCTCTGCACTCTCTCTTCTCTCTTTCTCCTCTCTCTGCTCTCTCTTCTCTCTCTCTCCTCTCTCCTCTCTCTCTTCTCTCTCTTTCTCTTCTCTGTTTCTCCTCTCTCCTCTCTGCTGTCTCTCTTCTCTCTCTCTTCTCTCTCTCCTCTCTCTCTCTTTCTCTCTTTTTTCTCTCTCTCCTCTCTTTCTTCTCTCACTCCTCTTTCTCCTCTCTCCTCTCTCTATTTTCTCTCTTTCTCTTCTCTATCTCTGCTCTCTCTCCTCTCTCTCTTCTTTTTCTCTCCTCTGTCTCTCCTCTCTCTTTGCTCTCTCTCTGCTCTGTCTGCTCTCTCTCATCTCTCTCTCTTCTCTCTCTCTCTTCTCTCTTCTATTTCTCTCCTTTCTCTTCTCTTTCTCCTCTCTCTCTTCTCTCCCTTCTTTCTCTTTCTTTTCTCTCTCCTCTCTCTCTCTCCTCTCTGCTCTCTTTCTTCTCTCTCCTCTTTCTCCTCTCTCTCCTCTCTCTCCTTTCTCTCCTCTCTCTCTTCTCTCTCTCTCTTTTCTCTCTCTCTTCTCTCTCCCCTCTCTCTCTGCTCTCTCTCTGCTCTCTCTCTCTTCTCTCTCTCCTCTCTCTTCTCTCTCCTCTCTTCCTTCTCTCTTTCTCTTCTCTCTCTCCTCTCTCTGTCTCTCCTCTCTGCTCTCTCTTCTCTCTCTTCTCTCTCTCCTCTCTCTTCTCTCTCCTCTTTCTCCTCTCTCTCCTCTCTCTCCTCTCTCTCTTCTCTCTCTCCTCTCTCTATTCTCTCTCTCCTCTCTCCTTTCCCTCTCTCCTCACTCTCTGCTCTCTTTCTCTTTTCTCTCTCTCTGCTCTCTCTTCTCTATCCTCTCTCTCTCTTCTCTCTCTTCTCTCTCTCTCTTTGTTCTCTCTCTCTTCTCTCTCTCTTCTCCCTCTCTCCTCTCTCTCCTCTTTCTCTCTCTTCTCTCCTCTCTCTCTGAGACCTGGCGATGATCAGCTGATGTGGTAAGTCGAGTGGTGAGGCCGGCTTTTTACTAGAGATGAGCGATGTTCGAGGTTCAAGGTTCGCCAATTTCATGTTCGAGTGATTTTGGGGGGTGCTCGAGATCGAACTCGAACACGAGCTTTTTGCTAAAAACTTGACAGCTTGAGTTACATTCGATAACGGTTCGATCAGCAAAAAGCCTAGCTAGTTACTAGCTGGCTTTTCACTGTAATAGTGTGAGTCACTCTGTGATTCACACTATTATCAAATTTCAGCGTATAGTGTGCGGGGGGGGACGCATTTAGATCTGTGCTGCTCGGATAATGGCGATCGCCATTTTTTTTTTTTCTGAGCGCGCGTGCAGTGGGGCAGGCCAGCATGTCAGCCAATCCCAGACACACACACAGCTAAGTGGACTTTTTGCAGACAAGCAAGGGCATGTGTCATAGGCTGTGAATGTCACATGTCCTTGCATTATAAATACGGCCATTTTCCCTCACGGCGCCAATATCTGCCTTCTGCGTTTAGGTGACAGTCACCGCTCACGCAGCTCTTGTCGCCGCTCCTGCTGTGTACGCTACACACACAGCGCTGGACAGATGAGGGACAGAAGTTTATTTCAGCCCTTTTCAGGACTGATTTCCTGAGGCTCAGGGGCACTTTGCACACTGCGACATCGCAGGTGCGATGTCGGTGGGGTCAAATTGAAAATGACGCACTTCCGGCATCGCAGGCGACATCGCAGTGTGTAAAGGCTGGATGATACGATTAACGAGCGCAAAATCCATAATTACGCTGACGCAATGGTCCGATGTTGTTCCTCGCTCCTGCGGCAGCACACATCGCTGTGTGTGAAGTCGCAGGAGCGAGGAACGTCTCCTACCGGCCTCACTGCGGCTTCCGTAGGATATGCGGAAGGAAGGAGGTGGGCAGGATGTTTACATCCTGCTCATCTCCGCCCCTCCGCTCTGATTGGCCGCCTGCCGTGTGACGTCGCAGTGACGCAGCACGACCCGCCCCCCTTAACAAGGAGGCGGGTCGCCGGCCACAGGGACGTCGCACGGCAGGTGAGTGTGTGTGTGAAGCTGGCGTAGCGATAACTTTCGCTACGCCAGCTATCACCACATATCGCTACTGCGACGGGGGCGGGCACTATCGCACTCGGCATCGCAGCATCGGCCTGCGATGTCGTAGTGTGCAAAGCCCGCCTCAGAGCCATAGCTGACAGGCAGGTCCGTGGAAACGCTGTATACAGCTTTAGATAGCGTCTGTGTACCTAAGCTCAGGGAATTCCTTGCTGCATTTCACCATTAGGAGGGATAGAAAGTGAGGCTTCCTTTCCTGTCCACTGACCCAGAGAACCCGGCCACTGTACCCACCTGCCCACTTTTGCCATGCTATTTTTATAGCAAACAGTGCTGAAACTTAGTGACATCCACAAAGTGTCTCCTATACTCCATTAGTGTCCCGCTGGTGCCAAGCAAGTCCCACCACCTCTGCATTCTACCCTCATGCACATTTTGGTATGCTAATTTAATAGCAAACAGTGCTGAAACTTAGTAGCATTCACAAAGTGTCTCCTATATTCCATTAGTGTCCCACTGATGCCAAGCAAGTTCCAGCACCTCTGCATTCTACCCTCCTGCCCATGTTTGCTACGCTATTTTAATAGCAAACAGTGCTGCAACTTAGTGGCATCCACAAAGTGTCTGCTATACTAATTTAGTGTCCCACTTGTGCCAAGCAAGTCCCACCACCTCTGCATTCTACCCTCATGCACATTTTGCTACGCTATTTTTATAACAAAAAGTGCTGAAACTTAGTGGCATCCACAAAGTGTCTCCTATACTCCATTAGTGTCCCACTGGTGCCAAGCAAGTCCCACCACCTCTGCATTCTACCCTCCTGCCCATGTTTGCTATGCTATTTTAATAGCAAACAGTGCTGAAACTTAGTGGCATCCACAAAGTGTCTCCTATACTCCATTAGTGTCCCACTGGTGCCAAGCAAGTCCCACCACCTCTGCATTCTACCCTCCTGCCCATGTTTCCTACGTTATTTTAATAGCAAACAGTGCTGAAACTTAGTGGCTGCTATACTAATTTAGTGTCTCACTTGTGCCAAGCAAGTCCCACCACCTCTGCATTCTACCCTCATGCACATTTTGCAACGCTATTTTTATAACAAAAAGTGCTGAAACTTAGTGGCATCCACAAAGTGTCTCCTATACTCCATTAGTGTCCCACTGGTGCCAAGCAAGTCCCACCACCTCTGCATTCTACCCTCCTGCCCATGTTTGCTACACTATTTTAATAGCAAAAAGTGCTGAAACTTAGTGGCATGCACAAAGTGTCGGCTATACTAATTTAGTGTCCCACTTGTGGCAAGCAAGTCCCACCACCTCTGCATTCTACCCTCACGCTATTTTTATAGCAAACTCAGGGAATTCCTTGCTGCATTTCATCATTAGGAGGGATAGAAAGTGAGGATTCCTTTACTGTCCTGGTACCCACAGAACACGGCCACTATACCCACCTGCCTACTTTTGCCACGCTATTTAATTTGCCCAAAGAGCTGGCACTTTTTCTGCCATCCTAAAATTGTCTGGAATACTAAGTTAGTGTTCCTTTGCTGCCAAGTAAGGTACAACACATGTGCATTCTACACTCCTTTCCATTTCTGGAACGCAATTATTAACTGCAGGTAGTCCAGCCAATCTGTGACGAAGGCGCAGGCGTGGATATAATGTTGCCTTCATCCAATGGTGGTTCTCTTGATGTCTGACAGCTCAACAATACCATCTGTTTCCACTTCCAAAACAAGTGACGACCTGCCAATCACACTCCCGCTTATGGGTAAAGGGGTGGAAATTCAGCGTGAAAAAGCATGTGTGACTGCTGTCCCCACAGTCACAGAGGATTAAGAGCACGCAGATGCCCTTGATGGGGCAGGCAGTGGTTGCACAGCCCTGCTAGGCCGCATTGTAGCACAGTGAAATTCCCATTGCGACTTATGCTTCATTTTAAGTCGTGTACAGGGTGAGCTCCCCAGTATGCAGCAAAACCACGCAACAGGACAAGGACTCTAGGCAGTTAGGTTGATAAAAGATTGTTTAACTTTCCCAAAACAAACAATAAGAACCATGCAAAAAATTGAAATAATAGAACAATCTATTCTGTTGCTTACTACCTGCTAATCCCTCTGCGTAGCAGCAGTAATTGTGTGTTTGTGAGTGTGTGTGTGTGTGTGTGTGTGCGAACATGACTTACCAGTGGCGCATCACAAGAGCTTCCAAGTTATCTACCTAAACATAGACAAAACACATTACCCCCCCTGAATACTCTTGTTAGCTGAAGCCTCAGACATAAGGCAGATGATAACAGTGCGAATGCAAACCACACAGCTCTGCAACACAGTCATGGAAATCTTGAAAAGCAACAGTCAATGCAAACATGTGTCGCTCTCCCTCTATGATTTAAACTGTACGTGACAATTTGACAGTGCAGAGGCAGCAAGTCTTATTGTCTATATAGTCGGCCTACCCAGAACAGATATGTGTTTTGCTAATAAAACAAAGTGTTGCGTACACGCATTACTGTCTGGGCACAGCCTACCGTACCCGGGTACTGGGATGTCCAGTTGCCAGAAATACAGGCTTTACACTCCGCTCACAGGAAACAGTATAGACAGCACCGGAAGAATGTTGGTCTGTGGCACTGGATGCTGCTCACTGGCGTTACGGTGCTCCTCACCAAACTCCAACACGACTGCCCTCGCAATTGAACGAAGTGTTTCTGCGGTGGCTCCTTGCTGTAACACACACCTTTAGCTTTTCCTTCTGTTCATAGACAGCATCTCCAAGTCCACACCCGAAGACCAATTTGCTATTGCTATAGTGACCAAACAGACAAAGGCAGATCCAAAAAAACAGCAGCCCCTTGTGTGTAGTTTGCAATAATGCATGCAATGAACGGCAAATAAGCATGTTGCATTGACAGTGGCTAAAGCTGAGCAATACACCCTCACGCTGTCAATTCATATCCATGTGACACTTCATGGTGGACGTACTCAAAATTGTGAGTTTTTGCCTTCTACTTAGAGATTGTTGACAAATCTTACAGATTACATGACTTGGGTGATCCTTTGCGATGTCCAAAAAGTCCCAGGCTAGGCAAGGCTTACAGCCCATGCGACCTGCATAGCCAACATGACTTATGCTCAGAGGCAGAGTTGTGGCCAAGGATTCAGTTGTTGACGTGCTTCCAGTACTTTGTCTCTGTCCAGGAAGACACAACGTAAACTCGTCGTCAGTAGCATCCTCCTCCACCTCCTCTGCTGATGTCATCGACTGGCTGACTTTGGTTTGACAGTAAGTGGGGTCTCCAACCTCATCATCACCCTGTGTGTTTTCATTCCCCTCGTTCTGAGTCCTCCGTGACAACCTCTTCCTGCCCTGACCGAATAGCAAAGTTGTCGTTACAATCAGGTATCTGAGTCTCCTCATCATGTTCCCCATTGTCTCCACCAGGATGATGTACGGTTTGGAAATGAGGGTGTACATTATGCTCAGCACCTTCCTCATCGGGGCCTGGATCCGACTCACAAAGCTTCTTGCCATCTATGCAGATCATTTCCCTTGTCTCCTGGAACTCGCTGTCACGTGGACTGTTCCTCCACGTGGAGTCCCTGAAGGTAATGCACCGACACAACACCTGTGGGGCTTCACACTTAGTGCGAAAAGCCTCTTTGTACAGGTACTTGCACTCCGTGCCGGGTCTAAGTCCTGTGTTGTGCCTAGACAGCATGCTGAAGCGGATAGTCTTTTCTTTGGAGACTGTATTTCATGCTACTGAGCATGCTCAGGCACTTACTGCATCAGAGGCTAGGTCCGGTAATGAACTCTTTGGCCCTGCCCCTGATGGGGGGGCCCATATAGACCACAGGGCATCAGGTGTCCTGACGATGTGGCAAGGCCACTCCCAACTGGCTTGCAGAGGCCCGCCCCTATGACTTGTCACCTCATTATTGTTGGTCAGACGATGACTGGTGAGGTGTTTCGGTCATGGCAGCCATGAGGTCATCATTGAAGTGGCGGTTCCGAATAAGACGCTAGTTATGCCACTCATGACGTGTCACTCTGCTTTTGTCTCCAGGAGGTGCATTGTGGTCCACCCTGGTTTGGGGCGGACGCAGGTTATAAAAGGGGCTGGAGCCAACAAGGAGGTGCACAGTCTTCTATTATGCTCCGAAAAAGCACACCTCCATGTGTTGAACCCATTGCGGCTTTAGGCCAGAGGTAGGCAGGGATAGGGCGTCGATGCAGGCCACCACCACAGTTGGTAACGCAGAACGGTTAAGACCAGCTCCTGTCCTACCAGTCCTGCTAGTGCAGCCCAGTGGCATTAACAAGCCTGCTGCTGCTGATGCGCCTGCTGTCCACAGGTGTGGCCCCTACGCACACGGACAACGTACCCAATGGCCCCTGTGTTATTAACAGGGAGTTCCTGGGCTGGATGGGCGTGTGGACCCAGTGATGCTAACAGGGCTCCCAGTCTCCAGATCCGAGTGTCGTCTAACTCGGTTCAGGCTACTATTAGTTTCAGAGCCACCTAGCTCTGTATCCACCACCTAACCTTCCAGTTGCCAACCTCTCCTTTTCCATCTGGGAGCACGGTGGACACCGACTGGCGGTGGGGATACATACCTTTCTCTTTCTTTTCTTCTTAATTTTTTTATATAGCGGTAACATAGTATATACCACCTTATCCAAATCTGCCAGTCCCACCATAACAGATGTTGTTTCTTCAGCAAATGTTACTTTTGCTTAACCACCAAACCCACGGACACAAACTTTTTTCCCCTTTCCAACACACCTGTTTCCCTTTCCACCAGCATCTGTCCTTTTTCAACTCATTTTGTATATGACCAAAAGTGCAACTCTGCAGGGACACCGTACTCAACGCCGTTTCAGCACAGCAGCCAGCCCTCTGTCCCTCAGATGTGGACAAGTAAAAGACCATTTCCTCCTATCCATGACAAAGCGTTAAGATTCACTCTGTGCACCACTGGTGTTTAGTGGAAAAGCAGATTTAAGATTCCGTACCACCTTCTGCTGATAGTCCTGCATACATGCGTCCCTTTCTATAGCAGGAATTATTTCGCCAAATTTTGTCTTGTACCGGGGATCTAACAGTGTGGCAACCCAGTAGTCAGCATTACTTCGAATTCGTACAATCTGAGGGTCATGTTGTAGGTAGTGCAGCAAGAAGGCGCTCATGTGTCTTGTGCATCCAGGAGGACCAAGTCCTTGGTGTGTTGGTGGCGGAGAGGTGAGAATCGTGCTTCCTTCCTCTGCCCTCTCCTCCCAACCTCGTACAACTGAAATGTGAGCAAGCTTTCACTCATCTCTCCCCCACCGTCCCATGACTGCCGCCTAGGTGCCGCTGACCGTCTGTACCTTGGATATCTTGTTATCCCCTCCGCATATGACTCCTCCTGTACTTCCTCCCCTTCCTCTTGTCCCAACACCTGACTCTGAATAATGCTTACAGTGTGCTCCATCATGTAGATGACCAGAATTGTCACGCTGAGAATGGCATCGCCAGTGCTAAACATCTTCGTCGACATTTGTAAACTGTGTAGAAGGGTTCATAGGTCCTTGATCTGACACCACTCCAGCAGCGTGATCTGCACCACCTCTGGATCAAGTTAGCCCAGGGTATACGTCATAACGTATTTCAGCAGGGCTCAGCGGTGCTCGCACATATGCCGCAACATGTGCAGATTCAAATTCCTGTGTGTTGGCACATCGCATTTCAGGCGTTGAACCGCCAGACCAAAAGACTTCTGGAGCGATGAAAGTTGTTGAGCTGCTGTGTACAAACGATGGAAGTGAGCACATAGCGAGCGTGCCCGCTGCACAAGGCCATGTAGGCCGGGATGGTGGTTTAAAAATTGCTGGAGAATCAGATTCAACACGTGAGCCCCTCGTCCGCGTTAGTGGGAGGTGTGATTATGAGGTAATAGCCAGCAGCGACCTCGGTGGAGTGCATCTGTGCCCAAGTCCCCACCCATCCAGGTTACAAGGTGTGGCAGAAATATGTCAGCCCACCAGATAGATAATCCTTTCTGGGCGGTGACCCACATGGAGCGTACGTGCGCTCCACCTCCCTTCCGGCCATGTGTTGCATGTGTCATGGATAGTGCTTACTGTGGAACATGTTTACATCCAGAACCACCGGAAACACGGGGTACCACGTATATCATGGGTAGTATGTACTGTGGAGCGCACATGTGCTCTACCTCCCTCCCGACCGGAAAAGCCATGAGTTGCATGTATCATGGACCACGTTTACTATGGAACGCATCTGCGCTCCAAACCCCCGGAAATACGGCGTGCTGCATATATCTTGGACAGTATGTACTATGGAGCGCACCTGCGCTCCCAATACCCAGAGATATAGTGTATAATGTGCATTAAAGATGATGCCCATTATGGAGCGTGTCTGTCCCTCATTTAAGCAGGGATGCGACATCCCACATATGTCATGGGCAATGTTTTATTATGGTCATAATCACGGTCCACATTCGTTCATTTTGATTACAGCACGTATCCCTCTCAATAGGATAGATGTTCTAATTGGGATAAATATAAGGTGATTATAAACATAGTCAATATTATTCCATGTTGGTTACAGTACATGTCCTCATCCATAAGTAGGTAGTTGGGCACATATAGTGAGGTATAGTACGGATGAATTAAGGAATACATCCACGGACATATAATTTTTATTTTTTATATATATATGGAGGTCCTGGATATATTACATATTCTACTCCTTCAAGGATGAGAGGGGTGCAATTCAACATATAGTTCAATTATATGTGATCAAATATATTACATATAGACTGACACCCTTTTCCCAGGTATCTCTGCTGGATCCTGTGAATCCACAGTACAATTTTTCGGGGTTTTTTTTTTTTTTTAAAATATATAAGAATTATTGTTAAGGTGGAATAACGACGCACATTAGATGAAGCTAGTGAAGCTAAGAACTTAATTAAGACCCTTAGGCGGGCTTTGCACACTAAGACATCGCAGGCCGATGCTGCGATGCCGAGTGCGATAGTGCCCGCCCCCGTCGCAGCAGCGATATGTGGTGATAGCTAGCGTAGCGAAAGTTATCGCTACGCCAGCTTCACACACACACTCACCTGCCGTGCGACGTCCCTGTGGCCGGCGACCCGCCTCCTTGTTAAGGGGGCGGGTCGTGCGGCGTCACTGTGACGTCACACGGCAGGCAGCCAATCAGAGCGGAGGGGCGGAGATGAGCAGGATGTAAACATCCTGCCCACCTCCTTCCTTCCGCATATCCTACGGAAGCCGCAGTGAGGCCGGTAGGAGACGTTCCTCGCTCCTGCGACTTCACACACAGCGATGTGCGCTGCCGCAGGAGCGAGGAACAACATCGGACCATTGCGTCAGCGTAATTATGGATTACGCCGACGCTGTACCGATGATACGATTACGACGCTTTTGCGCTCGTTAATCGTATCATCCAGTCTTTACACACTGCGATGTCGCATGCGATGCCGGAAGTGCGTCATTTTCAATTTGACCCCACCGACATCGCACCTGCGATGTCGCAGTGTGCAAAGTGCCCCTTAGGATTAAGTGTGTCAAGAAGATAAGTCCATTTTGCTTCCCGCTGCAGTATTATTCTGTCCCAGTTGCCCTTTCTTGTAGATTTGGGTATGACCTCGATCACCTGGAACTGGATAGATTTAGGTAGGGTTGCCCTGGTGACATTGCACGACATGTCTAGCAATAGGTGTATCTCGCTTGTGCGTTATGTCCCCCAGGTGTTCCCCTATTCGTACACGAAGCTGGCGTTTGGTTTTTCCAATATAGCTCATAGGGCAAAAGCATGTGCACCTATAGACAACTCCCTCTGTCCGACAAGTCGCAAAGCTATTGATATAGAATTTTCTGCCTGTAGTCAGGTTAGAAAAAGTCTTTGCCTGATTGATGTATGGGCAGTAACTACATGATCCACACCTAAAAGTACCTATCGGCTTGCGATCCAGCCATGTTCTCTCTTCTCTATCCTCCCTCTCTTCTCTCTCTCTTCTCTCTGCCTCTCTTCTCTCTCTCCTCTCTCTCCTCTTTCTCTCTCTTCTCTCCTCTCTCTCTCAGACCTGGCGATGATCAGCTGATGTGGTAAGTCGAGCGGTGAGGCCGGCTTTTTACTGCCCGGCTGACTAAACTATCAGTTGATGCTGTCGGACAGGAGTCTGCACAGAAGTGTGTAGTTTGGGGGGGGGGGTTTGCACTGATGCATCAGATGATTGTATAAAAGCCATTTATACAATCAGCTGCTGTGTCATGTGATTCAGGCCCTTGAACCTGACACATCATCTGATTGCTTTGTCTTCCAGCAAACCGATCAGATGATATTGGATCCGGATTGGACGGTGTGGGACCCTTGTCCCAAGATTACTGCGCAGGGGGGTTCTTTATTTCAATAAAGATGGAGTCACTAATAAACCCTTCCCCTTTTCACTCACGGGCGAGGAGCGCCGCTCGAGTCCCCGGGATCCGGCCCATCGCTCGAGCCACCCAGCAGCAGCGGCCGCAGCAGCAGCGACAGCCGGACCCGAGCAGTGGGAGAGCGCAGCGTCCCCTCCTCCGCCCGTGACAACTTGGCGTCACGAACAGGATCTTACCGCTCTGCCGTTGGGTAAAGGTGCGCCTTGTTACCGCAGGAGGTGTCCGGCCGGAAAATTTCAGAAGCCGCCATCTTTGGCGCGAGAAGTTCCCGCTCGAGCGTCTCCTAGAGTAGTGGAGGCGCGAAGGCCAAAACCCCGCCCCGATAGAGGAGGAGCCGTAAAGAGGCTAAGGGGGACGGAAACAAGATGTCTGCACCCGACGGAGCCGCTGGAGGAGCGGTGGTCGCAGCCGCAGTGGCACCTGTGGATGGGAATGGGCCTGCCCAGGTCCCGGCCGCGCAGTCGGGGGGTGCCGCGGCCCCAGCTCTCGCTCAGGTGATGCCGTTCTCCTTGCCCTATGTGCCCGGAGCTACCTGGCTACGGCAGTACGACGGGAAACCTGATGCATTACAGGTCTTCCGGAAAAAGCTTAACCCGCTCCTGGAATTGTACCCCCTGACTGATAAGCAACGTGCAGCGGTAGTGCTGGGGCAGCTAACCGGCGCAGCCGAGCAGGAGGCGGAGACCTGGGCCGAGGGGGACCGGTCCTCTGTAGCCACCATTTTTGAGAGACTACAGACTGCCTTTGAGACCCGTACCGAAGCTGAGCTGAGAATGCAGTTTTACCAATGTCGGCAACGACCTGTGGACAGTATTCGGGACTATGCTTTACATCTGCAAACCGCACTCCGCACACTGAAGCGGGTAGACACCATCAATGGGGCGGACAGCAATAAAATGTTAGTAGAGCAATTTGTGCAGGGAATGAGGTCCTCCGAGGATCGCAAACAACTCCGGCTGTGGGCCTTGGAACACCCTGATGTGGACTTTGCTGTGTTAAAGGAGCGGGCCATTAAAGCTCTGCAACCCCCAGCCTCGGAAGTCTTGGAGCCAGGACCATGGCCAGTTGAGATGACCCCCGTCGTGGTGGCCCCTGCCCTACCAGCATCTCCAGTACCTATAGCTCCAAGCAACATGATGGAAGAACTAGCTGCCCAGGTCCGCCGTATGGATGGAGACCTCGCCAAGATTCTCGCCGCACTCCAGCCTCTGACCAGATCCCAGCCTCCAGCAAAGATACAGCTCGCCGACAGCCCTGAGGATGTTCCCTGGATGCAGCGGAGAAGTGCTAACAATCCGCGGAACAGACCTTCAATCTGCTACAGGTGCTGCAAGCCTGTCCATTACTTCCGACAGTGCCCGTTAAACGAGCAACCCCTGGGGCCACGGGCCAATCCTCAGGAGTAGAACCTCATGGCCACCCAGACTGGTGGGACCGGTATATCGGGGCCCGGCCCATCATCCCCGTGGCTGTGGACGGCACAACGGTGATGGCTCTCCTGGACACTGGATCACAGGTAACCACCATACCATACACATTGTACCAACGGTATTGGGGGACAGACGAGCTGGCTCCCCCAGATACTAGTATAACACTGATTGCTGCTGATGGACACCCACTGACCCAAGTGGGATATAAACAAGTGGCCATGAGTGTGGGGTGAGCTGAACTGCAACACCAGTGTATGATTGTGATCATGAATGAACTCAGTGATCATAACCCGAAGATAGTGCTAGGAACCAATGTGATGGAGCACTGTATGAGTGATGTGTTGGCCCTACTGCAGCAGCTGGCCGCCACGGTGGTGGGGAGCCGACAGAGAGCTGTGCAGCGTGATATCCGAGCCTTGATGTACCGCCAGCATGTAAACTCGATGGGAGGAGAGATTGGTGGGGTGAGAGTGATGGATGTTGCCCCGTTGATTGTGCCCCCTAGGAGTGAGATGATGATTTGGTGTAGGGCAGCAGTAGGGCCTCAGGGGCGTGACTACCCTGCTGTGATAGAGCCCATGCCCTCCGAGCACTGGCCCACAGTAATGGCCGCCCGAGGGGTGGTAGATGTAAAGAAGGGGAGAGTGCCCATAAGGGTGCTGAACTGTGGGGAGGAAGAAGTTAGACTCCCCCGGTATGCTACACTTGCTAAGTTGCTCACTCTAGATCCCCACGCCATCCACGAGACAGCTTCCCCAACCTCCCCACCGACTGCCAGCACTCAACCGCCCAAAGGGGAGTCAGAGGAGTGGCACCGACAGCTACATGTAGGCACTGATGATACCCCTGCACATCACAAAGAAGGGGTATACCGGGTGGTACGGGAGTATGAACGAGTTTTTAGCAAACACCCCCTAGACTTTGGGCAGATCAAAGGGGTCCAACACCATATCCCCACCGGCGAGCACCCCCCTATTAAAGAGAGGTACAGGCCTATTCCCCCTGCACACTACCAATGTGCCAAAGACATGTTGAGGAACATGAAGGAGGCAGGGGTTATCAGGGACAGCTGTAGTCCCTGGGCCGCCCCATTGGTACTGGTTAAGAAGAAGGACGGCACCATGCGGATGTGTGTGGATTACCGGAAGATTAACCAGATAACGCATAAGGATACTTACCCACTACCCCGTATCGAAGAGTCCTTGGCCGCACTAAGAACCGCAAACTACTTCTCTACCCTGGACCTCACCAGCAGGTACTGGCAAGTGGCCGTGGCACCCGAGGACCGGGAGAAAACTGCCTTCACCACCCCGATGGGGCTCTGTGAATTTAATAGCATGCCGTTTGGGCTGTGCAACGCCCCTGGAACCTTCCAACGGCTGATGGAATGCTGTCTGGGACATCTAAATTTCGAGACCGTCCTGTTATACCTGGATGATGTGATTGTGTACACCCAAACATATGAAGCCCACCTGGAGCACCTGGCCGAGGTGTTCGCGTCCCTTGCCAAATATGGGATGAAGTTGAAACCCTCCAAGTGTCATCTGCTGAAACCCAGAGTGCAGTACCTGGGGCATGTGGTGGGTGCCGAAGGTGTCGCCCCCGACCCTGAGAAGATCACTGCCATCCAAGACTGGCCGAGACCGACCACGGTGAGGGAAGTAAGGCAGTTTCTGGGTCTGGTGGGGTACTACCGTTGCTTTATCAAAGGATACACGAAGATGGCTGCCCCCATGCAGGACCTCCTCGTGGGACAGACCAAAGGTGGTAGACCCCTCGGGGCTCCACTGGTGTGGGTAGAGAGGCATGATGAATCCTTCCACCAGCTGAAAGCGGCCTTGACCGGGGAGGAGATCCTAGCGTATCCTGATTACAGCCACCCGTTCATCCTCTACACCGATGCTAACAATGTGGGCTTGGGGGCAGTCTTGTCCCAGGTCCAAGATGGGAAGGAAAAAGTGATTGCTTATGCTAGCCGGAGGCTCCGACCGACTGAAAGGAACCCTGAAAATTACAGCTCTTTCAAGCTTGAGCTCCTGGCGCTGGTGTGGGCTATCACCGAGCGGTTCCGCCATTACTTGGCCGCAGCAAAATTCACCGCTTTCACGGATAACAATCCGCTGACCCACCTGGACACGGCCAAGTTGGGTGCGTTGGAACAGCGGTGGGTGGCCAGGCTAGCCAACTACGACTTCACAATTAAATACAGGGCCGGTCGTGTCAACGTTAATGCTGATGCACTCTCTCGGATGCCCCACTTGTCAGAAGAAGGGTGCGAGGATGATGACCTCGAAGAGATCGAGTTGCCTGCATTTCACCAGCCACCAACTGAGAAGGTCCATGTCCACCAACAACGGGTGAACCTGGACCCGCTGCCCAGTCAGTAGTGGCAGGAAGCTCAAAACCAGGCGCCTGCAGTCCGCCTAGTCAAGACCCTAGTGGAGCAAGGCGCTGCCGGAATAGACCCTGCCGCCCCAGCTGAAGCCCAACGCCTGTGGAAAGAACGGACCCGGCTGTATCTACACCAAGGGAAGTTGTACCGTGAGCTGATTAACCTAAAGACTCATGAGAAAATCCGCCAGTTGGTGATTCCCCAAGCTAATGTGCCCACCATTCTACAAGCGTACCATGATGGTGCCGGACACTTTGGATGGAAGAAATTGGAAATGCTGTTGAGGGAGCGGTTCTATTGGAGCGGGATGCGGGAGTCTGTGGAGGCCTGGTGCCGAGAGTGCGGCTCGTGCACGCTGAGAAGGAAGGACGAGGCCAGCCAGAAGGCACCCCTGCACCCGATCGTTACACATCAACTGCTGGAGCTGGTCGCCCTGGACCATGTGAAGCTCACCCCCAGCCGAAGTGGGTACACTTACGCTCTCACCATAGTGGATCACTACTCAAGGTTCATGGTGGTTGTCCCGGTCAAAGACCTAACCGGCCGTACCGCCGCTAGAGCGTTCCAAGCTTACTTCTGTCGACCACATGGATACCCTGAGAAGGTGCTTACTGACCAAGGCCCAGCCTTTGAAGCGGAGGTGTTCCATGAGTTCTGTCAGCTGTACGGCTGCAAGAAGATCCGGACCACGCCTTACCATGCCCAAAAAAACGGCATGTGTGAGAAGATGAACCATTTGGTCCTTGGCCTCCTCAAGACGTTGCCGCTAGAAGAGCGGAACTTGTGGCCGGAGAAGCTGCCTGACTTGGTCGATATGTACAACAATATCCGATCCAGCTCAACGAAGTGCACCCCAGCATATCTGATGAGGGCTCGCCCCGGCCGACTGCCGGTGGACCTGGAAATGGGATTGGAAGCCCCAGAAACACTCCCTTCGACGGCTGAATGGGACACCCGGCGGAGGGTTCAGTACCGACAGATTCAGGAATATGTGGAGAAGAACTTAAGTCGGAGTCGGGAACAACAGGAGCGGCGCTTCAACCAGAAGGCGTCTGCTGGCCCTTTCCAGCCCGGAGAGGTAGTGTTGAAGCGGAAGAGGAGGACCCACAAACTGGATGATCAATGGGAGCAAACCCCATATGTCATACAGCCCACAGGATGGGAAGATGGGAAGACCTACCAGATCAGCCGAGACCAAGGGGGCACGTTGGCCACGGTTTCCCAAGACCATCTAAAGAGGTGCCCACCAGCATTGAGGGTAGCGGCTGAAGTTCCGATTCCTAAACCAGCAGAGAAGGCAAAAGAGGTAATCCACACTGTGATGGGTGACTTCCCAGCGGACTGGCCTACACAGAACGGCGCGGTGATTCTTCCAGTGATACTGTTCCCACAACCCGTGGATGAAGAAGTGATGGAGGCGATCAACCGTGAGCCAGTGCCAGTGCCCAGGGATGAACCTGTACCCAGTTCCCCTATGCCTCCGCCTGCCCCACACGATGACAGGGAAGAGGAACTGATTGTTCCCTCTCCCCCACTGCCTGTCACCACTGACACCGGACCCCGGAGGTCCACTCGCCCCAACCTAGGTAGACCCCCACTTAGGTACAGGGAAACTATTCTTTAAAAGGGGGGGGAAGAGAGTGTGTGTTTATAAGTTGTGCAAGTTTTGAAAAATGAAAATGATTAACCGAAGTTCACCTGATTGTCTATTACTGCTGATTGAACCGGTCGTTGCCGGCACCGTTGTCCCCGTGGGGACCGTCTGAAGTTGCGTAAGGGACTCCTTACGGAAAAGCCCGTGAACTTGCAGGGCAACCACAAACTAGTGGGATGTAAATAATGTTGTTGTTGCAGCTTCCACCGTTGCCGCCTCTGGAGAGGCAGATTGGAGGAAGGGCCCGCAGTAGAGTAGGCTGGGGCCCAGCCACCACAGGAACCGGTAGCAACCCTCTGGGGGTTCCAGGGGCTCCCCATGAACGTGGGGCCCCTGGAAAGGACAGATCCCGCTCGGGTAATTTGGTGCAGGACTGGGGTCAAGGGGTGCTGCCTGTTTTCTTAGGGGCAGCATCAGGGCCAGGTTACTTGGGTGGGTGAGAGCGGAAGCCGTAACCGTTTGAAACCGTTGAAACGTTTAAGAAAGTGCCTCCCGATGTGGGATGATGTTAATATGCATGTATGTCTGTTACCGTTTTTTATCTTTTACAGTTTAAAAAGAAAAATAAAACCGGTGTTGGACGGGCAGCCCACGGACGGTCTGCATTTTGCTAAGAGGGAATGTGACGCCCTGGACAAGCCAGGGGTCACCGGTAATGACATCACCACACCCTACACCCCGGTCAAGCACATCAAAGCTAGACCCAAAAACCCTTGTTGCCTTCCTCCAGGGGCTGATGTTCACACCAGGGGGTGGGCCAGGTGGTTGGCCCCGCCCACCAAGGAGATCACAGTCCTGGAGGCGGGAAAAGAGACCAGTTTAGTGTTGGACGGGAGAGTGTGAGGAGGAAAGTGGTAGTATAGCAACTAACTGAGAGCGTCTGGGTGTGTGCCCCGGACAGATACAGCAAGGTTAGCAGACGGCGGTGACCGTCTGCAGGAGTGGCCTATTGGAGTTGCCGTAAGGACCGTGGACGGACGGTGGCCCGGGATCCGGCCCATCGCTCGAGCCACCGAGCAGCAGCGGCCGCAGCAGCGGCAGCCGGACCCGAGCAGTGGGAGAGCGCAGCATCCCCTCCTCCGCCCGCGACAGCATCACAACTGTTTTAGCCCGGGAAGTTTTTATGACATTACATATTTTTCATTTTAGAGCAGCAATTACCGCTAGACACTTTGACATCACTTGTGAGGCTCTGACATTAGATTTGAGGCAATATACATGTGATGTGTAGCACAGGCATAACATTGCCCTAAGCTCTACGAAGAAATAACTATGGCATCACAATCTGTAAAATGGTTATTCCCTTCTTGCACCCTAACCCCCCCAAAAAAACTGCTGGTCGATAAGGGTCTGACCCCTGGAATTAAAAGCAATCCTGAGTTCAGAGCTCTGGAAACCAGTGGACAGAGCTTTGCAATTCTTTCCTAAGTGGAGTGGAAGTGCACATGCTTAGCCTCCTCTCTGCTGGAAATAGCTGAGTGCAGCGTCTCATTTTCCCATTTTCATTTTCAAGTTAGTGGGGAAACTTGTCTTTGGGGAATAACCCTTTAAGCTGCAGTGACATTACAGTTGAAACCAGAAATTTACAAACACTATCTAAAAAGACACATATACATATTTTCTCACTACTGACATTCAAATCAGAATAAACCTTTCACATTTTAGGTCAATTTGGATTATCAAAACTATTTATGTTTGCCAAATGCCAGAATAATGAGAGAATGTTTTAAGGCACTTTTATTACATTCTGCAAAGTCAAAAGCTTACATACACTAAGGGGTACTTTGCACGCTGCGACATCGCAGGCCGATGCTGCGATGCCGAGCGCGATAGTCCCCGCCCCCGTCGCAGCAGCGATATCCTTGTGATAGGTGCCGTAGCGAACATTATCGCTACGGCAGCTTCACATGGACTCACCTGCCCTGCGACCGTCACTCTGGCCGGCGACCTGCCTCCTTGTTAAGGGGGTGGGTCGTGCGGCGTCACTGCGACGTCACACGGCAGGCGGCCAATAGGAGCGGAGGGGCGGAGATGAGCAGGATGTAAACATCCCGCCCACCTCCTTCCTTCCACATATCCTACGGAAGCCGCGGTGACGCCGGTAGGAGATGTTCCTCGCTCCTGCGGCTTCACACACAGCGATGTGTGCTGCCACAGGAGCGAGGAACAACATCGGACTGTCGCGTCAGCGTAATTATGGATTACGCCGACGCTGCACCGATGATACGATTACGACGCTTTTGCGCTCGTTAATCGTATCATCGAGCCTTTACACACTACGATGTCGCATGCGATGCCGGAAGTGCGTCATTTTCAATTTGACCCCACCGACATCGCACCTGCGATGTCGTAGTGTGCAAAGCCCGCCTAAGAGTACTATGCCTTTAAACAATATGGGACAGCCCATATGATGATGTCATGTCTTTGGAAGCTTCTGATACGTATATTGGCAACATCTGAGTTAGAGACACACCTGTGGATGTATTTTAATGCACATCCGAAACACACTGCTTCTTTGCGTAGCATCATGGGAAAGTCAAAAGAAATCAGGATGACAATTGTGGACTTGCACAAGTCTGGTCCTTCCTTGGGTTTAATTTCCAGATACCTGAAGGTGCCTTGTTCATCTGGACAAACAATTATACGTGAGTACAAACAGCATGGGAATGTCCAGCCATCATACGGCTCAGGAAGGAGACGTGTTCTGTGTACCAGAGATCAACGTGGTTTGCTTAGACATATGTATATCAACCCAAGAACAAAAGCAAAAGGCCTTGTGAAGATACTGGCGGAAGCTGGTAAGATTGTGTCATTATCCACAGTGAAACTAGTATTGTATCAACATGGGCTGAAAGTCCACTCTGCCAGGAAGAAGCCATTACTCCTAAAGAAACATAAAAAAGCCAGATTAATGTTTGCAAATGTACACAGGAACCAAGACTTTAATGTCCTGTGGTTGTTTTGCTACAGGAGGGACTGGTGCACTTCACAAAATGGATAGCATCGTGAAGAAAGAAGATTATGTGGCAATACTGAAGCAACATCTCAAGACATCAGCCAGGAACTTAAAGCTTGGACAATGACCCGAAGCATACTGCCAAACTGGTTACAAAGTGGCTTAAGGATAACAAAGTCAATGTTTTGGAGTGGCCATCACAAAACCCTGAGCTCAATCCAATTGAATATTTATGGGAAAAGCTGAAAAGGCAGGTGCGAGCAAGGCCAAAATACTAATGAAATGTACAGTATATATTTGACTATAACTAGTATAATATTTGACTTTGCAGAAAGTAATAAAAATGCCTTAAAACATTTTTCTCTCTCTCTCTCTCATTATTCTGGCATTTGGCAAATATAAATAATTTTGGTTCCTAAGTGACCTAAAACGAAAAAAGGTTTATTCTGATTTCATGTCAGGTAGTGAGAAAAACCTGCATATGTGTCTTTAGATAGTGTAACATCCGGGTGGTGGAACCTCTGGACCGTACACCGGTTTCCCTTGAGGAGGCAGCCAGGCAGGTCACCCCGCCAGAGGGTCTGGGTGCATGGCAGCCGAAGCACTGTGGGTAGCCGGACAGTCCGTATGGGAGCAGGAAAGGTGGATGGTGTTCTGGACAGTGGTCCGGGTGACGAGGCTCAGAGTCCGAGGCCAGGTGGTAAGGTCAGGCGGGATCCGGAACTTGCTGAGCGATGGGACGGGTCACCAAGCGGAGCCAGGGACTGGAGACTGGCGGAGCTGCAGAGATGGTGGAACATCCGCCGAAGTCACCGTCAGGTTAAAGGGGTGAGCGTGGTTCGGAGCGGCTGGCGTGGCAGGACAGGCTCTACGAGACAGGACAGGGTTAAAGCAGGCAAAGTACAAAGCAAAGCAATAGGGGACCTGAACACTAGCTAGCTAAACACGTAGAACAGGCCCCGCCCACTAGGAAGGTGAATCTTAATATACCCTGTACCTGTCTAAGCAATTTCCTGTTTCAAGGTGCTGGCCCTTTAAGAGAGGGTCAATGACCGCGCGCGCGCCCTAATGCGCATGCGCGAGGCCCGGGTGCCAGAAGCCAGAGGAGGGAGCGGTGAGGAGGAAGCAGGAGAGCCGGGCTGAGGCCGAGCAGCCGACGGGTGCCGGGAGCGGGGACCGGGCTGCCTGGGGACCGCAGGCAATGGAGCAGGAAGGCTGTGGAGCGGGGGACCGGGAAGCCTAGCACGGGAGCGGCAGAGCATGTCCTGGGAGCGGGGAAGCGTGGCAGGGGAGCCGGTAAGCCTAGCAGGGGAGCCGGGGAGCGTGACAGTACCCCCTCCCCCACGCCCCCCTCCTCGCAAGCGGGACAGGAAGGCACGAATCAGAGGAGTGCCAACATTCTCCCGGGGCTCCCAGGACCTATCCTCGGGACCATACCCCGCCCAGTCCACCAGGAAATACTGCCGACCTCGTACGGTCTTCATGGCCACGATATCCCTTACCGCATAGATGTCATCGTCAGCGATGGGAGGAGGAGTAGTACCGGCATCAGCGGAGAAGGGACCAAGGACAACAGGCTTGAGCAAGGAGACATGGAAAGAGTTGGGTATCCGCATCGTGGCCGGGAGCTGCAGCTTGTAGGAGACTGCATTAATCTTGCTGACGACTTTAAACGGCCCGATGTAAGGAGGACCCAACTTGTACGATGGCAACTTCAATCGGACATACTTGGATGCAAGCCAGACCAGATCACCAGGGGAGAAACACGGGGGATCCAAGCGCCTTTTGTCCGCATGTCTCTTCATCCGCAAAGAAGCCCGCTCAAGGGAGGTCTTGACAGAGCTCCATATGGCTGAAAAGTCCTGGACCAGAGCATCTGCTGCGGGGACATCGGAAGCCGAGGATACTGGCAACGGAACCGAAGGCTGAAGTCCGTAAACGACTCGGAATGGAGAGCTGGAGGTGGACTCGCTGATGTGATGGTTGTGGGAGAACTCAGCCCAAGGAAGAAGCGAGGACCAGTCATCGTGATGGGCGTTAACGTAGTGGCGCAGGAAGGAGGTCAGGATTTGATTGACCCGCTCCACTTGTCCATTCGACTGAGGATGGTAGGCCGAAGAAAAGTCCAGAGATACTCCCAGATGTTTGCAGAGGGCCCTCCAGAAGCGCGAGGTGAACTGAGTTCCTCTGTCGGACACAATGTGTGCGGGAAAGCCATGCAATCGGAATATATGTTGGATGAAGGAGTCAGCTAGCTCCTGGGCAGAGGGCAGCCCGGCCATGGGAATAAAGTGAGCCATTTTTGAGAAACGGTCCACCACAACCCATATGACTGTGTGTCCAGAGGATAAGGGTAAGTCTGTAATGAAGTCCATTGCGATATGTTGCCACGGAACAGAAGGAATGGGCAGAGGCAGAAGACGTCCATATGGTAGGTGCTTGGGTGTTTTGTTCCGGGCACAGGACGGACAGGCCGAGACGAAGGTTGAGACGTCGTTATGGAGGGACGGCCACCAGTAGTGACGGACAATCGTGCTCCAAGTCTTCTTCTGACCAGCATGACCGGCGATCTTCGAGGCATGGCCCCAGTGCAGGACTCTCTGTCTGTCAGTGTCTGGGACATAGGTTTTCCCAGGGGGTATCTGGTTTACAGTGACAGGATTCACCGGCATGATGTTGCTGGGATTGATGATGGGCTGGAACGTCTCGTCCTCCAACTCCATGGGCACTAAGGACCTGGACAAAGCGTCTGCCTGCACGTTTTTGTCCGCAGGCCGAAAATGGAGTTGGAAATCAAATCGGGCAAAAAACAAGGACCAACGGGCTTGTCGTGGGTTCAGTCTTTGGGCTGACCGCAGGTACTCCAGATTCTTGTGATCCGTGTATATGATTACGGGGTATACTGCTCCCTCCAAGAGGTAGCGCCATTCCTCCAAGGCAAGCTTCACGGCCAGTAGCTCCCGATCTCCGATGGTGTAGTTGCGTTCGGGTGCCGAGAAGCTCTTGGAGAAGAATCCACAAGTGACCATCTTGCCGGAGGGGGAGCTCTGCATCAACACTGCCCCGGCTCCTGAGGAAGAGGCATTCACCTCCACGGTGAACTGTCGGTTCAATTCAGGACGATGGAGAACCGGGGAGGAAGCAAACGCCTGTTTCAAGGAGCAGAACGCGGCATCGGCCGCCGGGGGCCAGTCCTTAGGATTAGCTCCTTTCTTAGTCAAGGCAGAGAGAGGCGCAGTCAAGGCAGAGAAATGCGGGATGAATTGCCGATAATAGTTCGCAAAGCCGAGAAAGCGCTGGATAGCCTTCAGTCCGGAAGGAGGAGGCCAGTTGATGATGGCAGACACCTTCTCTGGGTCCATCTGCAGGCCAGTGTCCGAGATTACATAACCCAGGAAGGGAAGGGATGACTTTTCAAAGAGGCATTTCTCGTACTTGGCGTACAGACGGTTCTCTCTAAGCCTCTGGAGAACTAGCTGCACGTTCTCTCTGTGGGTCTGTAGGTCCGGAGAGAAGACCAGGATGTCATCCAGATATACCACGACACAGACATAGAGGAGATCTCTGAACACGTCGTTCACCAGTTCTTGGAAGACTGCCGGAGCATTACACAGACCAAAGGGCATGACACAATACTCGTAGTGCCCATCCCGAGTGTTGAAGGCGGTTTTCCATTCGTCTCCAGAGCGAATGCGAACCAGGTTATAGGCCCCACGAAGGTCCAACTTGGTGAATACACGGGCTCCTCGGAGCCGATCGAATAGTTCGGGGATAAGCGGCAGAGGGTATTTGTTCTTTACGGTGATCTGGTTTAAACCCCGGTAGTCGATGCAAGGACGCAGATCACCTTCCTTTTTCTTGACGAAGAAAAACCCTGCTCCGGCAGGGGATGAGGACCTCCGAATGAACCCCTTTGCCAGGCTCTCGGTAATATAGGCAGACATAGCTCGTGTCTCCGCAGGGGACAAGGGGTATATTCTTCCTCTTGGAGGCGTGGTTCCTGGCAGTAAATCGATGGCGCAGTCGTAGGGACGATGAGGCGGTAGTACCTCTGACTCCTTCTTATCAAAAACGTCCGTGAAGGACCAGTAAGCAGAAGGCAGTCCTAGTAGAGACCCTGGAACCGGAGGGCGTCGAACGGGCTGGATGGTTTTCAGACATCTCTCGTGGCACGAGGAGCCCCATCGGGTGATTTCACCTGTACTCCAGCTGACCGACGGTTCGTGTGTCCGTAACCATGGGAGTCCCAGCAGGATCTGATGAGACATACGCGGGAGGACTTAGAAGGCGATCTTCTCGGTGTGCAGAGCACCGATCCGTACTTCCACAGGCTTGGTGATCAGTGAGACGGTGTCAGAGAGGGGTCTCCCATCTACAGAGGCGATCACCAGCGGTTTCTCTAGTGGGAGGACAGGCACTTGGTACTTATCCACCGTGGCCTGCTGGATGAAGTTGCCTGCTGCCCCGGAATCAAGATACGCCTCTGCCGTGAACCGGGTCTCCTCTGTGGTGACTTGGATAGTCCAGGTAACGGAGTCTGAGAGTGTCCCAGCACCTAGGGTGGCCTCTCCTACCAGGCCTAGGCTTTGGAGTTTCCCGGCTTCTCGGGACAAGAGCGTAGCAGGTGTGTGCCAGCTCCGCAGTAGAAGCAGAGACCCTTTGCTAGTCGTTCTGCTCTGCGTTGCTCAGACTGCCTCAGGCGGTCAATCTGCATGGGCTCGTAGGTAGATGCGCCAGGTGACGCCGACTGGGGAGCGATGGGCTTCAGTGGTGGGGAGGCATGCCGCATCGGACGCCTCTCGCGGGACACCTCTTTGGATCGTTCCTGGAAGCGTAGATCCACTCGAGTCGCTAGAGCAATCAGGGCATCCAAGGAGGACGGTACGTCCCGACCCACCAGCTCATCTTTAATCCGACCTGAGAGTCCCTCCCAGAAGGCAGCGGTTAGGGCCTCATTGTTCCACCCGAGTTACAAGGCCAAGGTGCGAAACCGAATGGCATATTGGCCCACCGTCAGAGTCCCCTGACGTAGCCGGAGGAGGGATGAGGCAGACGCGGAGGCGCGTCCGGGCTCGTCAAAGGTGCTACGAAATGCCTGCAGGAACTCCTGGATGTTGGTAGTTACCGGATCCTCCTTCTCCCACAAGGTGCCTCTCCTTCCAGATGGGACATCATGAACGCGACCTTGGCTTGGTCAGATGCAAAAAGGTGCGGCAGCTGCGTGAAATGGAGGGAGCACTGATTTATGAATCCCCTGCAGGTCTTGGGATCACCGGCGTACCGGGGTGGTGAGGCCAAACGGAGTTTGGAAGCATCCGAGGAGGCTGCCGCGGGAGCTGCGGTCGTGGGTTGTGCAGTGGGAACCCGAGATGCCACAGGCGTGGCCGCTGCTTGTAGCGCGTTCAGACGGGCATCCACAGAAGTCATGAAGTTCAGCATGCGGGTCTGGGTCTCGCGCTGTCGTGTGAGTTCTTGCTGCAGGGCCGTTAGTGCTTCGGCGGGATCCATGGCCTGTTCTAGCTGTAACGTCCGGGTGGTGGAACCTCTGGACCGTACACCGGTTTCCCTTGAGGAGGCAGCCAGGCAGGTCACCCCGCCAGAGGGTCTGGGTGTGTGTCGCCCTGGGCAAGCCAGGGGACACAGATAACAACACACACGCACCCCACATTCCCTGCAGGTACACCAGCTAACCCATAAATCCTTGTTGCCTTCCTCCAGAGGTTGATGATGCACACCAGGGGGTGGGCCAGGCGGTTGGCTCCGCCCACCTAGGAGCTCACAACTCTGGAGGCAGGAAGTAAACCAGGCAGATTAGCCCAGGGAGGGCAAGAGTGAGGACAGAGTGAAGTCTAGCTGAGGGCTAGAGTAAACAGAGAAGTGAAAGTGGTGAAAGTAGAGAAGTGTAAAGGAGAGAAGCCAGTAAAGTGACAGAAGGAAAGAAAGCCTGAGAGCCCAGCTTTGTGTAGGGCCAGAACAGCAAGGTCAGCAGACAGCGGTGAAGATCTGCAGTGGGACTGTCTGGAGGTTGCTGGAAGGGCCGCGGAGGCTGTGTGTATCCAGGGCCTGGAGCAGTATACAAAGGGCAGTCAGTACCAGAGCAGGGGCTTTCGGATCCCAGCAAGGCTTGGAGTCGCTGTAAATTGCTAAATCCGTTAGTGAAGGGGACGTAGATCTCCCAACAAGCAAGTCCTGATTGACGGCAAAGGTCCAACCACAACGGGGAAACACCGCCACCGCCAAGGCACCAGTTTCCCAGGGCCGGCGCCTGCGGGCAAAGTGTAGAGCTCCTCCGGCCCAGATTGCAGCCGGGGAGCGGGTAACCGGAGGGAATCCACCGATACCACAAGACATTTCAAAGGTGCAGGGAAGAGACCGTCACCGCTAACTGCAGGGAACCGCAGCACCGTGAACCGTCCGAGGGACCCGTCCAACCAGCCGCTTGTTTACCGAGAACTGTGTCGTGTTTACTGGCTGAGTGAGTACCTCAGTGCCGCAAGGCACAGCGCTGCCCCTGCGCCCCTGCACCCCACTGGGCCCCGGGATCACCAACCCCTACCCACGGAGGGGCAACACAACACCTGGCTGCTCCCATCACCATCCCCGGGATCCCCATCCAAAGCAGCGGTGGTGCAATCACCACAACCGTGGGTGGCGTCACGAACTATAACCCCAACAAACAACCCCCTTTTCACTCACGGGCGAGGAGTGTCGCTCGAGACACCCCGGGATCCGGCCCACAGCTCGAGCCACCAGGAGCAACTGCCGGACCCGAGCAGAAGGGGTGAGCGCGGTGTGCTGACACCCTCCTCCCCGCCTGCGACAGGTGCACGGCAGCCGAAGCACTGTGGGTAGCCGGACAGTCCGTATGGGAGCAGGAAAGGTGGATGGAGTTCTGGACGGTGGTCCGGGTGACGAGGCTCAGAGTCCGAGGCCAGGTGGTAAGGTCAGGCGGGATCCGGAACTTGCTGAGCGATGGGACGGGTCACCAAGCGGAGCCAGGGACTGGAGACTGGCGGAGCTGCAGAGATGGTGGAACATCCACCGAAGTCACCGTCAGGTTAAAGGGGTGAGCGTGATTCGGAGCGGCTGGCGTGGCAGGACAGGCTCTACGAGACAGGACAGGGTTAAAGCAGGCAAAGTACAAAGCAAAGCAATAGGGGACCTGAACACTAGCTTGCTAAACACGTAGAACAGGCCCCGCCCACTAGGAAGGTGAATCTTAATATACCCTGTACCTGTCTAAGCAATTTCCTGTTTCAAGGTGCTGGCCCTTTAAGAGAGGGTCAATGACCGCGCGCGCGCCCTAATGCGCATGCGCGAGGCCCGGGTGCCAGAAGCCAGAGGAGGGAGCGGTGAGGAGGAAGCAGGAGAGCCGGGCTGAGGCCGAGCAGCCGACGGGTGCCGGGAGCGGGGACCGGGCTGCCTGGGGACCGCAGGCAATGGAGCAGGAAGGCTGTGGAGCGGGGGACCGGGAAGCCTAGCACGGGAGCGGCAGAGCGCGTCCTGGGAGCGGGGAAGCGTGGCAGGGGAGCCGGTAAGCCTAGCAGGGGAGCCGGGGAGCGTGACAGATAGTATATGTAAATGTGTGGTTTCAATGTTAACTCTGTGGCAGCAGTAAGTTTTAGTCATGAAGTTCAGGAGTGGATTTACTATTTGTATTATCAAACTGGTAGTTGGAAATCACTGAGTCAATTATTATTCTTGCACAGGAACCCTCTGTTATGCCCGTTTGCCCTAATATACATGTTGAATGCTCTTTTGATACAAAAATCAGAAATTTTACATCAATTTCAGTTTCATCTTTTAGAGAAGGCTGACTCGTATTTACTTGATTACCCCTAAAGACATTTCTGCAAAATACTCTGTGACCTTATAAAATTGTTTTCTTTCATTTTCGCTGTGTACTAATTTCCATGGATCTACTAAAAGCTTTCAGCTCTTTCTTGTTAGTGAATCATCCCTTTAAAAATGACACGGCTTCTTTTCATGCTGCATTATGTTGATATACTTGGCAAGTGAAGTACTTGTTTACAAGGTGCAACGTTTAGTAGAACATAAAATCTGTTCCCTTGGTTCTTATTAATATCCAAATGGAAAAATTACGGGAAAAGGACATTAGATCTTGTTATAATTAAAATTATTCTACACGGCCCAAAAGAAACATAACGTTCAGAGCATAATGAATTATCTACCCCAAGAAATATGTGTCTTACTATATAAATTCAATGAGACGAAGCCAAAATAGAAATTAGGAGAGCAATTTAATAGCAAAATTAAACATAATGCATGCAAAATATCCTTGTAAACATACCATAAATCTGGTAAAACTAATTTATTCAACATAAAGAAATGATGGCATCATCATACAAAATAATGTACAGTATGAAATAATAACTGAATTTAAAAGAAAGCGGTCTAAAAGCATTACTTTCAGTACCAGTCATGATAGCCCGGCCTCACTGGCTCTCATAGTTCTCTCTAGTTTGTCAATTGAGGGAGCAATGTTATTTAGGATGCTATCTGGTAGCATTATATCGGCAAGTAATGGTTGTTTTTATACTCTTCCAACAAGCCTACAACCTACAATAACCCTCAGTCCAGTAGACCACTGCGCAACCAGCTCTGTCCTCACCTATTGTACCATCACCCATTCCCTATAGACTGTGAGCCCTCACGGGCAGGGTCCTCTCTCCTCCTATGCCAGTCTGTTTTATACTGTTAATGATTGTTGTACGTATACCCTCTTTCACTTGTAAAGTGCCATGGAATAAATGGCGCTATAATAATAAATAATAATAATACTTAATCATTATAATTTTTGGGTACTATATAGCTTCTAAGGAGAAAAAGACATCATTAGAGGGTAGAGTAATAAAATGTGAGTGTGTTGGAGGAATTTGCCCATGCTGCGGATTTGCCTATAAGCTAAATATAATTTTTACCACTAATATAGGCAAAACAGGAAACAAGGCATGAAAATAACTTCTTTCCTCAACAAGGGCCAGAAAAAAAAGAGCATTCTGTATGTAAAGGTCACTCATTTGTTGGTCGTTCCTGGGACTTTTTTTTGTTCAAGAAGGATAAACTAAGAAGCTCATTGACTGCTCATCAAAGTCAGAGAAATGAGAAAAAGAAAGGCATACAAATTTTCTAATGGTTCCCCTGTGAAGAACTGGAGGTGGAGCCACTGGATTGGCTTTACTAGGGCATCTTAAGGCCTATCCACATCACACTTATTGTTGAACGTATACACTGATTGCTTTCCCCATATACAGTGGAGCTCTATTATAATTAAAAGACCAAAACCATGCCTTGGTATATGTAAATATAGAAAAAAGGTAATGTAATAAAAATGTAATATCATAGTAAAGTAGGCTATTCCATTTGACAAAGTTCAGTGAAAAAAAATGAACACATACAATAGTTAAATGCTGAATTTGTGAATACTTGGATGGCATATGATCCAATAGATTATAGCACTTGATGTCTATGTAATATCAGGATGGGAGCCATGTAGTACCAGGATGGGGGCTATGTAATACCAGGATAGGGCTGAAGGAAAGATGTATAGCAGAGCATTGGGAAAGAGGGATGCTGAGGGAAAGATGTATAGGAGAACATAGTAAAGCTGGGGGGGCAGGTCCAAATTTTGCATCGGGGCCTATTGAACTCTAGTTCTGCCACTAGCTGCAGTTGTCAGCATCTGAAACACCATGTTATCACATGTTTTCCTGATTACATGACCCCTATTCTCATGAGACGGCACCTCATCTTGGGCAGTGACTAAGGACCCTTTTAGGTCAAAAACATGTTTCTTTCTTTTACTGATGTTATGCTCTGTACCATTGTGCTAGAGAAATAAATTTGTATTGTAACATTTTCTCGGATGAAATTGTGCTGGTCACATCATCTTTCTTTCTTAGCACCTCCTCTGATATATATCTGATGACACCCTGTTCATGTGTGGTGCCCCTGACCCGGTCAGGCACCACTGAGTACTGCACCCATGCTGGGACAGTACTTCCAGGTAATCCTAAAGGCCAGAATGAGGTGTGTACGCACAAACACATAGCAACCAGGTCTCCCACAGCTTTAGAGGGGACCCTTGGGCAGTCTCCAGAGGGAGCTAGCTTTCAATTTTCATCAAGAGGTGTAGTGGAGGGGCTGGGAGCTAAACTGCAGAGGCTGTAAGGAAAGAGAGGAGGGCCAGTCTGGTAGTGGAGCGCGCCGGTTGCTAGGAGATGCACGCACTGCCACTAGTCAGACCCTGCACGTGTAGTGACAGTTAGTGGGGGTGAATGGTCATCGAGTGAGGGCGCTGAAAAGGTGCTCCTGGTGACTGTGCACGTACAGGATACAGGTCCCAATAGCAGACTCCAGCTTAACTATCTGCTAAACCTGCCGGTGAGGGGAACTACAAGTACCTCACCAACCTCACAGGTCCGAGCCTCAGCAGCAACGCAGGGACCCATAAAGGAGACAGAGCCTGAAGCCATTTTCCTTAGTCCTCGCTGCCGGCAAATGGGCCGAACACAGGGGAGAAAAGGCAGTTGCGACTCCTTGGATAGACCCCCACCGTACTTCAAGTCAGGGGTTATCCGAAAACAGAAGTGCTAGGAAGGCGAGCTACCTGTTACCCTCAGACTGGCCCGAAGGATACCTGGTTTATTGCAGCATCGCCCGGGTCAGCTCACAACAACAGCACAGTGAGTAAAAATCAGTTAAAGACTATTGGACTCTGCCTGAGTAAATCTGGGACCTGTTTTTCTACACACCTCAGCCCCTGGGGCCAGCCTCACCTGCAGTGGCGGTCACCCATAACCCTGACCGCAAACCGTGAGTGGCGTCATGATAATAAAAACTTACTTACCAGTTGCCAAATATTCAGAAGAAGGTCCTGTGACGTCCCTGAAGTTGGAGCGAGGTCGCTGGGGCGACACACATGCCACTTGACCAATGTCACATATCACAGACTTTAGCAGTTCTGTGGCATTTAGATGCTGCAGTCATTTCTTCAGGAACTTACAATTCTTACCGATGCAGCCTACAATGGATTCAAAGGGGTGACAAGATATGACTATGCCCCTGTTTGTTATTTTATGTATTAAGTGTCACGATTCCACTGTGCAGAGCATTTTGCACACTGGTGATGCTCTGCCACGCTCTCCTCATCTGCTGAGTTCCAAGCTGGTTCTGGGAGATGCTTATGCAGATGCTCCTCGTTCCTGGCAATTGTTTAGGCTTCATTACTGGGCTTGCTCTGCCTGAACTTTCACAGTCGTACTTCCTGTTTGCTCAGTTGTGCTTTTGGCTCCTGTTGTGTAAGTGCTCTGATCTTGGCTTATCGACCCGGACTGTTATTGACTTGCTTCTGCCTGCTCCCTCATTTTGTTGTTACCTCCTGGCTTCTGACCTCGGAACATTTCCTGACCACATCTCTGTTTGCTCCCTGAATCCTATACTTACTCTACTGGATTACTGACCCTTGGCCTGTGACTTGACTGTGGTTTTGCTTACTCCCTGTGTCCTGTCGTCTCCTCCTTTTTCCTGACCCTGGCTTGTCTGACTACCCTTTCATCCATACTGCTCGTAGTGGTGTCTAGCATCACATTAAGTATTTACTAAACATTTTAATAATTAGAACAATACACACTGCAAATATACTTCTAATGTTCTGTGCGTTTGAATGCCACTGGAATTATGGTAATTCCTTATTTATTTGTAAAATATGAAATGAAATATGACTGAGTTATTACAAATTAGATAATTTAGGATACACTTGCAAACTTTATATATAAGCAGGTAAATAAGAAGGGAGTGTATGAATGCTACAATTGTACATGAAAGAAAATATGTGTATAGCTAGATTGTAAGAAGTAAATCTAATTACATTCTAATTAGAACAGGACATATCTAATTGTGAAATTAGAGATCAGAAGACATCCCCTATGACACATCTTGAGTTTTCCATTAAAAAGATCAGCTATAAATAAAGGGATATGATCTAGTTCAAGCTAACCAGCTTACCAAAAGTGTACGCGCCATCACAGGTAACCTTGCTGAAACATCTGGAATACTTCAAACGCCTTTCTTTCTTCCTTTCTCTTTCCTTCATCAATTCTTGGCAATATTTATTGATGTTCATAATCTTGGCTTAAATTTCAAATGGACAAAAAAAAAAACAAGTCTTTTTCACAGTCTTACATAATGGATACTTTTACATTTCTGTGCCAAAAAGATGCATGTAAAAGACTTCTTGGCTCGAGAACCACATAAACACATGTAACGTAAATCACCCACATCTTCAAAATGTGTTCAAGTATGATGTGAAAACTTTAGTTACTACATGGAAATGCCAGGACACCGCTATTTCATTTCTGCCAAATCTCACGAATCTACAGATTAATTTAGAGAATGTTTATGGACATGTGTTTGTTGAAAAGGCCAAGAGAAGATTTTGTGGAGTCTAAAGAATACACAATGATCAATTCAGCACAAAAAAGTACTGTCTTGTTTACGTGTTATGTGGATTGGTACGAAATATAGAATATGATATAATGTAATAAAAAGTTAGATATAAAGAATCACAAAAATTGAAAAAGTACAAACTGTATAATATTTACTAAGAATTCACAACACTCGAGTTGAGAGACCAGAATGAAGGTGTCATCCACAATCACATCAAATCACAATAGCCAATGTAACTATTCCTTATTTTTCTAATGCAGATACATTATAGGATTTTCTGTAACTTTTTAGGGCTGTTTAAAAATTAAATATTAAATTTTTCTTAATGTGAATCTGTGCACAGTAGTGATGGGCGGAATTGCAGACACCCTGGATCAGTAGGTCCAACCGGGTTTAAAACAAGTCTATGGGGACCTGACTCGGGAGCTTAAAAATGGTGGTAGAGGGAATAGGGGGTAAAAACAAGTGCATAATACTAACCAGTCGCCGCGTGGCTCTAACGCTACTTCCAGGGCTGTTCATTTACCTCATACATATGCACTGCTCTCCCCACCCACCTGCAGTCCCTGCATCACTGATTGGTTGCAGTCAGACACTCCCCCACATTGTGTGACAGCGTGTCAGGGTCGGTGCTATGTTATTTTTGAACACGAGCGGATCCGGACTTTTACAAATTGGGTCCGTCCATCACTACTCAGGAGGTTTTTGCGATGTAATCTGAGGACAGCATGAGGTGGGGCTTAAAACACAGAATTCAAAGATGTGTAACATGTTAAGCTCCTGTGCTGTTGTTTGTTTAAACCAGGGTTTTATCACTAGGACATTATTATTGCTGTGACTAGCTGGTTTGTGCCATTTTGTCCGACCATGCCCCCTGCTGTGGTTAGAAGCTCACTGTCTATAGACATTGTTCATTGAAAGCCTGGTGTGGCTGGGGCAGCCTTTTCAGCTCTGCTGCATTGCTAAATATAAAAACTCTGATTATGTTAGAACTATTGCACCCAGTAAACTAAGTAATATATGGTTGGATTCAGGGTCTCTTTTCCTACATCATGCTACTTTCAGATGAGGTAGCAAAAACCTGTTGGCAGATTTCCTTTAAAGATTAGAGTTAACAATTTTCTTAATAAAATAATTGCTGTTATAAATGTAGCAATCAATAAACAAGTGTTCATCATGCCATGAACATTCATTTGACGCAAAAAACTTTTATACAAAATTTGCAACAGTAGTACAATGATAAAAGTTCAAATCTATTCGAATATATATATATATATATATATATATATATATATATATAATTGCCTTATTCTGTCTATCTGTCTGTCTGTCTTGCTCCAAAATTATGTCATTACAGTGAAAACCATCACATTGGCCGCTCGCCTCGTCTCGGAACCGCTCCCTCGCACGGATTGGCCGCTAGGCCAGGCTCCGTCCCCTGCATGGATTGGCCGCTCGCCCCGGCCCCCTGCACGCATTGGCCGCTCAGCCAGGCCCCGCCCCCCTCACGCATTGGACGCTCGCCCTGGCCCCGCCCCCCGCACGCATTTTCCGAACCCACACGGAGCCCCGACTCCCAGGTGACTGCTGCAACCCAGGAAGCCCACACTGGCAAGTCAAAGTGGAGAAAAGCCGGATGTGTGAACCACTAGCATACTCCGACTCACGGCACACGTGTGCCGGAGCCGGCGTAGGCTGGTAACCATGGTACACATCAGGTAACTAAAGAAACCGCTTTCCTTAGTTACCCGATGTGTAATATGGTTACTAGCTTACCCTGGCTTCCGGTACACGTCAGCACTGTCGCTTTAAATAGTTACTTACCTTTTCTCCACTTTGTCGGATCCGGCGCGCTCCCGTGAACTGTGTACACTACAGTGACCTCGCGACAAGCTCCGATCACGTGTTGTCATGTGAACGGAGCATGTGACCAGGAAGTTGTGGCGCGGCCACTGTACTGTACACAGTGTATGGCTGCTTTCAGACGTACGTGTTTAATCAGGTTCCAGTCACACGCATGGTTATGGTCATACGTGTGACATCCATGTTTGCATGCGTGTGACAGGTACCGGAGAAAACAAGGGTCTGTGAAATAAAAATATTTTTTATATTTACCTGCTTTCTCCGGCTCTGCTGCCTCCCGCTCCTGACTGCGTATCAACACACACACACACACACAGACACACACACACACTGAGCACATATACACACATAGCAGACACACATGGATACACCGAGCGCATATGTGGCGCCCCAGCATCTGGTTGCCACAACAGTGTTGCCCCTCCAAAGGGTTAATGCTGAGCCTGGAGGTAATTGGGGAAGTCTATTGGCCAGTAAGTACCAACATTCAACACCGTTTCTCCCTCAGGCCAGCAGAGGGAGCTCTAAACCTGGAGTTCCAGGGAGCACTTCCTTAAGCTCTGACCTGAGGGAGGAGTTAGGTAGTCTGTGAGGGAAGTTCAAGGAGAGAGGAGCTGAGTAGTACGGTCTTTTGAGCTGGGGTTTGGAGCTAGGCTAGCTCAACCCAGGAAAACAGGAGCCGTAGCAAGGCACATAGAGAAGACGCTAGAGGAGGACGGGTCAGAACTAGAGATGAGCGAACCGGTTGCGGTTTGACTCGAGCTTGGTTCGCCGAATGGAGGTCTCGTTCGAGTTCGGTTCGGCGAACCGGTTCGGCGAACCACTCGAACCCCATAGGAAACAATAGGAGGCAATCACAAACACATAAAAACAAACACCTAGAAAACACCCTCAAAGGTGTCCAAAAGGTGACAAACAACTCACAACACAATACAAACACATGGGAAAGTGACAAGGACATACACTCATGCGAAAACAAAAGAGCTGGACAAGGAAAAAGAGGAGGAGACACAGATACAGTGCCTACAAGTAGTATTCAACCCCCTGCAGATTTAGCAGGTTTACACATTCGGAATTAACTTGGCATTGTGACATTTGGACTGTAGATCAGCCTGGAAGTGTGAAATGCACTCCAGCAAAATAGAATGTTATTTCTTTTTTTATTTTGTTTTTTAAATTGTGAAAAGTTTATTCAGAGGGTCATTTATTATTCAACCCCTCAAACCACAAGAATTCTGTTTGGTTCCCCTAAAGTCTTAAGAAGTATTTCAGGCACAAAGAACAATGAGCTTCACATGTTTGGATTAATTATCTCTTTTTTCCAGCCTTTTCTGACTAATTAAGACCCTCCTCAAACTTGTGAACAGCACTCATACTTGGTCAACATGGGAAAGACAAAGGAGCATTCCAAGGCCATCAGAGACAAGATCGTGGAGGGTCACAAGGCTGGCAAGGGGTACAAAACCCTTTCCAAGGAGTTGGGCCTACCTGTCTCCACTGTTGGGAGCATCATCCGGAAGTGGAAGGCTTATGGAACTACTGTTAGCCTTCCACGGCCTGGACAGCCTTTGAAAGTTTCCACCCGTGCCGAGGCCAGGCTTGTCCGAAGAGTCAAGGCTAACCCAAGGACAACAAGGAAGGAGCTCCGGGAAGATCTCATGGCAGTGGGGACATTGGTTTCAGTCAATACCATAAGTAAAGTACTCCACCGCAATGGTCTCCGTTCCAGACGAGCCCGTAAGGTACCTTTACTTTCAAAGCGTCATGTCAAGGCTTGTCTACAGTTTGCTCATGATCACTTGGAGGACTCTGAGACAGACTGGTTCAAGGTTCTCTGGTCTGATGAGACCAAGATCGAGATCTTTGGTGCCAACCACACACGTGACGTTTGGAGACTGGATGGCACTGCATACGACCCCAAGAATACCATCCCTACAGTCAAGCATGGTGGTGGCAGCATTATGCTGTGGGGCTGTTTCTCAGCCAAGGGGCCTGGCCATCTGGTCCGCATCCATGGGAAGATGGATAGCACGGCCTACCTGGAGATTTTGGCCAAGAACCTCCGCTCCTCCATCAAGGATCTTAAGATGGGTCGTCATTTCATCTTCCAACAAGACAACGACCCAAAGCACACAGCCAAGAAAACCAAGGCCTGGTTCAAGAGGGAAAAAATCAAGGTGTTGCAGTGGCCTAGTCAGTCTCCTGACCTTAACCCAATTGAAAACTTGTGGAAGGAGCTCAAGATTAAAGTCCACATGAGACACCCAAAGAACCTAGATAACTTGGAGAAGATCTGCATGGAGGAGTGGGCCAAGATAACTCCAGAGACCTGTGCCAGCCTGATCAGGTCTTATAAAAGACGATTATTAGCTGTAATTGCAAACAAGGGTTATTCCACAAAATATTAAACCTAGGGGTTGAATAATAATTGACCCACACTTTTATGTTGAAAATTTATTAAAATTTAACTGAGCAACATAACTTGTTGGTTTGTAAGATTTATGCATCTGTTAATAAATCCTGCTCTTGTTTGAAGTTTGCAGGCTCTAACATATTTGCGTCTTATCAAACCTGCTAAATCTGTAGTGGGTTGAATACTACTTGTAGGCACTGTATATGAGTATATGCAAGGGAACATCGATGCCATTATTGTGCAACTTGAGCCTTGCTCATTTTAGGCTTCCAATCTGGATAAATTGCCTGAGCTCGCCACGTACGCCTTGGGGATTTTGTCGTGTCCCGCAGTCAGCGTTCTCTCGGAACCTGTCTTCAGTGCTGCTGGGGGTGTGCTGACAGATAAGCACACGCGTCTGTCCACTGACAATGTGGACATACTAACGTTCACCAAGATAAACGAGTCAACGCTCAACGATGACTCACCCTTCTTTCCCTCTGCTGTTCTAATGTGCAGCTGATCTGGGAAAGGGGGAGTGTGGGGAGGTTGCACCAATAAGCTACTCAAACAATGAGAACTCAAACACACATATCAATGATACAGTAAATATTCAGTTTTTCAGAGTGTTAAAGTGGACCAGATCAACAAAAGAGATCACTTTCTATAATAAAGTACCAAAGTTGGATCCTAGGTGCTTAATAATTCCACTTGCATAAAATTTTAAATGCCCAACAAAACTCTAGTTAGACAGATAGATACAGTGAAGTGCATCAATGCCTCATTAGTATGTTACATACATCTTCTGTGTACCACCATTAAATCACAAGATGGATATAGTACCCATGCTTACTAGCAACAAAAAAGCATAGGACTCTCTAAGTGAGGTCACCAAAAAGACCGATTGGTCACAAAGCAGTCCTCTCTATAATCTATTGGGGACTATCCACCAATATATTTTGTGAGAAGGTAGGCACTTCACAGAAGGCAAGACAGATAATAAACTTTCACAGAAGGCAGAATAGTATATAAACTTCACAAAAGAAAGTACATGCAGTGGAGCACAGCTAGAATTAATAAGGTCCAGGTAACCAAACTAAAATTCATCAGTCATAAACATAGTACTTAGCTTATCCTTGAAGTCTTATGAATGGTGTAAATACACCAGGGTCCAAATTGACACCTCAAAACCTTTCCCAACGTGCTGCACAGAGTGAATCTCAACGCATTGTCATGGATAGGAGGAAATGGTCTTTTACTTGTCCACATCTGAGGGACCGAGGGCTGCTCCCAGATGGAAAAGGAGAGGCTGGCAAATGGAAGGTTAGGTGGAGGATACAGAGCTGAGTGGCTATTAAACTAATAGTAGCCTGAACCGAGTTAGACGCTACTCGGATCTGGAGACTGGGAGACCTGTTAGCGTCACAGGGTCTACACACCCACCCAGCCCAGGAAATCCCTGTTAACAACACAGGGAACATTTGGTATGCTGTCTGTGTGCGTAGGGGCCACACCTGTGGACAGCAGGCGCATCAACAGCAGCAGGCCTGTTAATGCCACTGGGCTGCACTTGCAGGACTGGTAGGACAGGAGCTGGTCTTAACCGTTCTGCGTTACCAACTGTGGTGGCGGCCGGCATCGACGCCCTATCCCTGCCTACCTCTGGCCTAAAGACGCAATAGGTTCAACACATGGAGGTGTGCTCTTTCGGAGCATAATAGCAGACTGCGCACCTCCTTGTTGGCTCTAGCCCCTTTTATAGCCTGGGTCCGCCACAAACCAGGGTGGACCACAATGTACCACCTGGAGATAAAAGCAGAGTGACACGTCATGAGTGGCATAACCAGCGTCCTATTCGGAACCGCCACTTCAATGATGACCTCATGGCTGCCACCCAAACACTTCATCAGTCATCGTCTGACCAACAATAATGAGGTGAGAAGTCATAGGGGCGGGCCTCGGCATGCCAGTTGGGAGTGGCCTGGCCACATTGTCAGGACACCTGATGCCCTGTGGGCTATATGGGCCCCCCTCATTAGGGGCAGGGCCAAAGAGTTCACTACCGGACCTAGCCTCTGATGCAGTAAGTGCCTGAGCATGCGCAGTAGCATGAAATACAGTCTCCAAAGAAAAGACTATCCACTTCAGCATGCTGTCTAGGCACAACACAGGACTTAGACCCAGCATGGAGTGCAAGTACCTGTGCAAAGAGGCTTTTCGCACTAAGTGTGAAGCCCCACCGGTGTTGTGTCGGTGCATTACCTTCAGGGACTCCACGTGGAGGAACAGTCTGGTCACAGGTAGGTTGCTTCTTTATATGTAGTTTCGTGATGCCACTCTCGGTATTGCGGTCAGTGGGGACCGCCACTGCAGTGTAAGGAGACACCTTGTGCTGATGTTGGATGCAGTTAGTTGTAGTGGCCTCCCGAGAGTGAGGCAAGCCCCAGGGCCCTGTGTAAGTGTGTGGAACCGCAGGTCGCAGAATGACTCAGGCACAGTCCAAACGAGCATGCGCTGTAGCCCAAAATGAAGACTTAGCCTCAGGAATGACACAGTCAGGCTGAGCATACTCAGTAGGCGAAACACTGGAGTTAGGCTGCGGCTGGGGTAAATCGGCACACGCATGCGCTCTAGCCGCCTCTCCACACTTAGATGTGGAGGAGAAAGCAGCCAGCTGGACAACCCGAGGCACAGCCCTAAATGGCAACTGATGCCTGGGCGCAACTGGAACCGCAGCAGGTTGCTTGCGTCAAGGCGGCACCAATTCGTAACAACAAATAACAGCTAAAATAACAGATGTACTTCTTCCCGTAGATAATGTGATATGATCCTTTTTTCACGGACACGACCATCGTTAACAAAAGTAGATGAGGTGCCAAAACAGCAGCTGCTTCAATGGATGTCAAGTGCGCCATAAAGTGGGCTCTCCTCCACCTCAAGTTCAATATCACAAATACACCATTCCACAGTGGTGTAAACCCAATCGCACTTGCTTCATAACTGCTTTCAAGTTTCCACCAGCCCTGCTGAGTATGGGGTAACAGAGATTGTTGAGTCTGCAGAGCCGTTCAGTCACACTATAGCCTGGAAATCAAAGGTCTGCTCCAAAGCTGCAGTGAGTACAGACAAAGAAGTGATTATTATTATTATTATTATTATTATTTATTTATAGAGCACCATTGATTCCATGGTGCTGTACATGAGAAGGGGGTTACATACACAATACATATACAAGTAACAATACACAGACTGGTACAGAGGGAAGAGGGCCCAGCCCTTGCGGGATTACATTGTAAAGTATTTTGGGGAGGAGACAGTAGGTGGGGTGTAGGTTGGGCGGAAGCTCCGCACGGTGGTGGGGTCATTGAAAGTTATAGTCATTTCTGAACAGATGAGTTTTCAGGTTCCGTTTGAAGCTTGCGGGTGTAGAAGATAATCTCACGTGTTGAGGTAGTGAGTTCCAGGAGACAGGGGAAATGATCTGCACAGATGGCCGGAAGGTTTGTAAGTCGGATCCAGGCCCCGATGAAGAAGATGCTGAGCGTAATGTACACCCTCATTTCCAAACCATACATCATCCTCGTGGAGACAATGGGTAACATGATGAGGAGACTCAGATACCTGATTGTAACGTCAACTTTGCTGTTCGGTCAGGGCAGGAAGAGGTTGTCACGGAGGACTCAGGATGAGCGGAATGAAAACACACAGGGTGATGATGAGGTTGGAGACACCACTTACTGTCAAACCAAAGTCAGCCAGTCGATGACGTCAGTAGAGGAGGTGTAGGAGGATGCTACTGACGACGAGTTTATGTTGTGTCTTCCTGGACAGAGACAAAGTACTGGAAGCACGTCAACAACTGAATCCTCGGCCACAACTCTGCCTATGAGCATAAGTCATGTTGGCTATGCAGGTCGCATGGGCTGTAAGCCTTGCCTAGCCTGGGAATTTGTTGGACATAGCAAAGGATCACCCAAGTCATGTAATCTGTAACAATCTCTAAGTAGAAGGCAAAAAATCTCAACTTTGAGTACTTCCACCATGAAGTGTCACATGGATATGAATTGATAGCGTGAGGATGTATTGCTCAGCTTTAGCCACTGACAATGCAACATGATTATTTGCCGTTCATTGCATACATTGTTGCAGACTACACACAAGGGGCTGCTGTTTTTTTGGATCTGCCTTTGTCTGTTTGGTCACTATAGCAATAGCAAAATGATCTTCGGGTGTGGACTTGGAGATGCTGTCTATGAACAGAAGGAAAAGCTAAAGGTGTGTGTTACAGCAAGGAGCAACCGCAGAAACACTTCGTTCAATTGTGAGGGGAGTCGTTTTGAAGTTTAGTGAGGAGTACCGTAACGCCAGTGAGCAGCATCCTGTGCCACAGACCAACATTCTTCCGGTGCTGTCTATACTGTTTACCATGAGAGGAGCGTAAAGTCGGTATTTATGGCAACTGGACATCACAGTACCCGGGTACGGTAGGCTGTGCCCAGACAGTAATGCCTGCACGCAACACTTTGTTTTATTAGCAAAACACATATCTGTTCTGGGTAGGCCGACTATATAGACAATGAGACTTGCTGCCTCTGCACTGTCAAATTGTCACGTACAGTTTAAATCATAGAGGGACAGCGAGACATGTTTGCATTGACTGTTGCTCTTCAAGATTTCCATGACTGTGTTGCAGAGCTGTGTGGTTTGCATTCACACTGTTATCATCTGCCTTATCTGTGAGGCTTCAGCTAACAAGGGTATTCAGTGGGGGTAATGTGTTTTGTCTATGTTTAGGTAGATAACTTTGAAGCTCTTGTGATGCGCCACAGGTAAGTCGTGTTCGCACACACACACACCCACACACAAACACACAATTACTGCTGCAACGCAGAGGGATTAGCAGGTAGTAGGCAACAGAATAGATTGTTCTATTATTTCAATTTTATGCATGGTTCTTATTGTTTGTTTTGGGAAAGTTAAACAATCATTTATCAACCCAACTGCCTAGAGTCCTTTTCCTGTTGCGTGGTTTTGCTGCATACTGGGGAGCCCACCAAGTAGCAGACTTAAAATGAAGCATAAGTCGCAATGGGAATTTCACTGTGCTACAATGCAGCCTAGCGGGGCTGTGCAACCATCGCCTGCCCCATCAAGTGCATCTGCGTGCTCTTCATCCTCTGTGACTGTGGGGACAGCAGTCACACATGCTTTTTCAAGCTGAACTTCCACCCCTTTACCCGTAAGCGGGAGTGTGATTGGCAGGTCGTCACTTGTTTTGGAAGTGGAAACAGATGGTATTGTTGAGCTGTTAGACAGCGAGAGAACCACCATTGGATGAAGGCAACATTATATCCACACCTGCACCTTCAACACAGATTGGCTGGTCTACCTGCAGTTAATAATGGCGTTACAGAAATGGAAAGGAGTGTAGAATGCACAGGTGTTGTACCTTGCTTGGCAGCAAAGGAACACTAACTTAGTATTCCAGAAACTTTTAGGATGGCAGAAAAACTGAAAGCTCTTTGGGCAAATTAAATAGCGTGGCAAAAGTGGGCAGGTGGGTACAGTGGCCGTGTTTTGTGGGTACCAGAACAGTAAAGGAAGCCTCACTTTCTATCCCTCCTAATGATGAAGTGCAGCAAGGAATTCCCTGAGTTTGCTATAAAATTTGCATAGCAAAATGTGCAGGAGGGCAGAATGCAGAGGTGGTGGAACTTGCTTGGCACCAGTGGGACACAAATGGAGTATAACAGCCACTTTTAGTATGCCACTAAGTTTCAGCATTTTTTGCTATTATAATAGCTTATTAGAAACGAGCAGGAGGGTGTAATGCAGAGGTGCTGGAAATTGCTTGGCACCAGTGGGACACAAATGGAGTACAAAAGACACTTTTAGGATGCCACTAAGTTTCAGCATTTTTTGCTATTATAATAGCTTATTAAAAACCAGCAGGAGGGTGTAATGCAGAGGTGCTGGAAATTGCTTGGCACCAGTGGGACACAAATGGAGTATAACAGCCACTTTTAGGATGCCACTAAGTTTCAGCATTTTTTGCTATTATAATAGCTTATTAAAAACGAGCAGGAGGGTGTAATGCAGAGGTACTGGACATTGCTTGGCACCAGTGGGACGCAAATGGAGTACAACAGCCACTTTTAGGATGCCACTAACTGGCAGCACGCTTTTAAATTAAAATGGCTTTGCAAAAATGTGCAGGAGGGGAGAATGCAGAGGTGGTGGGACTTGGTTGGCTCAAGTGGCACAATAATGGAGTCAAACAGCCACTTTTAGGATGCCACTAAGTTTCCTCAGTGTTTGCTATTATAATAGCTTAGTAAAAATGAGCAGGAGGGTGCAATGCAGAGGTGCTGGAAATTGCTTGGCACCAGTGGGACACTAATGGAGTCCAACAGCCACTTTTAGGATGCCACTGAGTTTCCTCAGTGTTTGCTATTATAATAGCTTTGTAAAAATGAGCTTGAGGGTGCAATGCAGAGGTGCTGGAAATTGCTTGGCACCAGTGGGACACTAATGGAGTCCAACAGCCACTTTTAGGATGCCACTGAGTTTCCTCAGTGTTTGCTATTATAATAGCTTAGTAAAAATGAGCTTGAGGGTGCAATGCAGAGGTGCTGGAAATTGCTTGGCACCAGTGGGACACTAATGAAGTCCAACAGCCACTTTTAGGATGCCACTAAGTTTCTTCAGTGTTTGCTATTAGAATAGCTTAGTAAAAATGAGCTTGAGGGTGCAATGCAGAGGTGCTGGAAATTGCTTGGCACCAGTGGGACACTAATGAAGTCCAACAGCCACTTTTTGGATGCCACTAACTGGCAGCACTCTTTTCAATTAAAATGGCTTTGCAAAAATGTGCAGGAGGGGAGAATGCAGAGGTGGTGGGACTTGCTTGCCACAAGTGGCACAATAATGGAGGACAGCAGCCACTCTTTGGATGGCACTAACTGGCAGCACTCTGCAATTTAAATGGCTTTGCAAAAAAGGGCAGGAGGGTCAGTGACCGGGTTGTGGGTCAGTGTAGAGGAAAGGAAGCCTCACTTTCTATCCCTCCTAATGGTGAAATGCAGCAAGGAATTCCCTGAGCTTAGCTACACAGACGCTGTTATCTGAAGCTGTAAAAAGCTTTTCCATGGACCTGACTGTCACCTACGGCTCTGAGCCAGCTGTAATTAGCCCTTAAAAGGGCTGAAATAAACTTCTGTCCCTAATCTGTAGAACGCTGTGTGTATAGCGTACACAGCAGGATCGGCGACAGGAGCTGCGTGAGAGGTGACTGACACCCAGACGCAGAAGGCAGATAATGGCGTGCGGGAGGAAAATGTCCGTTTTTATAATGCAAGGACATGTGACATGGACAGCCTATGACACATGCCCTTGCTTCTCTGGCAAAAAGTACACTTAGCTGTGTGTGTGTCTGGGATTGGCTGACATGCTGGCCCGCCCCACTGCACGCGCGCTTGAGGAAGGAAGAAAAAAAAAAAATGGCGATCACCATCATCCCAGCAGCAGTGATCTGAATGCGCAGCCCCCGCACACGATACGCTGAAATTTGATAATAGTGTGAGTCACAGAGTGACTCACACTATTACAGTGAAAAGCCAGCTAGTAATTAGCTAGGCTTTTTGCTGATAGAACCGTTCTCGAACGTAACTCGAGCTAACGAACTTTTAGCAAAAAGCTCGAGTTCTAGTTCGATCTAGAACACCCGCCAAAATCACTCGAACCGCGAACTGGAGAACTACGAACCGCGCTCAACTCTAGTCAGAACCTGTTCGCCTCAGAAGAGCATGCAACAAAACATCAAACGTCGGAGTCTGTGGTTGCCAGGGTGTAAAACCCTTCCCCGGTAGCCGAATCCGACGGGCATGAGGGCTGCAGGTCCCCTGGCCCCCATAAAGAACCCGAAGGTCCAGCTGCATCACAGGGGCCCGGTGTGGACTCCAGCAGAGAAGCACCAGATAAAATAATTGCTGTTATAAATGTAGCAATCAATAAACAAGTGTTCATCATGCCATGAACATTCATTTGACGCAAAAAACTTTTATACAAAATTTGCAACAGTAGTACAATGATAAAAGTTCAAATCTATTCGAATATATATATATATATATATATATATATATAATTGCCTTATTCTGTCTATCTGTCTGTCTGTCTTGCTCCAAAATTATGTCATTACAGTGAAAACCATCACATTGGCCGCTCGCCTCGTCTCAGAACCGCTCCCTCGCACGGATTGGCCGCTAGGCCAGGCTCCGTCCCCTGCATGGATTGGCCGCTCGCCCCGGCCCCCTGCACGCATTGGCCGCTCAGCCAGGCCCCGCCCCCCTCACGCATTGGACGCTCGCCCTGGCCCCGCCCCCCGCACGCATTTTCCGAACCCACACGGAGCCCCGACTCCCAGGTGACTGCTGCAACCCAGGAAGCCCACACTGGCAAGTCAAAGTGGAGAAAAGCCGGATGTGTGAACCACTAGCATACCCCGACTCACGGCACACGTGTGCCGGAGCCGGCGTAGGCTGGTAACCATGGTACACATCAGGTAACTAAAGAAACCGCTTTCCTTAGTTACCCGATGTGTAATATGGTTACTAGCTTACCCTGGCTTCCGGTACACGTCAGCACTGTCGCTTTAAATAGTTACTTACCTTTTCTCCACTTTGTCGGATCCGGCGCGCTCCCGTGAACTGTGTACACTACAGTGACCTCGCGACAAGCTCCGATCACGTGTTGTCATGTGAACGGAGCATGTGACCAGGAAGTTGTGGCGCGGCCACTGTACTGTACACAGTGTATGGCTGCTTTCAGACGTACGTGTTTAATCAGGTTCCAGTCATACGCATGGTTATGGTCATACGTGTGACATCCATGTTTGCATGCGTGTGACAGGTACCGGAGAAAACAAGGGTCTGTGAAATAAAAATATTTTTTATATTTACCTGCTTTCTCCGGCTCTGCTGCCTCCCGCTCCTGACTGCCTATCAACACACACACACACACACAGACACACACACACACTGAGCACATATACACACATAGCAGACACACATGGATACACCGAGCGCATATGTGGCGCCCCAGCATCTGGTTGCCACAACAGTGTTGCCCCTCCAAAGGGTTAATGCTGAGCCTGGAGGTAATTGGGGAAGTCTATTGGCCAGTAAGTACCAACATTCAACACCGTTTCTCCCTCAGGCCAGCAGAGGGAGCTCTAAACCTGGAGTTCCAGGGAGCACTTCCTTAAGCTCTGACCTGAGGGAGGAGTTAGGTAGTCTGTGAGGGAAGTTCAAGGAGAGAGGAGCTGAGTAGTATGGTCTTTTGAGCTGGGGTTTGGAGCTAGGCTAGCTCAACCCAGGAAAACAGGAGCCGTAGCAAGGCACATAGAGAAGACGCTAGAGGAGGACGGGTCAGAACTAGAGATGAGCGAACCGGTTGCGGTTTGACTCGAGCTTGGTTCGCCGAATGGAGGTCTCGTTCGAGTTCGGTTCGGCGAACCGGTTCGGCGAACCACTCGAACCCCATAGGAAACAATAGGAGGCAATCACAAACACATAAAAACAAACACCTAGAAAACACCCTCAAAGGTGTCCAAAAGGTGACAAACAACTCACAACACAATACAAACACATGGGAAAGTGACAAGGACATACACTCATGCGAAAACAAAAGAGCTGGACAAGGAAAAAGAGGAGGAGACACAGATACAGTGCCTACAAGTAGTATTCAACCCCCTGCAGATTTAGCAGGTTTACACATTCGGAATTAACTTGGCATTGTGACATTTGGACTGTAGATCAGCCTGGAAGTGTGAAATGCACTCCAGCAAAAAAGAATGTTATTTCTTTTTTTATTTTGTTTTTTAAATTGTGAAAAGTTTATTCAGAGGGTCATTTATTATTCAACCCCTCAAACCACAAGAATTCTGTTTGGTTCCCCTAAAGTCTTAAGAAGTATTTCAGGCACAAAGAACAATGAGCTTCACATGTTTGGATTAATTATCTCTTTTTCCAGCCTTTTCTGACTAATTAAGACCCTCCCCAAACTTGTGAACAGCACTCATACATGGTCAACATGGGAAAGACAAAGGAGCATTCCAAGGCCATCAGAGACAAGATCGTGGAGGGTCACAAGGCTGGCAAGGGGTACAAAACCCTTTCCAAGGAGTTGGGCCTACCTGTCTCCACTGTTGGGAGCATCATCCGGAAGTGGAAGGCTTATGGAACTACTGTTAGCCTTCCACGGCCTGGACAGCCTTTGAAAGTTTCCTCCCGTGCCGAGGCCAGGCTTGTCCGAAGAGTCAAGGCTAACCCAAGGACAACAAGGAAGGAGCTCCGGGAAGATCTCATAGCAGTGGGGACATTGATTTCAGTCAATACCATAAGTAACGTACTCCACCGCAATGGTCTCCATTCCAGACGAGCCCGTAAGGTACCTTTACTTTCAAAGCGTCATGTCAAGGCTCGTCTACAGTTTGCTCATGATCACTTGGAGGACTCTGAGACAGACTGGTTCAAGGTTCTCTGGTCTGATGAGACCAAGATCGAGATCTTTGGTGCCAACCACACACGTGACGTTTGGAGACTGGATGGCACTGCATACGACCCCAAGAATACCATCCCTACAGTCAAGCATGGTGGTGGCGGCATTATGCTGTGGGGCTGTTTCTCAGCCAAGGGGCCTGGCCATCTGGTCCGCATCCATGGGAAGATGGATAGCACGGCCTACCTGGAGATTTTGGCCAAGAACCTCCGCTCCTCCATCAAGGATCTTAAGATGGGTCGTCATTTCATCTTCCAACAAGACAACGACCCAAAGCACACAGCCAAGAAAACCAAGGCCTGGTTCAAGAGGGAAAAAATCAAGGTGTTGCAGTGGCCTAGTCAGTCTCCTGACCTTAACCCAATTGAAAACTTGTGGAAGGAGCTCAAGATTAAAGTCCACATGAGACACCCAAAGAACCTAGATAACTTGGAGAAGATCTGCATGGAGGAGTGGGCCAAGATAACTCCAGAGACCTGTGCCAGCCTGATCAGGTCTTATAAAAGACGATTATTAGCTGTAATTGCAAACAAGGGTTATTCCACAAAATATTAAACCTAGGGGTTGAATAATAATTGACCCACACTTTTATGTTGAAAATTTATTAAAATTTAACTGAGCAACATAACTTGTTGGTTTGTAAGATTTATGCATCTGTTAATAAATCCTGCTCTTGTTTGAAGTTTGCAGGCTCTAACATATTTGCGTCTTATCAAACCTGCTAAATCTGTAGTGGGTTGAATACTACTTGTAGGCACTGTATATGAGTATATGCAAGGGAACATCGATGCCATTATTGTGCAACTTGAGCCTTGCTCATTTTAGGCTTCCAATCTGGATAAATTGCCTGAGCTCGCCACGTACACCTTGGGGATTTTGTCGTGTCCCGCAGTCAGCGTTCTCTCGGAACCTGTCTTCAGTGCTGCTGGGGGTGTGCTGACAGATAAGCACACGCGTCTGTCCACTGACAATGTGGACATACTAACGTTCACCAAGATAAACGAGTCAACGCTCAACGATGACTCACCCTTCTTTCCCTCTGCTGTTCTAATGTGCAGCTGATCTGGGAAAGGGGGAGTGTGGGGAGGTTGCACCAATAAGCTACTCAAACAATGAGAACTCAAACACACATATCAATGATACAGTAAATATTCAGTTTTTCAGAGTGTTAAAGTGGACCAGATCAACAAAAGAGATCACTTTCTATAATAAAGTACCAAAGTTGGATCCTAGGTGCTTAATAATTCCACTTGCATAAAATTTTAAATGCCCAACAAAACTCTAGTTAGACAGATAGATACAGTGAAGTGCATCAATGCCTCATTAGTATGTTACATACATCTTCTGTGTACCACCATTAAATCACAAGATGGATATAGTACCCATGCTTACTAGCAACAAAAAAGCATAGGACTCTCTAAGTGAGGTCACCAAAAAGACCGATTGGTCACAAAGCAGTCCTTTCTATAATCTATTGGGGACTATCCACCAATATATTTTGTGAGAAGGTAGGCACTTCACAGAAGGCAAGACAGATAATAAACTTTCACAGAAGGCAGAATAGTATATAAACTTCACAAAAGAAAGTACATGCAGTGGAGCACAGCTAGAATTAATAAGGTCCAGGTAACCAAACTAAAATTCATCAGTCATAAACATAGTACTTAGCTTATCCTTGAAGTCCTATGAATGGTGTAAATACACCAGGGTCCAAATTGACACCTCAAAACCTTTCCCAACGTGCTGCACAGAGTGAATCTCAACGCATTGTCATGGATAGGAGGAAATGGTCTTTTACTTGTCCACATCTGAGGGACCGAGGGCTGGCTGCTGTGCTGAGACGGCGTTGAGTACGGTGTCCCCGCAGAGTTGCACTTTTGGTCATATACAAAATGAGTTGAAAAAGGACAGACGCTGGTGGAAAGGGGAACAGGTGTGTTGGAAAGGGGAAAAAAGTTTGTGTCCGTGGATTTGGTGGTTAAGCAACAGTAACATTTGCTGAAGAAACAACATCTGTTATGGTGGGAATGGCAGATTTGGATAAGGTGGTATATACTATGTTACCGCTATATAAAAAAATTAAGAAGATAAGAAAGAGAAAGGTATATATCCCCATCGCCAGTCGGTGTCCATCGTGCTCCCAGATGGAAAAGGAGAGGCTGGCAAATGGAAGGTTAGGTGGAGGATACAGAGCTGAGTGGCTATTAAACTAATAGTAGCCTGAACCGAGTTAGACGCTACTCGGATCTGGAGACTGGGAGACCTGTTAGCGTCACAGGGTCTACACACCCACCCAGCCCAGGAAATCCCTGTTAACAACACAGGGAACATTTGGTATGCTGTCTGTGTGCGTAGGGGCCACACCTGTGGACAGCAGGCGCATCAACAGCAGCAGGCCTGTTAATGCCACTGGGCTGCACTTGCAGGACTGGTAGGACAGGAGCTGGTCTTAACCGTTCTGCGTTACCAACTGTGGTGGCGGCCGGCATCGACGCCCTATCCCTGCCTACCTCTGGCCTAAAGACGCAATAGGTTCAACACATGGAGGTGTGCTCTTTCGGAGCATAATAGCAGACTGCGCACCTCCTTGTTGGCTCTAGCCCCTTTTATAGCCTGGGTCCACCACAAACCAGGGTGGACCACAATGTACCACCTGGAGATAAAAGCAGAGTGACACGTCATGAGTGGCATAACCAGCGTCCTATTCGGAACCGCCACTTCAATGATGACCTCATGGCTGCCACCCAAACACTTCATCAGTCATCGTCTGACCAACAATAATGAGGTGAGAAGTCATAGGGGCGGGCCTCGGCATGCCTGGCCACATTGTCAGGACACCTGATGCCCTGTGGGCTATATGGGCCCCCCTCATTAGGGGCAGGGCCAAAGAGTTCACTACCGGACCTAGCCTCTGATGCAGTAAGTGCCTGAGCATGCGCAGTAGCATGAAATACAGTCTCCAAAGAAAAGACTATCCACTTCAGCATGCTGTCTAGGCACAACACAGGACTTAGACCCAGCATGGAGTGCAAGTACCTGTGCAAAGAGGCTTTTCGCACTAAGTGTGAAGCCCCACCGGTGTTGTGTCGGTGCATTACCTTCAGGGACTCCACGTGGAGGAACAGTCTGGTCACAGGTAGGTTGCTTCTTTATATGTAGTTTCGTGATGCCACTCTCGGTATTGCGGTCAGTGGGGACCGCCACTGCAGTGTAAGGGGACACCTTGTGCTGATGTTGGATGCAGTTAGTTGTAGTGGCCTCCCGAGAGTGAGGCAAGCCCCAGGGCCCTGTGTAAGTGTGTGGAACCGCAGGTCGCAGAATGACTCAGGCACAGTCCAAACGAGCATGCGCTGTAGCCCAAAATGAAGACTTAGCCTCAGGAATGACACAGTCAGGCTGAGCATACTCAGTAGGCGAAACACTGGAGTTAGGCTGCGGCTGGGGTAAATCGGCACACGCATGCGCTCTAGCCGCCTCTCCACACTTAGATGTGGAGGAGAAAGCAGCCAGCTGGACAACCCGAGGCACAGCCCTAAATGGCAACTGATGCCTGGGCGCAACTGGAACCGCAGCAGGTTGCTTGCGTCAAGGCGGCACCAATTCGTAACAACAAATAACAGCTAAAATAACAGGTGTACTTCTTCCCGTAGATAATGTGATATGATCCTTTTTTCACGGACACGACCATCGTTAACAAAAGTAGATGAGGTGCCAAAACAGCAGCTGCTTCAATGGATGTCAAGTGCGCCATAAAGTGGGCTCTCCTCCACCTCAAGTTCAATATCACAAATACACCATTCCACAGTGGTGTAAACCCAATCGCACTTGCTTCATAACTGCTTTCAAGTTTCCACCAGCCCTGCTGAGTATGGGGTAACAGAGATTGTTGAGTCTGCAGAGCCGTTCAGTCACACTATAGCCTGGAAATCAAAGGTCTGCTCCAAAGCTGCAGTGAGTACAGACAAAGAAGTGATTATTATTATTATTATTATTATTTATTTATAGAGCACCATTGATTCCATGGTGCTGTACATGAGAAGGGGGTTACATACACAATACATATACAAGTAACAATACACAGACTGGTACAGAGGGAAGAGGGCCCAGCCCTTGCGGGATTACATTGTAAAGTATTTTGGGGAGGAGACAGTAGGTGGGGTGTAGGTTGGGCGGAAGCTCCGCACGGTGGTGGGGTCATTGAAAGTTATAGTCATTTCTGAACAGATGAGTTTTCAGGTTCCGTTTGAAGCTTGCGGGTGTAGAAGATAATCTCACGTGTTGAGGTAGTGAGTTCCAGGAGACAGGGGAAATGATCTGCACAGATGGCCGGAAGGTTTGTAAGTCGGATCCAGGCCCCGATGAAGAAGATGCTGAGCGTAATGTACACCCTCATTTCCAAACCATACATCATCCTCGTGGAGACAATGGGTAACATGATGAGGAGACTCAGATACCTGATTGTAACGTCAACTTTGCTGTTCGGTCAGGGCAGGAAGAGGTTGTCACGGAGGACTCAGGATGAGCGGAATGAAAACACACAGGGTGATGATGAGGTTGGAGACACCACTTACTGTCAAACCAAAGTCAGCCAGTCGATGACGTCAGTAGAGGAGGTGTAGGAGGATGCTACTGACGACGAGTTTATGTTGTGTCTTCCTGGACAGAGACAAAGTACTGGAAGCACGTCAACAACTGAATCCTCGGCCACAACTCTGCCTATGAGCATAAGTCATGTTGGCTATGCAGGTCGCATGGGCTGTAAGCCTTGCCTAGCCTGGGAATTTGTTGGACATAGCAAAGGATCACCCAAGTCATGTAATCTGTAACAATCTCTAAGTAGAAGGCAAAAAATCTCAACTTTGAGTACTTCCACCATGAAGTGTCACATGGATATGAATTGATAGCGTGAGGATGTATTGCTCAGCTTTAGCCACTGACAATGCAACATGATTATTTGCCGTTCATTGCATACATTGTTGCAGACTACACACAAGGGGCTGCTGTTTTTTTGGATCTGCCTTTGTCTGTTTGGTCACTATAGCAATAGCAAAATGATCTTCGGGTGTGGACTTGGAGATGCTGTCTATGAACAGAAGGAAAAGCTAAAGGTGTGTGTTACAGCAAGGAGCAACCGCAGAAACACTTCGTTCAATTGTGAGGGGAGTCGTTTTGAAGTTTAGTGAGGAGTACCGTAACGCCAGTGAGCAGCATCCTGTGCCACAGACCAACATTCTTCCGGTGCTGTCTATACTGTTTACCATGAGAGGAGCGTAAAGTCGGTATTTATGGCAACTGGACATCACAGTACCCGGGTACGGTAGGCTGTGCCCAGACAGTAATGCCTGCACGCAACACTTTGTTTTATTAGCAAAACACATATCTGTTCTGGGTAGGCCGACTATATAGACAATGAGACTTGCTGCCTCTGCACTGTCAAATTGTCACGTACAGTTTAAATCATAGAGGGACAGCGAGACATGTTTGCATTGACTGTTGCTCTTCAAGATTTCCATGACTGTGTTGCAGAGCTGTGTGGTTTGCATTCACACTGTTATCATCTGCCTTATCTGTGAGGCTTCAGCTAACAAGGGTATTCAGTGGGGGTAATGTGTTTTGTCTATGTTTAGGTAGATAACTTTGAAGCTCTTGTGATGCGCCACAGGTAAGTCGTGTTCGCACACACACACACCCACACACAAACACACAATTACTGCTGCAACGCAGAGGGATTAGCAGGTAGTAGGCAACAGAATAGATTGTTCTATTATTTCAATTTTATGCATGGTTCTTATTGTTTGTTTTGGGAAAGTTAAACAATCATTTATCAACCCAACTGCCTAGAGTCCTTTTCCTGTTGCGTGGTTTTGCTGCATACTGGGGAGCCCACCAAGTAGCAGACTTAAAATGAAGCATAAGTCGCAATGGGAATTTCACTGTGCTACAATGCAGCCTAGCGGGGCTGTGCAACCATCGCCTGCCCCATCAAGTGCATCTGCGTGCTCTTCATCCTCTGTGACTGTGGGGACAGCAGTCACACATGCTTTTTCAAGCTGAACTTCCACCCCTTTACCCGTAAGCGGGAGTGTGATTGGCAGGTCGTCACTTGTTTTGGAAGTGGAAACAGATGGTATTGTTGAGCTGTTAGACAGCGAGAGAACCACCATTGGATGAAGGCAACATTATATCCACACCTGCACCTTCAACACAGATTGGCTGGTCTACCTGCAGTTAATAATGGCGTTACAGAAATGGAAAGGAGTGTAGAATGCACAGGTGTTGTACCTTGCTTGGCAGCAAAGGAACACTAACTTAGTATTCCAGACACTTTTAGGATGGCAGAAAAACTGAAAGCTCTTTGGGCAAATTAAATAGCGTGGCAAAAGTGGGCAGGTGGGTACAGTGGCCGTGTTTTGTGGGTACCAGAACAGTAAAGGAAGCCTCACTTTCTATCCCTCCTAATGATGAAGTGCAGCAAGGAATTCCCTGAGTTTGCTATAAAATTTGCATAGCAAAATGTGCAGGAGGGCAGAATGCAGAGGTGGTGGAACTTGCTTGGCACCAGTGGGACACAAATGGAGTATAACAGCCACTTTTAGTATGCCACTAAGTTTCAGCATTTTTTGCTATTATAATAGCTTATTAGAAACGAGCAGGAGGGTGTAATGCAGAGGTGCTGGAAATTGCTTGGCACCAGTGGGACACAAATGGAGTACAAAAGACACTTTTAGGATGCCACTAAGTTTCAGCATTTTTTGCTATTATAATAGCTTATTAAAAACCAGCAGGAGGGTGTAATGCAGAGGTGCTGGAAATTGCTTGGCACCAGTGGGACACAAATGGAGTACAACAGCCACTTTTAGGATGCCACTAAGTTTCAGCATTTTTTGCTATTATAATAGCTTATTAAAAACGAGCAGGAGGGTGTAATGCAGAGGTACTGGACATTGCTTGGCACCAGTGGGACGCAAATGGAGTACAACAGCCACTTTTAGGATGCCACTAACTGGCAGCACGCTTTTAAATTAAAATGGCTTTGCAAAAATGTGCAGGAGGGGAGAATGCAGAGGTGGTGGGACTTGGTTGGCTCAAGTGGCACAATAATGGAGTCAAACAGCCACTTTTAGGATGCCACTAAGTTTCCTCAGTGTTTGCTATTATAATAGCTTAGTAAAAATGAGCAGGAGGGTGCAATGCAGAGGTGCTGGAAATTGCTTGGCACCAGTGGGACACTAATGGAGTCCAACAGCCACTTTTAGGATGCCACTGAGTTTCCTCAGTGTTTGCTATTATAATAGCTTTGTAAAAATGAGCTTGAGGGTGCAATGCAGAGGTGCTGGAAATTGCTTGGCACCAGTGGGACACTAATGGAGTCCAACAGCCACTTTTAGGATGCCACTGAGTTTCCTCAGTGTTTGCTATTATAATAGCTTAGTAAAAATGAGCTTGAGGGTGCAATGCAGAGGTGCTGGAAATTGCTTGGCACCAGTGGGACACTAATGAAGTCCAACAGCCACTTTTAGGATGCCACTAAGTTTCTTCAGTGTTTGCTATTAGAATAGCTTAGTAAAAATGAGCTTGAGGGTGCAATGCAGAGGTGCTGGAAATTGCTTGGCACCAGTGGGACACTAATGAAGTCCAACAGCCACTTTTTGGATGCCACTAACTGGCAGCACTCTTTTCAATTAAAATGGCTTTGCAAAAATGTGCAGGAGGGGAGAATGCAGAGGTGGTGGGACTTGCTTGCCACAAGTGGCACAATAATGGAGGACAGCAGCCACTCTTTGGATGGCACTAACTGGCAGCACTCTGCAATTTAAATGGCTTTGCAAAAAAGGGCAGGAGGGTCAGTGACCGGGTTGTGGGTCAGTGTAGAGGAAAGGAAGCCTCACTTTCTATCCCTCCTAATGGTGAAATGCAGCAAGGAATTCCCTGAGCTTAGCTACACAGACGCTGTTATCTGAAGCTGTAAAAAGCTTTTCCATGGACCTGACTGTCACCTACGGCTCTGAGCCAGCTGTAATTAGCCCTTAAAAGGGCTGAAATAAACTTCTGTCCCTAATCTGTAGAACGCTGTGTGTATAGCGTACACAGCAGGATCGGCGACAGGAGCTGCGTGAGAGGTGACTGACACCCAGACGCAGAAGGCAGATAATGGCGTGCGGGAGGAAAATGTCCGTTTTTATAATGCAAGGACATGTGACATGGACAGCCTATGACACATGCCCTTGCTTCTCTGGCAAAAAGTACACTTAGCTGTGTGTGTGTCTGGGATTGGCTGACATGCTGGCCCGCCCCACTGCACGCGCGCTTGAGGAAGGAAGAAAAAAAAAAAAATGGCGATCACCATCATCCCAGCAGCAGTGATCTGAATGCGCAGCCCCCGCACACGATACGCTGAAATTTGATAATAGTGTGAGTCACAGAGTGACTCACACTATTACAGTGAAAAGCCAGCTAGTAATTAGCTAGGCTTTTTGCTGATAGAACCGTTCTCGAACGTAACTCGAGCTAACGAACTTTTAGCAAAAAGCTCGAGTTCTAGTTCGATCTAGAACACCCGCCAAAATCACTCGAACCGCGAACTGGAGAACTACGAACCGCGCTCAACTCTAGTCAGAACCTGTTCGCCTCAGAAGAGCATGCAACAAAACATCAAACGTCGGAGTCTGTGGTTGCCAGGGTGTAAAACCCTTCCCCGGTAGCCGAATCCGACGGGCATGAGGGCTGCAGGTCCCCTGGCCCCCATAAAGAACCCGAAGGTCCAGCTGCATCACAGGGGCCCGGTGTGGACTCCAGCAGAGAAGCACCAGAGAGGGCCTGCGCAGCCTACCACACGGGGAAAGGGACGTACCACAAGTCCCAGCAGAAAGAGGGCCACTGCTAAACCAAGATTGCAGGGTCCTGTAGAAGCAGAGAAAGAGCAGGGAGTAGGCCTCATTACTCAACTGGCCAAGGAGATCACCCCAGGTACTTATAGGTTGACCGTATCACCCTTATCACCTGTGATGGTCTCCCAGGACTAAACTGTAGCCAAGTAAAAGAAAAGAAGGTAAAGAGACTGTTGTTTGTGTGGGGAGCAGAACCATCCCAGCTGCCATTACATCAGCCCCGGAGGCCCTATTCAGCAGTGGCGGCTCCATAGCCGCAATCCACAGGTGGTGTCACGAATATTCCATAAACTTAATTATAATCACCACCCCCACAGCCGCCATATTAGTTGACCCCGCCAGGGTCACGAAGCTGGGCCCTGCCCCCGCTGACTACCCCCGGACTAGTCCGGCCCGGCACCGGGTGTCCCAGAGCACTGGGGTGGGCGAGTCAATCTTGGCGTCACGAACAGGATTTTGTACCCGGACCCACCGGGTACTGTGCGCCTGAAGGAACTGTGTGAAAAGACTGTGATTAACTGTTTTACTGTGGTGAAAGCAGCTGCCGCCATTAGCCTTGCTGAGTGCAGGAAGAAGGGGGGCTTGCCCGAAAAGGGGCGCAAAGAAAGCGCGCCATCAGAGCGGAGGTTCGTTAACCCCGCGCGACTCAGAGGAGATTTGGAAAAAAAAGGAGCGGAGCCTGGTAAGGTCCACTAAGGGGGAAGAAAAATGTCCGACGCAGGGGAGGAACAGGGGGCTGCTGTAGCCCAGGACGCCGCGGCACCGGCCAATATGATCCCAGTCGCCATCGCCCCAGCCCCCGCTGTAGCGCCCGTAATGCCGCTCACAATGCCATACCTCCCGGGAGCGGACTCCGGGGAGTCACATACCCTAAGCGACTTCAGAGAAAGGCTGCATAGCTTGTTTAAAGTGTATCCTCTAACTGAGAGCCAGAAAGTGGGCATAATAATAGGACAGTTAACTGGCGCAGCCCAGCGTGAAGTAAAGTCCTGGCCTCACAAAGATAAAGGGACAGTAACCCAGATACTGGCCAAGTTGAAGAGTACTTTTGACACCCGCACTGAAGAAGAAATAAAAATGAAATTCTATGGGTGCAATCAAAGGGCTAAAGAGTAAAGACAGCATATGGGACTATGCCTTAAACTTGCAGGAGGCACTGAAAGCAGTTAAACAGGTGGATCCAGAGAGTGTACGTGATGAAGATAAACTACTGACTGAACAGTTTATAGAGGGGCTCCTGTCAGATGCTCAGCAGGACACAGCTGCGTATCCTGGTCCTGCAGAACCCTGCCCTGGACTTTGCAAAGTTTAAGGACCAGGCCATTCGGGTACTGAGAGAATCGACCCAAAATGACACAGTACCCCTCCGGCCTCTTGCCATCACATACCCAGAGGAAGTGCCTGCAACCCGAGCCACTGCAGGGGCTGAGGCACAGACCCTGGATAAGGATCCCGCTGCAGAGCTCAGACATCAGGTCCAAGAGCTGACCAAGACTGTGACTGCCCTTGCAAAAACAGTGCAGTCTGTACAAGTGACCCCATCGCCGGCGAGAATCGAGTTGGCCTCCAGTCCAGATGACGTCCCGTGGATGCGGCAAAGGAGGATTCCACCGACCCGAGGAAAAGACACAGACTGGTATGATTCAGCTGGACAACCGATCTGCCGCCGCTGCAGCCAGATGGGCCACTACGCAAGGCACTGTCCTTTAAACGGGCCGAACCTGGGGTCAGGAGCCAACCCCCAGGTTTAAGAAATCCCGGCTCGACTGCCTGGCGCAACAAGTATGTGGGAGAACGACCGGTCCTTCCTATTGTGCTGGATGGGATCCCTTTCACTCCCCTCCTGGATACGGGGTCCTAGGTAACAACCATACCTTATATACTGTACAAAAGATACTGGGCTGATTCAGACATTACCCGTGGCCCAGATGATGATTTAACGATTGTAGCCAGTAATGGCCAGCCCGTGCCTCAAATTGGGTACAAAGAGGTGACCATTAAAGTGGGGCGGGTAGAATTGCCATCTCAGGGGATGATAATTGTGGATATTTATTGCAAAGAATCTAACCCAATGCTAACAATCGGTACAAATGTAATGGAAACTTGTCTTGCCGAGGTCATCATTTTGTTGCAACAGGCGGCTGAAACTACCAGCTCCGGGCAACAGCGTGCCCTACAGAGGGAGATCAGAGCCCTGATGAGGAGGCAGCAGGTAGAGCTGGCCGGAGGAGAAATTGGCAGTGTGAGGGTAAGTGACTCCTTCCCCATTGCAATACCCCCAAGAAGTTAAATGTTGATATGGTGTCGGGCAGCAATAGGCCTCAAGGGCCAAGATTACCAGGCCCTGGTAGAACCTGTGTATTCAGACAGTAGGCCTGGAGTCCTGATAGCCAGGAGGTAGCAGACGTCCACAAGGGAAGAGTACCCATCCGCGTCCTGAATTGTGGGGAGGAGGAAGCCAAATTGCCTCGGTACGCCACGGTAGCTAAGCTGTACACTGTCAGTAATAATACCATAAGAACCATGGAACCCTTGATCCCGTTCGACCAGGCGGAAGACAATGGCTCCAAGGGACAGCTGGAGGACTAGTGCCAAAGATTACATGTGGGCACCGGCTCCACCCCTCCCACCAAAAGCATGGGGTTTACCGGGTGGTGCAGGAATACGAGCGGGTCTTCAGCAAACACCCGCTAGACTTTGGGCAGGTAAAAGGGGTTAAACATCAAATCCCCACTGGTGACCATCATCCCATTAAAGAGAGATACTGCCCTGTACCCCCAGCTAAATATCAGCGTGCCAAAGAAATGTTATGGGACATGAAGGAGGCTGGGGTGATCAGAGATAGTTGTAGCCCCTGGGCAGCTCCACTAGTGCTCGTAAAGAAAAAAGATGGCACAATGAGAATGTGCGTTGATTACAGGCAAATTAACCGCAATACACATAAAGATGCTTATCCACTACCCAGAATAGAAGAGTCCTTAGCAGTTTTTAAAATCAGCTCACTATTTCTCCACTTTGGATCTCACCAGTGGGTATTGGCAGGTTCCCGTGGCAGAGGCGGACAAGGAGAAGACTGCATTCACGACACCAATGGGCCTCTGCGAGTTCAACTGTATGCCATTTGGGCTCTGCAACGCCCCAGGGACATTTCAAAAATTGATGGAGTATATGAATGAGAGAGCAAGGGGAAGGGTAGTCAAAGGTCATCCAACAGACCAGCAAAACATAAATGACGTCAATCACTACTTTTTTGCAAAAATATGACAAGTATTTATTAAATTGAATAAATAGCAAAAAAGTGACATAAAAACATAAACAAGCACATTACATACAGATCAGGCTCAAAAGGAGATGTCACTGAAGTATAGTAAACCAAGGATCCATATCCCATCAGGGGAGCAGTATAGCAAGATAGTGAAGAGGGAACATGGTCTGATGGAGACTCCGGACAATAGATACAATACAACTCCAATGTCTCTAAGTGTGCACCGCTATAACAGTAGGCACACACAGGGACAACAACAATAAGGAGTCCAATGACCGGAGAATCAGACCATGAACCATGTATCAGACATATCCAAACAGGTGACAGTCATTAAATATACCAAGTCGAATTAGTCCCTGTACTGCACTCACCCATGATGTGGAGGTGGAACCCGAGCAAAACGTGCCCCGACGCGCACGTTTCGATGTCTTCTTCGGGGGGCCGTGGTGTGATTTTAAAAATTGATGGAGTGCTGCTTGGGCCATTACAACTTTGAAACCGTGTTATTGTACCTGGATTACGTCATTTTCTACTCGAAAACCTATGAACACCACCTGAGGCACTTGGCAGAAGTGTTTGAGTCCTTGTCTGAGTATGCCCTGAAGATAAAGCCGTCAAAATGTCACCTCTTGAAGCCAAAGGTACAGTACCAGGGTCATGTGGTCAGCGCAGAAGGTGTGGCACCTGATCCAGAGAAAGTCACAGTAATCAAGGACTGGTCAAGACCCACCACGATAAAGGAGGTGCGGCAGTTCCTTGGGCTGGTGGGCTACTACCGAAGGTTCATTGACGGTTTCACAAAAATAGCAGCGCCTCTTCAAGATCTCCTGGTGGGACAGCCAAAGATGGCTAAGAAGCAGAGTCCTCCATTCGAATGGAGCAGTCAAGTGGAAACATCCTTTCTCTGGTTAAAGATGGCTCTCACTGGAGAAGAAATTCTGGCCTACCCTGACTACGGCCAGCCGTTTGTACTGTACATGGATGCCAGCAACGTGGGATTGGGCGCAGTTCTGTTCCAGGTACAAGAAGGCAGAGAGAAAGTGATAGCTTACGCTAGTAAAAAACTTCATCCCACAGAAAGGAATCCAGAAAACTACAGTTCCTTTTAGCGGGAGTTCCTTGCTATTGTCTGGGCAGTGACTGAACGCTTCAAGCACTATCTGGCGTCGGCCAAGTTTACCATCTTCACTGACAACAATCCGTTGACCCACCTGGCAACAGCCAAGCTAGGTGCGCTAGAACAGCGATGGATGGCTCGACTGTCCAAATTTGACTTTACCATCAAGTACAGAGCTGGTCGAAAGAATAACAATGCTGATGCACTGTCCAGAATGCCTCACTTACTCGAGTCTGGAGAAGACCTGGATGAACTAGAAGAGATAGAGTTACCGGCTTTCCATCACCAAGGTGTCTCCCAGTGTGGGTATGCTGTAAGAGAGAAGCGCTCGAGCCAGCACGAGGTCTCGGTCAACCCATTACTCCACCATAAATGGGAAGAAAGCCAGAACAGTGACCCGGCTATCCGATTGGTCAAAGAAAAACTGGCGCAAGCTGAGACCCATCTTGGTCTCGATGCTCCACAAGAAGCCCAACAGCTGCGGAAGGAGAGGGGACGACTGTTTCTCTACAAAGGCAAGTTTTGCAAGAGATATGTTAACTGGCGAACCAATGAACTCATCTGGCAAATAGTGGTTCCACAGAGGGATGCCCCTATGGTCCTAGCCGCTTACCACGATAAAGCAGGACACTTCGGGTGGAAGAAGTTGGAGGTCCTACTCCGTGATCGGTTCTACTGGGTACACATGAAGAAAAAACAAAAAGCCAGCACCAAATGTGCACTACAGCACTAAACATTCCAAACTGTACTTATTTTAAAAATTTTGAGATTTTTGGCAAAAAATTGCAATTTCTTGAGCTGCTTCGCCACGTCACGGCAAATCTCATTTGAAGCAGTCCTACACTAAAATATTTTTATAAAATGTGCCATACGGCCTCACATATGAATAGTAGAACTGCTCTTAGCAGCACTCACCTGGTCTATTTCAATCCCGTACCCATGACTGAGTCATGGCTGTGGGCGGGACAGGTCCAAGCAAATGCTGCATGAAGTAAATAGCCTGTGGACAAAGCCTGATGACTTAATGTGAACAGTCACCAACCGCCAAAATCTAGACAGATGGAATACATCCCAAATTGGGGTGCAAAGCAAGGTGGAGGTCAACCACCGACCAATTCAATGAAGAAAAAACAAAAAGCCAGCACCAAATGTGCACTACAGCACTAAACATTCCAAACTGTACTTATTTTAAAAATTTTGAGATTTTTGGCAAAAAATTGCAATTTCTTGAGCTGCTTCGCCACGTCACGGCAAATCTCATTTGAAGCAGTCCTACACTAAAATATTTTTATAAAATGTGCCATACGGCCTCACATATGAATAGTAGAACTGCTCTTAGCAGCACTCACCTGGTCTATTTCAATCCCGTACCCATGACTGAGTCATGGCTGTGGGCGGGACAGGTCCAAGCAAATGCTGCATGAAGTAAATAGCCTGTGGACAAAGCCTGATGACTTAATGTGAACAGTCACCAACCGCCAAAATCTAGACAGATGGAATACATCCCAAATTGGGGTGCAAAGCAAGGTGGAGGTCAACCACCGACCAATTCAATGAAGAAAAAACAAAAAGCCAGCACCAAATGTGCACTACAGCACTAAACATTCCAAACTGTACTTATTTTAAAAATTTTGAGATTTTTGGCAAAAAATTGCAATTTCTTGAGCTGCTTCGCCACGTCACGGCAAATCTCATTTGAAGCAGTCCTACACTAAAATATTTTTATAAAATGTGCCATACGGCCTCACATATGAATAGTAGAACTGCTCTTAGCAGCACTCACCTGGTCTATTTCAATCCCGTACCCATGACTGAGTCATGGCTGTGGGCGGGACAGGTCCAAGCAAATGCTGCATGAAGTAAATAGCCTGTGGACAAAGCCTGATGACTTAATGTGAACAGTCACCAACCGCCAAAATCTAGACAGATGGAATACATCCCAAATTGGGGTGCAAAGCAAGGTGGAGGTCAACCACCGACCAATTCAATGAAGAAAAAACAAAAAGCCAGCACCAAATGTGCACTACAGCACTAAACATTCCAAACTGTACTTATTTTAAAAATTTTGAGATTTTTGGCAAAAAATTGCAATTTCTTGAGCTGCTTCGCCACGTCACGGCAAATCTCATTTGAAGCAGTCCTACACTAAAATATTTTTATAAAATGTGCCATACGGCCTCACATATGAATAGTAGAACTGCTCTTAGCAGCACTCACCTGGTCTATTTCAATCCCGTACCCATGACTGAGTCATGGCTGTGGGCGGGACAGGTCCAAGCAAATGCTGCATGAAGTAAATAGCCTGTGGACAAAGCCTGATGACTTAATGTGAACAGTCACCAACCGCCAAAATCTAGACAGATGGAATACATCCCAAATTGGGGTGCAAAGCAAGGTGGAGGTCAACCACCGACCAATTCAATGAAGAAAAAACAAAAAGCCAGCACCAAATGTGCACTACAGCACTAAACATTCCAAACTGTACTTATTTTAAAAATTTTTGAGATTTTTGGCAAAAAATTGCAATTTCTTGAGCTGCTTCGCCACGTCACGGCAAATCTCATTTGAAGCAGTCCTACACTAAAATATTTTTATAAAATGTGCCATACGGCCTCACATATGAATAGTAGAACTGCTCTTAGCAGCACTCACCTGGTCTATTTCAATCCCGTACCCATGACTGAGTCATGGCTGTGGGCGGGACAGGTCCAAGCAAATGCTGCATGAAGTAAATAGCCTGTGGACAAAGCCTGATGACTTAATGTGAACAGTCACCAACCGCCAAAATCTAGACAGATGGAATACATCCCAAATTGGGGTGCAAAGCAAGGTGGAGGTCAACCACCGACCAATTCAATGAAGAAAAAACAAAAAGCCAGCACCAAATGTGCACTACAGCACTAAACATTCCAAACTGTACTTATTTTAAAAATTTTGAGATTTTTGGCAAAAAATTGCAATTTCTTGAGCTGCTTCGCCACGTCACGGCAAATCTCATTTGAAGCAGTCCTACACTAAAATATTAACCCATTACTCCACCATAAATGGGAAGAAAGCCAGAACAGTGACCCGGCTATCCGATTGGTCAAAGAAAAACTGGCGCAAGCTGAGACCCATCTTGGTCTCGATGCTCCACAAGAAGCCCAACAGCTGCGGAAGGAGAGGGGACGACTGTTTCTCTACAAAGGCAAGTTTTGCAAGAGATATGTTAACTGGCGAACCAATGAACTCATCTGGCAAATAGTGGTTCCACAGAGGGATGCCCCTATGGTCCTAGCCGCTTACCACGATAAAGCAGGACACTTCGGGTGGAAGAAGTTGGAGGTCCTACTCCGTGATCGGTTCTACTGGGTACACATGAGAAAGGCCATCAAGAAGTGGTGCCAAGACTGTGGTCCATGTAACCTGAGGCGAAAAGATGATACTAGCCAGAGGTCGCCCCTGCAGCCAATTATCACGAAGCAGCCCCTTGAATTAGTGGCCATGGATCACATGAAACTAACACCAAGCCGGTCAGGCTATGTCTACGCCCTTACCATAATGGACCATTACTCTCGTTTCCTGGTAGTAGTGCCTGTGAAAGACCAAACAGCCAGAACAGCAGCTAGGACATTTCAAGCATATTTTTGTCGACCCCACGGTTATCCTGAAAGAGTACTGACTGATCAGGGCCCTGCATTCGAGGCGGAAGTGTTCCAAGAATTCTGTAACATGTTTGGCTGTAAGAAAATACGAACAACACCGTACCACCCTCAAACCAATGGATTGTGCGAGAAGATGAACCATGTGGTTATTGATTTGCTCAAGACTCTACCTCTAGAAGATAGAAACCAATGGCCAGAGAAGTTGCTAGATCTAGTGGACTTGTACAATCATATACCAGTAAATTCCACCAACTGCAGCCCCGCTTACTTGATGCGAGCAAGACCTGGCAAGTTACCTGTAGACTTTGAAATGGGAACTGTGTCACCTGAAGCGGTTCAACAGATAGAAGATTGGAATACAGAGCGACAACAACAATACCGCCAAGTTCAGGAATGTGTGGAAAGGAACCTGTCCCAAGCCAGAATGAGACAAGAAAAGAACTACAATCAAACAGCCCCAGCAACTCCCTTAGCACCTGGAGAACAGGTCCTTAAGAAAAAGCAGAGAATGCACAAATTAGATGACCAGTGGGAGAGCGAGCCCTACACAATTATTCCCTCAAATTTTGACAATAATAAAGTGTGTCTCATAAGTAAAGACGGCAGTACTTATCAAGCAGTTTCAAGAGATCGTCTGAAGGTATGCCCTGAATGGTGTAAAATCCAAGAAGAAGTTCAAGAAAGTCCCCAACTTCAAGAAAAAGAGGAAAATATGATCCAAACAATACTTGGAAAATTCCCCAAAACATAGACCCAAATAAATAAGGCTATAGTGGTACCAGTATTGACATTCCCGCAAGAGGTCATACCAACAACAGAAGGGGTTCCAGATCCACCTGCAGACGATGCTGCATTAGAAAAGGAACCACAGAATCAACCCCCTGCCAGTGGTGAACCTGTCATACCCTTGGCGAATCTGAGACCCCGTAGGCAACAATCACGCATACCTATCAGGGTTAGGTCTACCAGTAACACTGAGGTAGCAGACACTACAAGTAGTCAGGAACAAACACCAGTACTACGCAGGTCCCAACGCAGCACCCGGGGACAGCCCCCTCTAAAGTATAGAAAATAGAATACCAATCAGAGTGTAAATAATTATGTGAGAATGTCTGTAATGTTTTATTTTAAGTGATTAAGTAAATGGACAATTGGGCCACTGGACTATGAGTGACCAAAACTTTAAGTGTATATAGTTAATAGTTAGCACCCATTGTGCTCAACACCCCAAAAGAAAAACCCATCCGGCGTGCATACAATGGGGTCATTGATGCTCTGACGAACGCCCAGAGCCTACTTTAGGGGTTTTATCGCGGCGGGTCCCCCATGGAGCAGTGTAATGGACACCCGGCAGGGAGCCACACTGGACTCATATAATTGTCATTTAAGTTGGTAACGTTTAAGAAAGGTGCCTCCCATAAAGGGATGAAATGTTATAATGTTATGTCTTGTTTATGTTTCCTCAGTTCGGGAGTAGTGGTTTTAGCTAAGGGGGAGTGTGGTGCCCCAGCATCTGGTTGCCACAACAGTGTTGCCCCTCCAAAGGGTTAATGCTGAGCCTGGAGGTAATTGGGGAAGTCTATTGGCCAGTAAGTACCAACATTCAACACCGTTTCTCCCTCAGGCCAGCAGAGGGAGCTCTAAACCTGGAGTTCCAGGGAGCACTTCCTTAAGCTGTGACCTGAGGGAGAAGTTAGGTAGTCTGTGAGGTAAGTTCAAGGAGAGAGGAGCTAAGTAGTACGGTCTTGTGAGCTGGGGTTTGAAGCTAGTTTAGCTCAACCCAGGAAAACAGGAGCCGTAGCGAGGCACGTAGAGAAGACGCTAGAGGAGGACGGGTCAGAACCTGTTCACCTCAGAAGAGCACGCAACAAAACATCAGACGTCGGAGTCTGTGGTTGCCAGGGTGTAAAACCCTTCCCCGGTAGCCGAATCCAATGGGCAGGAGGGCTGCAGGTCCCCTGGACCCCATAAAGAACCCGAAGGTCCAGCTGCATCACAGGGGCCCGGTGAGGACTCCAGCAGAGAAGCACCAGAGAGGGCCTGCGCAGCCTACCACACGGGGAAAGGGACGTACTACAAGTCCCAGCAGCAAGAGGGCCACTGCTAAACCAAGATTGCAGGGTCCTGTAGAAGCAGAAAAAGAGCAGGGAGTAGGCCTTACTACTCGACTGGCCAAGGAGATCACCCCAGGTACTTACAGGCCGACCGGATCACCCTTACCACCTGTGACGGTCTCCCAGGACTAAACTGTTGCCAAGTAAAAGAAAAGAAGGTAAAGAGACTGTTGTTTGTGTCGGTTCTTTCCACTACCTGATTGGCCCTGCACAGCCCCCACCGTTGCATAGACTTTCATAAGCACCAACGGTTGCCCCGGGGTACCGCTACACCTGTGAGGAGCAGAACCATCCCAGCTGCCATTACATCAGCCCCGGAGGCCCTATTCAGCAGCGGCGGCTCCATAGCCGCAATCCACAAATCTTCCATAAACTTAATTATAACCACCACCCCCACAGCCGCCATATTAGTTGACCCCACTAGGGTCACGGAGCCGGGCCTTGCCACCGCTGGCTACCCCCCGGACTAGTCCGGCCCGGCACCCGGTGTCCCAGAGCCCTGGGGTGGGCGAGTCACATACACACATAGCGCACATGCATGTATACACACATAGCCACATGCATGTACACACACACACACACAGAGCACACACACTGAGCACCCACACACACACACTGAGCACACACACATAGCAGACAGACACACACACACACAGCACACACAGCACACAGCAGACACACATGGATACACCGTGCGCATACACACATAGCGCACATGCATGTACACACACACACACACACACTGAGCACATATACACACTGAGCACACACACATTGAGCACACACACACACTGAGCACACACATAGACAGACACACACACACATAGCAGACACACATGGATACACCGAGTGCATACACACATAGCGCACATGCATGTATACACACACACACACACACACACACTGAGCACATATACACACATAGCAGACACACATGGATACACCGAGCGTATACACACATAGCGCACATGCATGTATACACACACACACACACACTGAGCACATATACACACATAGCAGACACACATGGATACACTGAGTGTTAAGGACAAGATTATGAACTATTGAGAGTATATAAGAGTTATATGGAGATATCCATAAAGAACAGGATTTAAGATGGTGTTTGAACTGTACCACACATATTTCTCTTGGCATAAGACTCAGACAGACAGAGTCTTGTGACAAGTGAATCATGCTGACATTGCTTAATATAAATGAGGAAGCAAGCACATTACAGTATATTGTATATCACAGAATAAGCTGTTCTATTTTATCCAATATGAGACGTGTTACGTATTCTTGGCACCTAGCCAATAAGTCAGTTTAAATGTTTGTCCAACTTCCGCATTAAATCAGTCTTACTTTCTATTCATATCCGAGTACGTCTCTGGTGTGTGTGAAAGAGAGTGGTATGCATGCTACCACAAGTGACTCATAATTTGGACTGCAGACAGTTTAAGAGGGATGCAGGACTAGATTGCATCTAAGTAAATTTATGGCCAACATTAACGCGAGCGCATACACACATAGTGCACATGCATGTACGCACACACACACACACACACACACACACACTCTGCTGTATACTCACCCAGCGATGCGGTCCCCGGCACTGAAGTCCCCAGCGCTGTTCCCGCTTCCAGCTCCACAGGGCACTGAATATTCAGTGAGTATAATGAGCGGCGATAAGGAGCGGGAGGCAGCAGAGCCGGAGACAGCATCACTGAAGAGAAGTAAATATAGAAAATATTTTTATTAAAAAGACCCATATTTTCTCTGGTATGTTTTACACTGATGTCACATGGATCACATCAGTGTGCGATCCGTGTGACATCCGTGCTGCCGGAGATGCCTGCATATGTGCGTGCGGGGTCATGAAAAGTCACACGGTCCGTGTGCAAACACGGACGTGTGAGGCACATCATAGAATAACATGGGTACGCGTGACATCCGTGTTAAAAATGGATGTCACATGTACCTAAACCTACGGTAGCGCGCCGAATCTGACAAAGTGGAGAAAAGCCAGGTGTGTGAAACCACTAGCTTACCCCGGCTCCCGGCACACGTGTGCCGGAGCCGGCGTAGGCTGGTAACCATGGTAAACATCGGGTAACTATAGAAACCGCTTTGCTTAGTTACTAGCTTACCTCGGCTCTCGGCACACGTGTGCCGGAGCTGGCGTACGCTGTTAACCAGCGTACACATCGGGTAACTATGGAAACCGCTTTGCATAGTTACTCGATGTGTACCATGGTTACTAGCTTACCCCGGCTCCCTGCCCATTCAGATCGTTGGTCTCCCACTGTCAAACACGCCGATGCGTGCTGCACAGCATGTGACCAACGAGCAAAAAATGAACCACCATTATTCAAGACTTACTGACTATATTATTATCCAATCTGCTACCCTACATACACATTCTAGACTACCCGATACGGGCCACCTTCTAGTATATATATATATATATATATATATATGTATATATATATATATATACATATATATATATATATATATATATATATATAAAACTTTAGTATACACCAAACAATTCCAATAATAAGGGTAAAAACAAATTTCTCAAGGATCACAAACCTAAGGAAAAGGTTCTAATAGGTGTGAGGTAGCGTGGTCGGCTGCGCGGCAGAAGACACGGGATCCAGGCACCAAAGGTCACAGCACACGGTTTATTGTCCATCAAAAGTCCAATACAGCAGAGTAGAGTCTCCTGCAGAGACTCAGGGAGTTGTGCTCACTCCCTCACACACTAGACAACCACACCCATCCTCCTATTTCCTTTTTAACCCTTCCTTTCGGCCTGTAGGAAAAAACAGGATTTAACCCTAGGGTGGAGTTGCTATCTATACATGGAGGGAGCACAACCGGGGCGAGACGTACCGGCCGTCGTGGACCAGCCCGGTCACAGTCTCACATACCCCCCCCTCAGTTCAAGCGTGCGGGGTTGAACTCCCGCCATCAAACACGGGCTGCGGGACAAGGCATCAGCGTTGCCCTGCAACCGACCGGCCCGGTGCTCAACCGTAAAACAGAAGTTCTGCAGAGAAAGGAACCACCCGGTAACCCGGGCATTCCGTTCCTTGGCAGACCTCATCCAGACCAGCGGGGAGTGATCAGTCACCAAGCGAAACCGCCGTCCCAGCAGGTAATAGCGTAGGGACTCCAAGGCCCACTTGATCGCCAGGCACTCCTTCTCCACTACGCTATAATTCCGCTCGGGAGGGGTGAGCTTCCTACTCAAGAAAGTGACGGGGTGTTCCTGCCCCTGAACCACCTGAGACAGCACTGCCCCCAGGCCGACCTCAGAGGCATCAGTCTGTACTATGAACTCCTTCCGGAAATCGGGGTTGACCAGAACGGGCTGTCCGCATAGGACCCCCTTCAGGGCCTGGAAGGAGTCCTCGGCTTGTGGAGTCCAGCGCACCATGACGGACTTCTTGCCTTTGAGAAGGTCCGTCAAGGGGGCCGATAGACCCGCAAAATCCTTTACAAACCTTATGTAGTACCCCACAATACCCAGGAAAGCCCTAACCTGCTTCGTGGTCAGGGGTCTAGGCCACTTCTGGATCGCCTCAACCTTGTTGATTTGGGGCTTAATCACTCCTTGGCCTATCACGTAGCCCAAGTAGCGGGCTTCCGTGAGCCCCAACGCACATTTCTTGGGATTGGCTGTCAAACCGGCTGTTCGGAGCGCGTTCACCACCGCTTGTACCTGTTCCAAGTGGGTCTGCCACTCGGAGCTGTAAATAATGATGTCATCCAGGTACGCTGATGCATACGCCTGGTGGGGTTCCAGCACCAAGTCCATCAACCTCTGGAACGTGGCTGGAGCGCCGTGTAACCCAAAAGGCAAGACAACATAGTGGAAGAGACCCTCCGGCGTAACAAAAGCGGTTTTCTCCTTGGCGGACTCCGTCAGTGGCACCTGCCAGTACCCCTTGGTCAGGTCGAGCGTGGTGAAATATCGCGCCTGTCCCAGCCTATCAATCAGCTCATCCACCCGGGGCATGGGGTAGAGATCGAACTTGGATATTTCGTTCAATCTCCTAAAGTCATTGCAGAACCTTAAGGAGCCATCGGGTTTTGGTATTAGGACAATGGGGCTAGCCCATTCACTCCGGGATTTTTCGATGACCCCTAGTCGTAGCATTGTCTTCACTTCCTCCGATATGGCTTGTCTTCGAGCCTCCGGTACCCGGTATGACTTCAGGCGTACCTTCAGGTGAGGCTCGGTGACAATGTCATGTCGTATCAGACTTGTCCTACCAGGCAGCTCGGAGAAGACATCGGGGTTCTGCTGAACCAGCCGTCTGGCCTCTCGCCTCTGATGCTTGGTGAGGGCTTCTCCAATCCTTACTTCCGGTTCGTCCTCTCCGGAGGTCGCTGATGCCGTGGTTGAACGACCCGAAGAGGAGGGAGATGGGGAAAAATCAACCATCAGGCTTTCCCGTTCCTGCCAAGGTTTTAACAGGTTGACATGGTATATTTGTTCAGGTTTCCGCCTACCGGGCTGCAATACCTTATAGTTGACCACCCCGACTCTTTCCTTTATCTCGTAGGGGCCTTGCCACTGAGCCAGGAATTTACTCTCCGCCGTGGGGATTAATACCAACACCCGATCCCCGGGTTTAAAGGTCCGCACGGTGGCTTGTCTATTGTAGCGGCCGCTTTGTGCGGCCTGAGCCTCCTGTAAATGCTCCTTCACAATTGACATGACCGCGCTTATGCGGTTCTGCATTCCTAAAATGTGTTCAATCACACTTTTATGGGGGGTGGGCTCCTGCTCCCATGTTTCCTTTGCCAGGTCCAACAATCCCCGGGGATGTCGCCCGTATAACAACTCAAAAGGCGAAAACCCCGTGGATGCCTGTGGTACCTCTCGGACGGCAAACATCAAATAGGGAAGCATCATATCCCAGTCTTTCCCGTCTTTGGAGATCACCCTTTTGAGCATGGTTTTCAGGGTTTTATTGAAACGCTCCACTAAACCGTCCGTTTGAGGATGATACACGGATGTACGCAACTGCTTGATCTGGAGTAGCCGGCATAGCTCTTTGGTCACTTTAGACATGAATGGGGTCCCCTGATCCGTAAGGATCTCCTTGGGCAACCCCACCCGGCAGAACACAGCAAACAACTCCCGAGCTATAAGCTTGGCTGCAGTATGTCTGAGAGGTATCGCCTCTGGATAACGGGTGGCATACTCAACGATCACTAGGATGTGTTGGTGCCCTCGAGCAGACTTTACGAGGGGCCCCACCAGATCCATCCCTATCCGTTCAAAAGGGACTTCTATAATGGGTAATGGTACCAACGGACTGCGAAAGTGGGCCAGGGGTGCGGTAAGCTGACACTCCGGGCAGGTTTCACAGTATCGTTTTACCTCCCCAAAGACCCCGGGCCAATAGAATCTCTGCAATATTCGCTCCTGCGTTTTCTTGACCCCTAGATGGCCACTCATCAGGTGTTTATGAGCCAAGTCGAGGACCCGCCGGCGATACGGCTGGGGCACCACCAACTGCTCTACCCCACGTCCGTATTTCATCTACCCAGTAGAGTAAATCCTGCTTAAGAGCGAAATGGGGGTACCTTACCTGGGCACCGGGCAGCTGTGCCACCCCGTCAACCACTGTCACCCGACTCCGGGCATGTATTAATGTAGGGTCTTGGATTTGGGCTGTCCCAAACGTATCCGGGGACGCCTCCAACTCCGGGATGGGCTCGACTATCTCAGCCTCTCCTGCCAATACCTCTAGGGGCGACCTATCGGGTTCACATTCTGTCCCTATCATGGGGACCCCTACGGCAGGTGTCCCGGATTCGGGATTGTCGGGCTCAGGTCCCGGACTGTCCAATACCTGAAGGGACTTAGGAGGCCCCTTCCATAGAGTCCAAAAACACGGCAGATCCCTTCCTAGGATCACATCATAGGGAAGAGAGTTCATAAGTCCCACCTCATGTTGCACCTGCCCCCAGGGTGCTGTGATGGTGACAACCCCCGTGGGATAGTCTCGGCGGTCCCCATGTATGCAAACCACCCCCACGGTACGTCCTGTGGCCTTTATTTTAGCCCTTAGGGTTGATCGCACAAGGGTCACTAAGCTTCCGGAATCCAACAAGCCTGTAACCGGACATCCATTCACCTGTATTTGGCACAAGTGGGGCTCAGTCTCCGGAGAGACACGGTCTGCGGTATAGACCGCCTGAGCATACATTGAACCCCGTCGGGTAACCCCACAATCCATGGGCTCCGTGGTGAGTGGACACTGAGCTTCCATATGTCCCACCCGCTGGCACCGCCAACATCTAATAGGGAAGGATACCCCCTTGCCGAGTTGTCGTTTAGGGTACATAGCCTTCCGGACCTCAGGGACGGCGGGCACGGTCTCAGACGGGACGGTAGCGGACTCCTGCACCGGTGTCAGCGGAGGGTCCTTGGCCCGAGGCTTGGAGGGGCCGGACCGACGGGCAGCACGCAAAGTCTCAGTGTCCCGTATCAAGTCCTGCGTAGCCACATGCCGCTCCGCCAGGCTCACTAATTGGTCCAGGGTATTTGGGTCGCCCTGTCCTACCCACCGTTGAATGGTGACGGGTAGAGTACGCACAAAACGATCCACCACTACCCTTTCTACCATTTGCACAGGGCTCAGAGTGTCAGGCTGCAGCCACTTCTTTACCAGATGCAACAAGTCATAGGCCTGGGAGCGTACGGGTTTGGCTTCCTCATAGAACCACTGATTTACACGCTGAGCCCGTACATAGGTGTTCACCCCCAACCGAGCAAGTATTTCAGCTTTCAGGGTCGCATAGTCTATGGCGTCCTCGGTACAGAGGTCCAGGTACGCTTTTTGGGGCTCCCCCGTTAGATAGGGCGACAATACCTCAGCCCACTGGGGGGTCGGCAGCTTTTCCCGCTCGGCCACCCGCTCAAACACCGCCAGGAACGCTTCCACATCATCCCCCGGGGTCATCTTTTGCAACGCTTGTCTCACCGTTTTACGGACGCCGCCGTCGTCACCCGGTCCCGGGATTGTTGCTGCCGGTCCGGCACGGATCGACTTGGCCAGGAGAACCATCTGTTCTTGGTGCCTTTGTTCCTGCAATTGCAAGGCTTGCTGCTGACGATCCGCCGCCCGGAGCAGGTGTGCATTGGTCTGTTGCTGCTGTGCGTTAGCTTGTTGCAGCTGTGCATTAGCTTGTTGCTGCTGTGCGTTAGCCTGAGCCAGCTGCTTTAGTATGTCCTCCATGGCGTCGCTGGGTTTAGGCTGTAGTATAGCCGCTTGAATCCAGGACATGTGTTACCGGGTCACTAGGAATGGAAGCTATACCTCACCGGCTGGGGTGCCCGCCGATTCTCCACCATATGTGAGGTAGCGTGGTCGGCTGCGCGGCAGAAGACACAGGATCCAGGCACCAAAGGTCACAGCACACGGTTTATTGTCCATCAAAAGTCCAATACAGCAGAGTAGAGTCTCCTGCAGAGACTCAGGGAGTTGTGCTCACTCCCTCACACACTAGACAACCACACCCATCCTCCTATTTCCTTTTTAACCCTTCCTTTCGGCCTGTAGGAAAAAACAGGATTTAACCCTAGGGTGGAGTTGCTATCTATACATGGAGGGAGCACAACCGGGGCGAGACGTACCGGCCGTCGTGGACCAGCCCGGTCACAGTCTCACATAGGTTAATGTGTCCCTGTATCCAGCCTATAGTACGTGTATAATTATATCCACATATAGCCAAATTTGAGCTGTGAATAACCTTTTGTGACGTACCAAAAAATTACAGTATGCAGCACAGTCAACATATGTACCACAAACCAACGCGTTTCTGAGTTGCACGCTCTCCTTCATAATAGATGGTGTATGTGGTATCAACTTTTTCCATTTAAAGATGTCCATTATCTGTACTGAACTGATCAATGATCCAACCTCTAAACATACATTATTATATCTATAAAACCACATAAAGCATAAAACATTTCTGAAATGCAGATAATTCTATTTATTTAAACCACAGGGATTCAAGGTATCCAATTCAAAGATCCACTTACTTTCTACATTGGTCATATTTTTTATATAATCACTTCCCACCCAATCAGTTTTTACTGACTATATAGCCCATATCAACCATCCTAGAAATTCACCTTCATGTTTATTTGCAAAATGTTTGGAAAGTAGGTGATAATTTGCTTCTTTTTGTTTTGTTTTTTTTTTTAAATATTGTTCATTTGTTTACCAATACGATTATGCAGTTGACCTTTAATGCATCCTACACAGGCTTTATGACATGGGAATTCAATCTCATAAATTACCCTATTAAATCGGCATGTAAGATGTTTTATTTTAAACACTTTATTATCTTCACTGTTATTAAATTCCCTAAAGGCATTTAAAATTTTTAATATTCAGCCCATTTAACATTTTTATGGGAAAAACATTAATCAAAATACAAATTACATTTCAATGTTACAAACTTTCCTAAAAACAAATTTAGGTTTTTCTGGTAAATACTTACCTATTATTTTGTACTTGTACAAAATATCTCAGTGTTTCAATATAATATTTTTTAATACCCTAATCCTATAACTATATTTTGTAATAATAAGACTTCCACACATGCATTTAGTTGAAGTATTGCTAGTAGTGATGGGCGAACTCGAACTGTAAAGTTCGAGGTCCATTTCAAACGCATAGTGTTCGTGCACAAGGTCCAGAACATGAGTTTTCCTGGGAAACCCATGTTACAGTTCTGGGCTGTAAAAAAAAGCAGATTATTAAAAAATATTATGATTATACTTACCGGTCCCGTAATGGGCCCTGCAAACCCACTATCTCTCGACCGCTTCTGCTTCCGGGTCCGATCATTTTCACTGCACTGCTCGTCATTCTGCAGCCTTCGGCTTTTTTGTCCATGTTCGCGGTGATGTCAGGGTTCACCTGAGTCCATGGCTTAGCCATGGACTTGATTGAACTTTGACTATCACTGTCAGGTTATGATTCCACTTGCATATGAGTCTTGCGGTATTTTTGATTGTCCGTGCAGATAAAGCAGATGGCTACGGGCTGCCACCCCATCTGCCTGGCTTTACTTGGCATGCAATCATAAAACATGGAAGCCCATTAATTTTATTTACATTATTAAAATAACTAATTAAAAAAAAAAGCGTGGGCTCCCGCCGTATTTTGTTTGATCGCCAGTCAGGTAAAACCAGGCAGCTGGGGACTGGGATTCTCAGCATGGTAAGTCCCAAGTGTTCTGGGCCCCCCTCGCTAAAAAAAGGCAACCCACAGCCACCTCTGGAAATGGTGCATTGTTTCTTAGCGCCATTTCCAGGCGCTTTACCAGGCTCATCCAGAGGCCCTGATGGCGGTGGCACGCTGGGTAATAAATGGGTTAAACCAGCTTTGTATTCTCAGCTGGTACTAAGCCCGAAATTCATGGGGTCATGCCAAAATAGTCATGGCCACCAGGAATTTCAAGTAAACAGTAAAAAAAACACAACACATAGATACATTTTTTTATTAGAAATAAAACATAAACAAAAACATTTAGAGACTCGATCTTTATTATAAAAAGTTTCTTAGTTCGACGTAGTCCACAGGGAGAGCAATCTCAGTTCTACTTCATTGCTCTGTACAGACAAGCGTCTCTACAGAGCGAGAAACAGGCTGACACTGACATTGACAGATAAAGTTCAATCGAGTCAAGCCATGGACTCGGGTGAACCCTGACATGACCGTGAGCATGGCCGAAAAAATCCGAAGACTTTAGAGTGACAAGCAGTGCAATGAATACCCCCAAAGGTAAATGATTGGACCTGGAAGCATAAGCGGCCGGGAGATAGCAGGTCTGCAGGACATGTCATGGGACTTTGACTGGTAAGTATAATGACAATGTTTATTATTAATTATATTCTTCATTTTACAGCCCCACCACCCCATCCCATAACTGGAAAGTCCAAGCTCGGGATTTGGACGCAAGTTCGTGTTATCTCCGGCACCAAACTCGAACTTTACAAAAAGCTTGGCCGAGTCTCCCGATCCCGAACATCCGGGGGTTCGCCCATCACTAATCGCTAGTCGTATCCTTTATCTCTATTTTATTTTTTATCAATGTGGCATGATCATACCCTTTCTACAAAAACCTTAAGCTTATCAGCTTCTTTTTCGTAATCCTCCATCTTACTACAATTTCTACGTAATCTAGTAAATTAACTTTTAGGCACCTTTAATAGCCAATTAGGTAGATTGCAACTATGCATAGAGATAAAGCTATTACTATCCATGGGTTTATTGTATGTTTTAGTGTTGATCTCCCCATTTTTAATAAAAATAGTTAAGTGTGAGAGATATAGCTCTGTAATACTTATAGTAAGTGTAAAGTGCAAATAAAAATAATTTTTATTTAATTCCACTAAAAACTGTGTCAATGATGTTTGATCCTCATCTGTAATAAAAATTACATCATCAATAAAACAATGCTACAAAAACAAGTTCAAAAGTAATTTACCTGCTGGGAAAATACAGGACATTATAGAATTCTTTCTGATATTTAACCCTCATCACGACCTTTGAAGTAACAGTATGTCATGTAATGGCGGTTGCTCCCGAACAATGACATACAATTATGTCATGGCGATCGCGGGGGTTCCGTCGCTCTACCTACATGATCGCCACTGGATCTCCAGCTGATGTTACAACCGGGAGCCGGCTCTCAATGCCAGGAGCGGTACCTGCACCGCTCCTGACAGATTACCCCCCTAAATGCTGCGATCAATGTGATCACAGCATTCAGGAGGCAGGGAGGGAATGGCTTACCTCTCCCAGGCAATTGGGTCCCTGGAAGGTAATCACAGTGACCCAATCGCTGCCATAGTAACCTAGGGTCATTGTCATGATGACCCTGGGTTAATGAGCTATGGAATGACTTAAGCGGGCTTTACACGCTACAATATATCTTACGATGTGTCGGCGGGGTCACGTCGTAAGTGACGCACATCCGGCATCGTAAGTTATATTGTAGCGTTTGACAGCTACGTGCGATTGCGATTGAATGTTAAAACGTTCATCGCATGCACGTCATTCAATTGCTAAAAATTGAACGTGAGGTTGTTCAATGTTCCCGAGGTAGCACACATCGCAGTGTGTGACACCCCGGGAACGATGAACAGATCTTACCTGCGTCCCGCGGCTCCCGCTGGCAATGTGAAAGGAAGGAGGTGGGCAGGATGTTTACGTCCCGCTCATCTCCGCCCCTCCACTTCTATTGGCCGGCTGCCGCGTAACGTCTCTGTGATGCCGAACGTCCCTCCCACTCCAGGTGGACGTTCGCCGTACACATCGAGGTCGTATGGAAGGGTAAGTACGTGTGACGGGAAATAATCGTTTGTGCAACACGTTCAACAAACTGAACGTGCCGCATATATGATGGGGGCGGGTACGATCGCATACGATATCGTATGCTTAATCATAACATGTAAAGCAGGCTTTACACATCATGCCGAATGCAGCACTGACATATAATCCAGTGATCGAGCACTGCATTGGATTATATCAGTGATCAGATCCCTGACAGTTAGTGTCCATTTAAAGTGACTAAATAAAGTTTTAAAAACTGGTAAAAATATTTTTTAAAAATCTGAAAATAAAGAACAATATATAAATAAAAAATATATTCCAAAAAATATGTAAATTTATGTAAAACTGACCCCAACAAAAAAAATACAAAGAATTGGTATTGCTGCGTCTGTAACAATCCGATCTATAAAACTGTCACACTGGTTAACCCCTTCAATGAACACAGGAAAAAAAATTTAAAAAATAGCAAAAACTGTCTTTTCATCATACAGCTGACAAAAAAAGTAAAATAAAATTAGATCAAAGAGTCAAATATAAATAAAAATGGTAACGCTGAAAATGTCATCTTGTCCCGCAAAAAACAAGTCACCAAACAGCTCCATCAATGAAAAAATAAAATACTATAGCTCTCAGAATACAGCAATGCAAAACCTGTTTTTTTTTCTATAAAATAGTTTTTATGGTGGAAAAGCAGCAATACATAAAAAAAATGATATAAACGCAGTATTGCTGTAATTGTACTGACCCGAAAAAAGCTGTCTTATCGCTTTTATGGCTCAATGAATGGCATAAAAAAACACATACTGTTCCTGAATTGCTGTTTCTTATTCATTCTGTCTCACAAAAAGTGGAAAAGAAAGCAATCAAAAAATAGTATATGGCCCAAAATGGTACCAATAAAAAATCTAACTAATCCCGCCAAAAACAAGGCCTCACATGACTGTTAGCAGAAAAATAAAAACTATAGCCTTCAAAATTTAGTGATGCAAAAAACCTTTGTTTTGTAGAAAAGCGTTTTTAGTGTGATAATCACCAAAACTAAAAAAAAATATAAATCTGGTATTGCTGTAATCGTATTGACCAATGGTCAACACGACAAAGCTGCCTAATCAATTATTCAATTATACTGCAAGGTAAACAGTGTAAAAAATAAATATAGCCAATTCTTTAAATGCTATTGATTTGTTCATTCTGCCTCTAAAAGATTACATGTTTATCCTGCGGTCTATGCTGTGCACTTACACCGTGACTATGTGTAAGGGTACATGCCTATGATGAGGAATTACAACGTATTGGATGCAGCATGTTTTCACTGAGTCTAAAATGCTGCATTGTACAGTATAAGCACAGTGGATGCGATTTATAGAAATCCAAATGCCCCCTCTCTTCTGAGCTCCACAATGTGTCTACAGCTAGAGTCCACATGTTTGGCATTATTGTAGTGAGGAGAGCCTGCCTAAATTTACAGGGTGCAGGTTTCCAAAAGTAAGAGATGGGCACAATGTACAGGCACTACAATGTTGTGAGCACAATAAGGACTTATTTGCTATTTTTAATTCTGTAACATTTACTCTGTTTGACATAGATAAATTCCCAGAGGGGTGTAATTTCCAAAATTCGGTCACTTGAGGATATTTCTTCAGTTCTGGAACTCAGGGGCTCTGTAACTGGATTCTAGAAAAATCCGCAAGCCACAAGTCAAATGGCGTTCCATCTCTTCTGAGCCGTGTGGTGTAGCCAAAAAGTACTGTAAAGTCACTTGTGGGGTATTGTCACGTTCAGGAGAAATTGTGTAAGACATTATGGGGTCTTTTTTTTTAACTATGCCTCTTGTGAAAATTGGAAACTGTGGATAAAACAACATTTTAATGGTAAAAATGTAATTTTTTTTGTTCACCGCCCAAGAGTATAAAATTTTGTTGCCACACTTGTAGTGTCAATATGCTCACTACACTTCTAGATGAATTCATTCATGATGCATTTTGTAAAATGGGGTCACTTGTGGGGCGTTTCAGCTGTTCTGGCACGTCAGTAGTTTTTGACCACATATGGGGTACTGGCGTTCTCAGGAGATATTGCACAACTAATCTTCTGTTACCTTTGTGAAAAATAACATTTTTGTGGTGAAAAATGTATTTTTTCATTTTCTCGTCTCAACATTAAAATTCTATAAAGCCCCCAGGGGTTCAAGGTGCTCACCAACCATCTAGGTAAATTCTTTCAGGGGGTCTAATTTCCAAAATGGGTTCAAGTGTGGGGGAGCTTCACTGTTTAGGGGTTCTCCAAACACAACATGGCATCTGCTAATGATTCCAGCTAACTTTGAGTTCAAAAATTCAAATGGCACTCCTTCTCTTCCAAGTCCTGCTGTGCAGCCAAACAGTAGATTTCCACCACATTTAAGGTTTCAGCGTACTCAGGAGAAATTGCACAACAAATTTTATGGTCCATTTTCTCTTGTTACCCTTGTGGAAATGCAAAATGTTATGGCTAAAGTAACATTTTTGTGGGGAAAAACTAAAATTTTCTGTTTTTTTTCCTTCCACATTGCTGTAGTTCTAGTGAAGAACCTAAAGAATAAATACATTTCTTGGATGTGATTTTGAGGGGTGAAGTTTTTAGAATGGTGTCACCTAGGTATTTTCTGTCACCTAGGCTGTTCAAAGTCACTTCAAATGTGATGTGGTCATTAAAAAAATAGTTTTATAAATTTTGTTGAAAAAATGAGAAATTGCTGATAAATTTTGAACCTTTCTAACAAAAAAAATATGTTTCAAAGTTTGCGCTGATTTAAATTAGACATGTGGGAAATGTTATTTATTACCGTAACTATTTTCCATGACATATCTCTTGGATGTAAGGGCATAAAAATTCAAAGTTTGAAAATTCCAAAAACTTTCACCAAATTTATGATATTTTCACAAATAAATGCAAAAAATAGTGGCCTAAATTTACCACTTTCATGAAGTACAATATGTTACAAAAAAACAACATCAGAATCACCGTGATCCGTTGAAGCGTTCTAGAGTAAAGGGTATTTTACACGCTGCGATATCGGTACCGATATTGCTTGCGAGTGTACCCGCTCTCGTCGGTTGTGCATCACGGGCAAATCGCTGCCCGTGGCGCACAACATTTCTAACACCCGTCACATGGACTTACCTTCTCTGCGATGTCGCTCTGGCCGGCGATCTGCCTCCTTTCTAAGGGGGCGGTTCGTGCGGCGTCACAACGACGTCAAACGGCAGCCGTCCAATAGCAGAGGAGGGGTGGAGATGAGCGGCTGGAACATGCCGCCCACCTCCTTCCTTCCTCATTGCCGGTGGACGCAGGTAAGGAGATGTTCGTCGTTCCTGCGGTGTCACACATAGCGATGTGTGCTGCCGCAGGAACGATGAACAACATCGTACCTGCAGCAGCAACGATATTTGGAAAAGGAGCGACGTGTCAACGAGCAACGATTTTTCACGTTTTAGCGCTCGTTGATCGTCGCTCCTTGGTGTCACATGCTGCAATGTCGCTAACGGCGCCGGATGTGTGTCACTAACGACGTGACCCCGACGATATATTGTTAGCGATGTCGCAGCATGTAAAGCACCCTTTATAACCTGTGAAAGTGACACTGGTCAGAATTACAAAAAAGGTCCTAGTCAGGAAGCTGAAAATGGGCTGAGGTGAAGGGCTTAAAATAATTATATCTTGAAATAAACACAATGATCCCCAATTTATTGCACTTGGTCAGCAGGAAAAATAACAGATTTCTCAAGATGAAACCTTGCCACATCACACCTTCTATTACCGTATATTCCATACCATTCACAAGGACGTTAAATCTAACGAGCATAAAATGCATTGACTATCCCATTGTACTTTATCCAATATCCAAAAATCTGAAGAATATGTTTTGTATAGCGTAAATAAGCTGGAAGTGATTCTACACCATTCTGCAATTGTATATCAACATATTTAGATAGATTGGATGTTAAACAATCAACCCCTGATGCTCTACACTTGATTTATATACCTCTGGTATGTACTAGAATATAGTAATTTGGGGTTAAAGATATTGGTATTCTCTTGATTTACAACAAATCACAATACACTATTAGGCACGGGTAATGTCATGTTAATGGCACCTCTGTTTGTCAAACTATGCAGAGAAAAGCTCCTTTAATTTAATGGGGCTCATACAGTGGCATCCATCTCCTAAAGGATCTTGTCTAAAAATAAAGACCAAAAAACCCAGATACCATTGTATGAAATAATTACAACACGGTTACTTTTCCTTTTTTTACAGAATATTAAGACTGTACATAGGGGCGGAGGGCTAAAAAAGCCTTTTTTAGCCTACATTGACTGTGGGAGACAGTAGTGTTTGGTATTTATTTATATAAGGATTTATTGACTCAAGTATCTTAGAAAGAGAAAATGGAAAAAATAAATTCTTCCCATATTCTTTGTACAAGACTTAGGGCGGCGTCACATGCTACGATATATCGGGCGATATGTCGTCGGCGTCACGGGTTCCGTGATGCACATCCGGCATCGTTAGTGATATCGTAGCGTGTGACAGCTACAAACGATTGTGAACGAGCAAAAATACTCACCTTATCGTTGCTCATTGACACGTTGTTCATTTTCATAAAGTCGTTCCTCCTTCTGCGTGCCGGTTGTTTGTCGTTCCTGAGGCAGCACACATCGCTCCGTTTGACACCACGGGAACGACAAACACAGCTTACCTGCGTCCTACCAGCATTGCGGAAGGAAGGAGGTGAGCGGGATGTTACGTCCCACTCATCTCCACCCCTCCACTTCTATTGGGCGGCCGCTGTGTGACGTTGCTGTGACGCCAAACGTCCCTCCCCCTTGAGGAAGAGGATGTTTGCCGCCCACAGCGAGGTCATTCGGGAGGTAAGTACGTGTGACGGGGGTAAATGACTTTGTGCGTCACGGGAAACAAATTGCCCATGACGCACAAACGATGGGGGCGGGTGCGATCGCTCATGCGATCGCACAATGTATTGTCCCGTGTAACGCCGCCCTTAGGCAGAAAAAAATATAGATATCAATTCCAATTTAGAATAATTAGCATGGGACTCAACGACAAAATGGCACTGTGATTCTAAATAAAATTACCGTGCTTCATAGATCAACTTCTCTAGGGTTAAAAGTTCCAACCGACCATGCAGCCACTGCAAGAATCTATGCTAGCAATCACAAAGTTTGCAATTCCGAAGAAGGCTGATGTTTTGCCATGACTCACAGATGATGTGTTAACAATAAGCTATTGCCGAGGAATATCTGAAGAAAATGGAAATGTAGCATTCCAAGAGGTGAAATTTGCTGTAAAGTCCTCAGGGCTCAAAAACACCATTCATAAAAGGATTAAACTATGAGCTCTTTTAATTTCTAACATAAAACTCATCTTCCATGTCCTAAATGTAAATACACCATCTAAACCAAACCCTTAAAGCAAATGTGAAAACACACTACCTCTAATATTTTAATTAATGTTTTCCTGTGCTTCAACTCAGCTGCCAAGTTCTGCAATTTAAGACAATGTTCTCTTAAGGCCACTTTACACGCTACGATTTATCTGACGATATGTCGTCAGGGTCACGGTTTTCGTGACGCACTACCGTCATCGTTAGCAACGTCGTTGCGTGTGACACCTACGTGCGACTCCGAACAATCGCAAATAGGGCGAAAATCGTTGATCATTGACACATCGTTCAGTTTCAAAATATTTTTAGTCATTTGGAACGCAGCAGATATATTGCTACGTTTGACACCCTGCCTATGATGAACAACATCCACAAGACCACCTTGGTCAAACAATATATTGCTGAATGATGTAGCATCGTTTGTGAGATGTGTATGTGTGACCGCTACAAAATGACCTATGAGCGATCTCGGCAAATCGTAACAACGATCTGGGTGTGTCACATCGCTAACGAGATTGTTGTGTGTAAAGCAGCCTTAAGTGTCAAGATGAAAACGTTGCATCTAGTTTTAATATTTTTGTCAACAACTAGAGTGTCTGATTTATTAGTTTAATTTTGTTTAAAAATCATTTAAGTTCAACATTTATTTATTTAAAACTGATTATCAAGAGTCTTGAGCATACTGTAAAGACTTGTACCACTATGCGATATCCTTACACCACTACTTTAAAAAGCTGACTCACAAACTTGCTATGACTAGAGATGAGCAAACCCAAACTGTAAAGTTTGGTGTTCATTCAAGACACTTAGTATCCGGGGCTCAAATCTGAAAATGGACTTGAGCTAATCAACAAGCTTTCTGCCTGTGGGCTCTTCCACAGCCAAAAAAAATGGTATCAATTAAAATATAACCTTTAATAGTATGCCTTAAAAGGAAGTAAGGAATGTCTCACTTCTCATTAAAAGAAGGGGGCAATAACAAAATGTGAAGGTGCCTAAAAAACCACAAGCCCAAGTGGTATTTAAAAGAACTGAAAACACTCCACATCAATTTGAATTCCACACATGAAAATCCACCATTGAATGGGAAGTTTTTATACAGCCAGATCACATTGGTCATAAAAAAATGAACCAAACTTATACCCTCTGGTGGACAAGCATATACTCAAATAGTGAAACCACTAACTGAGATTCGCTGCATGCGAAGCCACATTAAGGGATAACAGAAGTAGTTTCACAAAAAATGGAACCGTCTCACCCATTTCGGTGCAGTTCACATATTGCAGGCATGTTCTCCACGAGATATAGGTGTCTCAGTGGTCCCTCTAACTCTGGACTCACGATCCCTCTTACTGGATAACAAGCAATTTTATTCTCTCGATGCGTTTCATACAAGGGTAATCTTCAGGGGAGTATAAACTGAGAACATTTCCCTATCTCAGTGGACCAAAAAATACATAAGGCAGCAGCGGGACTTCATATTTTTGAGCCAGCAATATGAAGTCCCGCTGCTGCCGTATGTATATATTTGGTCCACTGAGATAGGGACCTGTTCTCAGCTTATATTCCCCTGAAGATTACCCTTGTATGAAACACGTCGGGAGAATAAAATTGCATGTTATCCAGTAAGAGGGATTGTGAGTCTAGAGTTAGAGGGACCACTGAGATGCCTATATCTCATGGAGAACATGCCTGCAATCTGTGAACTGCACCGAATCTCAGTTAGAGGTTTCATGAGTATATGCTTGTCCACCAGAGTGTATGAGTTTGGTTTGTTTTTTATGACCAATGTGATCTGGTTCTATAAAAACTTTCCATTCAATGGTAGATTTTCATGTGTGGAATTCAAATTGATGTGGAGTGTGTTCAGTTCTTTTAACCCTAGAACGTGCAAGCATAACAATCTACCATAGAAAACAAATGACCTAGCAGGCCTGCGAGGCCCCAGGTATACGTTCTAGGGTTAAATACCACTTGGACTTGTAGTTTTATAGGTACCTTCACATTTTGTTATTGCCCTCTTCTTTTAATGAGAAGTGAGACATTCCTTACTTCCTTTTAAGGCATACTATTAAAGGTTATATTTTAATTGCTACAATTTTTTTGCTATTTTTCCTGGATTATTTTGGTTAATGCTACACCACCAGTGGCTTACGATTCACTTCCACAGCCATCACAACCATGCCGAGTATTGTCATGACTGTGATTAGCCAGCCTTTATAACCATCATGGGTGGCACCGCCATTGTCCTCTGATTAGTGTAGGGACAGGGATGATGCTTCAGTGAGGGACAGTGTTAGGCAACTCTTCTTACTCCTCTCCCTGCATACTCATTAAATGGGCTCCGTGTGGGCCCTCTGCACTAGGCTCTGTGGCGGTACTCTTAAAAAAACAAAAAGCCCATGATGCAGTTTTGATGCATCATTGATGTGAATTTTTGCCAGGAGATGCAGATTTGGTGCACAAATTTGGTGTATAAATTTCAACATGAAATCTGCATCTCGTTGCAAAAAAACGCTGTTTTCTGCCAGGAAATACAGGTCTCATTGACATGAATGAGTTCACCTGAGGTGAGGTCACTGAGTTCAATGAGGTCACCTGAGGTGAGTTTGCCTGCGGTACAGATGGGTTACCATGGGAACCTCCACCTGTGACCACAGGTAAACTCAGCCACGTCACCGCTCACAGCTGCAGCTCAGTCAGTCTCGGCCTGAAGCCGCAGAGTGCGGTCATGTTCTGTAATGTGCCAGCGTGCTATGACTTCAATATGTAGAAGAGCAGGAATCATCATGGGACCTTGGGTAGACTATGCAGGACCTGGGTGATGGGATAATAAATTGGAGAAAAAGGGTGTTTTGTTTTGTATTTTATATCAAATAAAGGATTTTTTGGTGTTTGTATTTATTCCTTTTCACTTACAGGATTAGTAATGGGGGAGGTCTCATAGAATCCTACCATTAGCAATCTAGGGCTTAGTGACAGCTGTAAGCTGTCATTAACCCCTTATATTACCCCGATTGCCATTGCACCAGGGCAATTGGGATAAGCTGGGTAATGTGCCGCAATTGTCATATCTTATCGATGCAACAATTCTGGGTGGCTGCTGGTCTTTTTTTAGGTTGGGGGGCTCAATAACCAAGGGAATCCCTCTTATTTTGATACACAGCAAACATAAGCACACGGCTGGGAGCTGCAGCCTGTAGCCGTATGCTTTATTTGCTCTGGATATCACAATATTGGAGGACCCTACGCCAATTTATTTATTTATTTTTACACCCCTATAGGGATGCACTCAGCATTCCAGCCAACCACAACCACAGTCACACAGGGTAGGGGTGTGGTCTGACTGCTACCAATCACAGACGCTGGGACTAGCGATGGGCAGAGAAGCAGTGAATATGTATGAGGGTTGATGAGCGGACCCGGAAGTGGTGCTACAGCTGTGTGGAAGACTCGGTAAGTAAAATACTCCTGATTTATTTCCTATTTTCTTTCTTTTCCTGTATATTTTTCAATTATCCAAGTGGCCGAACCCGAACAGTTACATGGATTTCCCTGAGAATTCCTTGTTCGAGGTTCGTGCATGGACGCTAGGTATCTGGTACGGACCCCAAAATCTGTAGTTCGGGTTCGCCCATTACTAGTCAGGAGAGATACTTGACCACTAAATCTTTTTCACCCTGTTCTTCAGAAATGCAACAGTGGCTTTAGATGTGTGATTGGAATCATTGCCATAATGGTTTTAAAAGTGCATGTCTACCAAGGGCATTGAGTGGTGGTAACATCTTCTCATTCAATATATTCATCTGTGAATTCATGTTACCATCAATGAAATGTAGCTCCACAACACCAGGAGCCCTCATAAAGCCATACGTAAGAATACTGTCACCAGCATGTTTTATTGTAGACCGTTTTATTGTAGACACCATGTTTGTACTCCTCATCTTTACAGTGCCACACAGCTTTGTAACCAACACCTCTAAAAACATTTATCTTTGTCTCATCACTCCAGATTAGAGTCCAAGTAGTGTCTTCATGTTTTTCAGCATAATCTCTGGCAAATTTTAGGCAGTTTTGTTTGTGCAGCATGGGCTTTAGGAGAGGTTCCTTTGTGGAGGACACACATGCATGCCATTCCTCCACTACATTGTGTCACAGAAAACACTCACCCCAATGTTTCTTTCTACTTCTTTAGCAAATTGCGTGGAACTTGCATGTCAACTTTTTTCAAACCCCCTAATTAGAAGACATTCCTGCTTAAGTGTTAACTTCCATGGTCAGCATGGATGTCTCTGTGAAGTGGTTGCATTTTCATATTTGTTGAGATTTTCTACCACTTTTGTTACAGTATTCTGACTGTTCGGTATAGGTTTCTTGATCATATTACAGCCTTCACTTTTCTTTTGGAAAAAAAATATTTTCTTTCTCAGGTTTTGTGACATTTCTCTTTCATGTGGTGCCATTGCTTACAGCAGTGCTCCCCAATTCCAGTCCACAAGTGGCACCAACAGTGCATGTTTTCAGGATTTCCTTAGTATTGCACTGGTGAAAATGTAATCATCACAGTAGAGTACACTTGCTCACATGTACTAAAATGGGTGCACAGGAAAAATAGCAATGGCAAGAAGCAGGACTGGGCAGTGGTTGTTAACAACCATAGACAGAGGCGCAATTGGTAAGGCTGGGATCACAGAGGATAACTCCTGTCTCTATTGTGCAGTACAAGATAATGGCGCAGGTGTCATTATACTGCTTCTTGGTTTGTCATACACCTTATTCTTAAGGCCCCGTCACACTAAGCAACATCGCTAGCAACATCGCTGCTAACGAACAACTTTTGTGACGAAGCAGCGATGTTGCTAGTGATGTCGCTGTGTGTGACATCCAGCAACAACCTGGCCCCTGCTGTGAGGTCGTTGGTTGTTGCTGAATGTCCTGGGCCATTTTTTAGTTGTTGCTGTCCCGCTGTGAAGCACACATCGCTGTGTGTGACAGCGAGACAGCAACAACTAAATGTGCAGGCAGCAGGAGCCGGCTTCTGCGGAGGCTAGTAACCACAGTAAACATCGGGTAACCAAGAAGCCCTGTCCTTGGTTACCCGATATTTACCTTTGTTACCAGCCTCCGCCGCTCTCACTGTCAGTGCTCCTGCTCTGTGCACATGTAGCTGCAGGACACATCGGGTTAATTAACCCGATGTGTGCTGTAGCTAGGAGAGCAGGGAGCCAGCGCTAAGCATTGTGCGCTGCTCCCTGCTTTGTGCACATGTAGCTGCAGCACACATCGGGTTAATTAACCCAATGTGTGCTGTAACTAGGAGAGCAGGGAGCCAGCGCTCAGTGTGCGCTGCTCCCTGCTCTCTGCACGTGTAGCTGCGTGCGCTGGTAACCAAGGTAAATATCGGGTTGGTTACCCGATATTTACCTTAGTTACCAAGCGCAGCATCTTCCACGCGGCGCTGGGGGCTGGTCACTGGTTGCTGGTGAGCTCACCAGCAACTCGTGTAGCGACGTTCCAGCGATCCCTGCCAGGTCAGGTTGCTGGTGGGATCGATGGAGCGTCGCAGTGTGACATCTCACCAGCAACCTCCTAGCAACTTACCAGTGATCCCTATTGTTGTTGGGATCGCTGGTAAGTTGCTTAGTGTGACTGGACGTTTAGTGTGACTCATCCTTGAGATTAACCTTGAAAAAGGCAAAAATATAGCCAAAACATTGGTTATGTTGAAAGGGTTACCTGAATAAAAGATTGATTTTCTTGCAAAAAGATTTTGGGTCATGTTTCTACATGGTGTGCCAGGTTCCTTATATTGACTGATAATTTAATCATCTGCACAGGTAATAAATTAATCACCTGTCTGCAATGCTAAGGAAATCTTGAAAACAGAGAGTAGTGAAGTAGGGCTTTCAAAGCCGCGCCAATGACTGCTATGACCGATTGTAAGATTAATGTTACTTTTTATTACGTATTCAGGTCAACACGTTTCTGGAGTCTCTGCTCCCTTCCTCAGGACATACAGGAAAAAGTACATCAATTTGAGATTTGATGTACTTTTTCCTGTATGTCCTGAGGAAGGGAGCAGAGACTCCAGAAACACGTGGACCTGAATATGTAATAAAAAGTAACATTAATCTTACAATCGGTCATAGCGGTCATTGGCGCGGCTTTGAAAGCCCTACTTCACTACTCTCTGTTATCAGCCATCCTGGGTGCTGCTGCCGTTGACCTGGATTCCATGCATGCATAGTAGTTGTGACTTTCACAACTCGATTTGGTGAGTGTATTTATTCTTATTACCCCGTATTTACTCGGGTAAGACCCTATTGCGCTTCTTTTTCCACAGTTCTTGCTTCTTCAAGGAAATCTTGAAAACATGCACTCTTGGGGCCTCTTAAGGACTGAAGTTGGGGAACACTGGCTTATAGTATGAAGTTAAAAAGGGTTTTCTTTTTTAAATAATGCCCCTGTATATTCCATTTTCTGCTAGACACCTGTTTAATGAAGAATTAAACTTACTTACACTACTTGCCCTAAAGATGAAAAGCAAACACTTTCATGCTTATTTCTTCTGAAGACCAACAGTCTGCCTTCTCTCATCCCCCGACTATAAACTCTTTCTAATAAAACATAGTTTGAAGAATGTGGTGGTAAATGGTGTTATCTGCAGTTGAGGTGTTGTGTTTGCTAATGTATTTTATATATGATAGCACCTGGAAATAGGCAGGCTAATATAATGATGTCCTGGTAAATATGAGAAGGTTCCACATTCGAGCTGCCAGGCTGACTATAATGTTTTGTGGGTTTTGTGACGAAGTGTGGAAATGTCTGCTTTTAGTGTGAATGACTGTGAAGTTCTTTTTCTTTTCTAATCTCCGTGAACACCTTACACTATGAGAATAAAGTTATTTCTTTTTAGTTTCAGATTATATGTAAATAACTGGTTTAAATTTGCATTTTGTAAATGACAAGAGTGAAGTATGTGAATGTTCAAAGAGATTTTGGAAACAGCTTCCGGAAATTGTATTCTGTTTCCTTGATCCAATTTAATGCTTTGGTTTAGTTTTATATTGAGCAGCATGATGTTTAAAGTAAATAAGTGGCCGGGGGCACAGTAGAAATAAAGAGTGGGAAAACAAAATGGCTATTTGATTGTTTACAGGGAGAAAGGCCTGGGAAATACTGCAAGACAGATGTAATTAGTTGGACAGAACATCCACATATCTATTTGATCCAATGATGACAATAGAATACTATGTAACATCCAAACATCCTATACATAACTCAAACTTGTAATTTTAGTTTTACTACTTTGCATTGAACCTGTTAACAATTATTATAGTGTACCTTATTAACCCTTTCGTTCCAGAGCCTTTTTTTTTACATTTTTACCAGGGCAATTTTTTCAATTCAGATCAGTGTCACTTTGGTAATAACTTTGGAACGCTTCAACAGATCCCAGTGATTTTGAGACTGGTTTTTTTTCATGACACATTGTACTTCATGTTAGTAGTTAATTATGGTTGATATTGTTTGTTCATTGTTTCATTTATTTCTGAAAAACTAAAAAATTTGATAAGAAATTGGAAGATAGCAATTTTTAAAATTTGAATTTGCATGCACTTAACTAGATCGTTACTGTATTTTTCGGATTATAATAAGACGCAGTTTTCCTCCATAAAAAAATTGCGAGGAAAATGAGGGGTGCGTCTTATAATCAGAATGTTGCTTACCAGAGATGGTAGAGAGGGATCGCAGGAGCAATACTACGGGCACTGTGTGGAACTGCGCTGTGATCTGCTAGGGCTGCGGGCCGAGAGTGCTTTGCTGTGCTGGGGATGCGGGCACTCTGATGGAGCTGCGGGCAATGTGCTAGAGCTGCGGACGATGTGCTGGAGCTGCGCTATGCTGGGGTTGCAAGTCAAAGGCTCTGTGCTGCGGCTCTCAGCTCAAGATCTCATCTGCGCACGTGCCACCTCCGGGCACAATTTTCCTTACGTTCGCTGCTGGGAGATCAATGGGCTGGAGGTGGGGTGTGCTCAGAAGACATCTGGAGCTGAGAGCTTCATCTGCGCATGCGACAACTCTGAGCGCCATTATTTGAAGTCCGCACCGCTGACATTTTAGTTTCCTGCAGCCCCAGCATGACACAGCGCCCTTTTGCTGCTGCCCTAGCACAGTGTAGCTCCCTGGGCCTGCAGCCCTAGCACAGCACAGGTCCTACACATCGTCCGTAGCTCCAATATATCATCCACCGCCCCAGCACAGCCCCCACAGCATCGCCCTATTCCATTACCACCCCGGCCTGCTGTGACCCCACTCCACCACCGGTGCCAACCGCTACTGGTAAGACATCACCGGATTGTAATATGAACCCTGTTTTTTAACTTTTCCTTTTCTAAATTTGTGATGCGTCTTATAATCCAGTGCGTCTTATAAACCAAAAAATACGGTATATCACACAAAATCATTAATAAATAATATTTTCAAAATGTCTGCTTTACATTAGCATCTTTTTTGAAACATATTTTTTTGTTATGAAGTTAGAAGGGTTAAAAGGTTATCAATAATTTCTCATTTTTCCAACAAAATTTACAAAACCAATTCTTTTAGGGATCACATCAAATTTGATGTGTTGGTGGGGTCTATGTGAAAGAAAATACCCCTCATATCAAATGGCTCAAAAGTACCACATCCAAGACGTTTATTAGCCCTTTAGGTGCTTCACAGCAATTAACCAATGTGGAATGAAAAAAAACATATTTTACTTTTTCCAATAAAAATGTTACTTTAGCCCCATATCTTTTATTTTCACAAGGGTAACAGGAGCAAATGGACCATAAAATGTATTGTGTAATTTTTCCTGAGTACACCAATACCACATATGTGGTGGAAAACTACTGTTTGAGTGCATGGCAGGGCTTAGAAGGGAAAGAGTGCCATTTGACTTTTGGAGTGCAAAATTGGCTTGAATAGATAGAGGACACCATGGTACATTTGCAGAGCCCCTACTGTGCCTAAGCAATGGAAACTTCTTACAAGTGACCCCATTTTGGAAAATACACTCCTCAAGGAATTTATCTAGAGGTCTGGTGAGCATTGGGCTGAGTAAATGTAAAGTGTTTATGTTTGCCAATAAAAATGTTGCTTTAGTTTTTTAATTTTCAAAACGGGTAATAGGAAAAAACATTTTTTACAATTTCTTATACAATATCTCCTGAGTATTTCAATACTCCATATATAGTTGAAAACTACTTTTCATGCACATTGCATAGCTCAGAAGGGAAGGAGCGCCATATTGGAATTCAGATTTTGTTGGAATCGTTTAAGGGTGCTATGTCACAATTTCAGAGCCCTGAGAGGTCAGAACTGTATTTAATAGTCCCCTTAGGGGACTTGAACCTGCAATAGTCTGATCACTTGTTCTATATACAGTAATGCCCCAGCATTGCTGTATATAGAAGAAATCACAGTCTCCTATGAACGCTGGCCACTGGCAGGTTTTCACAGGAGTACTGTGATGATAGACAAAGGGGTCATCACCTGACTCTTGGCTGTCACAACAACTCATTGGTGTCCCATGATCATGTCCTAACTATTCCATTTTGCTTTTGTGACTGGAAATTTTGGTCCAGTATAGGAACCATTCTATTTAATCAATTTTTGTATTTGTCTATGTCTTGGTTCATTTCACTTGTTGCACCTGGTATCTTGGTGGTGGGCATAGGCCAGTGAATAACAGGGATAGTGAGGGCCAGCCACCCGGAGCGGGGGGTACCCTAAAAAGTATGATACCCTCCGTTGACAGGAAAGGTAAGGGGAGGATTTAATTTAGTCCCCTCTAAGCCTTATCTAGCTATCAATCTATCGTGATTTTTCTCACACCATCCTGTTTTTCATCTGACCTTTCACTAGCACACTGTTCATGTCCTATATGTTACTCTAGACACATGGTGTCGTTTTTTTAATTTTATCAATAAAGTTATATATTTTTATAGAGGTATTGTTTTAGTGGTTTCTCATGCACATCTTACTTCACTACTCTATTTATTGTGTTTTTTTCTAGGGTAACAATCAATGTAAAACTAACGACATCGCATTTTGTCTAGTAAATGGTCTAAGGAAAGTGTGCATTATACCAAAGTCAATGAACAAAGTGAGAATTCCTGTGTCACACACCATTCCTTTAGACTTTGCATTAGGCACACACAGTAGTAAGTACAGTGGAACCTTGGTTTACGAGTAACTTGGTGTGCGAGTATTTTGCTATAGGAGCAAAACTTGCTGTAAATTTGTAACTCAGTTTACGAACAATCTTTGCTGTACGAGCAAATACTCACCGCACACGCTTCCGGTTCCGTACTTTCACCGCGCTCTGACCCGCTCTTGCAGTCTGCACAAATACACACAAACACATACAAACACACACAACACACACAAACACACACAACACACACAAACATACACGCACACACACACTTTATGCTCACCTTACCTTCCATTCCCTCGCCAGCCTGCTTGTTCTTGTAGTTCGCCGGTACAGGATGTGTATCGGGTAACCATAGCGACGATGGAGGAACTTCCGCTGTCAGTCGCTTCTCAAAGGCAGCGCGCTGAGCAATCAGAGGCAAGCGGCTCATGCCTTTGACGTCAGAGTGCTGGTAGCAGAAACTCCGGCATCGGTCGCGATGGTTACCTGATACACATCTTGTACCGGCGAAATAGAAGAACAGGAGGCCGGCGTGGGAAGGGAAAGTAAGGTGAGCATAATATGTGTGTTTGGGCGTGTTTGTGTGTGTTTGTGCGTGTGTGGAATGGCACAATAGGGGCCCAAAATGGGACATTGCACAAGTTGTGGAACGAATTGTCTGAGCTTGCATTATTTCCTATGGGAAATTTTGCTTTGCTAGACGAGTAACTTCATTTACAAGCACACTCCCAGAACGGATTGTTCTCGTAAACCAAGGTTCCACTGTATTATAATTTTTACATAGTTTCATGGATAACTAATAAATTCTAAATTGTTCTAGCGTATTTGATAACAGGTCAAAGTCTTTTAACAAATATATCAATCTTTTACCCTTTAGAAACCACGGAGACTGTATCTGTTTGCTGATCAGGTTCAATTACATCCCATAAATAACATAAAAATGCAATGGAGTCTGCAACATCACCATATAAACTGAATATCTGAAATTAAATCCTAGGGCTCTGTACTAAAATAAAATTGAAGTTTTCTTAACAGGACTTAAATCTGCCGCCACAGCTTGCCAGAAAATGCAAAACACATTTCACACATCTTTAATTAAACCTGTATAGAAAACACAGGACACTTAGTAATGACTTACGCTATAAGACTATTCTATTATGTCTTTGTGATAACTTCTGTTATCTTATAACAAATATATATTATAACTAAAATATATATTATATATAACTTCATGCTTCTGTTCAGTATTATACAAATAATTGCAAAAGTGTAAAAAATATATAATTAGCATTTATATTGATATGTGACATAGAAATACAATATTGTCTACATTTAAAGTAGAGTAATAGCATTCACTTCATTACACATGCTATATGTAAAAACATTTGTGGAACGGCAATTCATTGCCAAACTATTGCTACAGTGTCTAATGGGATTTGTGCACACTGTCTTAATGAATATACTCTTTAGATTAGAAACACTTTAGCATGAGGAGTGGAACCCATGCACTATCAATGGCCTCTATTCACTCTTTTTATTTACTTCATGGGAAAATGTGAATCATGCATACTTTGTTAAATGTGTTTTTACATTTATTTTGTATTAGAGAACATAATATTTTTCTCTTTTAAATGTGCCAGAATCTAGAATTTTATAAGAAGTGCAGTCATTAGATTTTCGGATATACAGTGCTCAGTATAAATGTGTACACCCCATAGGAAAAGTAAGATTTTAATAAATATCTCACTTAACAAAAGAACAAATTTCAGAATTTTGACGTGAATGGGTTTCATATAACATTGTTTTATCCTTTAACATGAAAGTAGGGTTAACAATATAACTCTCTGTGATGCTTCTCACTACTTATGGGTAACACAAAAGGTAGAGTAGTCAGATAAGCCGAGGTCAGGTACCAGGAGGACACGTAGTGGATTTCAGAAGTATACAGCGGCGAAGTCAGGTCACAATCCAAGGTCAGGTTTCCAGGAAGGCACGTAAAGAATAAAGAGAGTCAACTAAGATGTGGTCACATAACGGTCTGAGGTTGAAATACCAGGAGATAACATCAGGAACAGAGAGCAAGCAGAGGGGAGTCAAACAACAGTCAGAACTCATAGGCATGAATGCCAACAGCACTACCCACACAGAATGTATGACTGGCAGGGTTCTGTGAGAGGGTATACATTCAAGAAGCAGAGCAATTACAGGGAAGATGGAACACCTGAGCCATCCAGCACCTCCCTGAATCAGAATGGAAGTCAGCGCTGTCAATTAACTACTGACAGTTCAGATAAACACAGCACTGACTCTCATTTCATGCGAGATGCTCTGCACCGAGGAATCGAGACAGCCTCATTACAAAATCTTCAGTCTTACTCAAATTAGTTAACACAAAAATGAATACATCCCATAGAATGATGGGCGAGTGTGTTCGGCACTGGGGTACACATGGTGCTCTGCCGAGTATTGCAGGTGGTCGCATATGTCATTCATGAAGCATCTAACCACAGGCTCACTTCACTAAATGATGTTCGTAGGCACCCCAGTGAGAGCCACTTGCAGTCTCTAAATGGCTCTCATTGGGGGTAAAATTCTTTTCAATATAGTGTGTGCAAAAAAAATCCCGTCTGCCCCTGAAATGCTGTTTATGGCTGGCTATATAAGAGCAGAGAGTCAAACTGGCCAATCATTGATTTCCATTATACTCGTTACTTGAGTTGAGCCCATCTGAGTGTCTGACCTGCTCGACTCGAGAAAAGAGCACCTGAGCATTGTCATATTCACTCATTTCAAGTACTGAGCACCAAGCATGGTACTGCTCTCCCATCATTAATCCCATATCAAAAACTACTACCTGTAATATTTTCTATAAACACAATGATTTTTAACAACAGCACCAAGTCCTCTAGGCATGGAATTAAGAAGTTGGTGACATATTGCAACATCTATCTTCTTCCATTATTTAAAAACGACTTTTGTTACAGCCTTGATGCTGGGTGGAGACTGATGCTCAATTTGTCTCTTCAGAATTCCCCATAGGTGTTTGATTGGATTGAGATCAGGAGACATACCTGGCCACTGAATCACTTTCACCCTGTTCTTCAGAAATGTAACAGTGGCCTCATATGTGTGTTTTGGATCACTGTCATGTTGAAAAAGTGCCCATCTACCAAGGGCACAGAGTAATTGTAGCTTCTCATTCAAAATGGGGAAGTACATTTGTGAATTCATGATGCCATCTATGAAATGTGGTTGCCCGACACCAGTAGTCTTCATGCCGCCCAACACATAAGGACACTGCCACCATTATATTTCACTGTAGTGAAAATGTATTCCTTTATCCTGAGCACTGTATGCATTAGTCAATCCACCTACTTTAAGGAGTCTTCTAGTCTTGTAAAATAAGCCAAATTACTGTATATTATACAGTATTCAATTGCATTTTATTGACTTTTATGGGGACCTCGCTGTGGCTGTCACTGTGCTATGTGACTGCACTTTGTCTCATCTCTTATTCTCTTTAAAATATATCAGTGTTTTCCAAATAAATGTGGTTACCATGGAACATATACAGAAAACTGCCAGTAATCTCTATACTGCTAAGACACAGTTCTCCCAAAAACTATCATAACTAACTATCCCTGACTACATCAAAAGGCCACAGACCTCTTACTATGTCTTAAAGCATACTTCTCATTTTAGGTGATTTTTCAAAGTAAGCAATAAGCATATATGTGTACACAATGAATAACACTATACTGTTTATGACAATCATATGTCTTATATAGTTGTATCTAAGCTATTGGGTGAAGACTGGCTGCTATCAGATCTTCCACATACAAAGTAAAACTAAAAACAGTGTGTACTAATTACCCTATGTTATTTACATGTATTATTACTTTTTACATTTTTTACAGAAGGGAATTTGCTAATTTTGTTTTTACCTTAGGTTTTGTCTGTTAAATGGCCAGTGTGAACCTGCTTCTATGCAGTGTATGTATACCAACCTATACTCCAGCTCATGTTTTTTGTTTTTTCCTTGTTTTCTTTTGTACTATTCACAAACACGGGTGTGGGCCTCTCTACTTGAGCTGGATATTTATTGTATGTCTCATGGCAGGTTGCCTATACAGTCGGGTCTCTTTCCTTCTCTTCCCCCATCTACACTGATGTCATTTGACCCAAGACGAGGTTTTAGTATTAGATTAGGGACCGTCTTGATTGGGGTTTACTTTGTTGTGATGGGATAGCTTTACACTTTTTTGGATCAAAAACAGTGTGTACTTTATACATAAAGTGTATTGAGTGAGGTTGCGCCCACTAGTCGTGTTCAGGCCAGGAATATGTATATTGCTTCCATGACCGCCGTTCCCGACACTGATGAATCTTCACAGTGCACGGTGCATGCACTGGGAAGATTCTCAAGTCTATAGTTACACAGAGTGACTGCAGACTTAATTCTAGACCAATCAAACCCTTTAAATATTAAATGATGTTTATATACTTGAACATGTAATGTAAGATTGTGCCGATTACTCCGGAGAGAAAGGGGTGCTCTTTATAATTTACTTCTGCTATTGATAGTAGTTTGACATATCCTCTACCAAGTTTTCTCAATAGGTTTATTTCAGAGCTAAATTCATTGTATATCTGGTGAGATAAAACAAGAACCTAGATTTGTTTAAGGAGGATTTGTCAGCAGATTTCACACTATAAACTACATACATTAGGGACCAGTTCCTACGTCTGCTGGGACCACAGCAAGCTCCAATTCTAGAAGTTTAACTTTATCCCACTATAGATTCACTGACAAATAGAACTCATCCCTGCCTTTCCTATCCCACAGCACATGGAAGGTGTGACTTAAGGCCCCGTCACACACAAGCAGATCGCTAACGAGATCGTTGCTGAGTCACAGTTTCTGTGATGCAGTAACGATCCCGTTAGCGATCTCGTTATGTGTGACACCTACCAGCGATTAGGCCCCTGCTGTGAGATCGCTACTCGTTGCCGAATGGTCCAGACCATATTCTTCAAAGGCGATGTCCTGCTGGGCAGGGCGCATTGCTGTGTTTGACACTGTGTGACAGGGTCACAGTGACTGCCGAGATCGTTATACAGTTCGCTACTGCGACCTGTATCGTTACTGAGTCGTTGGTAAGGTCTGACTGTTTGACATCTCACCAGCGACCTCCCAGCGACTTACCAGCGATCCTTATCAGGTAGAATCATTGTCGGGATCGCTGGTAAGTCGTTGTGTGTGACTGGGCCTTTAGACTTAACACTTGACTCCCTATTCCATTTTGGTGGCCATCTTGGAAGCTGGAGGAACAGAAGGCCAATCTAAGCAATGGGGGCAGCAGGAGATAATCAAAAGTCACTGGGTGTAAATATGTAAATATGAGTATAAAATGTATGTTCACTTTTCAGTCCCAGGGTGGAGGGCCATTTTAAATATATCTCCCAGACCTGATGAAATTGGTGTATTTACTTTGAAAATGTAGGAATGACTGTGTTATCCCTTTTGACTATTAAACTCAATATTCCCCCACCCAATTGTCATTCAACCTGGGAATCATTTCATCGCTCCCTTTTTAGCTGGACTCACTACATGTTCATTTTAATATCAAGATTCTCCTTCCATTCTGACATGGGTTTTTCAATGTAAATACACCAACATTATGAGATCTAAGAGATCTATTTAATAATAAGTGAAATTTAGTTTGTGAAAACTGCTGACTGATACTTTAATGAATACTGGAATTGATATCAATCAGTCCCACTCAATTATTTAACATTGCGTTTAAGGCCCCCTTCACACGTCCGTGAAACACGTGCGTGTTTGGTCCGTGTCCGTATGTACCAGAGACACGGACAAACGTGGACCATTGTTATTCAATGTCTGTGGATACACGTACGTTTTTCCATACGCTCCGTGTGTCCGTGTGCGTGACACGTATGTGTATCCGTGCCTCACGGATGCTTGTCCGTTTTTGGCACGGAACACGCACACGCGCATCCAATGATAGTCTATGGGTGCGTGAAAACACGTACGTGACACGAATGCATCTACGTGTGGTCCGTGTCCGTTTTTTAAACTATTCTTGTAATTAATGTATCTCTTTATTGCCAGGTGTCTTCAATTTGCTTTGAGCTGTATTTAATGTCATTTTGCAGCCTGCAGGCATTAAGGAAGGAGTGTGAGGCTTAATTTGAGCGTTTCTCTAGCTTGTTTTTGGTTTAGTGATTGAAAAACTAAACATGGCTCCACGTGTGGATACTGGACGCATAATTGCGGTAGTTGAGGGACACCCAGATTTATAGGATACACGCACAGATGGCTATCGTGACCGAACAATTGTAGAGCGAACCTGGAAGTCGGTTGCAGCTGAGCTTTATCCAAACAATGGATGAGACCGTTGCTCACCTGGTAAAAGAGCTCGATTTGGTAAGTGGTTTTTTTTGGGGCTCTTCTGCATTGATCAATTCAGTAGCTAAATTTCTCTTTATTCATATATTCATGGCAGTAATGCAGGTTCCATTTTTCACATTTCATTCTAACAAATAGCTATTGAATTTTTCATGTCAGTATTCACACAGCAGTTTCTGCTATTCCATGTATTCCCCTTCCATAGTCACTGGTGTGCATACCTTATCTCCCCATAGTGATGTTTTTTAGGTTTTTTGCACCCAGTTCAGACATAGAATGGAGTTCCAAACGTTATTCCTTAATGTTAGTAGTTTTTTCGTTTGTGAACCCTCCCCATACACACCTATTGCCAATCCACATTATACGCATATATAGCCTGGGTCTCAGCGTCCCATACACGGTAAGTTTTTTAACTGCATGAGAGGACACACACAAGCTAGGGACCCCAACGTAGAGAAATACTTTGGCGTAGTGTTGGGGCTCTTCTGCATTGATCAATTCAGTAGCTAAATTTCTCTTTATTCATATATTCATGGCAGTAATGCAGGTTCCATTTTTCACATTTCATTCTAACAAATAGCTATTGAATTTTTCATGTCAGTATTCACACAGCAGTTTCTGCTATTCCATGTATTCCCCTTCCATAGTCACTGGTGTGCATACCTTATCTCCCCATAGTGATGTTTTTTAGGTTTTTTGCACCCAGTTCAGACATAGAATGGAGTTCCAAACGTTATTCCTTAATGTTAGTAGTTTTTTCGTTTGTGAACCCTCCCCATACACACCTATTGCCAATCCACATTATACGCATATATAGCCTGGGTCTCAGCGTCCCATACACGGTAAGTTTTTTAACTGCATGAGAGGACACACACAAGCTAGGGACCCCAACGTAGAGAAATACTTTGGCGTAGTGTTGGGGCTCTTCTGCATTGATCAATTCAGTAGCTAAATTTCTCTTTATTCATATATTCATGGCAGTAATGCAGGTTCCATTTTTCACATTTCATTCTAACAAATAGCTATTGAATTTTTCATGTCAGTATTCACACAGCAGTTTCTGCTATTCCATGTATTCCCCTTCCATAGTCACTGGTGTGCATACCTTATGTTACACATAAGTCTTCTTTCAGTTTTTGTGTTGTTATTTCAAAATATTGTTTTGGTAAAAAACATAATTTCTGGTATGTTGGTCAAACATGGCGAATTTTACGTAATTGTGAAAATTAACAAATGTCTGATTTACAAACATTTTTTAAAGATTTTTCTTTAATTATATCAAAGAATATAAAACATTTTCTGTGTGTTTGTAATGGAAAAACTTATTGTACTTTAAATGTAAGTAAAAACTATATTTTTAAAAAATATATTCGTCAATGGCCATTCAACTGCTACAATGTATCCAAATTGTTTATTTTGTATGGATATTATTTTTGGTTTATGAACCATACAAAGAATGGTAAAATCAAAAATAATTGGTTTAAACGTTTATCAACCTCTAGGCCCATGATATTTTGGCAAATAAACATAATGACAGGCATCTTTTTTTTAAATGTTTGTGGTGATGTGATGTTTTTTGAAAATGAAACTATGACAAATATGGCTATATTGTTTCAAGTGTCATAAATGTTTTCATTTTTTCCATGAAAATAAATGTTACTTTTTTTTCAAAAATTTGATTCCCAGTTTTTTAATAAACATCATATTTATTTACAAGATATTTAATTGTTATGTTTTAATCCAAATATATAATTACACACATTTTTTTTTTTTTGTATGAAATTATTTTTTTTATTTTTTTTTATTTTTGATTTTTAAGTTTAAAAAAAAATTTGGCAATCATAATAAATTATTTTATCAGAGCATAATAAATGGAATATTAATCAATAAAGACAGATTAGATGATGTCACTAAGTTAACAGGATCATAAATGTTTGGTATACAAAAACAAAGGCTCTAACCATGAAAATGTGTTCTGTTTACATTGCTAGCATAGCTAATTTTCAATAAAAAAAAAAATATATTTTTAAACAAATTAATTATTGACAAAATAATGCATATAGTTATTTCTAATTTGTAAAGCATTCAAACATGGTCGTGTGCTGTAATTCTCATTACGTGGAACATTACTTATATAATGAGATGTAGATGTGTCACTCGTAATGTTTCCCTCATGAATTCTACAAAAATTATGTAAAACAATTGTAGCTTTTACAACAGACGTAACATTTGTTGGGCTCAGTTGTATGGTTGTTAAATATATGCGCCATCTTGAAGCGAGAATACCAAATGTGCATTCAACATATGAGCGTGCTCCCTTTAAACGTGAATTAAAGTTAGATTTTAAATCATCAATTCCACGCCTTGGAAAAGGTCTCATGACATGTGTCGATAAAGCAAAACCCTCATCTGCTACCATAACAAAAGGAACTTGAGGTGTAGAAGTACCAGGCAGTGGTGATGGAGTAGGTAAATTCAACTCATGAGAAACCAAATGTCGGGCCAATCGTGATGATCTAAATATTCTTGCATCTGATGCACTACCATATGCCCCAATATCAACATAAATAAAATTATAATGTGTGTCTACTAAGGCTAATATGACAACGGAAAAATATTTGTGAAAATTGAAAAATCGTGACCCTGAATTGGGTGGCTTGTGTACTAATGTGCTTCCCGTCCAAAGCCCCAATACAGTGTGGAAATTTTGTCAGTTCATGAAATCCATGGGCTATGGAGAGCCATTTCTCACATGTTGGTTGAGGCATTACTTGATTGCGGAGATGTTCCCATAATGCATCACAGGTTTGCTTTATAATCACACTTATAGTTGATGTTCCAAGGAGGAAGTCAAAATGTAGCGCACCATAAGACATGCCTGTTGCCAGAAACCTATGTAATGTGTAATAGAGAAACACTATTAATAATATTAAAGACTAAACAGGTTAAACAGTCATCATATAGGATCAATCTTGTAATAATTAGGGTTTACCTTATTTTTTATTAAATTTCTTTTTAAAAAAACTAAAAAATCCTTTCTATATGAAAAAGAAATTTAATAAAAAAGGTAATAATCGATATTGTGTTTGAAATTTTTAAATTTTTATAAATATATTAATTTAAACATTATAAATTTTAATATTTCAAAATATTAATGTAAGAAACCATACCTTAAAGTAACAAGCAATCTTTCTTCTGGAGGAATACATAGGCGCATGCTTGTGTCCTGGAGCTGAATATGAGGCCTTAGTATGTCCAAAATTGAATCAAACTGTTCAACTGATAAACGAGTATATGCCTGGAATTTTGCAGGATAACGCCTTAACTCGAGAAAAAGACAATGAAAATGTCCATGTGTAGGACGCATGAGGACAATAGGATGCACCCACATTCTTCTATCAGCAATATCCGAAGACGGTATCATAAAACGCCTAACGCCAAATCTTCGAGATATCATCCATGCGAGAAACAACAGAGCCTCATTTGATATGGACATTATGAAAAATTCAACAAGACCCAGTATGGAAGCACACCAAAAAAAACAAATCCGGATTAGTGGCTCATTTAAGTTGGAAAATGTTAATTAACACCAGCATCAACACATTAAATCATTAATGTGATGACAATCCACAGAAAAACGTTCGTGAAAAACGGATGGCAAACGCTAGTGACACGGATCACACACGGACTTTAAAAACGGACAAACGGATGAATCATACGGACATACGGAGGCAACACGGATGTTACACGGAACAAGAATTCGGATGAAAAAACGGACAACGGACATGAAAAACGGTCCGTGAAACACGTGCGTGTTTTTAACGGACGTGTGAAGGGGGCCTAAAAGAGTTTACACAACATGTCGATGATCATGACTACAACACTGACTTACCTGCAGAACAAGACCAGATTAGTGTATATACAAGCCGGGTCTTCCAAAGGGATGAGATTATTGTCAGTTTTGGTTTATAGAGAGGGGACCCTGGTGGGGGAGGCCCCATTTATTACATTCTTATGCCCTAACATGTCATATAGGAGGGGGCTATCTTAAACATTTAAAGACATATCTAGGCTAATAATGAATACAAAGTGCAGGCAAAGGTCACAGATAGTTCTCAGGCATAAACAGTAAAATATTACAAAGCAAGTTGCCCTCCAGAATGAATAAATAATGAGACCACAAAGTTTCTTTCTGTTGGTGATGAATCTTCCTAGCAGCAAACACATGATAGGTAACACATGGGACATGTCTTGAATGTGGCCCTCTGGAAAGACAGATTTCAATCTCTGGGGAATGCAAATAAAAGCATTTCTCCACTGAGACTGAAGTGACAGACTCGGGAAGAACTTTTGTTTCCTCAAAAAAAAAAATCTATGGGAAGATCTGGAAAGAATTTAATTTCAAAGCTCATCAGTGAAGCCATAGCATTTGTTTCCAATTGAACAGGAATGAGAGCATAGCTCAAAAAATCCATTTGAGGCTCCTGGCAGAGAGAATATAACTCAGCACAGCTGCTTATTTCGAGATCGTATGACAAAGTGTGTGCACTCAGAGACCAGGAGATCCTTTGGTGATCACCACCTTCTTGCATCTTCACAGCGTTTTCCTGTAAGCCGGGGCTCGGTGTCATTTAGACAGCATGCTTACAGAATCATTTTGCTATTGCCAGATGTTGGCCAACAGCCAGACTATGATATAGCCATTTCATTTTTATCTCTTTGCAAGCTTAAAATTATAAAACAAATTCAAATAACTGATGTTTACATTCTTCTGAAATGTTTATCCATGTACAACAATCCAATCAGACTACTGCCATAATGAATATGGTATCATGGAATATGTCATATTAAGATGACAGCGCAGGTGCAGAATATGGGATACACTATATAGGCAGAACAAAATTGAAGTCTACATCAGATGGCTAATTTGTGTCAATTTCCTGGGTTAGTGAGATGTCAGTTGTGTTTCACTTAAGGGTGCTTTACACGCTGCGACATCGCTAACAATATATCGTCTGGGTCACGGTGTTTGTGACGCACATCTGGCGTCGTTAGCGACATCGCAGCGTGTGACAGCTAGGAACGACGATCAACAATCGCAAAACTGTCAAAAATCATTGACCGTTGACACGTCCCTCCTTCTCATTATATCATTGGTGGTGCATGCCGCTGGTTGTTCGTCGTTCCTGCGGCATCACACATCGCTATGTGTGACACCGCAGGAACAACGAACATCCCCTTACTTGCGTCCACCGGCAATGAGGAAGGAAGGAGGTGGGTGGGATATTCCGCCCGCTCATCTCCGCCCCTCCGCTTCTATTGGGCGGCTGCCATGTGACGTCGCTGTGACGCCGCACGAACTCCCCCGTTAGAAAGGAGGCGGTTCGCCGGACACAGTGACATTGCAGGGAAGGTAAGTCCATGTGACGGGTGTAAGTGATGTTGTGCGCCACGGGCAGCGATTTGCCCGTGACGCACAACGGACGGGGGCGGATAGGCTCGCTAGCGATATCAATAGCGATATCGCAGAGTGTAAAGTGCCCTTTAGAGTAAAAATGACAAACTATATACAGCAGTTAAAATAAGTCTTGAACATTTTATTAATTTTCTAATTCTAAGTAAAGATGCGATTGACATGAATTTCTCACCAGATGTTGGTAGCAACCCATCCACTCCACACAAACAAAGAAATTAAACCATAGATGTCCACAAACTGAGTTATGTGTAAAAATTAGAAATGTCACAGGGAAAAAGTATTGAAACTTGGCATTCAGGGGCTCAGTGAAATTGAAATGTATTTAAACCGCTTGCATTCCAGAAAAGACGTTTCTGTCCGCTTCGGACCTTCAACAGTAAAGATTGCTGAGCGAATGCTGTAGCAGAGAGACGTGTGTCTCTGAGTGTCAAGTTTTGATTTAGTTAATTACAGGATAGGATTCGACTTAAGTACCACCACCTACAGAAGTGCCTTGGCTCGTATTGCATGTAGGGAAAAAGTATTAAACATATGATGAAAAAGAGGTGCAAGAAGCCATGGAAAGTAATGACATCAGCTAAAATCTATCAGTAATTAGAAAGCAATCCTGCTACTTAGTGAGAAATAATATCAGCTGGTTTAACTTAAAGCTTATACAAAGGTGTTTCATTACCAAGGTGCCACACATGAAACATCTCATGATGGGCAAAACCACTGAGCTGTCTCAAGATCTTTGCAAACGTATTGTTGCAAAACATATACATAACAGAATAATTTCTAAACTACTTAAGGTTCAGCCCCAACATAGTAGTATGCAGCCCCCATACACCATTATGCATCCCATATAGTGCTATACAGCCCCCATATCATTTAATGCACCCCTATAGTGCTCTGGCCACCGTGATTAAATACATAAATTCTTCTCCTCATTCCCCACTGCTCCTGTGTCCTCAACGTGTCCACACTGTTATACCACTCTGCAAATCTCAGCACAGCAGCGCAGTAGTGACGTCATCGCGCTACGCTGTACTGACATTTCAGAGTACTGCAGACACAGAGGAGAGAATGATGAGAGAGGGAGCGCTCCGCAGATGCCGATACAACTGAAACTGCGATCCTCGGTGAGGGCACACGAGGGCGCTCGGTGCTAGCACTGGCACCACCCTCCTGAATCATGGGCCCTATAGCCGTAACGTGGCCTGCTGTTGTTGGCGGTACACACCTGACCACAGCCTTAGGCTATGTTCACACAGGGCAGTTTTGCCATTTTTTTTGCATATTTTTTTTTTCATTGGTTTTATGCAAATCCATGTTAATAAAATGCTGATTCTACAGTACCACCAAAACCTATGAAATTCCAAAAATCTCATGCACACACACAAACACAACACCTGCTTTTTTCTTGACTAAAATGTCAGCCTGCTTGGTTTTTGCTCCATTTTTGCATTTTGAAGCAGCATGTCAATTCTTTCAGCACTTTTTTCACAGTTTTGCTGCGGTTTGCAGTATTTTTTCACCCAAACAAAACAATGAAGATGTGCAAAAACACTGTAAAAACTGCGCCAAAATTGCAGGTTATTTCCTATCAAGAGATGAGGTTTTGCTACAGTTTTACTGCAGAAAAAAACACAGCAAAAATGCCCTGTGTGAACAGAGCCTTACAATCTGCAAGACATGATAGGCAGTAATTGAGGGCAACTGTACTAATTACAATAACTTTGCATCTAGGTAAGCATCTTAGGCAAAGAGTCAGTCCTAAAGGAAATGTAGAAAACTTTTTTCCCAATCAGTATTAACTTAAAAAATAAATATAAAAACTGCATGAAATGTGCGTTATGCGAACAATATCAAAAGCTGTACTCTGTTTCTAAGTTCCTAGTTATCTATCATAGGAAATATAGTAGAAATCTGGCAAGCTTTAGCATACATTTGGGAGATTTCTCATGAATTCACTAGCATAACATCTCTGTTTATTTTCTGATAGCTTAAACAAATATTGAAACAGAAATTTGTGCACTCAAAATCTGAAAAAAACATTGATAATGAACCAGATTTATGGATTGTAATGTAATAGTTGGCAATTTGTCTTATTAAAAGAAATATCAGAAGAACAAAAAGCTCTTATGTTTGGAAAGATTGACCATAGAAAGCTAAAGTAGGTAGAAAAAAAGCGTTGAAAGAAGAGTCTGTGAAGTATCAGGAGGAAACAGGCTGATCACTGATATGTGACTCAGAGCAAATACGCAAAGTGCAACCTTAAAGCATCCAGATTCCTAAATTAACTGTACCTGAAAAAATGCCATTTGCCCTTTTTTAACCCCAAACCTTCTACCCACATAGCACAGTATCAACACAGTGAAGAAATCCAGCAGGTAACGATGAATTAAAACTTCTTCTTTATTATTATTATTATTATTATTATTATTTATTATTATAGCGCCATCAATTCCATGGCGCTTTACATGTGAAAGGGGTATACATAATAGGGACAAGTACAATAATCATAAACATTACAAGACACAGACAGGTACAGGAGGAGAGAATTAGAAGAGGAGAGTTATTAGAACATAAGAATAAAAATTCCACCCACGTACTTGCAGATATGAAGCAAAAGGAAGATTATCCGATGCGTTTCAACATTTGTAATCCATGAAAAAGACATTCACTATGTCGAAATGCGTCGGTAATCTTCCGTTTGCTTCATATCTGATGGTGCCAATACTTGTGCGGATTTTTATTCTTATGTTCCAATACAGAAGAAGTTTTTATTTATCCTTACCTGCTGGTTTAGCTAGATTTCTTCAGTTTGTTGATTCTATGCAGCTATGGCCAGGGCATGGTCCGTGCGAATACTGTGATTGATTCCCAGATTTCACTACATGGTGAGATGGCTATTTTTTCTTTTCTTTCACATTTCACAGTATACTCACCTCATGGACTCAATCATTAAGGTTCACCAGTTTATAAGACATGAAAGGAAGTGGATATATTGTCATGTTTCCCCCCCAATCACAGTAATATTCTGCAATGTGAATTATGTTATGCCTTAATGTGAAGTGTAATGTGTATTGTGTTGTAATGCACTGTACTGTGAGGAAGTGGTGTTCTACCCAGCAACAGACAGTGAGTAGGGTAAGAAACAGTTAACAATTGGAACAAGCTCAGAGAGAGAAGGACTAGAATGAAGGGAAAAAGACTGTTTTTCTTGTAAGAATGTCAGATAGGGCTCACCATGTGACAAAAGTATACCTCTGGTCTGAGAGCACAGCAAAGCTGCATTAGTAGGGTGTCCAGAAAGAAAGAGAGAGACTGGAGCAGATTACAGCAAGAAGAGAGAAAGATAGAGCAACTGAGTGACAGAGTTTGACAGGTTCGGAGACAGAGTGCTTGACAGTGTGGCCCCTGGTAGTTTACAATTCACAAGGTAACAGGCTGGTATGGAATAGTATGTGAGACAAGGTGTGTGACCTAGAAAATATTTCCAAGGCGTCGGTGAGAAGGGAAGCTCAGTAATGGCCATGGTGGCCAAGTTGCACCAGCAAGGGGGAAAGGACACGTAACTGTACCGCCCCTGCGACCGCCGAGCTGCTCGGATCCGTGCTCGTACGGTGAGTGGTGGCTCAAGCCTCTCACGGACTCGGGGGTCACATCGCTCTGCAAGGAAGTTGGCGCTACACGCAGGGACTTGACGGGGAGTTCCGCGGTTGGGGCCGCAGTGGTTTGGTTTGGGATGTAACTTCGTGACGCCACCCACAGGTTGTGGTGAATGGATGGACACCACCGCTGCCATTAACTAGGCCTCCCGGGGATGGTGTTGCGCAGCTTGGTGTTGACCCCTCCGTGGGTAGGGGAGCGATGGTCCCGGTGGCCTGAGGGAGGTGCTGAGGTGGGGGGAAGCGGGTGCGTGCTGGGTGCTGATGCTGTGCGGCGCGGTGCGCGGCCCGAAGTCACTGGTGTACTCATTATGACACAATACACTGGAGTCTCTGGTAAACCAAACGGGGTGATGGACAGGGCCCACAGCAGGCTGCAGCTTCTTTCAGAATAGGTTGGTGGTTTCCGCCTTTCTCCTGCACCTCTTTGTATGAATGTTTGACTCCTATGCCTAAGCAACGGTAGTCCGCTCCCCGACTTGTATATGCCATAGGAGCCCTTTAGCCCGCAGACGCTGGCCCTTTGGGTCTCTATGCCTTTGCGGTGGCTTTACCCTGTATGGTTGGGCTGTTGTCTTCTAACGGGTCTTGTGTGGGATAGGTCCTTAAGTCCAATGCGCAATCAGTTGATTTGACTCGGCCCTGTCGGTTCAGGGCTTTGTACTGGGTCTGAGTACCCCTCCTGGTACTCCGGTTTCCAATCGGTTCCCCGGTTCGGTACTGGCGGGCCACCGCCCGACCCTGGTCCCTACGGTTCCACCGGCTGTAATCCCAGCTCCTGCAGGCGGCCACCACCATCTGCCTCCTTGCCAAAGATGACTGGGCTCTGACCCAGCCACCGGAGTAGTCTGTTGGCAGGCCTGGACACGGGTCTGCCCTTGAACTTGACTTCTCTCTACTCTGCACTACAACTTGTGTGTTTGTTTTCCCGCCTACAGGCCTGTGAACTCCTCGGTGGGCGGAGCCAACCGCCTGGCTCTGCCCCCCTGGTGTGGACATCAAACCTGGAGGGTGGTGACAAGGGTTTCTTGGTTGGCTGCTGTCACCTAATCGGGGAGGGGGGTGATGTGTGTGTGACTACCTGGGACGACCTGACTAGTCCAGGGCATCACATAACCATGGGAGGAAAAAAATGACATTCACATGCTTTGCTGTTGGGTTGAGCTGGGTAGTGGTGGCAAAAGAAAGGTTACTGTAGGCCGAACTGAGAGAAAGACAAGAAGTGAAGAGACTTTATTGGGATGCTTTATGTGAATGAAATGTCCGACAAGTGTTGTAACCGCTGTCCAATGTATGTAGTTGTCTTCCATTTACTGTTCAATAAAAGTCTATGTTTTAAAAACTGGTGGTCTCCCTCAGTGAACGGGTTAACATATGTTCCTAACCAGCCAACATCAACGGCAGCATGCAGCCTGCAAGGGTGTAACGCCCTGCTAGCAAGAGCTCCCACACCCAGCCAGAACCCCATGTTTCATGTAGCATGATGGGGTACAGAAGACACAGACCTTGCCCATGATAACCGCCCCGTACCACACAACACATGAAACTAGAATGTCAGAGACTCATTGTCTGTACAGAGCTTAGTCTAATCTTTGACATGCTGAATGCTGCAGTGTTTTAACCAAGTACTGTAAAAAAATAAAAAGGAGCTCAATCTGTCTAATAAAAAGCTTATAGACTTATTTCAGTGACAACCAGCTCTAATTTATCATACAGGCTACTGCTAAAGGTTAGCTATGAGATACATATTATGATAAGAATTAATAAATTACTCAACTTACGTAGATTGGTTCATTGTTAGAAGAGTACAGATAGAGAGGAAAATGAAACTCTATCTTTGTACCTCGTTTAGCCTGGTAGGGGAAGCACAAATCACACACTCCTGAAATTCTTATTATTAGCCTGGCAGCTAGTACAGTAGACTTTGTGAAAAAATCAGACCATCAAGACATCTCTATCAATAACCACCAAGGTCAAACAATAGTCCACCAGTTACCCAATTCTACATTGAAATCCCAGGGACATCTGCTGTTCATTTATAAACAAGGGCTAGAGAAGATTGTTGAGGTGGTGTAGACAGATCACGTAGGATCAATCAATTTTCCGAAGTACAGATAGGCAAGGAGACCTTTATAAAATTAAACTCTGGAGCTGCAGGTATCTAAAAAAAAATAAATCGGCTATGTATATCTTATTTTATTATGAAATATCTTTTTAAGATATTTTACTCAATAAGATGCCAAGAAAGCCCAATTTATAGCATCCACATAATGTATCAACTTGAAATACTTAACATATAATACTCAATTTCCTGTTGCCAGGATTAGTTACTTGTTTCCTTTAAGCATGTGATAAAGTTTACTAAGACATCAGCCTAATTTTCGTTTACTTTTCTATGATGACAACATTATCAAAATAAGTATCATAAGTTAAAATTTTCTGCGAACACAAGAAAGAATTCAAAGAAATTGGCAAACATCATCTCGAATAACCAACTTTAACAGGTTCTTGAGCAACTCATAGTCAGGACAATGCATTAGCACAAAAGAGTATCCAACAATATATTAACCTGTTCCCAACCGCCCACTGTACATAAATGGCCGCACTTGCTTTGGCAGTGCTAATGTTTTTCCACGTTTGGCGTTCAGAAGGGAATCGCGAACCCCAAAGTCCAGCAGTCACCAGAATTTCGGAGCAGAACGGTAGAGATCATCTAAACCTGATTTTCTCAAGTCTCGATGATGTTAACCTTTTGAAATCTTGTATATGTTGCAATCATTAACGATTGCGGTATACAGAAGTTTGTGAGACTGAGTGTGCTCCTTCTCACTCCCCTCCGGCACCCCCATGACATGATCATGGGGGAACAGAGGGTTGTCATTGCAGCCGAAGGTCAAACTGTAACGCCTGCCTGGATCCACAGACTCAGATGGGCTGTAAAGGGGAGGCTAGAGGGAAGCCACTCATCAAGTAGGACCCCCAGAACCCTGAAACCCTTTAACCCCTATACAGGGATTTGGAATTACACAGGGAACTGGAGATCACTACCTGTGGAAGGCTGCTGTCCGATGAGAGTAGTAGTCAGGCAGGGTCAAACCAGGAATTGCGGAACAGGGACAGAATCGGCAGGCAGTGACGTAGTCAGCAAACGTAGCAGAGGTCAGATCCGGGTCGGGCAGCAAGGTACAAAAACAGTAGGCAGAAGGGTAGTCAAAAACACGCAGAAGTCAACACACAGGAATCACCAACAGAATAGGACGTAGCAGGAGCCAGGAAAATCAGAACTATATCTGGCAGTAATCATGTGACAGGAGGGGAAATAAGAAGGGTGTGGTGTCTTCCCATTGGCTGTAGCTGAACACTGGCAACTTCAGCTGGAAGACACATGCCACCCACAGTCAGCCAGCGGTACTGCAGATCCCAAGCTAACCCAGCCCAGTGGATGATCGTAGCCTGCGCCCACTGGTGCCGCTGGCATCGACTTCTCTCCCATCACCAGCACCATCCACGGCAGGAACACGGCGTCGCCTGGCGATCGGAGCAGAAGTCGCTGGAGCAGACTCCGGCGGTGACGTAACACAAACGATGACCCCCGGATCTGCCATGTATCGTTGACCTGTCAGACCCAGCTAGCAGCAATCTGCCAATCTGACATGCGATATGCAAATTCTGACACTGAAAGTACAATGTATTGCCATGTTGCTGCATGGCAATGCATTATACCAGTGATCAGACTAATAAAAGTTAAACTCTCACAAAGGGACTAAGTAAAAAAAAATCACAAAATAAAGAACACACACACAAAAACAGTATATAAAAACACAAAAATGAACAAAAAATAATATACATATTTGGTATTGCCGAGTCTGTAAAACTGTCACACTATTTAACGCAGGGGTCTCAAACACATGGCCCGCAGGCCGCATGCGGCCCTTCAGGATGCTTCTTGTGGCCCGCAGTCCAGTCAGAGCTTTATTTCAGATTAATGTTTTGCCGGCGCTGCGGAGTCCAGCTTTCTCTGCACAACTTGATTCTGCTGCTGGCCAATCAGGGGCAAGCAACTGAGGCATATCACCTTAGTTGCTGGCCTCTGATTGGCCAGCGGCTGCTATAGGGAACTTCATTCTGCGCATCACTGGCAAAAAGCACATACAGAGACTGCGGTCATTACCGGGTCCACGTGCCTGCAGGCTGCATGAAGCAAAGAGGGAAGAGGACACTGAGATAACGGAGGACATGTGAGAAGAAGGTTTTGGTGTGTGTGTGTGTGTGTGTAACACCTGCCTGGATAAACAGACTCAGGTAGGATGTAATGGACAGACTAGAGGTAAGCCCCTCACCAAGCAGGACCCCAGAACCCTGAAACCCTTTAACCCCTATACAGGGATTTGGAATTACATAGGAAACTGGAGATCTCTACCCGTGGAAGGCTGCAGTCCGATGAGAGTAGTCGTCAGGCAGGGTCAAACCAGGAACAGCAGAACAGGGACAGAATCGGCAGGCAAAGGCGTAAACAGAAAACGTAGCAGTGGTCAGATCCGGGGCGGGCAGCGAGGTACAAAACAGCAGGCAAAAGGGTAGTCAACAACAAGCAAGTCAGCGCACAGGAATCACAAAACAAACAGCACATGAGCCAGAATCAGAACTATCTCTGGCAGAGGCCAGCAGACAGGAGGGGGAATAAGAAGGGTGTGGTGTCTTCCCATTAGCTGTAGCTGAATGATGGTACTTCAGCTGGGAGACATCCGCCACCTACAGTCAGCCAGCGGTACTGCAGATCCCAAGATAACCCAGCCCAGTGGATGATCGGAGCCTGCGCCCACCGATGCTGCTGGCATCGACTCCTCTCCCATCACCAGCACCATCCACGGCAGGAACACTGCATCGCCTGGCAATCGGAGCAGAAGTCGCTGGAGAAGACTCCGGCGGTGATGTAACAGTGTGTGTGTTTGTGTGTGTGTTGCCCGCTAAAGTGCGTGTGTGTGTGTGTGTGTGCGTGTGTGTGTGTATGGGTGTGAAGAATGGCACAACAGGGGACCAGGATGGGGCACTACTACAAGAAGAAGTCCAGTAAAGGGGACATTACTACAAGAAGAGGACCTGCATGGGCACGTTACTACAGGATGGGCACATTATTATAGGATGGGCACTAGGATGGGGCACATTACTACAGGATGTGGACAAGGATGGGCACATTACTATAGGATGGGCATTAGGATGGGGCACATTACTTCAGGAGGGGAACCAGGATAGGCACATTACTACAGCATGGTGACAAGGATTGGCATATTACTTGAATTACTTGAGGATGGGGACAAGGATGGGCACATTACTACAGGATGGGGACAAGGATGAGCATGTTACTATAGGATAGGGGCGTTACTACAGGATGGGGACAAGGATTGGCACATTACTACAGGACGAGGACCAGGATGAAGACATTACTACAGGATGAGTACTAGGATGGGGCACATTACTACAAGAGTGGGATAAGGATGGGGAACATTACTACAAGAAGGGGACAAGGATGGGCACATTATGGCTCAGTGGTTAGCACTGCAGTCTTGCAGCGCCAAGGTCCTGGGTTCAAATCCCAACAAGGACACCATCTGCATCTGCAAGGAGTTTGTATGTTCTCCCCGTGTTTGCGTGGGTTTCCTCCGGGTACTCTGGTTTCCTCCCACACTCCACAAACATACTGATAGGGACTTTAGATTGTGAGCCCCAATGGGGACAGTGTTGCCATTGTATGTAAAGCGCTGTGGAATTAATGGCGCTATATAAATAAATAAATTATTATTATTACTACAGGATGGAAACATTACTACAGGATGGGGACAAGGATCGGCACATTGGTACACGATGTGGACATTACTACAAGATGGGGACAAGTATGGGCATATTACTTTAGGATGGGGACCAGAATGATCACATTACTACAGCATAATGACAAAGATGGGCATATTACTTCAGGATGGGGATAAGGATGGGCACATTACTACAGGAAGAGGACCAGGATAGGGACATTACGACAGAATGGGGACAAGGATGGGCACATTACTACAAAATGTGGACATTACTACAGGATGGGGACAAGGATGAGCACATTATTACAGGATGAGGACCAGTATGGGGACATTACTACATGAAGGAAGGACAAGGATGGTCACATTACTACAGGATGGAAATAAGATTGAGTACATTGCTACAAAGGGACAAGGATGGGCACATTACTACAGAATGGAGAGCAGGATGGCACACATTCCTATAAGAGGGAGAACAGGATGGGGGACATTACTAAAGGATGAGGACCAGGATGGAAACATTGATACAAGATGTTGGCTAAAATAACTATATGGTGCTAATTGTAAAACTGAATTACTCACAAAAAGAAAAAAAATCATGCTTTATTTTGATTTTTATATATATATATATATATATATATATACATATATATATATATATATATATATATATCTTGTATATATATAAATACAGTACATATATTGTGTGTGTATATATATATATATATATATATATATATATATATATATACAAAAAAGGAGACCGCACTTGTGGAACCACTGATGCGGCTATCTCCAGACCGCTCCAGCACGTCTTTACAATGTAGGGAAGAAGATGAAGGCGAATAGGACTTTGTGTGCCACGAATATGTATCAACATAATTAATACCACTCAATACCAATCAGTTGCATATAAAAATTCCTCTTTAGTAAATATAGAGGATTGGGATGTCAGATAAGGAAACAGTGTAACAATACATACACATATATATATATATATATATATATATATATATATATATATATATACACTGCAGGAGAACGAGGACAAGGAAAAATTGGCACAATATACCCTACATAATAATCAAGATAAGTAGACCTATAGATAATAACCTGACATATCAAAAAAAGTATATGGCAAGTGCTGATATAAAAAGGGGACTCAGTCAAGCAAAAAGATATATATCATAGGGGGTTAATTGTAATCAGAGGATCAGTGTGTCATCAAACTAGGGCTACAAAGAGCCCAAAAGTTAATTCAATTAATCCATTTATATAGATGGAAAGAAAGATGCAAGGAAGGAACAATTAACTCACCCATATGGAGGTCATTTCAGGAGGATTTCTGGTTGGAATGTACCCCTACGCGTCTCGCAGAAATCTTCATGAGGGGGAGAAGATGTGGAGTGGTGCCAGTAACAGGTGTGACATGCTGCAGGGCTTTTTATACATTATGCTGCCAGAATGGGAGGATCCTGGTGTGTGCATCGCTATACACGGCGCGCACGCCTTCGCCACTCCCCCTACCCACGTCACGTCCGGCTCTCCAGCAGTGACGACAATTGCATTAGAGCTATCGGAGGCCATCGGCGACGGGGGGGGGAGCAGGAGCGGGCACACGCGCACCACGCAAAGTCGACACCAGGCTGATGGTAAGGATGTGTGTGCGCTCTGTATCTGGCGCGCGCGTCCGCGCCCCTCCCACTACTGCCATTGCTTCATTTACTCCAGCGGGTGCGAGATTATGGGCGGGTACTTGGATGACGCTGCTGATGACAATAAAAGCGCTGCCCATAATCTCGCGCCTGCGGTAATAGGTGACGTGGGTTCATATGGTCAGCGCTTGCGCATAACGGTGGAGGCAGAGGAAAAACCACGGGCACGAGATTATGGGCGGGTACTTGAATGATGCTGCTGATGACAATCACAGCACCACCCATAATTTCGCGCCTGTGCAATCACCTCACCAGCGGTCACGCTTTACAGTGCTCAATGCCACTGGGCATGCGCGAGACCTCGGGAGCACTGGGTGGCGTCCTCATGTATGGAAATTAGCAATGGGGGATGGCGAAAGCGGCAGGAGGCGAATAATGGACGCAAGACCCCTTGACCATAAAAAAACATTTCCATACCAAAAAGGTAAGACTTTATAAAGTATTTATTTAGGTCTCAAAGGGGGCACAATAGCAACAGAAACCTTTCTAGAATGCAGCCCAGGAGCTGCAGAAGGGGAATCTTATAGGTTTATTCGGAAATTTCTGCTGACAGGTTCCCTTTAATTCTGTCTCCCGCAAATTAGAATGAAAACTGATCCAAGAATATGTGCCCGAAAATGGATCCAATAGAAGCACCAACTTGACCTGAAAAAAAACAAGCCCTTACCTGACTCTGTCTGCAGAAATGTAGACAAATTATAACTCTCAATATATGCTGATACAAAATTTTTTTTTTGTAAAAAAAAAATGTTTTTCAGTGTGTGAAAGTAGCTAAACATAAAAAATATATAAATCTGTTATCACTGCAATTGCACTGACCCAAAGAATAAGCTGTCTAATTTCTCATACCGCACAGTGAACGGTGTAAAAAATAAATAAAAGCGATTATTGTCTTGCTGTTGATTTATTCATTCTTCCTCCACAAAGGAGTTTACATGTAAATCTGTCAAATATGTGGTTCAGAAGAAACCCCTGACAGAAGATTCCCTATAAAGAGGCAGAGGGAGTCATTTTGGACTATGTGTGGCCTATGATATGGCAGTGTCCATATTTTCAATAGTGCATAAAAGTGAAGTCAACCAGTTTTGTGCACTTCTGAAAAGGACACCGCTGAACAGAGGCCAGTCAGAGTAAAGGCCGCTTTACACGCTGCGACATCGCTAGAATCGGCTAGCGATGTCGCGTGCGATAGCACCCGCCCCCGTCGGTGGCACGATATGTGGTGATCGCTGCCGTAGCGAACATTATCTCAACCAACATACCTGTTCTGCGACTTCGCTGTGACCAGCGAACCGCCTCCTTTCTAAGGGGGCGGTTCATTCAGCGTCACAGAGACGTCACAGCACCGTCACTGAACCGCCGCCCAATAGAAAAGGAGGGACAGAGATGAGCGGCCGGAACATGCCGCCCACCTCCTTTCTTCCTCCTTTTCCGGTGGATGCAGGTAAGGAGATGTTTGTCGTTCCAGCGGCGTCACACATAGCGATGTGTGCTGGTGCACGAATGACAAACAACATCATTACTGCAGCAACAACGATAATTGGGAAGAGGGGGGCATGTCACCGATGAGCGATTTTGAACGATTTTGCGACGATTCAAAATCGCTCATAGGTGTCACACACAACGACATCGCTAAAGCGGCCGGATTTACGTCACAAATTCCGTGACCCCAACGAGATCGCTTTAGCGATGCCGTAGCGTGTAAAGCCACCTTAACTCTGCTACCTCACTATAGTACATGGTCCCACGGGGGTGTCATCTAAATCCCATTAATAGGAGATTTAGATGGAAACCGCAGTGTAAGTGCTCAACGTAGAGCACAAGATAAATATGAACCAAAATGTTATGTAAAATTTTTCCAATAAATGCTTCAACTCAATCCACACAAAAAAAACAAGTCTCAACTCAGGTCTGTCATCTGTCAATGAAAATATAGGGGTTGTCACATTATTGCTGTCACGATGACTATGGGATAGTAGGGAACTGGGGCTGCTAGGATGTACCTCAGGCTAGGGGGCCCCATGCTATCCTTAACCTCAGGGATACTCCTGATGGTGGAGAAGCTTGAGTCTCATTCCTGTCCCTGCTCCTGATCAGTTCTGATCTCATTTCCCTCACACTCCACCCAGGGAGGGACAGACAAAAGCGTGATGAAGCCCACAGATAAAGACAAACAGGTGAAAACCAAAACTCTGTCATGCAACAAGCACATACAAAGGAAAAGACAATAAGAGGTTCAGGAGGAAGAACAGGAGCAAGAAGGAAGCTACAAAACAACAGGGGTAAACTCCACAATCGCGGCAAACAATGAGCACATCTTTCACCAGTAAGTCTAAAGCCTGCTTTACACGTTGCAATTTTGCATACGATATCATATGCGATTTGCAACGCCCCCATCGTATGTGTGGCACGTTCAATTTGTTGAACGTACCACACAAACGATTAACCCCCGTCACACGTATTTACCTTCCATACAACCTCGATGTGGGCGGCGAACGTCCACTTCCTGGAGTTAGAGGGACGTTCGACGCCACATCGACGTCACGCGGCAGCCGGCCAACAGAAGCGGAGGGGTGGAGCTGAGCAGGACATAAACATCCTGCCCATCTCCTTCCTTCCGCATTGTGGGCTGGGAGCCGCAGGACACAGGTAAGATCTGTTCATCGTTCTGTGTGCTACCCCGGGTACGATGAACAATCTGACGTGCAATTCTAGAGAAAGGTACGATGTGTATGTGATGAACGTTTTAACATTCAATCGCAATCGCACGTACCTGTCACACACTGCAATGTACCTTACGATGCCGGATGTGCGTCACTTACGACGTGACCCCGCCGACACATTGTAAGATACATTGCAGCGTGTAAAGCAGGCTTAAGACACCACATCTTGCAGACTACCATAAAATAAACTATAGCTAGCATGAGTGGAAGGTTTGAATGAACATAAATAGGAGGGGAGGAGATGTGATAGGCCTCCACGTAACATGTGACCAAAGGAGCAAGCAGATCAGCAGAGATGAACTCTTGCTAGCCTGTCTATGAATCAGAATACAGCAGGTCGATGCCCGAGTCTGTTCATTGGGCAGAGAGTGTTAGAATCTGCAGTCTGAACAGTGCCCAATGCCGCCATGACAGTTGCACACATTTGTGCAAAACTCTCTGTGACAATTGGTAACACAAAGGCTCTGGAAAGGTGCCAAGGCTCCACTCAAAAGAAATCCAGAAAAACCTCCCAAATCCAAAGGCCCCCTCCTTCTAATCCCCACAGTTTGGCTAAACCACCATTAGGGTCCACATTTGGCATTACTGTGGTGAAGAGAGCACGCTTAATTTACAGGATTCATGTCTACAGAAGCACGAGCTACAAACAATTTAGTGGGCACAATAATGTTCTGGCACTACAATGTATGGGCACTACAATGGCAGATTTGTATTTTTCATTTGCAACTTCCACTGTGTGTGTGTGTTTCTGGAAAACACCCATGGAGTCAAAATCATCACTACACCTGTATATAAATTCCTGAAGGGGTATAGTTTCCAAAATCGGGTCACTTGAGGAGGGATTCTGCTCTTCTAGCACGTAGGGTTTCCTTATATGAAGTATACAAGCTATTGCCTGAAAATTGGCCTCTCCAAGAGACAAATAGCACTCCTTCACTCCTGAGTCTCACCATGTGACTTAGCAGTATTGTACTGTCACACATGGGGTATTGTCACGTTTAGCAGAAATTATGTGACACATTTTGAGGGCACTTTTTACCCATTTCCCCATGTAAAAATGTAAAATCTGGGGCTAAAACACAATTTTTGTGATACCAATGTAATTATTTTTTCTTCACTGCCTAATGTTAAAATTATCTGACACATCATTCGTGACTATGATGGTGACTTCTGCTATGATCACTGCACTCCTAGATGAATTCATTCAGAGGTGTAGTTTGTAAAATGAGGTCACTTGTGAGGGGTCCTGCTGTTCTGGCACCTCAGGGGCTCTGCCAATGGGACGTGGCACCTACAAACTATAACAGCAAAATCTGTGCTATAATATGGAGCTCCTTCCCTTCTGATCTTTGCACTGTGCCGGAAAAGTAGTTTTTGACCACATATAAGGTACTTGTGTACTCAGGAGAAATTGCACAACAAAGTGGGTGGTCCATTTTTTACTATTAGCCCTTTTAAAAATAAAAAATTTGCCTCTAAAACAATATTTTAGTGAAAAAATGTAATAATTTTTTTCTTCACTGCCCAATGGTAATGTTAATTTGCTCACTGCACCACAAAATGAATTCATTGAGGGGTGCAGTTTGTAAAATGGCATGACTTATGGGGGGCTCTGCTGTTCTGGCACCTCAGGGCTTTGGCCAATGTGACATGACATCCTCAAACCATTCCAACTAAATCTGAACTCCAATGTGGAGCTCCTTCCCTTATGAGTTTTGCACTGTGCCTCAAGAGTAGTTTTCAACCACATCTCGGGTATTGATGTACTCAGGAGAAATTGCACAAACAAATATATAGGTTCATTTTCTACAGTTACCCTTATAAACATGAACAATTTGGGGCTAAAGGTACATTTTGCTGGGAAAAAAATAATTTTTTAATTTTCACAGTTCAATGTTCTTAAATTCTGTGAAGCACCTGTGGGTTCAATGTGCTCCCCATACCTCAAATAAAATTCCTTATGGGGTCTAGTTTCCAAAAAGCGGTCACTTAGGTGGGTTCCACTGTTTAGGCACATTAGGGGCTCTGCAAATGCGACTTGGTGTCCGCTATCTATTACAGACAAATTTGCGTTGTAAAAGTCGAATGGCGCTTCTTCCCTTCTGAGCTCTGCCTTTCACCCAAACAGTAGTTTTCCACTACATATGGGGTATCAACATACTCAAAATTAATTGCACAAGAAATTGTATGGTCCATTTTCTCCCGTTACTCTTGTGAAAATGAAAAAGTTGGGCTAAAGCAATATTTTTGCTGGAAAAATAAAATTTGTATTTCTTTTCTTCCACTTTGCTTTAGTTCCTGTGAAGCATCTAATGGATTAATAAACTTCGTGGATGTGGTTTTGAGCACTTTGCAGTTTTTAAAATGGTGTCCCTTTTGGTTGTTTAAATTTTGTTAGGAAAAAAACAAAAATTGCTGATAAACTTTTAACCATTCTAACTTCATAACAGAAAAAACATGTTTCAAAAATGGTGCCATGGTAGACATTTGGTAAATGTTATTTATTAATCATTTTGTGTCATATAACTATCTGCTCTATAGGCATCAAAAATCAAAGTTAAAAAAGCAATATTTTGACATTTTTTTGTAAGTTTTTTATTTTTTCATAAATAAACATAAATAATATCGATCACATTTTACCACTAACATTAAGTACAATTTGTCACTAAAAATATTCTCAGAATTCCTTGGATCTGTTGAAGCGTTCCAGAATAAATTGACACTGCTCAGAATTTAAAAAAATGTCTCGGTCATGAAGGCAAAAAACAGGCTCTGGCGCGACAGGGTTAAGTACTAAATCGAGGACCCCCAGAATACTTATATACAGTGTGTCCACCCATATCGTGTCCACCGCCATTAACTTGAGAACGGTGGCAACTATAGGTATAGAAGTGGTGTCTAGGTATAGTAAAGTAGCCATGCACTACGCAATGAATCCACCTATAGCGCCACCTGGTGGAAAACAACGGAGTTTGCATTTTTATCTTGAAAACGGAACGAGATAGAGAAAAAAAGGGAATTACAAAGTTGTAGGGCATCATCAATTCAATACGAATCGACACCTTGCATACAGATATACTATTATATGAAACCCATGACCCCACTAAAACATTGAATGCAGGTGACGCATATGGCGCTCATTTAACTTTGATGCTCAAAGTGGCCACCCTCAGCTGCAATGCACATCTGGACTCTGGACAGCATACTGTATCTTGCTGCACGTTGTGCAATATGGTAGGTGACACGTTTGCACAAACATCTGTGATACATCGTCGTAGGTCCTGCAATGTTGGTGGAGGGGGCACATACACCTGCTGTTTGATGTGACCTCACAGAAAGAAGTCCAATGGGGTCAGGTCAGGTGAGCGTGGAGGCCACTCCAAGCAGCCACCATACCCAATGACTTGTAGGAAGGTCTCCATGAGGTATCACTTCACGTCTGCAGCCTTGTGAGTTTTACACGTTCTAATCATAGCACTTCTGTATGCAAGGTGTCGATTCGTATTGAATAGATGATGCCCTACAACTTTGTAATTCACTTTTCTTCTCTATCTCATTTCGTTTTTGAGATAAAAATGATAACTTTGTTGTTTTCCACCAGGTGGCGCTATAGGTGGTTTCATTGCATAGCACATGGCTACTTTACTATACCTAGACACCACTTCTATGCCTACAGCTGCTGCTGTTCTCAAGTTAATGGCGGTGGACAGGATATAGGTGGACACACTGTATATATTTATTCACTTATATAGCGCTATTAATTCCACAGTGCTTTACATACATAGTCAACACTGTCCCCATTGGAGCTCACAATCTACATTCCATATCAATATGTCTTTGCAGTGTGGGAGGAAACCGGAGTACCCAGAGGAAACCCATGAAATCACGGGGAAAACATACAAACTCCTGGCAGATATTGTCCTTGCTGGGGTTTGAACCCAGGACCTCAGGGCTACAAGACTGCAGTGCTAACCACTGAGCCACTGTGCCACCCTATAATACTTTATAGTAAGTAAAATCTAATATAGGTGGTGTTAAAACATTTTAGTCACTTGAATGTACAATAAAGTACGATTAAACATACAAAATTTATTGCTCAGAGAATTGGTTTTATCAAACAATGCTCAACATTATTCCAAATATAAATGTGAAAGATGGGGCAAAAGTTCTTAGGAGTCACACCTCATGGTTGCCGTTACATTATAGTTTTCATCCTTACACAGTCTAGATAAAGTGATATCTAGGGCAATTATTGGTATCTAAAACATCATTATGGGGATAGAAAGGCTGCCATTTATGCTTTTTTGGAAGAAATGTTTGTGTATGACACCCCGTAGGCAACATCCGTCAGAGACATTACTTTTCCTGATATATGCCTGTCCATTCTATACAATTATTCAGAATGCAACATTACATTTATTGGAATTATTATTATTATTTATTATTATTAGCGCCATTTATTCCATGGCGCTTTAAAAGTGAAAGAGGGTATACGTACAACAATCATTAACAGTACGAAACAGACTGGTATAGGAGGAGAGAGGACCCTGCCCGCGAGGGCTCACAATCTACAGGGAATGGGTGATGGTACAATAGGTGAGGACAGAGCTGGAGCATTTAGTTTGGTATTTAATGTCATGTCTTTAAATGTTATTTTATACAACACTGACCTGAGTATTATAATTCCAATACACAAACCTAGAAAGTTCAGAGCTAAGTTTTGTTTTAACCCTTTTCTAAGAGCTAATCGTATCTTTCTGCATTTTTATTAAATATTTTTTGTCTGGAATAATAGACTTCAAAAGATTAAACAATAAAGGAAACCATTTAGGTTAAAAGAAGACTTAAGTAATGTCAAGTTCCTTCGTGATCTTTTCCTTTCAAACGAGACCAAAATATCCTTAATTTGCCTTAATCTCCTTCTTGGTCTTATCCATTACATAAATGATCCTATTTATATGAGAGACTTTAAGCCTTATCACACTATTTGGAAATGAAGTGACAAGAAGATATAATTCCAAAGTCAAAATGCAATTTAAATACAAACAGGATGTATTTATATATTTCTTTATGTTCTACAATTTATTGCTGTTTATTTTATTAGTGGGTTTTCTGTTCTGCCAGCAGATCTTCTTTACCTATTCTCCTACGTGTGGTTGCTATTAATTTGTCCCTGCGGTCCATTTTCTACTCAGATAAAAAACTTGCATTGGGTATTATTCTGCCCTGCCATCTTTAACACCTACTGGTGTGAATAATACAGATTAAAATATATTTTATGGTAAAATTGCTGTTTTGATTATTTTTACAACCGCATTAGCCTGATGATTTTGCTATATAATGTGTTTCCCCAAAAATGAGCCCTACCCCGAAAATGAGCCCTGGCAGGAATTTTCAGCATTTTTAGCATAAGGCTTAAATATAAACCCTACCCCCAAAATAAGCCCTAGTAGCAGTTCAATAATGAAGTGTCCTTGCAGCTAAACAAGTTAAACAATACATCAGATTACACACCCACACACATCAGATTGCACACCCACACACCATATCACACACCAACACACATCAGATTGCACACCCACACACCATATCACACACCAACACACATCAGATTGCACACCCACACACCATATCACACACCAACACACATCAGATTGCACACCCACACACCATATCACACACCAACACACATCAGATTGCACACCCACACACCATATCACACACCAACACACATCAGATTGCACACCCACACACCATATCACACACCAACACACATCAGATTGCACACACAATCACACATCAGATCACACACGTTCACCACATCAAATCAAATCAAATCTTTATTTTTATATAGCGCTAATATATTCCGCAGCGCTTTACATACATCAGGAACACTGTCCCCATTGGGGCTCACAATCTAAAGTCCCTATCTGTATGTCTTTGGAGTGTGGGAGGAAACCGGAGTACCCGGAGGAAACCCACGCAAACACGGGGAGAACATACAAACTCCTTGCAGATGGTGAACATCAATGCGCTTCACTGCATGTCCTCTATGCGTTCCACCTCAGGTCCTCACACTTCACTGCACTGCGTTCCAGGATCTCCTGCCATACCCCGAAAATAAGACCTAGCACATTTTTTGGGGCAAAAAATAATATCAGACAGTGTCATGTTTATGAGGAAACACGGTAGCATAATAGAAAAGTTCTTTATTTATTGGTTTATTGGCAAAAGTAAAATAAAATAATTTACTAGTTTACCGAGTTGCAAATAAGCACTTTAAGGGTATGTGCGCACGTTGTATTCTGCCGTGACAAATATTCTGCAGCGTTTTGTCACTGCATGTGCGTTTCAAAACGCATCCAAAACGTTGCGTTTTGGATGCATTTTGAATGCATTTTGAACGTAGAATGGATGCATTTTTGACAGTGCGTTCCCACTCAGCTCTGGTACATCCCCATAGAGCTGAGTGGGAACGCACTGTCTGTCTAGCTGGCTGATCAAAATGAACTCGGATGAACTTCACCCGACTTCATTGTCATCGCACGGCTCTGTCTGTGTGCCGCGGCCTGATTTGCGGTCTCCGGTGAAGGACCACTCAGGTTACCAGTGGCCAGCTGGACTCCTCCGCCCGATCACCGCAAATCACCTGAATGAGGGCACCGCTAATCGTGGGGCTCACTTCAGTCACTCGGGTGACTTGCTGTCACAGTTGGAGGACTCCAGCTATGTCCGCCCGCGGGTCACCTGAGTGACGGCAGTGAGCCGCGCGATCAGCGGTGCCGTCATTCAGGTTACCGTGGCCATAGCTGTAGTCTTCCACCTGAGACAGTTGGATGATCCTGCGGTGGCCTCGGGTAACTTGAGTGACATCATCGCTGACAGCGCAACTCACTTCAGTTGCTGCGTGGAGCTGACAGAGAGCGGTCGTGCTCTACAGCTGCTCCTTTCAGCTTCATGTAGCAGAGCTGGATGCGTTGTGGTACCTCGTGTGGATTACGTCAGACCTGGAGGGGTGTTTGGGGATTTTAATAAAGTGGTTACAGAGGGGGATTTTTTTTTGTCTTTTATTCCAAATAAAGGATTTTTTGGGTGTATGTGTTTATTTTCTTTAACTTACAGGTTAATCATGGGGGTATCTCATAGAAGCCTGCCATGATTAACCAAGGACTTAGTAGTGGCTATGGGCTGCCATTAACTCCTTATTACCCCGATTGCCACCGCACTTCATGATGAGCCGGGTAGAGTCCCGGGACTGTCGCATCTAATGGATGCGGCAATTACAGGCAGCTGCTGGCTGATATTTTTAGGCTGGGGAACTCCCCATAATGTGGGGCTCCCCATCCTGAGAATACCAGCCTTCAGCAGTGTGGCTTTACCTTGGCTGGTATCAAAATTGGGGGGGACCGCACATCGTTTTTTTAAAAATTATTTATTTATTTTACTGCACGATATAGACCCGCCCACCGGCGGCTGTGATTGGTTGCAGTGAGACAGCTGTCACTCAACGTGGCGGCTCGTCTGAATGCAACCAATCATAGGCGCCGGTGGGCGGGGAAAGCAGTGAATACGAGATGGAATAATAAGCGGCTGGCATTTTCAAAAGCAGGAGAAGCCGCCAGAGCAGTGTGACATCTGTGCAGCGCTGCGCCGGTGATCGGTGAGTATGACAGACAGAGAGAGAGACTGACCAACCAACTGACAAAGAAAGACCGACAGACATAGAGAGACTGACATCAACAGACAGAGAGAGAGAGATCGACATCGATTTCAATGGGTGGAAAATGCATCCAAAATGCACAAAATAAGTGACATGTTGCTTTTTGAATGCAGCGATTCGGCCACAAATTTCAGCATGCAAATCGCTGTGTTCTAAAACGCAATGTGCACATGGAATTTGCACAATTTACATAGACTTTGCTGAGGACGCAGAACGCCTGCGTTTACGCTGCAGTGCAAAGCATTGCGTAAACGTATGGAAATACGCGTGCGCACATAGCCTAATAATGGTTGCTGCATGTACAGCTGTAACTACTAGCTGGGGCATCATTTGACACTGTAGCAAAATACAAATGTGTTAGATGTGCAAAGGTGCAGGTCTAATAAGGGCGAGGTTAAGGTATAATAAATACCATTTTTAATATGTTTGTCATTTATAATTTTATTTTGCATCGTTTTATCAAAGAGGATAAATCTTATTCTGGAAACACACATGGAGCTTTTGATGTAGTTTATTTTAGTCAAACATAGTAGCGGATTCAGAACTGGACAAAAAGAAATAAACTACACATCCAAGAATAGTACATTGATCTAGTGCCGCTAGGCAAAAATGGATACAACTGATCAACAGTGACCTGGCACCTCACAATACCCATGCTATAAGGCTGAGCCCCTATGATTCCAGGCCACACCACCCCAAAGGCACAAAAGCACAATAACAATGGCCGTCATATCGCACCAACACCTAGTGAAAATCGCTAGAAAACTCACCTTCTATAAGCTCTCAAATTGTGAACTGAGAGCAAAAATAGGCAGAAACCCTCTTGCAAGCTCCTGCTAAGTAAAAATGCCTGTGCCAAATGTGAGGATTGCTGGTCAATGTAAAGCAAAAAACAGGGGGCACAGTAATGGAATATGCCAGAACTGTATAAAAAGACATGGACCACACATCAAAAAAATCATATGTTGATCTAGTGCCACTAGTCAAAAATGTATACAAATTTACATAGTAGTGGATTCAGAAAATAAAGAAAATGTAATAAAATATTTCTCTGCACTTATGTGTTTGTCTGAAAATAATACATCAAAAACTACATGTTTGATTCCAGTCTAAGAAAGGACAACTATCTTTTTGTCCATTGGTGTCAAGTCCAATCATGGAAAATACTTTATTCACTAAATTAAGATAAATTGATAACTCTTTGTGTGACTTGAAAAACAAACAAATAAATATGTACGTTCATACATATTTAACCTAAGTCTAAGAAATTCTGTGTGTGAGAAGAGTAAATCTCTTCTACGATCAGACACTTCTTTCTCTTCTTGAATAATATTAAGCAAACATTTAGTTAATGATTAGTCAAGATTCAATACATGATAGCAAAAGGCACAAATCAAATATATTTAGGAGGAATGCTGGGAGAAACTGTTAAGCCCTTCTCATTCAAAAATGACAGATGATCACTTATTATTCACAAAAGTAAGAAAAGCTAAGGTGATATACACCTGTGCAAGCCCACTCTGTGGATTAATGTGCGCATTCTTATCTAAGGACAAGACTACCTCACTAAAACGAATCAGTTGACATGTCTCCTGATTAGGGATGAGTGGGCCCGTGGATGTTTCGGGTTCACTGGGTTCAGCAAACTGTAGTTAAAAGTTTGGTTCAGTACCTGAACCTGCCCCCTGACCCTGAACTTCATAGAAGTCAGTAAGGACCTAACTTTGGTGCTTCAAAATGGCTGCAATGCCCTGCACATGTGGTTAGAGACATAGCTAATCAGAAGAACTATACTACATTTCTAATTGGAGGTATTTGCCCATATTACTCCTACTAAATATTGGGATAGGTGCTTGGAGATGGGAATGTGGCGCCCTGGACAAGCCAGGGGCCACAGAGAACAACATCAACACACCCCACACTCCCAGCAGGCACACCGAGGTCAGACATAAAACCCTTGTTGCCTTCCTCCAGGGGCTGATGTCCACACCAGGGGGTGGGCCAGGCAGTTGGTCCCGCCCACCGAGGAGTTCACTGTCCTGGAGGCGGGAAAACAGACAGTTTAGTTTTGGAGGTGAAAGTGGAAGGAGGAGAAGTGGTAGTGGAGCAACTAACTCACAGCGTCCGGGTGTGTGGCCCGGGCGAGACAGCAAGGTTGGCAGACGGTGGTGACCATCTGCAGGAGTGGCTGATTGGAGTCTACCGTAAAAACCGTGGACGGGCGGTGGCCCGGCGGTACCGGACCGGTACGCAAAGAGAAGCCAGCACCATCTGGCAGGGGCTTACGGACCCCGGCAAGGCTAGGAGTCGCTGTGAATTTGCCAAATTCGTTAGTGAAGGGAACCTCCTGGGTTTCCCAACAGCCAAGTCCCGACAGAAGGCAACAGTCCAACCAAGTGAGGGAGACACCGCCACCGCCAAGGCAACCGTTTCTCAGGGCCAGCGCCTGCGGGCAAAAGGGGCTCCTCCAGCCCATACCCAAGCTGGGGAGCGGGTTACCGGTGGGAACCCATTGGAACCATCTACCGTACATAGGTGCAGGGAAAGGCAGTCATCACCAACCTGCCGGGAGAAACAACACCGCAGCTGCCTGTGGGACCCGTCCATCCAGCCGTGTGTTTTACCGAGAACTGTGTCCTCATCATTGGCTGAGTGAGTACCACCGTGCCGTGCGGCACAGCGCTGCCCCCGCGACCATGCACCTCACCAGGCCCCTTAACCCGCCTGCCATCCATCCCTACCCCATCACCGGGCCCCGGGACAACCAACCCCCTACCCACGGAGGGGAGAAATAACAACCAAGCTGCTCCCTGTCACCGCTCCCGGGATCCCCGTCTAGAGCAGCGGTGGTGTCACCAATATCACCACAACCGTGGGTGGCGTCACGGACAATAACCAAACAATCAAAATCCCCCCACAATCAAAATCCCCTTTTCACTCACGGGCAAGGAATGCCGCTCGAGTCCCCAGGATCCGGCCCACCGCTTGAGCCACCACCAAGCAGCAGCACCAGAAGCAGCCGGACCCAAGCAGTGGAAGAGCGCAGCGTCCCCTCCTCCGCCCGCGACAGGAATACCCCTTAAAGCTACCCATTAATGTTGGTATTCTTAAACGTTATTTATACTGGAGTTTGGAGATTAACATGAGAGGATTTCAAGTGTTAACCTATAGATAGTATTCTCATTGTATTCAGGTTAGAACAAGATGATCTCAAGCAATAACCCTTAGATAGTATTCTCATGACATTCAATTAGTCCATTCGGGGATAGGGTAGATCATTTAAATATCCAATAGTAGTGATGGATGTTTGGGTTCACCAGGTAAAGCCGACCTTTAAGGTACCGTCACACATAACGAGATCGCTAGCGAGATCGCAGCTGAGTTATGGTTTCTGTGACGCAGTAGCGATCCCATTAGCGATCTTGTTATGTGTGACACCTACCAGTGATCAGGCCCCCTGCTGTGAGATCTCTAGTCGTTGCAGAATGGTCCAGGCCATTTTTTTCAAAGGCGATGTCCTGGGCAGGACACATCGCTGTGTTTGACACTGTGTGATAGGGTCACAGTGACTGCTGAGATCGTTATACAGGTCGCTACTGCGACCTGTATTGTTCCTGCATCGCTGGTAAGATCTGACTGTGAGACATCTCACCTGCGACCTCCCAGCGACTTACCTGCGATCTTTATCAGGTCGCATCGTTTTCGGGATCGCTGGTAAGTTGTTGTACGTCACTGGGCCTTTAGTTAAAAGTTTGGTTCGGTCCTAGAACTTGACCAGAACTTCAATAGCGACCTGAATTTCTGTGTTGTAAAATAGTTGTGAAATTGTTGTAGTAAGATCTAGGGTGGTTCAAAAGGAAGCAAAAAGGGGGTAAGAGCAGGACAATAGTCCTGCAAAGAAATGTGTTTAGGGCAATTATGTAAAGAAATTCTATCACCATAGTAATCATGGTTAAATGCGAAGTAAATGAATAAACAAAAACATTTAAGAGTGCTCCCATAGACCCTGGATTTAGAGTTCCCCCACAGAGCCAACATTTTAAGAATGCCACTACAAAGCCTATTTTCAAAGTTCCCTCACAGAGCCAAAGGTTTAAGAGTGTAGCAACAGAGCCTGTTTTCAGAGTTTCCCCACACAGCCACAGAACACCTTTAGGCTATGTGCGCACGTGTGCGTATTACATGCAGTTACGCTGCGATCTGCAGCGCAGCGTAACTGCATGCGTCCTGCGTCCCCTGCACAGTCTATGGAGATTGTGCAGGAGCCTTGCACACGTGGCATAATAGAACGCAGCGATTCGGCTGCTGCCCGAATCGCTGCGTTCTAAGAAGTGACATGTCACTTCTTCCGTGCGGTTTGCATGCTGTCTATAGGGAGAGGCAGCATGCAGAGTGCACAAATCTGCCGGCACCATGCGCTTCAGAACGGAGCTTTTCAGCTGCGCTCTGAAGCACATCTTTTAGGTGTGGTGCAGAGCGCACACGTGCGTACATAGCCTTAAAATAAAATAGAAAAAAAAAATATAACTTGAACCGGGAGGCAGAGGTCCAAGTGAAGGAGGAGGTGGACGTGGCAGTGTAGGTGGAAGAGGCGAAGGAGGAGGTTCTATTTGGAGAGTCCCCAAAAACTCTTTTTTAAAAGTATCCCCCCAGAGCTTGGTGCAGAGTAGCCACACTGACCCTTTTTAAAGAGCATGCCCAGAGAGCCTTTATTAAAATTCCTCCTACAAGCTCTTTTGTAAGAGCACCACCACAGAGCCTTGTGCAGAGTGGCCACACAGACCCTTTATTAAAATTCCCCCCACAGACCCTTTTTAAGAGTACACCCACAAAGTCTGATGCAGAGTGGCTACTCAGACTCTTTTCTAAGAATACCCCTACAGACTCTTTATTAAAATTCCCCCCCACCACAGACACTTTTTTAAGTGTACCCCCACATAACCTAGTACAGAGTGGTCACACAAACCCTATATTAAAATTTGTCCCACAGACGTTTTTTAAGAATACTCCCACATAGCCTGGTACAGAGTGGCTATACAGACCCTTCTTTTGAGTATCCCCCAGACTCTTTATAGACCCTCTTAAGAGTACCCCCCCACAGAACCTGGTACACAGTGGCCACACAGACCGATTTTTAGAGTACCCCTACAGACCCTTTTAAGAGGACACCGATAGAGCCTGGTACAGAGTGGCCACACAGACCATTTTTTAGAGTACCGCCAAACAGACTTGTTTTATGAGTATGCAAATAGAGGAATAAAAAGAGTAATTTAACACTGTCACTCACTCAAGTAGTGCCCTGTCCTTACGCTAGTCAGAGCAAAATGGAGATGTCACCCATGATCTGGCTTTAATACAGGCTAGTCACGTGGTGTACAAGCCAATCACAGTTATATCAATACTTGGCATTGTTGTGATGGCTGCAGAAGTACCCCTAGCTGAAAATCTTGTTTATTGGCTGTGCTATAGCCTTTCAATGAACTTGGTTCAGTATCAAACTTCAAACTCGACCAAAGACTTTTGTGACCAGTCCAGTATGAACCCCAAATTTTATAGTTCGGGCTTGCTTATGCCTACTCCTGATCTTTTCCTAACTAATACTAATTATTTAAAGAGAATCTGTCAGCATGGTTTTCTAATGTTAAGTAAAGACATGCCCCAGTTTCAGGACAAGATCCGTTGACCTTTTGCTGTGTGATTGGTTTCCTTCCATACTGGCTACAAGCTAGATCATCTCTATCCTGCTTGTCAGGTGTTTATCAGTTTCTTATTTTGTCTCTGTTCTATCACAGCTTGGGTGGAGGTATTTATACTCCCCTTACACCAGCCTTCTTTGCTGGCTATATTACTACAGTAGGTGGATTAAAGCTAAGGCGTTCCAGCCCTGGAACTAAGGTATTTTCGTAGACACCGGCTGTTTTACTGCTTTGTTTGCTCATTTACCTTCCCAACACCTTTCCTCAGTTTGATTGGTGGGAGGTTTCTCTTGTTTTAATTTATTATTCTCCTTTATCCCTCTTTTGTACATGTGCTTTAAGTTTCCTCACCTTGGGTCGCTCTCTACCTTTTCACATTCTCCCTCTCTTGGTTAGTTATGCCTAATCACCGCTCCTCTGGTTCTTTAGGGAGTATGAGAAACCCCTTGATGGCTTTTCATGGAAGCCAGGGCTGAGTTGGTGTTTTTAGTTGGGATGATCTTCTAGCCTGTACAAAAACCACTAGGGTGTGGGTGTGGCTGTTGTGTTACAGACTTTATTTCTCCATTTATCCTTGTTTAATTGACAGCGTACCCTAATACATATTGTTTCTATGTTTTTTTAAATGGATTAAATAAACTTCAGTTTTTATACCTCCTGGATGCCGTTGCAGGATACCATCTCCGTTGTGCTCCTTGTGGATATTTGGATGATATTTCCGTGTCCCTGCACCTTCTGGTGATTACAAGCTTCCCCGGGGTCTGGTGAGCTGGATCCACTTTCTAAAGTCCATGTTTAATTTAGGTATGCGCATAACAACATGACGGTAATGATGCTGTACTAGTGTTCTGCTAATTAGGTTTCCGTGCACAGGGGCTGGACTGTACACTGGGTCTTCTCTTCCCTGTCTGTGACTCCAAGACTGTCAGCCTGCCACCGGTCTTTTTATCAGCACTGGTTTTTTTGTGACCTGCCTTCTCTGAAATCTCATGTCATTGCCATAGGCACCACATGCACAGATTAAGTTTCTGGATGGTGCCATCACTGCCATGGGCAGCGCATGTGCAATTATCTCTGGTAGATGTCATTGAGCAGAGAACTCAATCAGCTCACCCGCCACCCATAGCAATGATATTTTCAGCACAAGATTTCAAAGTGCCCAAAGCGTTTTTCAAAGCAATTTTTCTAGTTTGAACATACTTTATTTTTTACATGTATTTTGCTATGAAAACTATATAATATTTATCGTGGGCTTGCTAAGAAATTTGATTATAATAATAATAATCTTTATTTCTATAGCGCCAACATATTCCGCAGCGCTTTACAATTCAGGAGGCTCATATACATATCATATACATAAACATATACAAACAAGTAACAATTATAGAAGATATAATATTTAAAGGGAAAAAAGGCAACCCTGCTCGTGAGAGCTTACAATCTACAATGAGATGGGGGGAGGGGCATGGTACAAGTGCTTATTTACAATAACAATCCAGCCATCTCAAGGAAATGGGGGATAGATAATGGTTTCCTGGACCAATAGGCCAGAGCCTTGAGATGCATTTGGGTGCCATGGAGTTTGATGTGGGGTTATGTTCTGAGAAGTTGTAGAGGGATTAGGTGAAATTAGTTTGGCTAGGGAGTGTGATAGGCCACCCTAAAAAGATGCGTTTTTAGGGTTCGTCTGAAGCTGAGTAAGTTGTGATTTGTCCTAACTTCTTGGGGTAGAGCGTTCCAGAGGTTTGATGCAGCTCGGAAGAAGTCTTGGATTCAGGAGTGGGAGGTTCGAATTAGTGTGGATGTTAGTCGAAAGTCATTTCCAGAGCGTAGAGAACGGGTAGGATGATAGACAGAGAGGAGGGTGGAGATGTAGGAGGGTGCCGCACTGTGGAGAGCTTTGTGGGTGAGAACAAGCAGTTTGAATTGGGTCCTGTGATATATGGGCAGCCAGTGCAATGACTGGCACAGAGCAGAGGCATCCGAGTAGCGGTTAGCCAGATAGGTGACCCTGGCTGCTGCATTAAGGATGGACTGTAGAGGAGAGAGTCTAGTTAAGGGTAGACCAATTAATAGATAGTTACAGTAGTCAAGGCGAGAGTGGATCAGGGCCACGGTGAGGGTTTTTGTCGTTTCCATTGTGAGAAAGAGGCGGATTCTAGAGATGTTCTTGAGGTGCAAGCGGCAGGAGTGGACAAGAGATTATATAACACATTGTTATTAGTTGGTACCAGGCACAAAAAAATCTTGTTGGTCAATAACAAATTGTGCCTTGGATAGAAGTTTACCAAATAAGGATATCATATACTTGCAACATAATACTATTATACAGTGCCCAGATTGTACCATACATTAGACACAAACTTTTTAACAGTGAGCATGTAGTTGTGAAGCCGCTAACTCATTGGGGTTGTCAACAGAAGTATGAAAATTATTATTTTACTTTCTTACAGTTTCCTTTAAATCCTTATTTGTTAGCTGCTTATATAGCCAATTAATTTCCACAGCGCTTTACAGACATCATCATCACTGTTCCCATTGGGGCTCACAAACTCAATACTCTGTCAGTATATTTTAATAGAATTCTTTGGGGTTTCTTTTTAATCTATTCAAAGGAACACAATAAACAAGCAAAATCATTTATGGGGTTGACCAGTAGTTGGACAGCCTCATCAAATGCTGAATTCCCCTGTGTAAAATAAAAAATACAAATACTTCATAGAATGGTGTAGAGGGGATGGGGCAGGCAACCCTTTGCCTCCCGGTCGCCAATCCACTGCAAGGATGCTTTCGCCGCAGTCCACTCTTCAATAAATCAGATACAAATATACTTTCTTCAAACAGCAGAAATTTACTTGATTTCGTTACAGGGAATTTTTCATCTCACATACCACGGGCACAGCTACTGAAACTGATTGGGTGTCATCCAGAGTTCGTTCCATAACAGAATTTACAGGCCGACCGCTTTCCTGGCACGTGAGCGCCTTCGGATACTGCTAGGCCCCTCATTCTTCTGTCTGACGTTACACTCCACTACCCAATTCAAAAGGTCCTTTAGCATCTCCGTCCCATCCACAGGGATTTAGCTGATGCTATTGAAGGGGCTTATTACGACAGCACTCCTCCGCCCGTGCTTTTGGCCAGGGCCTACTCGTCTCCTTTAAGAAAAAAACAAAGAGAAAAATTGTGTGAAAAATACCCTGAATAATAATGAATAAAATGCAAGAGCTTAATAACAGGGTACTTAGTATATACATTTTTGCAAAAAGGTAAGAAGCCATCCCACCTCGTCAAGGTGTTCCAACCTAGGACGGTCCCTAACCAACTAAAGTTAAAACCATTATATATAACTGACTTGTGTCTATCAAAACTCCAATGTGAATGGTAACAAGTGGTCAGCTGGGTCCCAGATTAAATACACAGCAAAGTGGGAAGCAATTGGTTGTTTAGCCTCAGTATAAGGAGGGCTGCGCCCCCAACTTGCAATAAAGCAAGATAGCAGACAAAAAACACCAAAAAACTGAGCTGTAACAAAAAAAACAGTAAACATGCAATGTTCCATGCATGTAAATGGCAGCCTCTAGACAAGAAAAAAACAAAGAGAAAAATTGTATGAAAACTACCCTGAATAATAATGAATAAAATGCAAGTGCTTAATAACCGGGTACTTAGTATCTACATTTTTGCATTTAAGAGCCCACTGACCTTTGGTCTCACAGGGGATTTCGTTGGGTTTTCAATCCATGAAAGACAAACACCACCCCGACCCACCGGACTCAATCCCTCTTCTGGGAACGCAGTTGCAACAGTTCTCTTAAGAGCAGGACTCCATGTGTCCAGTGTCAAAGGGTTGACCCTTAGAATCTTTAATAATCGAATCGTTGGGCTTGTTCTACCTCTCTCCTACTGAGGACTCTCCTACTCTTCTCCTTTAAGAGCCCACTGACCTTCGGTCTCGCAGGGGGTTTTTGTTGTGTTTTCAATCCAGGAAAGACGGACGCCACCCTGACCGACTGGACTCAACCCCACTTCTGGGGACACAATTACAACAGTACTCTTAAGTGCAGGACCCCGCTCCACTCCTGTAAGGATACATTTTTTTGTGTTTCTACACCCATTTTTTTCTTCTTTCTGCCCGCTGCATTTCACAATACAGCAATGGATGGTTTCTCCTTAAAACTGCACACTCCAGGGTTGACCGTCACCAGACCTCTGGGGGGTTGGCCACAATTTCGCGCTTTACGCCTTGCCTCCGCCCATGACAGGCTCGTCACTCTTCCAAGGTGACCTCCTCCATCTTGGTTTCTCTCAGCCGCACACAGACAGCGACACTTCTTCTTATCATCGCCATGCGAGCACACAGCGCTTTACAAACATCATCATCACTGTCTCCATTGGGGCTCACAATCTCAATTCTCTGACAGTATATCTTAACCCCTTCAGCCCCAGAGCCTTTTCCATTTTTGCGTTTTTGCTTTTTGCTCCTCTTCTTCCGAGAGCCGTAACTTTGTTATTTTTCCGTCAATCTTGCCATATGAGGGCTTGTTTTTTGCAAGACAAGTTGTACTTTTAAATGAAACCATAAGTTTTACCATATGGTGTACTGGAAAACAGCAAAAAAAATTCCAGGTGTGGAAAAACTGCAAAAAAAGTGTGATGGCACAATAGTTTCTGGGATGTTTTATTCACCGTGTTCACTATATGGTAAAACTGATGTGTGGGTATGATGCCTGAGGTCGGTGTGAGTTGGTAGACACCAAACATGTATAGGTTTACTTGTATCTAAGGGGTTAAAAAAAAATTCACAAGCTTGTCCAATAAAAGTGGCGTACATTTTTCGCCATTTTCCGACCCGTAGCGTTCTCATTTTTTGGGATCTATGGCTCAGTGATGGCTTATTTCATCTCGAGCTGATGTTTCTAATGGTTTCATTTTTGCGCAGATGCTACATTTTGATTGCCTGTTATTGCATTTTGCAAAAAACTTGCGGCGACAAAAAAACGTAATTTTGGCATTTGGAATTTTTTTGCCACTACGCCGTTTACCAATCAGATTAATTGATTTTATATTTTGATAGACCAGGCATTTATGAACGTGGCTATACCAAATATGTGTATATTTTTTTAACCCTTTAATTTTCAATGGGGTGAAAGGGGGGTGATTTGAACTTTTAGGTGTTTTTTTATTTTTTAAAACTTTTTTTTTTACTTTTTTTTTTATTTTACTTGTCTCCCTAGGGGGCTATAGTGATCAGCAATCCGATCGCTCTGCACGATCTGCTGATCACAGCTATACAGATGTAAACAGCAGATACGGTCACTTCCTGCTTCACTGGCCTCCGGGCCGAGTGAAAACGAAAGTGACTCGTCATAGCTGCAGGCGTCATCACATGACCCTGTGCTACCATGGCAACAACCGAAAGTCACGTGATCACTCACGTGACTTCCGGTGGGGGCGGCGGTAAGTGAAAATCATGACCACGCGTATATACATCTCGCTGCCAGACTTTGGCAGCGAGATGTAAGGGGTTAATGTTACGGGTGGAATGCGTTTCCACTCGTAAAAAGCAGGCACACATGTCAGCTCTTGAAAACAGCTGATATTTGCGCGGATCGCCGCATCCTGCCCGCGGCAGGGGGCGGGGCTTAACGTGACACACTCCATGACGGATAGATCCTTCCATGGTCGTGAAGGGGTTAATAGAATCCTTTGGGGTTTTTTATCTATTCAAATGAACACAGTAAACATGCAATATCATTAATGGGGTTGTCCAGTAGTTGGACAGCCCCATCTAAAATGCTGCATTCCCGTGTAAAATAAAAAATACAAATACTTCACGGAATGGTGTAGAGGGGATGGGCAGGCAGTAGTAGTCGTGTGTGGAGGAGTTGCCAGGCTGCAACACAGCCACTCAGTAACCCCTTGCCTCCCGGTCGCCACTCCACTGCAAGGATGCTTTCACCACAGTCACCTCTTCCACTGAGTCAATAAATCAGACACATATACTTTCTGTCAACTCTTCCACTGAGTCAATAAATCAGACACATATACTTTCTTAAAAAAGCGGAACTTTACTTGATTTCGTTACAGGTAAACTTCCATCTTGCATACCATGGGCACCGCTTCTGATCCATGTTGTTTCCTCCAGAGTTTGTTCCATCATAGAAGTTACCAGCCAACTTCTTTCCTGGCACCTGAGTTCCTTCAGATACTGCTAGGCCCCTGATTCTCCTGTCTGGCGTCACGCTGCATTAGCCGATTCAAAAAGTCCTTTAGCCTCTCTGTCCCACCCCCAGGGATTTAGCTGACACTATTGAAGGGGCTTATTATGGCAGCAGTTGTCTGCCCATGCTTCTGGCCAGGACCTAGTCTTTTTCTTTAAGAGCCCACTGACCTTTGATCTTGCAGGGGATATCGTTGGGTTTTCAATCCAAGAAAGAGAAACGCCACCCCGACCGACCGGACTCAACCCCACTTCTGGGGACACAGTTACAGTTCTATTAAGAGCAGGACCCCACGTATCCAGTGTCAAAGGGTTGACCCTTAGAATCTTTAACAATTGAGTCATTGGGCTTGTTCTCCCTTTGTCCTACTGGGGACTCTCCTGCCATCCTTCTACATCCTGCCCTATTTATACACTATACTCCTCTTCTCACTTAACCCTTTTTCTGCCTACCTTGGTGTCAGGACAGCCGTCACTAAGCCATAATGCCACCTGGTGGCCATTTACCAAAATACACAATACCAATTAATACACATCATAAACCATCCTGTGTGCTGGCCACTTCTGCAGGGGCGGCGTAGCCTTGACCCCCTACAATGGCGCCATTTCAGCAATGCTAGCATCGGGTCGGCTAGCAATGACACAACATTGTTATGCCACATGAGCGCTGCAGCCAATCAGTAACTACTAATGGACAGCAGTGCTCACACTGCCCTCAAACACAATTCAGATGACTGAAGTTGGTATGAGTGCTGCAGACCATTAGTGGTTGATAACTGCAACATTCATGTGGCATAGAAATGTCATGGAAGCACCAGTGTACTAAGCTCCAATATTGCTAGAACAACACCAGTGAGAAAAGTGAAGGTCATTTTAATAATTTTACATTGGGGAAATATAGCATTTAAAATCGGGATGTCCAAGTAGTACTAGTGTACAACCCTTTTAAAATGTAAATACTAAAAAAATATTCTATATTTGAACATTTGCTTCCAAGCATAATGTAAAAATCTATTTTCTCATGAAATTATACCTAAAATCCCACATAGACATAACTGGAAGTAGTGAGTCAAAAGTTTGAAGAATTCACATATTCAGGTATTTAATTACTTGTTATGTCTTTGAATCTATGCCACTTGTAACCCACTGAAAGACTAAAGACCTGTATGAACCAAGGGAAACAGAGAAACCCCCAGACTTCTTACATAAATAAGAAAGGTAACAAAAAAAGCACTATAAAGCTCCACACTTGAGCTCACACTTGATAAATTAGCCAACAGATGTTCTAGTAAAATGAATAATGTGTATTCTTCATACAGGTTGCAAACTGTCTGGATGTCTTTTTCAGCTGAGTAAATTACACTGGTATACAGGGATTTTGGTGCCAACAATGTCTGAATAGTTTTATTTTAAGTTTATGATGCTGATTTAGAAAATGACTTTGGTTTTGCCAGATTGACTCTAGTTTCTGAAATTTGTAATTGTTAATTAATTAATTAATTAATTAATTAATTAATTAATTAATTCAACATGATTGAAAAGCATTGAGAATTTCACGAATATTATTATTTTTGTTACAACTAGTAAGTAAATAGTCTAAAACCATAGAGAAAAAGAAATTCAAAATATCTAACAGTGACAGGAAAAAAATGTATGAATCATTTGATTATTTAACACAATATTAATTAGTCATTAATTGTTATTAATGTCAATGTTTTAAAAAATGCAGTTTTTGCGCGTTCATCAGGACAATTAAGTTGGAGACTGCAACAGTAGTCTATCATCATGTGTATGTCCAATCCGCCATCATGTGTATGTCCCATCCGCCATCATGTGTATGTCCCATCCACCATCATGTGTATGTCCCGTCCCCCATCATGTGTTTGTCCCATCTGCCTTGAGAGCTTTCCTCCATCACCTCTGTGTCCTGATGGAGCCTCTTGCCTTTTTCCTCGCTGAAGTCCCCAAGGTTATCTGGAAATTTTGTTTAAAATGACTCTGAAGATTATGCATCTTTATGCTGAGATTAACTCCCAAATCTCTGAAGTTAGCGAGCATATCTTGCACCGATGCTTCACAATTATCTGCTCAGTGATTAACCAAGAAGTTCTTCAGAAGAGGCACAAAACTCTTCCCATCCAAAGCCTCAGTGCCATTCATACATGTGGTGAAATTGGAATTGTTCATGAGTTTACAAATATGAGGGCCATCAAAGACTCCAGTTTCTAGTTTTTCCATGCTCACTCCAGGGAATGATTTCCAAATGTACTTGAAGCAAATGCCCGATTTGTCCAAAGCCCTAACAAATTGCTTTATTAATCCTAGCTTAATATTGAGCGGAAGGAGAATGATTTGTTCTTTCCCACCAGTCTCTTGTTGATGATATTTGCAGCTCCAACAATCACTTTTTTCCTTGTAGGCCATTTGACACTTTTGTCCAAGGATCTTGCTTTTCTCTTCTATCCCAGAGGCACATAAAGCATGGGTAGCTTGTGTATAAAGATTGCTGTCCAAACAAGAAGTTCACCATCTTCAGATCAATACAAATCAACCACTGATGCTCATAATAATGGATTTTCTGTAATACGATTTTTATATTTTCATATTCTTCTTTAGGTTGTTGAATGAGCAATGGGAAGAGAGATTTCAAGCATCTAACGGAGCGGTCTACAAAAAGCAACCAGTTTACTGGTGAATATTCTGTTAGTCCTATTTGAAGTACAACTACTGGGATATCATTGTAGTATACAAGTTCTTCCTCTTGGTTGAAGTATGGGAGAAGCCTTTCTTCTCTTGTCAGTTAGGCTGTAAATTTAAATTCCACCTTTATAAGATTTTGTTAATTAAGTCTGGACGCTAAATATTCTAATGTTTGTTTGGACAGATTTAAGGCGGGCTTTGCACACTACGACATCGCAGGTGCGATGTTGGTGGGGTCAAATTGAAAATGACGTACTTCCGGCATCGCATGCGACATCGTAGTGTGTAAAGGCTCGATGATACGATTAACGAGCGCAAAAGCGTCGTAATCGTATCATCGGTGCATAATCCATGATTATGGTAATGCGACGGTCCGATGTTGTTCCTCGTTCCTGCGGCAGCACACATCGCTGTGTATGAAGCCGCAGGAGCGAGGAACATCTCCTACTGGCGTCACTGCGACTTCCGTAGGATATGCGGAAGGAAGGAGGTGGGCGGGATGTTTACATCCCGCTCATCTCCGCCCCTCTGCTCCTATTGGCCGCCTGCCATGTGACATCACATTGACGCCATACGGCCCGCCCCCTTATTAAGGAGGCGGGTTGCCGGCCAGAGCGACGGTCGCAGGACAGGTGAGTCCATGTGAAGCTGCCGTAGCGATAATGTTCGCTACGGCAGTTATCACAAGGATATCGCAGCTGCGATGGGGGCGGGGACTATCGCGCTCGGCATCGCAGCATCGGCCTGCGATGTCGCAGCGTGCAAAGCCCGCCTAAGGCTTGAATCAGCTCATTGAGTTCTTTTTGGCTTAATGGTTGAGGCCTCAGCTAGGAGGGCTTCCCTCAAATTCCCTTCCACTGCTACTACCTGCCATGCACTCCAATCCCTGCCTCTCTTCAGAGTCTGACAGTGGATGGTCTGGTAAACACTAGTATGAAAACGACATTGCCATGTGGAATAGGTCATCTTACTGATTGCAAATTAGCATAATCACACCAAACTTTTTTTAACGATTAAAGCCTTTTATCTCTAGAACACAAAAATTATAATTGTCATGGTGATTTTTCAGTTCTCACCATACCTTTGGCACAACAAAGTTTAAACTTTTTCTTTCACCATTTGTCCACTGTCATAGGTGCTCCATACACGTTTTGCAAACCATATGTGAACTCAAAGATTTATCCTGGTCTCCAAGCTATGCTCCAAAATAAGCCAAGTATGCTCGATGCGCATAGTCTGTGATATTTCTTCTTTTATTTTTCATCCATGTACTTGGCAAAAATGTAGCGGAATACATCAGGATTATTAATGCATGCTCTAATTGATTAATTCATAATTTTTATATGTATTTATATACTTATTAAGAGAGAACGTTTTTTGGTATAAAACAAGACTGGTTGACAAATTTTTACTGTAGCCAACATATTTCCTCAGCAAATTTACAGAAGAGTTCTGTCTTCAAAAATTTCCTTTAATAGCATTGTAGGCCTGGAATTTGAAATATAAAATAATTATATTGATATTTCATTACCAAAGACACAGCTAGAATAAAAAAACAGAGCAAAAGGTATTGCATTTGTTATCACACTCAAGTAGCATTGCATTGGGAATGCATTATTTTCATGGATGTCCATTATCTCAAAAACTAGAACAAATTTAGCAAAGGTAATAGGATTTTTTATTTCAACACCCTCAAAATATCCTAAATCCATTAAAAAAACCTTTGCACCTGATTTTTTTTTTTTTTTGTAGACCCGCGTTATAGATTGTAGTATTTGCAATACGGGAGAATTTGATGAATTTCATTTCCATTACTCCATCTGTTATAGTACAAGCCTAGGTTATTAATAGAGTTGAGCGCGGTTCGTGGTTCTCCAGTTCGCGGCTCGAGTGATTTTGGGGCATGTTCTAGATCGAACTAGAACTCGAGCTTTTTGCAAAAGCTCGATAGTTCTAGAAACGTTCGAGAACGGTTCTAGCAGCCAAAAAACAGCTAAATCCTAGCTTGGTTTCTGCTGTAATAGTGTAAGTCACTCTGTGAATCAAACTATTATCACATTTCAGTGTATAGTGTGCGTGAACAGCGCCTTCAGATCACTGCTGTTTCTATGTTTCTGCCATTTTTTTTTTTTTTTCTTGTCTTCCTTCCCTAAGCGCGCGCGTCTTGTGGGGCGGGCCAGCATGTCAGCCAATCACAGACACACACACACCTAAGTGGACTTTGAGCCAGAGAAGCAACGGCATGTGTGATAGGATCTGCATGTCACATGTCCCTGCATTATAAAACCGGACATTTTCTTCACGAACGCCATTATCTGCCTTCTGCGTCTTTGGTGTCAGACATCAGTGTCGCAGCTCCGTCCTCCTGAGTCCTATAGCCGATACAGCTGTATGCGCTGCATACACAGCGTTAGACAGCTTAGGGAGAGCACATTCTAGCAGTCCTTTTAAGGGCTCAAAGCGGCAGGGTCAGAGAGCCATAAGTGACAGGTCCTGCAAACAGCAACAGCGTCTGTGTAGCCCAGGTCAGGGATTTCCTCCCTGCATTTCACCATTAGGAGGGAATAGAAAGGCAGGCTTCCATTCCTCTACCCAGAGCACCACAATCCTGCCACTGTACCCTCTTGTCCTCTGCACACTCCAACTCATTCTAAGTAAGCCATTATACTAGCAAACATTCAGTGTACCTAGTGGCATCCTATACGTGGCTATTGGACTTTGCTATAGTCCCACTAGTGCAAAGACATTTGCAGAGCACGTCTGCCTGCATTGCACACTACAACTTTTTTAAACTAAGCAATTTTACTAGCAAACACTCAGTGTACCTAGTGGCATCCTATACGTGGCTATTGGACTTTGCTATAGTCCCACTAGTGCCAAGACATTTGCAGAGCGCATCTGCCTGCGTTGCACACTCCAACTAATTATAACTAAGCCATTATACTTGCACACACTAAGTGTTTTTTAGTGGCATCCTATACGTGGCTATTGGACTTTGCTATAGTCCTACTAGTGCCAAGACATTTGCAGAGCGCATCTGCCTGCGTTGCACACTCCAACTAATTATAACTAAGCCATTATACTAGCACACACTCAGTGAACCTAGTGGCATCCTATACGTGAATATTGGACTTTGCTATAGTCCCACTAGTGCCAAGACATTTGCAGCACGTCTGCCTGCGTTGCACACTCCAACTAATTATAACTAAGCCATTATACTAGCACACACTCAGTGTACCTAGTGACATCCTATACGTGGCTATTGGACTTTGCTATAGTCCCACTAGTGCCAAGACATTTGCAGCACGTCTGCCTGCGTTGCACACTCCAACTAATTATAACTAAGCCATTATACTAGCACACACTCAGTGTACCTAGTGGCATCCTATACGTGGCTATTGGACTTTGCTATAGTCCCACTAGTGCCAAGACATTTGCAGCACGTCTGCCTGCGTTGCACACTCCAACTAATTATAACTAAGCCATTATACTAGCACACACTCAGTGTACCTAGTGGCATCCTATACGTGGCTATTGGACTTTGCTATAGTACCACTAGTGCCAAGACATTTGCAGCACGTCTGCCTGCGTTGCACACTCCAACTAATTATAACTAAGCCATTATACTAGCACACACTCAGTGTACCTAGTGGCATCCTATACGTGGCTATTGGACTTTGCTATAGTCCCACTAGTGCCAAGACATGTGCAGCACGTCTGCCTGCGTTGCACACTCCAACTAATTATAACTAAGCCATTATACTAGCACACACTCAGTGTACCTAGTGGCATCCTATACGTGGCTATTGGACTTTGCTATAGTCCCACTAGTGCCAAGACATTTGCAGCACGTCTGCCTGCGTTGCACACTCCAACTAATTATAACTAAGCCATTATACTAGCACACACTCAGTGTACCTAGTGGCATCCTATACGTGGCTATTGGACTTTGCTATAGTCCCACTAGTGCCAAGACATTTGCAGCACGTCTGCCTGCGTTGCACACTCCAACTAATTATAACTAAGCCATTATACTAGCACACACTCAGTGTACCTAGTGGCATCCTATACGTGGCTATTGGACTTTGCTATAGTCCCACTAGTGCCAAGACATTTGCAGCACGTCTGCCTGCGTTGCACACTCCAACTAATTATAACTAAGCCATTATACTAGCACACACTCAGTGTACCTAGTGGCATCCTATACGTGGCTATTGGACTTTGCTATAGTCCCACTAGTGCCAAGACATTTGCAGCACGTCTGCCTGCGTTGCACACTCCAACTAATTATAACTAAGCCATTATACTAGCACACACTCAGTGTACCTAGTGGCATCCTATACGTGGCTATTGGACTTTGCTATAGTCCCACTAGTGCCAAGACATTTGCAGCACGTCTGCCTGCGTTGCACACTCCAACTAATTATAACTAAGCCATTATACTAGCACACACTCAGTGTACCTAGTGGCATCCTATACGTGGCTATTGGACTTTGCTATAGTCCCACTAGTGCCAAGACATTTGCAGCACGTCTGCCTGCGTTGCACACTCCAACTAATTATAACTAAGCCATTATACTAGCACACACTCAGTGTACCTAGTGGCATCCTATACGTGGCTATTGGACTTTGCTATAGTCCCACTAGTGCCAAGACATTTGCAGCACGTCTGCCTGCGTTGCACACTCCAACTAATTATAACTAAGCCATTATACTAGCACACACTCAGTGTACCTAGTGGCATCCTATACGTGGCTATTGGACTTTGCTATAGTCCCACTAGTGCCAAGACATTTGCAGCACGTCTGCCTGCGTTGCACACTCCAACTAATTATAACTAAGCCATTATACTAGCACACACTCAGTGTACCTAGTGGCATCCTATACGTGGCTATTGTACTTTGCTATAGTCCCACTAGTGCCAAGACATGTGCAGCACGTCTGCCTGCGTTGCACACTCCAACTAATTATAACTAAGCCATTATACTAGCACACACTCAGTGTACCTAGTGGCATCCTATACGTGGCTATTGGACTTTGCTATAGTCCCACTAGTGCCAAGACATTTGCAGCACGTCTGCCTGCGTTGCACACTCCAACTAATTATAACTAAGCCATTATACTAGCACACACTCAGTGTACCTAGTGGCATCCTATACGTGGCTATTGGACTTTGCTATAGTCCCACTAGTGCCAAGACATTTGCAGCACGTCTGCCTGCGTTGCACACTCCAACTAATTATAACTAAGCCATTATACTAGCACACACTCAGTGTACCTAGTGGCATCCTATACGTGGCTATTGGACTTTGCTATAGTCCCACTAGTGCCAAGACATTTGCAGCACGTCTGCCTGCGTTGCACACTCCAACTAATTATAACTAAGCCATTATACTAGCACACACTCAGTGTACCTAGTGGCATCCTATACGTGGCTATTGGACTTTGCTATAGTCCCACTAGTGCCAAGACATTTGCAGCACGTCTGCCTGCGTTGCACACTCCAACTAATTATAACTAAGCCATTATACTAGCACACACTCAGTGTACCTAGTGGCATCCTATACGTGGCTATTGGACTTTGCTATAGTCCCACTAGTGCCAAGACATTTGCAGCACGTCTGCCTGCGTTGCACACTCCAACTAATTATAACTAAGCCATTATACTAGCACACACTCAGTGTACCTAGTGGCATCCTATACGTGGCTATTGGACTTTGCTATAGTCCCACTAGTGCCAAGACATTTGCAGCACGTCTGCCTGCGTTGCACACTCCAACTAATTATAACTAAGCCATTATACTAGCACACACTCAGTGTACCTAGTGGCATCCTATACGTGGCTATTGGACTTTGCTATAGTCCCACTAGTGCCAAGACATTTGCAGCACGTCTGCCTGCGTTGCACACTCCAACTAATTATAACTAAGCCATTATACTAGCACACACTCAGTGTACCTAGTGGCATCCTATACGTGGCTATTGGACTTTGCTATAGTCCCACTAGTGCCAAGACATTTGCAGCACGTCTGCCTGCGTTGCACACTCCAACTAATTATAACTAAGCCATTATACTAGCACACACTCAGTGTACCTAGTGGCATCCTATACGTGGCTATTGGACTTTGCTATAGTCCCACTAGTGCCAAGACATTTGCAGCACGTCTGCCTGCGTTGCACACTCCAACTAATTATAACTAAGCCATTATACTAGCACACACTCAGTGTACCTAGTGGCATCCTATACGTGGCTATTGGACTTTGCTATAGTCCCACTAGTGCCAAGACATTTGCAGCACGTCTGCCTGCGTTGCACACTCCAACTAATTATAACTAAGCCATTATACTAGCACACACTCAGTGTACCTAGTGGCATCCTATACGTGGCTATTGGACTTTGCTATAGTCCCACTAGTGCCAAGACATTTGCAGCACGTCTGCCTGCGTTGCACACTCCAACTAATTATAACTAAGCCATTATACTAGCACACACTCAGTGTACCTAGTGGCATCCTATACGTGGCTATTGGACTTTGCTATAGTCCTACTAGTGCCAAGACATTTGCAGAGCGCATCTGCCTGCGTTGCACACTCCAACTAATTATAACTAAGCCATTATACTAGCACACACTCAGTGAACCTAGTGGCATCCTATACGTGGCTATTGGACTTTGCTATAGTCCCACTAGTGCCAAGACATTTGCAGCACGTCTGCCTGCGTTGCACACTCCAACGAATTATAACTAAGTTACATTGTCAGGGATATTTATTCTTTATTATTCTGCTGTTAATAAAGCTAGACCACCACTGCAATCTTCACCACCTCTCAATTTTTACTACCACATTTTCAGTCCACAATCTTGTCGCAATCAACATGAGTGGCAAAATGACAGATGCTGGTGGAAAGGGGAAGAGGCGTGGTGGAAAAGGCAAAAAAGGTTTTGTCAGTGGGGAAGGTGCCAAAGCTCCATTATCATCTGCTGAAGATAGACCATCTACTAGCAAAAGTAAGATGTCTACTACTTATTGTGGACAATCCGATGTGCTCCCTTTTTTACGGACACGAACAAGAGGAACAAAGGTAGATGATGGGCAAAAAAGGAAAATGCTTGAATGGATCTCAAGTGGTCCAACAAGTGCCCTCTCAGCCACTTCAAGTACCGCATCCAAAAAACACCATTCCTCTGAGTTGTCATCCCAATCACACTTGATTTCTCCCAGCTCTGAAGTCTCCATCAGCCCTGCACAGTATGGTGGAACTGAGATGGCTGAGTCTGCAGAGCTGTTCAGTCACACTATAGCCTGGGAATCAGAGGTCTGCTCCCAAGCTACAGTGAGTACAGAACAGGAAATGGTCTGCAGTGATGCCCAGAACCTTTGTGACTCAGATTCAGGCCGTGAGGACCAAGTTTCTGAGCATAATGTTGACCCTTTGTCACAAACTGTAACACCTGTGGTTATAGACAATGAGGAACATACTGATGAAGATGAGACGCAGATACCCGATTGGGATGACAACTTAAATATTCGGTCAGGGCAAGAAGAGGCTCGGTCTGAGGGGGAGGGGAGTGCGAACACAACAATTGATGATGACGTTCTAGATCCCACCTACTGTCAACCCCCAGTCAGGCACTCGAGGAGGTCAACAGAGGCGGTGGAGGAGGATGCAACCGACGACGAAGTTACCTTGCGCCTTCCTGGACAGAGTCGGAGCACTGGTAGCACGTCTACAACTGCATCCTCAGCCACCACTCTGCCTATGAGCATTATTCGGGGTGGATCAACAGGTTGCATGGCCTCTAAGCCTTGCCTAGCCTGGGCCTTTTTTCACATCGAAAAAGATCGCCCAACTCATGTGATATGTAACATTTGTCATGATTCTGTTAGTAGAGGTCAAAACCTCAGCAGTTTGACAACTTCTTCCATGAATCGTCACATGAATAAATATCATAAGTCCCGGTGGGAAGCTCACCGTGCTGCAATGCCGGCTAGCGGAGCGAACCATCCACCGCCCGCCCCTTCCAGTGCATCCGCGCGCTCTTCATCTTCTAGGACTGTGGGGACAGCTGTCACACCTGTTTTTCCACGCAAAACTTCCACCACTGTAACCGCAACAGGCAGTTTGCTTGTAAGGTCGTCAGTTGGTTTGGAAGGGGAAACAAGTGAGTGTGTACAGCTCTCTCAGACATCGATAGCACCAACGTTGGATGAAGGCAACATCATGTCTCCGCCTGCACTTTCCTCACAAACCTGCATTTTTCCAGGGACACCCTACTCAACACCGTCTACACACAGCAGCCAGATCTCTGTCCCTCAGATGTGGTCAAATAAAAGGCCACTTCCTCCGACCCATGACAAAGCTAAGAGGTTGACTCTATCCCTCTGTAAGCTGTTGGCTACCGAAATGCTGCCTTTCCGCCTAGTGGACACACAGGATTTTAGAGACCTTATGTCTGTCGCTGTGCCCCAGTACCAGATGCCTAGTCGCCACTACTTCTCTAAGAAAGGTGTGCCCGCGCTACACCAGCATGTCGCACACAACATCACCGCTTCCTTGAGAAACTCTGTGTGTGAACGGGTGCATTTCACCACCGATACTTGGACCAGTAAGCATGGACAGGGACGTTACATGTCGCTGACTGGGCACTGGGTAACTATGGTGATAGATGGTGAAGGGTCTGCTGCACAAGTCTTGCCGTCCCCACGACTTGTGTGTCAATCCTCTGTCTGTCCAAGTTCCGCCACAGCTTCTGCATCCTCCACCTCATCTGGGTCCTCCACCTCCACCCCAAGCCTGCCTGGTCAGGCCACCAGCGTTCTCACTGCGCAGAAGTAATCACGCACGCCTCATTACTATGCTGGCAGCCGAGCGCAACGGCATCAGGCGGTCTTTAGCTTGACATGTCTTGGTAATAAGAGTCACACAGCTGAGGAGTTGTGGTCAGCTCTGCGGTCCGAGTTTAATAAATGGTTGTCTCCACTCAACCTGCAGCCTGGTAAGGCCGTGTGCGACAATGCTGCAAACCTGGGTGCGGCCCTTCGCCTGGGCAAGGTGACACACGTACCTTGTATGGCTCACGTGTTGAACCTTGTCGTGCAGCAATTTTTAACACACTATCCCGGCCTAGATGGCCTTCTGAACAGGGCACGAAAACTGTCTGCTCACTTCCGGCGTTCAAGCGCCGCAGCTGAGCGACTTGCATCGCTACAGAAGTCTTTCGGCCTGCCGGTTCATCGCCTGAAATGCGATGTGGCGACACGCTGGAATTCAACTCTCCACATGTTACAGCGACTGTGGCAGCACCGCAGAGCCCTGGTGCAATACGTCATGACGTATAGCCTGGGCCAACGAGATGCAGAGGTGGGGCAGATCACCCTGATGGAGTGGTCTCAGATCAAGGACCTATGCACCCTTCTGCACAGTTTCGACATGGCGACGAATATGTTTAGCTCTGACAATGCCATTATCAGCATGACGATTCCAGTCATTTACATGCTGGAGCACACGCTAAACACTATTCGGAGTCAGGGGGTGGGACAACATGAAGGGGAGGAACTACAGGAGGATTCATATGTGCAAGGGACAACAACATCACCAAGGTTCAGACGTTCATCATCACCAACGCAGCAGGCATGGGACCATGGGGAACAGGGATCGACAAGGGCGCATAGTAGCAGGCGAAATGTTGAGCAAGGTGCAGGAGAACATGAAGAAATGGAGGACGAACTGTCCATGGACATGGAAGACTCAGCGGATGAGGGAGACCTTGGTCAAATTTCAGTTGAAAGAGGTTGGGGGGAGATGTCAGAGGAAGAAAGAACGGGTAGCACCTCTATGCCACAAACACAGCGTGGACTTGGTCCGCATGGCTGCGCAAGACACATGAGTGCCTTTTTGTTGCACTACCTCCAACATGACAGTCGTATTGTCAAAATTAGAAGTGATGATGACTACTGGATTGCCACACTATTAGATCCCCGGTACAAGTCCAAATTTTGTGACATAATTCCAGCCATAGAAAGGGACGCACGTATGCAGGAGTATCAGCAGAAGCTGTTACTCGATCTTAGCTCGGCTTTTCCACCAAACAACCGTGCAGGTGCAGGGAGGGAATCTCCCAGTTGTAACTTGACAAACATGGGACGGTCTCGTCATCTTCACCAGTCTACCCGTACCAGTAGGACCGTATCTGGTGCCGGTAACAGCAATTTTATGGAATCTTTTCATAATTTTTTTAGACCCTCTTTTGCAAGGCCACCAGAGACAACAAGTCTGACACATACTCAACGGCTGGAGAGGATGATACAGGAGTATCTCCAAATGAACATCGATGCCATGACTGTGCAACTGGAGCCTTGCTCCTTTTGGGCTTCAAACATAGAAAAATGGCCAGAGCTCTCCAGTTACGCCTTGGAGATTTTGTCGTGTCCAGCTGCCAGCGTTGTCTCTGAACGTGTATTCAGTGCTGCTGGGTGTGTGCTGACAGATAAGCGCACGCGTCTGTCCAGTGACAATGTGGACAGACTGACGTTCATCAAAATGAACAAGTCATGGATCCAGAAGGAATTTACTACCCCTGTGTCATCCTGGGGAGAGTAAATGCTTGTGGATTTGGAATGTGCTTGATGCAAATCAAAACATCCTGTTTGCAACTAGGGCCCAAGTGCTGCCACTGATGGGGTGGGTGTCTGTGTGGCCCAATTTTTGGAAAAAAGGGAGACTCCGCTTGGAGTAACCCTTGCTTGATGTGTTTTTAAAAGAAGCCAAGATGAACAGAGCTGGGATCAGCAAAGACTTTGCTACCTACCCCGGTGTCATCCTGGGGACGGATAAGAATGGCGTATTTTTGAATGTGCTTGATGCAAATCAAAACATCCTGTTTGCAACTAGGGCCCAAGTGCTGCCACTGATGGGGTGGGTGTCTGTGTGGCCCAATTTTTGGAAAAAAAGGGAGACTCCGCTTGGAGTAACCCTTGCTTGATGTGTTTTTAAAAGAAGCCAAGATGAACAGAGCTGGGATCAGGAAAGACTTTGCTACCTACCCCGGTGTCATCCTGGGGACGGATAAGAATGGCGTGTTTTTGAATGTGCTTGATGCAAATCAAAACATCCTGTTTGCAACTAGGGCCCAAGTGCTGCCACTGATGGGGTGGGTGTCTGTGTGGCCCAATTTTTGGAAAAAAAGGGAGACTCCGCTTGGAGTAACCCTTGCTTGATGTGTTTTTAAAAGAAGCCAAGATGAACAGAGCTGGGATCAGGAAAGACTTTGCTACCTACCCCGGTGTCATCCTGGGGACGGATAAGAATGGCGTGTTTTTGAATGTGCTTGATGCAAATCAAAACATCCTGTTTGCAACTAGGGCCCAAGTGCTGCCACTGATGGGGTGGGTGTCTGTGTGGCCCAATTTTTGGAAAAAAAGGGAGACTCCGCTTGGAGTAACCCTTGCTTGATGTGTTTTTAAAAGAAGCCAAGATGAACAGAGCTGGGATCAGGAAATACTTTGCTACCTACCCCGGTGTCATCCTGGGGACGGATAAGAATGGCGTATTTTTGAATGTGCTTGATGCAAATCAAAACATCCTGTTTGCAACTAGGGCCCAAGTGCTGCCACTGATGGGGTGGGTGTCTGTGTGGCCCAATTTTTGGAAAAAAAGGGAGACTCCGCTTGGAGTAACCCTTGCTTGATGTGTTTTTAAAAGAAGCCAAGATGAACAGAGCTGGGATCAGCAAAGACTTTGCTACCTACCCCGGTGTCATCCTGGGGACGGATAAGAATGGCGTATTTTTGAATGTGCTTGATGCAAATCAAAACATCCTGTTTGCAACTAGGGCCCAAGTGCTGCCACTGATGGGGTGGGTGTCTGTGTGGCCCAATTTTTGGAAAAAAAGGGAGACTCCGCTTGGAGTAACCCTTGCTTGATGTGTTTTTAAAAGAAGCCAAGATGAACAGAGCTGGGATCAGCAAAGACTTTGCTACCTACCCCGGTGTCATCCTGGGGACGGATAAGAATGGCGTATTTTTGAATGTGCTTGATGCAAATCAAAACATGCTGTTTGCAACTAGGGCCCAAGTGCTGCCACTGATGGGGTGGGTGTCTGTGTGGCCCAATTTTTGGAAAAAAGGGAGACTCCGCTTGGAGTAACCCTTGCTTGATGTGTTTTTAAAAGAAGCCAAGATGAACAGAGCTGGGATCAGCAAAGACTTTGCTACCTACCCCGGTGTCATCCTGGGGACGGATAAGAATGGCGTATTTTTGAATGTGCTTGATGCAAATCAAAACATCCTGTTTGCAACTAGGGCCCAAGTGCTGCCACTGATGGGGTGGGTGTCTGTGTGGCCCAATTTTTGGAAAAAAGGGAGACTCCGCTTGGAGTAACCCTTGCTTGATGTGTTTTTAAAAGAAGCCAAGATGAACAGAGCTGGGATCAGGAAATACTTTGCTACCTACCCCGGTGTCATCCTGGGGACGGATAAGAATGGCGTATTTTTGAATGTGCTTGATGCAAATCAAAACATCCTGTTTGCAACTAGGGCCCAAGTGCTGCCACTGATGGGGTGGGTGTCTGTGTGGCCCAATTTTTGGAAAAAAAGGGAGACTCCGCTTGGAGTAACCCTTGCTTGATGTGTTTTTAAAAGAAGCCAAGATGAACATAGCTGGGATCAGGAAAGACTTTGCTACCTACCCCGGTGTCATCCTGGGGACGGATAAGAATGGCGTATTTTTGAATGTGCTTGATGCAAATCAAAACATCCTGTTTGCAACTAGGGCCCAAGTGCTGCCACTGATGGGGTGGGTGTCTGTGTGGCCCAATTTTTGGAAAAAAAGGGAGACTCCGCTTGGAGTAACCCTTGCTTGATGTGTTTTTAAAAGAAGCCAAGATGAACAGAGCTGGGATCAGCAAAGACTTTGCTACCTACCCCGGTGTCATCCTGGGGACGGATAAGAATGGCGTATTTTTGAATGTGCTTGATGCAAATCAAAACATCCTGTTTGCAACTAGGGCCCAAGTGCTGCCACTGATGGGGTGGGTGTCTGTGTGGCCCAATTTTTGGAAAAAAGGGAGACTCCGCTTGGAGTAACCCTTGCTTGATGTGTTTTTAAAAGAAGCCAAGATGAACAGAGCTGGGATCAGGAAATACTTTGCTACTTACCCCGGTGTCATCCTGGGGACGGATAAGAATGGCGTATTTTTGAATGTGCTTGATGCAAATCAAAACATCCTGTTTGCAACTAGGGCCCAAGTGCTGCCACTGATGGGGTGGGTGTCTGTGTGGCCCAATTTTTGGAAAAAAAGGGAGACTCCGCTTGGAGTAACCCTTGCTTGATGTGTTTTTAAAAGAAGCCAAGATGAACAGAGCTGGGATCAGCAAAGACTTTGCTACCTACCCCGGTGTCATCCTGGGGACGGATAAGAATGGCGTATTTTTGAATGTGCTTGATGCAAATCAAAACATCCTGTTTGCAACTAGGGCCCAAGTGCTGCCACTGATGGGGTGGGTGTCTGTGTGGCCCAATTTTTGGAAAAAAAGGGAGACTCCGCTTGGAGTAACCCTTGCTTGATGTGTTTTTAAAAGAAGCCAAGATGAACAGAGCTGGGATCAGCAAAGACTTTGCTACCTACCCCGGTGTCATCCTGGGGACGGATAAGAATGGCGTATTTTTGAATGTGCTTGATGCAAATCAAAACATCCTGTTTGCAACTAGGGCCCAAGTGCTGCCACTGATGGGGTGGGTGTCTGTGTGGCCCAATTTTTGGAAAAAAGGGAGACTCCGCTTGGAGTAACCCTTGCTTGATGTGTTTTTAAAAGAAGCCAAGATGAACAGAGCTGGGATCAGCAAAGACTTTGCTACCTACCCCGGTGTCATCCTGGGGACGGATAAGAATGGCGTATTTTTGAATGTGCTTGATGCAAATCAAAACATCCTGTTTGCAACTAGGGCCCAAGTGCTGCCACTGATGGGGTGGGTGTCTGTGTGGCCCAATTTTTGGAAAAAAAGGGAGACTCCGCTTGGAGTAACCCTTGCTTGATGTGTTTTTAAAAGAAGCCAAGATGAACAGAGCTGGGATCAGGAAAGACTTTGCTACCTACCCCGGTGTCATCCTGGGGACGGATAAGAATGGCGTATTTTTGAATGTGCTTGATGCAAATGTAGCTGTGAAGTGTACAACTGGGGCACAACTGCTGCCACTGAAGGGGTGGGTGTGTGTGTGGCCCAATTTTTGGAAAAAATGGAGACTCCGCTTGGAGTCACCTTGCGGTGTTTTACATGATTTTAGAAGGGCGTGCCATGCCTATATCTGTGTGTCCTCCTCTTTTTCCTTGTCCAGCTGTTTTGTTTTCGCATGAGTATATGTCCTTGTCACTTTCCAATGTGTTTGAGTTGTTTGTCACCTTTAGGACACCTTTGAGGGTGTTTTCTAGGTGTTTTTCTGTGTTTGTGATTGCCTGCCATTGTTTCCTATGCAGTTCGAGTTCGGTTCGTCGAACGTTCGACGAACCGAACTCGAACGGGAGGTCCGTTCGGCGAACCAACCTCGAGCCGAACCGCGACCGGTTCGCTCATCTCTAGTTATTAATACTTAACACGAATTAGCAATGCTGCATTTTTCTTCGCAGTACTGTTCATGAAGATAATATGAGCAAACAATGTTTACAAATTGAAGAATGTAAAAAAAAAAAAATCAGATGTCACCAAGTGGTTTTATGTTTCAAAGCACTTTTATCTAGATTGCGCAAATCTATAAAAATGTAATGACTATGCTAGAATAATGTTTATGATGCTGCACAAATTCCGACTTTGGAGTCAGTTTTACACAATCGTTAAACTGGTATTTTAATGTCCCAATTAGAGACAAGAAATTTAAACAATGTATTTCTAAAATCAGAAAGCCAAAAAAAAAAATAACCCATAATACTAAAGAGAAATGGTTTGGGGAAACGTGAAAGGAAAGTCTGAGCTGGGTCATAATTTGTGGCTAGCTTACCACTGGAAAATCTGCTAGTGCTTTAGATCTGACTAAAAGACAATAGAGCAGTTATTCCTAGCAGATGTTCATTGAACGTTTTAATACTTGGACACACCTTGCAATAGATTTAATTTCCAATCATCCGGAGATTCAGAGGAAAAAGCAATTTTGGTAGTGATTGATAGGTTTAATAAGTTGAATCATTTCATTCCCCTTCAGCGACTTTGTCTATCCCAACAGGGCAGTGCGTTTGTTGATTGAACATAATTTCAGCTTCCATGGTATTCATGAGGTTATCGTGTCAGACAGAGTTTTGCCAAGTTTCTACATTTTCTTAATCCTTTTGAACCAAGATTGAGATTAGTTTGTCATTTTCCTTAGTTTATCATCCCCAAACCAATGACAAAGCAAGAGGGAGTGGTGTCACGGAGCTCTGTGGTCGCCCAAATTTGTACTTACTGGAACATCAATGTAATGAACTAGGTCATAGTTGAAATATGTCCAAATAATGACAACATAACCCAGCACCACTGTGAGACACAGTGCCGGTGATAAGGGTACAATCAAAGAAAAAAATAGGACTGATTGTGCGCTGCTAAAGAGTAGATGATCAAATCCGGTAAAGGGATAATGTAGAGTCAATCAGACTCCTGCATCAAGTCTATGTTCATAGAATAACATTCATGATTTTTATAAGGCTCAAATATTGATGTACTCATTACAAATATCCAAATTGCCACTCGTAAATAAAAGCAATTAGCCTACAATCCGTAACTAAGATATTATTCTGACACCAAAAAGACAGATAAAACGATTGATAAATGGGTGTAAACTAATAACATGCTTCCATGAATGTACACTTAAGGGGGAATTCCCATCTCCAAGATCTTATCCCAATCTGTAGTAAATGTAATAATAATATTAGCAGATACCTCCAATTAGAAATGTAGTATAGTTCTCCTGATATAGCCTTGTCTCTTATCTCATGTGCAGGGTATTGCAGATAGAGTATCCATGGTTATGTCCACTCATATAGTGACAGCTAGTTAGATAATTACTAGGGATGATCGAATACCTCAAATATTCGGCTTCGCGAATATCCGACGAATAGGTCGCCGCTATGCGAATATTCGATGCGCAATGTAAGTCTATGGGAAGCCCAAATAGTTCCGAAGAGTTGTTATTCGGGTTTCACATAGACTTACATTGCACATCGAATATTCGCGAATAGTCGAATTGCGGCGATCTATTTGGCAAATGTTCGCAAAGCCGAATATTTGAGGTATTCAATCATCCCTAATAATTACACGTGGTTGTAACCATAGATAACTAAGCTGCAATGCCCTGCACATGAAGTAAGAGACATAGCTAATCAGGAGACTATACTACATTTCTAATTGGCGGTATTTGCTCATAATACTCCTACTACATATTGGGATAGATGCTTGGAAATGGCAATACGCATTTAACCCCTTAACCCCCGTGCGATTTTCCATTTTTCTTTTTCTTTTTTTGCTCCCTTTCTTCCAAGAGCCTTAACTTTTTTTTTTTTCCATCAATCTTGTTTTTTGCAGGATGAGTTGTACTCGTAAATCAAAACATAAGTATTACCATATGGAGTACTAGAAAATGTCAAATAAATTCCAAGTGCAGGAAAATTGCAAAACAAAAATGCAATTGTATGATGGATTTTGGGACATTTTATTCACCGTATTAAATGTATGGTAAAACTGATATGTTGCTGTGATGCCACATATTGGTACGAGTTTGTAGACACCAAACATGTCTAGGTTTACTTTTGTCTAAGAGGGTTAAAAAGATTGACATTCTGACGTTTGTCCATTTTCCGCAACCCTTAGGGGTACTTTGCACACTGCGACATCACTAGCCAATTTTAGTGATGCCGAGCGCGATAGTCCCCGCCCCCGTCGCAGATGCGATCTCTTGTGATAGCTGCCGTAGCGAACATTATCGCTACGGCAGCTTCACACGCACTTACCTGCCCTGTGACATCGCTCTGGCCGGCGACCTGCCTCCTTCCTAAGGGGGCGGGTGGTGCGGTGTCACATCGACGTCACACAGCAGGCAGCCAATCGAAGCGGAGTGGCGGAGATGAGCGGGACTTAAACATCCCGCCCACCTCCTTCCTTCCGCATTGCAGGTGGGACGCAGGTAAGGAGATGTTCCTCGCTCCTGCGGCTTCATACACAGCGATGTGTGCTGCCGCAGGAACGAGGAACAACATTGTACCTGTGGCTGCAGCGAAATTATGGAAATGACCGACACTACACAGATCACCGATTTTCGACGCTTTTGAGATCATTTATCAGTGCTTCTAGGCTTTACACGTTGCGACGTCGTTACCGGCGCCGGATGTGCGTCACTTTCGATTTGACCCCGACGAGATCGCAGTAGCGATGTCGCAACGTGCAAAGTACCCCTTAGTGTTCTCATTTTTTGGGATATGAGACTCAGTGACAGTCTTTTTTTGCATCTCGAGCTGACCTTTTTAATGGTACCATTTTTGCATAGATGCTATGTTTTGATTGCCTGTTATTGCGTGTTGTGCAAAATTTGCAACTACCAAAAAATGTAATTTTGGTGTTTGGAATTTTTTGCCGCTACGCTTTACTGATCAGGTTAATTGATTTTATATTTTGATAGATCGGGCATTTCTGAATGCAGCAATAGCAAATGTGTGTATATTTTAAAAAATGTTTTAACCCTTTAATTTTCAATTGAGCGAATAGGGGGGATTTGAACTTTTAGGGTTTTTTTTTTACTATTTTTATTTTTTTGCTAGTCCCTCTAGGGGGCTATAAGGAACAGCAGTCTGATTGCTGATTCATTTCTGTAGGTAAGAGCTGCACAGCTCAGATCTGCATAAATGCTCATCTTCTGAAACAGCCAGCACTCTGCTGGCTGTTACAGGAAGTGAGTCATGATAGCATAGGCATCATTACATGACTATGTGCTACCATGACAACCATTGACTCCACTTGATCATGTCACGCGGACTCCGGTGGCTGCTGGTAAGTGCTTGTTACCCCCTTCAGGCATTTAAATCACACTGTCACATTTTGACAGCGCGATTTAAGGGGTTAATAGGCGCGGATCACGGATCCACCTGCACCTGCGAGGCACACATGTCAGCTGTCATGTGCGGGGATCACCACCGGCTCACCGCAGCATCTGATCACCCCTTCATGATATAGGACATACCAGTACGTCCTTGGTCATGAAGGGGTTAAGCTACCCATTAATGTTGGTATTCTTATAAGTAATTTATACAGGAGATTGGAGGTTAACATGGGGTCATCTCAAGCGTTAACCCTTAGATAGTATTTTCAATGTATTCAAGTTAGCACAAAGTGATCTTGAGTGTTAACCCTTAGAAAGTATTCTCTTGGCATTCAGTTGGTCCATCCGGGGATAGGGTTGATACTTTAAATATCCAATAGTAGTGATGAGTGGACCTGTGAATGTTTGAATTCATGGTTACATAAGTAGTAAATGAATAAACTAAAAAAATGTAAGAGTGCTTCCACAGAGACTGATTTCAGAGTTTCCCCACAGAACAACAATTAAAAAAAGACCCCTACAGAGCTTGTTTTCCCAGTTGAACCACACAGACAAGATTGAGAGAGTTCCTCCACAAAGCAACAATTTTCAAAAAAACCTGTACAGATCTTGTTTTCCCAGTTGAACCACACAGCCAAGTTTAAAAGAGTTCCACGCAGAGCAACAATTTTCAAAAAGCCCCCACAGAGCCTGTTTTCCCATTTGATCCACACAGCCAAGATTGGAAGTGTTCCTCCACATAGCAATAACTTTCAAAAAGCCCCTACATAGCCGGGTTTCAGAGTTGATCCACACAGCCAAGATTGTTAGAATTCCCTCACAAACAATTTTCAAAAAGGCACTTATGGAGCCTGTTTTCCGGGTTCACACACAGCCAAGATTGTTCAGTGTTATGCACCTACTGGGTCAATCAGCACTCAGTTTCTCCAATTTACACTTTTACATATGATGTACAAGTATGTCATATGCCAGTTCCCTGTATTATTCAGCCACTATCTGTCTCTAAAAGTAAGCTGTAGAGTGGAGCTCCACTTGCTCCTGTTAAATGCCACTATCAATCTGTGACAGTGGCATTTACAGCACACAGCCGGGGAGTCTGATGATCCCTGTGCCTACCATGACAGTACTCCTAGCTGGAGTCAATAGGTGACTATGAGTTTGCTATAAAGAGATGTACTACGGAATTGTTGTGTATAGTACAAGCGACTAGATGATCTCAGATTCAACTTCATGTAAAAAAATTTTAGCACCCCTGCGGTACCAGGTGCCACAAATTTAACCAGTGGAAACCCAAACCCCGGAATATCCATAACGGCCAGTACACCAGCACCCTAAGGCCACATATACAACGCCAACACCAGACTGGAAGACTGCCTAGGAACAGGAAAAAAGGGAAGGGCACTGATTGGTAAGTAGCCACCCAATCTGTAGGGAGAGACACAGCGAGGGGGAGGGGCCAGTGGTCAGTTTGGAAGTTGGCGGCAGGAAGTAGTCAGTTCAGTTCAGGAGAGACAGAAGTAAAGACGAGGAGTGTGAAGGAAGGAGTAGAGGAGTTGTGAGGAGGAAAGAACAAAGAGTACAGAAAAGACCTGAAGCAACACCGGAGTGCTGTAAAAAGAGTGAAGGACTGTGGAGTACGGAACCAGGACTCCAGGCACCGTGGGTTACCTGTGGAAGTTTAAGACTCCAGGAACCGCGGGACACCTGTGGAAGCAAAAGGCGGGGTGCAGACCCTAGGACAGTGGGAGACTTTATGGTCAGCTGTTAAATCTGCTGGGCAAGAAAATCTCCAGGGTCCACTACCAACCCAAAGAGTCTGAATCACAAGCAGCAAAGAGGGGACCAGGGACTGACCCTCTTAAATAGTCCAGGCTGCCTGCAGTAGGACCAAGACTGAAGAGAAGGGACTCCCAAGTAGCTTCAGGCCATGGGAGTCCAACCACAACAAGTGTGCACGGAGGACAGCCAACCCAGGTCACAGCTGGCACGGAGAACAAGGGGAAAGGGAACACCTGGAACCAGCACCAGTGGGTCCAAGTACCAAAAGTAAAAGCAAGGCAAGTTGAAACTGCAATACTGGTGTGGACTGTTTTATTATCGCCCTGTGCACTCACACAGACGGTTCCCCACTACAATCCCCATCATTCACTGCTGGGGCCTGTCCCTGCTTGCGGAGGGCTCAAACACCTAAGCTACACCATTCCATCAACCCCAGCAGGACCCTGCAGCGGCGGCCTTAATAACATGGCCGCACACCACAAGTGGCGTAGTCGAGAACTCTTTTATATTTTTATTTTTCCCCTTTTACTTTTATTTTTCACCCCTTTTTCTGAGGGACGACACCCCAAGGCCACGGCACTGGGCCGCGACCACGACTGTTCCCCACTGTGCACCGCACGCCCGGGACTGAGTACCCCACAGCCCCTGGGGCGTCACAAAATGTTTTTAGAAAGATTAATAAATAAATAACAAAGTTTGAATCTCCCACCCATTCCCCTATTTAAAAATAAATAAATAAATAAAATTTAAAAAAGTAAAAGCCTGATCTATTGAAATATAAAATGAATTAAATCAATCGATAAATGGCTTAATGAGAAAAAAAATAAATAAAATGTCATCTTTGCGTTTTTTGGCCACTGCAACACCTGAAAAAAAATCAACAATCAAATCATCATAGCTACAACAAAAAGGTATCAATAAAAACATCAGCTCTGGGAGCAAAAACAAATCATCACACAGCTACATTACCTGAAAATTTAAAATATTATAGGTCTGGAAAAATGGCAGAACAAATTAAATTTTTATTTTTCAAATTTCCACATTTTTTTCATCATTGAAAAAAAAACCAAAAACACTATGCATGTATGGTATCACCATAATAGTACTGACCTGGAGAATCATAATGTTGAGTCAGTTTTACCATACAATGAAAATTGTAAAAGCAAAACCCAAAAAACATTTGGGGAATTACAGGTTTGGTTTTTTTTGCAGTTTTGCCATACTTAGAATTTTTTTTTTTACCAGTTTCCAGTACATAATAAATTGGATGATGTCATTCAAAAGTGTAACTCATCCTGAAAAAAAGGCCCTCAAAGAGCTCTGGCAATAACGAAGTTATGGTTCTAGGAAAGAGAAGAAAAAAATTATAGGCAAAAATGGAAAATTGGGATGTCGGGATAGGGTTAAATACTAATTGTAGTTTTGTTTACTGTGTTTTCTCTACTATTTTTCACTTTTTGGTTTCTAATTCTGATTTCCAAAATCAACTTGAAAAACAAAGACAAAAATTATATTAACAAGAATCTGTTACTAGAGTTTTGCCACCTAATCTAAAAGCATCATAATGTAGCGGCAGACACCCTGATTCCAGTAGTGTTTCACTTACTGGGCTGCTTAGTGTAGTTTTGATAAAATCACTGATTAATCAGCAGTAGATTATCATTAGAGGACTACTTGGCCTGCTGCCAGGAAGTACAGCATATTCATCAGATCTGTATAACTGCTAGATCTGCAGCAGAGAATACATTGATTTTATCAAACTGACAGCAAACAGCTCAGTAAGTGACACATCACTGGAATCAGGGTCTCTGTCTCTACATTATACTACTTTAGGATGAGGTAGCAAAAGATTCCCCAGATGTGTCTCTACGTAACTCAGATGTTGCCAATAAACCTATCAGAAGCTGCCAAAGACATGACATCGTCATATGGGCTGTCCCATATTGTTTAATGGCATAATACTCTTATTGTATGTAAACATTTGACTTTGCAGAAAGTAATAAAAATACATTAAAACACTATCGATCTCTCTCATTATTCTGACATTTGGCAAATATAAATCATTTTGGTTCCTAATTGACCTAAAATGGGAAAGGTTTATTCTAATTTCATGTCAGATAGTGAGAAAAACCTGCATATGTGTCTCTTTAAATAGTGTATGTAAACTTTATGTATTTGTTGCTACAGCTATATATTAGGCAACTACTGTAAACGTTGAAAAAAATATATCCAGAAAGTTACTGTTTAACTTTGAAAAGTCATAACGGGCATGATACTACGGTCCAATATATAGAGTTATTGGGCTGTGTTGGATTCTATAATCTTAGAGAAGTTATCCATTATCCTAACTCATTTAATTTTTCATTCATCAATCATGCTATTATGTGCCACTAAGTGCATCCATACTCTTATTACAGTAATATAAACCTTTTTATCATGCAGATAGCGTCGCTTGGTGCCTGCAGCTGCAGCTTTAAAGTTTGCATCCATTACTTCATCTCCTCCATCTTAGGCCCCCTTCACACGTCAGTGATTCTGGTACGTATGTGCTTTATTTTGTACGTACCAGAATTACTGACATATGCAGACAGATTATAATCAATGGGTCTGCTCACACATCAGTGATTTTTCACTGAAAGTGTCTCCGTGCAGCGTACACACGTGTCCGTGATTCTGCACGGAGACAAGTCCGTTTTTTTCTGGCATCACTGATGACCCATGGACCACACTATGGTGTGATCCATGTGTGATCCGTGAAACACGTACCAGAAAACACTGACATATAAAACAACAAACATTTTCAACTTACCTTTCCAGCTACGCACTGTGCAGCCTCCGCTCTCTGCAGCTCCTGCTCGGCTCATGAATATTCATAAAAGCAGGAATAACCGACCCGGAAGTAGCTGCAGAGAGCGGTGGGTGGATGCTACAGAGCCGAGGAGTTCAGCACCATGGACAGCAGGAGTGAAGGCAGATGAGTAATGTCCATTTGCAATCACGGATCACGGATTGCACATGGACAACCCACGTGTGCCGTGAATCACGGAACACGTAGGGACATGTGCGTGTTTTACACGTCAGTGAAGAACATAAGTGTTTTTCACTGATGTGTGAAGGGGGCCTTATTGTACTCTGTTGCTACAAGTTCCATCATGCATTGCAGTGGCCTGTGAGATAGCACTTAGCATGCCCCCTCCATTCTCTACCCAAACTTATTGCTATAGAAACAGTCCTGACAAAATATTGGGAGATACCAAGTTTCAGAGCAGCCTAGGATAGGTGCCAGCCCATCTGGCAATTGCCAGGTGTCCAGTACAGCCCTGTCACTGTTTATTATGCAAATTTCAATAGTTTTCAGCTAACAATGTCAGTGGTTTGATTTCCTTAACCCTTTGCTTTTGAAAAACAGATTGCAGCACTTCACTAGTAAAGACGTCGACCCATGCTGTTACTGCTGAATGAAACTGTCAGCTCAGCTTGTATGAGGCAGACTAATTGTGTCTTCAAGTGGCAAGCTCAGGTAGCCAAAACGTCCACACCCACTATCAGGAGCCCAGTGACAACTTCCTTTCATTTGGTCTGATTCCTGTGCCAGAAAAGGAATAATCGGACATAACAGAGGAGAAAGAAGAATCTACATAACAATCCAGTACTATGTGATCCCTCCTAAGATGCGCTCATAGAAGGTATAAATCCAAACCATGTATATTACAAAAGGCATTGTTTGGAAAAACTATGATATATGTCAAGGGGCTTAAAAAGTAGTAGAAAACCCCTTTAGTTTACATTGCTACCTTTCATGAAATGAAAAAGGAGAGGGCGCTCCTGTGTGGAACCTTAAAAGCACAAGATTTAAGTGGTGTGAGATACACACTCACCTGATAGTGTTGTACAGCAGGTACAACACTGTATGATGCTGAAGGGGGAATCCTGGTTCACCGCTCCTCATCAGCGGCGATCCCGTCCTCTATGACCCGCAGGAATCTGCTCACATGATCGGAACTTCCACGTGTAGTGTGAAGCCGCCAGACCGGCGTCTGACAGCAGCTCTTCCTCCGAGATGGAAGGTCCCGTGATCCCGGTAGCAGTGATTCACCAGCCCCTTGCATACACATCAAATGGATCGCAGGATCCTGATCTGGCTGCAGCAGCGATAATTTAGTGGAGAGCAAACAAAAAAAAACCAAAACACAGTATCGGCTGCGCTGCTCAGAAGAAGGTAGTGATAAGATTATTGATGAAGATTTATTAAGGATTAATATGCCACAGTGGCATATTAATCCTTAATAAATTTTCATCAATAATCTTATCACTACCTTCTTCTGAGCAGCGCGGCCGATACCGTGTTTTTTTTTTTTTTTTTGTTTGCTTGCTACTTTTAAGTTAGGGAAAGTAAAAAACAATACAGTGTATCATTTCGACATAGCAATGTAAAATCACTACAATGTAAGCCATGGCAATTGATTTGTCTGCTGATTTACAACAAATCAGTTGCCATTTTCCGGCTAGAATATTGTACTGCTATAACTTTGATTTTAGACATAGCAAATAGGAAAAAATATAGCAAGCTTTATGTCCTGTTTAGCGTCATATCATTGTGATGTTGGGAATGGCCATGTCTACTAGGACAGCTTGTTGCGTCTATCATAGTATGGTATTTCTAATGAAGAAATGATCTCAGCTTTTTCCCATTTCCTTCATGGTTTATCTCCCTCAGGGAAGAGAGAACTTGATCTGATGCGGTTGGACATGTGTTTGAAGTTTTTGTGGAAACCGCCTTGAGATTTCAATATTCCTTTATGTAATGTTGTGAAGTCTTAAAACACTTTGTACAGTCAAACCGTGAACAGTGATATTGTAAGAAAAGAACCAGTTCTCTCTGCATTCTGAAGCATAATAATCCCCTTCATGGCCAAAGGATTCATGCGGCACCCGTGTGGCTTCTGATTTTTGCCTAGGGAGTGCTAATGTTTTGAATGTTGATACCTTGAATTCAAAATTTGCTTCTTACAATTATGGGGTCTCTTCCAATTTTGATAAAGATAATAACAATACAGTCCCAGATTTATAAAGCCCGACATGTCAGTCTTGATGAGGGGGCTGAGTGGCGTTTGAAACATTAATAGGTGCTTGTCTTTTAACCTTCAGTTAGTTGTGCCAAAATACTTGCACTATTAGTCGTAACGCCTCACTGTGGCACGTGTAGTTGATGATGAGTCTTGGGATGCACTTAAGAGGGAGGGGCACCTGAGCAAGTAAGCTACGGAAATTAACGGTTACGTACCTTCAATACTTGCAGAAATGGGAAAAAAAAACCTTTGGGTCCAATGGTCCCCATACGGCTAATTTCAAGGTTAATGCTGCAAAGTGTTGTGTGCCTTTGGGGGCCTCACCAGAAATCTCACTCCAGTCAATAAAATAGTGGCCGTACATCCGCCCATATTAATTTGAATCTTGCATTTTCACTGGAAAAGTTTCTGTTGCTTTAAAAAAAAAATTCAAGTGAAAATAAAGGATCCAAATCAAATTTTTGTACATCAAACAATGTAAAAAAAAACCTTTAGGGAATATTTTTACCCAGGCATGTACACACTGTGTGCAGAATTATTAGGCAAATGAGTATTTTGATCACATGATACTTTTTATACATGTTGTCCTACTCCAAGCTGTAGAGGCTTGAGAGCCAACTACCAATTAAGTAAATCAGGTGATGTGCATCTCTGTAATGAGGAGGGGTGCGGTGTAATGACATCAACACCCTATATAAGGTGTGCTTAATTATTAGGCAACTTCCTTTCCTTTGGCAAAATGGGTCAGAGAGATTTGACGGGCTCTGAAAAGTCCACAATTGTGAGATGTCTTGCAGAGGGATGCAGCAGTCTTGAAATTGCCAAACTTTTGAAGTGTGATCACCGAACAATCAAGCGTTTCATGGTAAATAGCCAACAGGGTTGCAAGAAGCGTGTTGGGCAAAAAAGGCACAAAATAACTGCCCGTGCATGAGGAATATCAAGCGTGAAGGTGCAAAGATGTCATTTACCACCAGTTTGACTTTCAGAGCTGCAACGTTACTGCAGTATCAAAAAGCACAAGGTGTGCCATACTCAGGGACATGTCCAAGGTAAGTGTCACGGATTCCCCTCCCCATCCACATGGCTAGGGGGTGGAGCCTTCTCCCAGGCCTCACTTGCAGAGCTGGAATGCTTTAAATACTGTCATCGTCATCTCCGGTGAACCACCGCCGGCTATAAGCTTAGCGCTGCTTTGCCTGTGAGTGCTGGTCCCTGTAAGTGTGATGCTGATCCGTTTCCTCTCTGTGCCCTAAGCCTCTGTCTGTGTTCTGTCCCCTAGTCATTCTGCCATTCCTCTGTCCCACCTCCTTCCTTCCCACAATAGCCCCGGTTGTTCACCCCCTCTCCTACCTCCCCCCTCGGTTGTTTCCTCTGGTACTGACCTCGGCCTGATATCGACTCTTCCTCTGCTAGTTCATCCGGTCTTCCTGCTGCCCATACTGTGTATGAGCCGGACCTGTCTGACCATCCCCCGCATGCCCCACAGCTTCAGCTGTCCAGCTGATGCTGGCAGACACTGAATCAGCACACACTGGGAGTTCCCCTCCTTGCTCATTCAGCTCCATGTAGTGTCTTTCCCTGCAGGACTGCAGCTCCCCCTGCTGGCAGCATGACAGTAAGGAAGGCTGAAAAACGACCACCTTTGAACAAAAAACATAAGAGAAAACGTCAAGACTGGGCCAAGAAATATCTTAAAACTGATTTTTCAAAGGTTTTATGGACTGATAAAATGAGAGTGACTCTTGATGGGCCAGATGGATTAGCCAGAGGCTGGATCAGTAAAGGGCAGAGAGCTGTACTCCAACTCATACGCCAGTAAGGTGGAGGTGGGGTACTGGTATCATCAAAGATGAACTTGTAGGACCTTTTTGGGTTGAGGATGTAGTGGAGCTCAACTCATAGACCTACTAAGACCTACTACCAGTTTCTAGAAGACAACTTCTTCAAGCAGGGGTACAGGAAGAAGTCGGTATCATTCAAGAAAAACATGATTTTCATGCAGGACAATGCTCCATCACATGCATCCAACTACTCCACAGCATGGCTGGCCATTAAAAATCTAAAGATGAAAAAATAATGGCATGACCCCCTTGTTCTCCTGATCTGAACCCCATAGAGAACCTGTGGTCACTCATAAACTGTAAGATCTACAGGTAGGGAAAACAGTACACCTCTCAGAACAGTGTCTGGGAGGCTGTGGTCTCTGCTGCACGCAATGTTGACCGTAAACAGATCAAGCAACTGACAGAATCTATGGATGGTAGGCTGTTGAGTGTCATCATAAAGAAAGATGGCTATATTGGTCATTAATTTTTTGGGGTTTTGTTTTTACATGTCAGTAATGTTTATTTCTAAATTTTGTGCAGTTATATTGGCTTACTTGGTGAAAATAAACAAGTGAGATGGGAATATATTTGGTTTTTAGTAAGTTGCCTAATAATTCTGCACAGTAATAGTTACCTGCACAAACAGATATCCTCCTAAAGGTGGCTTTACACGCTACGAGATCGCTAAAGTGATCTCGTTGGGGTCACGGTATTTGTGACACACATCCGGCCGCTTTAGCGATGTCGTTGCGTGTGACACCTGTTAGCGATTTTGAATCGTTGCAAAAACGTTTAAAATCGCTAATCGGTGACATGCCCCCCTCTTCCCAAATATTGTTGCTGCTGCAGTAACGATGTTGTTCCTCATTCCTGCGGCAGCACACATCGCGTCCCGCCAGCAATGAGGAAGGAAGGAGGTGGGCCGGATATTCGTCCCGCTCATCTCCGACCCTCCGCTTTGATTGGGCGGCCGCTTAGTGACGCTGAACGAACCGCCCCATTAGAAAGGAGGCTGTTCGCCGGTCATAGTGTGGCGCCCTGGACTAGCCAGGTCATCACAGGGACTACAACACGACACCCCCACCCCGAGATAGGCACATCAGCCAGACACAAAATCCTTGTTGCCCCCCTCCAGGGGCTGATGTCCACACCAGGTGGGGTGGAGCCAGGCGGTTGGACCCACCCACTGAGGAGTTCACAGTCCTAGAGGCGGGAAAGGAAGTTAGTTAAGCTCGGGCAGAGCTCGAGATTAGTTAGGGAAGTCAAAGTGAGAGGAGTGAAGTAGTAGTAGAGGAGCAAACTGACTGTGTCCGGGTACGTGGCCCAGGCACTGAGAGCAAGGTTGGCAGACGGTGGTGGCCGTCTGCAGGAGAGGCAGATCAACGCGGAACCGTAGAACAGGGACGGGCGGTGGCCCGCCGGTACCGAACCGGGGAGCGAAGTGAAGCCAGCACAAACTGGCAGGGCCTGCGGACCCCGACCAGGCTTGGAGTCGCCGTTAAACAGGTCAAATCCATTAGTTACTGGAACCCCAGGGGTTTCCAAACAGCCAAGACCCAATTGAAGGCAACCGTCCAACCAGCACAAGGGAAATACAGCTACCGCCACAGCTAGAGTTCCCAGGGCCAGAGTCTGCGGGCAAAAGGGCTCCTCCGGCCCATATACACGCTGGGGAGTGGGTTACCAGTGGGAAGCCATCGGGACCGAAGATACACAAAAGGTGCAGGGAAAGGCAGCCACCACCAACTGTTCGGGAGAAACCACAGCAGCCGGCTGCGGCACCCGTCCATCTAGCCGTTTGTTTTACCAGAGACTTTGCATCCATTTGTGGCTGAGTGAGTACTACCGTGCCGTCCGGCACCGCGCTGCGCCGTCCAAGCGACCCTGCACCTTGCCCGACCCGGCCTCCTCGTCACCTCACCGGGCCCCGGGACCACCAACCCCCCTACCCACGGAGGGGAGAGAAACATCCCAGCTGCTCCCTGCCATCGCTCCCGGGATCCCCGTCAACAGCAGCGGTGGTGCCCCAACCTCACCACAAACCGTGGGTGGCGTCACGGACCAAATCCCCCAAACCACACTAACCTGTTATGATCCGGAACCATGGAAGACCACCACAAATCATTGGCAAAAGGTGACAAGAGCATTGGCAACTAATCTGGCCGCCATCCCCTTACTAACCATCACAACTAGAAGTAGCCGAGGGGTGAACTAACATCCTGTGCACCGCGAACCCAGCCGGAGAACTAACTATCCTAAAGGTAGGAAAGATGAATAACTCTCTGCCTCAGAAAATAGACAAGAATAGCTAGCCCCCCACATTCAAAGACTGCGGTGATATAGGAAAAACACAATACACAGGTAGATGACAGGATTAGCAAAAGGTGAGGCCCCCACTGACTAAAATAGGAAAGGACAGGAAAGGGACTGATGGTGGCCAGAGAAAAACCCTGCAAAATACCAACTTCCTGATAGTACAAAAAGGCCCTCAGATCGCACGATCTGAACTCCGTCCTATACCAGGTGCCCTTGTCATACCAATGAACAGAAAACAAGAATCACAACAAATTCAACAAGCCACAAACACATGGACCCAAAGAAGCTATACTTCACACAGAACTGCAGGGAGATCCCCAACAAACCACTGAGGGGCAAAATCCCTGCAAGCAAATAAACTGAAAACAACCACAGCAAATGACAAACCCAGATAAGCAAAAGAACCAGACAATAAATAAAGAGCAAGCACTTATCTGGAGTAGATGTGGTGTAGAACAGGATGAAGCAGGCTGGAGATACAAAGAACAACTGACATCCGGCAACAGCCTGCAATCAGACCAGGATTTAAATAAGCAGAGAGTTAGCAAAGGAAACACCCATTGCACAACACACCTGGTCCAAGTCCAAACCATTCCTGGCCACCCAGCAGCCAAAACATAACTAACATTCACAACAGTACCCCTCCCTTGAGGAGGGGTCACCGAACCCTCACCCACGCCACCGGGTCGCTCGGGATGAGCATGATGGAAGGTGTGAACCAACCTGTCCGCATGAATGTCAGAAGCCACAACCCAAGAGTTATCCTCCTGCCCATAACCCTTCCATTTCACAAGGTACTGAAGCTGATGCCTACTGCGACGGGAATCCAGAATTTTTTCAACCTCATACTCCAGATCCCCTTGTACCAAAACAGGGTCAGGAGGCGCTGCTGCAGGAACTGCTGGCTCCACATGTTTCTTCAACAAGAACTTATGGAAGACATTGTGAATCTTAAATGACGCAGGCAGAGTCAAACGGAAAGATACAGGGTTAATAATCTCCGAAATATTATAAGGTCCAAAAAATCTGGGCTTAAATTTAGGAAATGGAACTCTCATAGGAATATTTTTAGAGGACAACCACACCATGTTCCCTACTTTAAACCGGGGACCAACAGTCCGACGCCGGTTGGCAAACTTTTGGGCAGTTTCTTGGGACTGAAACAATTTATCCACTACCTGCCCCAAAATCTGCTGCATTCTTGTGACCACCGAATCCACCCCCGGACAGTCAGATGCCTCAAGCTGCCCTGAGAGGAACCTAGGGTGATACCCAAAATTGCAGAAAAAGGGGGACACCAATGTGTTAGAGCTAGCTCTATTGTTAAGGGCAAATTCATCCAAAGGCAAAAACGAAACCCAGTCATCCTGATCCGCAGAAACAAAACACCGTAAATAGGTCTTCAGGGTCTGGTTAGCCCTTTCAGTCTGACCGTTGGTCTGAGGATGAAACGCCGAGGAGAAAGACAACTGAACACCCAACATGGAGCAAAAAATCCTCCAAAACCTGGATACAAACTGCACCCCTCTGTCAGAAACTATGTTTTTGGGAATACCATGCAAACGAACAACATGTTGGAAAAACAAAGGCACCAACTCTGATGAAGACGGCAACTTAGATAGGGGAACCAAGTGGACCATCTTGGAGAATCTGTCACAGATCACCCAAATCACAGTCATTTTCTGAGAGACGGGAAGCTCTGAAATAAAATCCATAGAGATGTGCGTCCAATGTTTCTTAGGTACAGGCAAAGGCAATAATAGCCCACTACAATGTGAACAACAGGGTTTGGACCTAGAACAAACTCCACACGACTGCACAAAACGACGGACATCTCGGGACAGGGAAGGCCACCAAAAAGAGCATCTCACAAGATCCCGAGTACCAAAAATGCCAGGATGACCCGCCAAAACAGAGCAATGAACCTCAGAGACAACTCGGTCTCTCCATTGGTCTGGGACAAACAGTTTCCCTGTAGGACATCTCTCAGGTTTATCCCCCTGAAATTCTGCCAGTGCCAACCGCAGATCAGGCGAAATAGCCGAGAAAACTACACCATCATTCAGGATAGTAGACGGTTCGACAACCTCCAAAGAGTCAGCGCAGAAACTCCTGGAAAGGGCATCGGCCTTAACATTCTTGGTGCCCGGCAAAAAAGAGACCACAAAATTAAACCGGGTAAAAAACAAAGCCCACCTGGCCTGCCGAGGATTCAACCTCTTCGCCGATTCCAGATAGATGAGATTCTTGTGGTCCGTAAGCACCACAACTTGATGCCTAGCCCCCTCCAACCAATGCCTCCACTCTTCAAATGCCCACTTCATAGTCAATAATTCCCGGTTCCCCACATCATAATTCCGTTCAGAAGGAGCAAACGTCCGAGAGAAAAAGGCACAGGGCTTAAGTTTACCCGAAGTAGCGTCTCGTTGAGACAGAACAGCACCTGCTCCGATCTCTGAGGCATCGATCTCAACTTGAAATGGGTGAGACACATCAGGTTGCTGCAGAACTGGGGCAGAAGTGAATCGCCTTTTAAGCTCCTGGAAGGCCACAATTGCCTCAGGGGTCCAAAGCTCAGCATCAGCTCCCTTCTTTGTCAAATCTGTCAGAGGTTTGATAATGGCAGAAAAATTGGCTATAAATTTACGGTAAAAATTAGCAAACCCCAAAAACAGCTGCAGGGATTTTAGAGAAGTCGGTTGCACCCAGTCGTAAATAGCCTGAACCTTAACCGGGTCCATTTTGATAGCGGAGGGAGACAGGATTAAGCCCAAAAAGGAAATCCTTTGCACCCCAAAGAGGCACTTTGACCCCTTAATGTACAGTGTATTATCCTTAAGTGTCTGAAAAACAGCCCGTACTTGCCCAACATGAGAGTCCCAATCATCAGAAAAATCAAGATGTCATCCAAATACACAATCAAAAATTACCAATAAGGTCCCGAAAAATATCATTCATGAAGGCCTGGAAGACGGAGGGTGCATTGGTGAGCCCAAAAGGCATCACTAGGTACTCAAAATGCCCCTCAGGAGAATTAAAAGCCATCTTCCATTCATCACCCTCCTTAATACGGATGACATTATACGCACCCTTGAGATCCAGTTTCGTAAACCATTTGGCACTCTTCACTCTAGAGAACAGATCAGACATCAGAGGCAAAGGGTACTGATATTTGACCGTAATTTTATTAAGAAGACGGTAATCAATACAAGGCCTCAACAAACCATCTTTCTTAGCAACAAAGAAGAAGTCGGCACCCAAAGGAGAAGATGAGGGACGAATGTGCCCCTTCTTCAATGATTCCCTGATGTATGACCGCATGGCATCATGTTCGGGCACAGACAAGTTGAAAATCCGCCCCTTGGGAAATTTACAATCGGGCACCAACTCAATGGCACAGTCACAGTCCCAGTGTGGGGGCAGAGAATCAGATTCCTGGTCATTAAATACATCACGGAAATCAGACAAGAAGGCCGGAACATCAACTGCCTGAGCAGACGTGGATGACACGGAAAGGTCCTGATGCACACCTTGACAACCCCAACTAGCTACCGACAAGGATCTCCAGTCAAGAACCGGATTATGGGTCTGGAACCACGGAAATCCCAGTACCAAGGTATCCTGTAGATTATGCAATACTAAAAATGTACAAGTTTCCTGATGCACTAGTGCAACTCTCATAGGCACCTGGGTCCAAAATTGGGGTTTATGTTCTGCCAAAGGGGTAGAATCAATGCCCCTTAAAGGAATAGGAGTTTGCAAAGGAACCATGGGGAAACCACAATCCCTAGCAAACCCAAAATCCATCAAATTGAGAGCTGCCCCAGAGTCCACAAAGGCAAATGCAGAAAAGGAAGACAATGAGCAAATCAATGTGACAGACAAAAGAAACTTTGGTTGCAAAGAACTCACAGTAACAGAAGTAGCCAATCTCCTTTCTCGTTTAGGGCAGACAGAGATGTTATGAGAAACGTCTCCACAATAGAAGCACAGTCTATTCTTCCGTTTGAACCCATGCCGACTAGCATTAGAAAGGACCCTATCACACTCCATGGGCTCCAAAGGCTATTCCACAGGTACAAAACCAGCAGGTATCTTCCAGAGCTCACGTAAACGCCTATCAATCTGAAAGGCCAAGGTCATAGAGGCATCAAGACTAGAGATGAGCGAACCAGTCGCGGTTCGGCTCGAGGTCGGTTCGCCGAACCGAGCTCCCGTTCAAGTTCGGTTCGTCGAACGTTCGACGAACCGAACTTGAACTGCATAGGAAACAATAGCAGGCATTCACAAACACATAAAAACACCTAGAAAACACCCTCAAAGGTGTCCAAAAGGTGACAAACAACTCACAACACAACGCAAACACATGGGAAAGTGACAAGGACATATACTCATGCGAAAACAAAAGAGCTGGACAAGGAAAAAGAGGAGGAGACACAGATATAGGCATGGCACGCCCTTCTAAAATCATGTAAAACACCGCAAGCTGACTCTAAGCAGAGTCTCCCTTTTTTCCAAAAATTGGGCCACACAGACACCCACCCCCTTCAGTGGAAGCACTTGTGCCCCAGTTGTACTCTTCACAGGTACATTTGCATCAAGCACATTCAAAAATACGCCATACTTAACCGTCCCCAGGATGACACCGGGATAGGTAGCAAAGTCTTTGCTGAACCATGACTTGTTCATCTTGGTTTCTTTTAAAAACAATGTAAGCAAAGGTTACTCCAAGCGGAGTCTCCCTTTTTTCCAAAAATTGTGCCCCACACACACCCACCCATTCAGTGGCAGCACTTGTGCCCTAGTTGTACACTTCACAGCTAGATTTGCATCAAGCACATTCAAAAATACGCCATACTTAACCGTCCCCAGGATGACACCGGGGTAGGTAGCAAAGTCTTTGCTGAACCATGACTTGTTCATCTTGGTTTCTTTTAAAAACAATGTAAGCAAAGGTTACTCCAAGCGGAGTCTCCCTTTTTTCCAAAAATTGTGCCCCACACACACCCACCCATTCAGTGGCAGCACTTGTGCCCTAGTTGTACACTTCAGAGCGAGATTTGCATCAAGCACATTCAAAAATACGCCATACTTAACCGTCCCCAGGATGACACCGGGGTAGGTAGCAAAGTCTTTGCTGAACCATGACTTGTTCATCTTGGTTTCTTTTAAAAACAATGTAAGCAAGGGTTACTCCAAGCGGAGTCTCCCTTTTTTCCAAAAATTGTGCCCCACACACACCCACCCATTCAGTGGCAGCACTTGTGCCCTAGTTGTACACTTCACAGCTAGATTTGCATCAAGCACATTCAAAAATACGCCATACTTAACCGTCCCCAGGATGACACCGGGGTAGGTAGCAAAGTCTTTGCTGAACCATGACTTGTTCATCTTGGTTTCTTTTAAAAACAATGTAAGCAAGGGTTACTCCAAGCGGAGTCTCCCTTTTTTCCAAAAATTGTGCCCCACACACACCCACCCATTCAGTGGCAGCACTTGTGCCCTAGTTGTACACTTCACAGCTAGATTTGCATCAAGCACATTCAATAATATGCCATACTTAACCGTCCCCAGGATGACACCGGGGTAGGTAGCAAAGTCTTTGCTGAACCATGACTTGTTCATCTTGGCTTCTTTTAAAAACAATGTAAGCAAGGGTTACTCCAAGCGGAGTCTCCCTTTTTTCCAAAAATTGTGCCCCACACACACCCACCCATTCAGTGGCAGCACTTGTGCCCTAGTTGTACACTTCACAGCTAGATTTGCATCAAGCACATTCAATAATATGCCATACTTAACCGTCCCCAGGATGACACCGGGGTAGGTAGCAAAGTCTTTGCTGAACCATGACTTGTTCATCTTGGCTTCTTTTAAAAACAATGGAAGCAAGGGTTACTCCAAGCGGAGTCTCCCTTTTTTCCAAAAATTGTGCCCCACACACACCCACCCATTCAGTGGCAGCACTTGTGCCCTAGTTGTACACTTCACAGCTAGATTTGCATCAAGCACATTCAAAAATACGCCATACTTAACCGTCCCCAGGATGACACCGGGATAGGTAGCAAAGTCTTTCCTGATCCCAGCTCTGTTCATCTTGGCTTCTTTTAAAAACAATGTAAGCAAGGGTTACTCCAAGCGGAGTCTCCCTTTTTTCCAAAAATTGTGCCCCACACACACCCACCCATTCAGTGGCAGCACTTGTGCCCTAGTTGTACACTTCACAGCTAGATTTGCATCAAGCACATTCAAAAATACGCCATACTTAACCGTCCCCAGGATGACACCGGGATAGGTAGCAAAGTCTTTGCTGAACCATGACTTGTTCATCTTGGCTTCTTTTAAAAACAATGGAAGCAAGGGTTACTCCAAGCGGAGTCTCCCTTTTTTCCAAAAATTGTGCCCCACACACACCCACCCATTCAGTGGCAGCACTTGTGCCCTAGTTGTACACTTCACAGCTAGATTTGCATCAAGCACATTCAATAATATGCCATACTTAACCGTCCCCAGGATGACACCGGGGTAGGTAGCAAAGTCTTTGCTGAACCATGACTTGTTCATCTTGGCTTCTTTTAAAAACAATGGAAGCAAGGGTTACTCCAAGCGGAGTCTCCCTTTTTTCCAAAAATTGTGCCCCACACACACCCACCCATTCAGTGGCAGCACTTGTGCCCTAGTTGTACACTTCACAGCTAGATTTGCATCAAGCACATTCAAAAATACGCCATACTTAACCGTCCCCAGGATGACACCGGGATAGGTAGCAAAGTCTTTCCTGATCCCAGCTCTGTTCATCTTGGCTTCTTTTAAAAACAATGTAAGCAAGGGTTACTCCAAGCGGAGTCTCCCTTTTTTCCAAAAATTGTGCCCCACACACACCCACCCATTCAGTGGCAGCACTTGTGCCCTAGTTGTACACTTCACAGCTAGATTTGCATCAAGCACATTCAAAAATACGCCATACTTAACCGTCCCCAGGATGACACCGAAGTAGGTAGCAAAGTCTTTGCTGAACCATGACTTGTTCATCTTGGTTTCTTTTAAAAACAATGTAAGCAAGGGTTACTCCAAGCGGAGTCTCCCTTTTTTCCAAAAATTGTGCCCCACACACACCCACCCATTCAGTGGCAGCACTTGTGCCCTAGTTGTACACTTCACAGCTAGATTTGCATCAAGCACATTCAAAAATACGCCATACTTAACCGTCCCCAGGATGACACCGGGGTAGGTAGCAAAGTCTTTGCTGAACCATGACTTGTTCATCTTGGCTTCTTTTAAAAACAATGTAAGCAAGGGTTACTCCAAGCGGAGTCTCCCTTTTTTCCAAAAATTGTGCCCCACACACACCCACCCATTCAGTGGCAGCACTTGTGCCCTAGTTGTACACTTCACAGCTAGATTTGCATCAAGCACATTCAAAAATACGCCATACTTAACCGTCCCTAGGATGACACCGGGGTAGGTAGCAAAGTCTTTCCTGATCCCAGCTCTGTTCATCTTGGCTTCTTTTAAAAACAATGTAAGCAAGGGTTACTCCAAGCGGAGTCTCCCTTTTTTCCAAAAATTGTGCCCCACACATACCCACCCATTCAGTGGCAGCACTTGTGCCCTAGTTGTACACTTCACAGCTAGATTTGCATCAAGCACATTCAAAAATACGCCATACTTAACCGTCCCCAGGATGACACCGGGGTAGGTAGCAAAGTCTTTGCTGAACCATGACTTGTTCATCTTGGCTTCTTTTAAAAACAATGTAAGCAAGGGTTACTCCAAGCGGAGTCTCCCTTTTTTCCAAAAATTGTGCCCCACACACACCTACCCATTCAGTGGCAGCACTTGTGCCCTAGTTGTACACTTCACAGCTAGATTTGCATCAAGCACATTCAAAAATACGCCATACTTAACCGTCCCCAGGATGACACCGGGGTAGGTAGCAAAGTCTTTCCTGATCCCAGCTCTGTTCATCTTGGCTTCTTTTAAAAACAATGTAAGCAAGGGTTACTCCAAGCGGAGTCTCCCTTTTTTCCAAAAATTGTGCCCCACACACACCCACCCATTCAGTGGCAGCACTTGTGCCCTAGTTGTACACTTCACAGCTAGATTTGCATCAAGCACATTCAAAAATATGCCATACTTAACCGTCCCCAGGATGACACCGGGGTAGGTAGCAAAGTCTTTGCTGAACCATGACTTGTTCATCTTGGCTTCTTTTAAAAACAATGGAAGCAAGGGTTACTCCAAGCGGAGTCTCCCTTTTTTCCAAAAATTGTGCCCCACACACACCCACCCATTCAGTGGCAGCACTTGTGCCCTAGTTGTACACTTCACAGCTAGATTTGCATCAAGCACATTCAAAAATACGCCATACTTAACCGTCCCCAGGATGACACCGGGATAGGTAGCAAAGTCTTTCCTGATCCCAGCTCTGTTCATCTTGGCTTCTTTTAAAAACAATGTAAGCAAGGGTTACTCCAAGCGGAGTCTCCCTTTTTTCCAAAAATTGTGCCCCACACACACCCACCCATTCAGTGGCAGCACTTGTGCCCTAGTTGTACACTTCACAGCTAGATTTGCATCAAGCACATTCAAAAATATGCCATACTTAACCGTCCCCAGGATGACACCGGGGTAGGTAGTAAAGTCTTTGCTGAACCATGACTTGTTCATCTTGGCTTCTTTTAAAAACAATGGAAGCAAGGGTTACTCCAAGCGGAGTCTCCCTTTTTTCCAAAAATTGTGCCCCACACACACCCACCCATTCAGTGGCAGCACTTGTGCCCTAGTTGTACACTTCACAGCTAGATTTGCATCAAGCACATTCAAAAATACGCCATACTTAACCGTCCCCAGGATGACACCGGGGTAGGTAGCAAAGTCTTTGCTGAACCATGACTTGTTCATCTTGGCTTCTTTTAAAAACAATGTAAGCAAGGGTTACTCCAAGCGGAGTCTCCCTTTTTTCCAAAAATTGTGCCCCACACACACCTACCCATTCAGTGGCAGCACTTGTGCCCTAGTTGTACACTTCACAGCTAGATTTGCATCAAGCACATTCAAAAATACGCCATACTTAACCGTCCCCAGGATGACACCGGGGTAGGTAGCAAAGTCTTTACTGATCCCAGCTCTGTTCATCTTGGCTTCTTTTAAAAACAATGTAAGCAAGGGTTACTCCAAGCGGAGTCTCCCTTTTTTCCAAAAATTGTGCCCCACACACACCTACCCATTCAGTGGCAGCACTTGTGCCTAGTTGTACACTTCACAGCTAGATTTGCATCAAGCACATTAAAAAATACGCCATACTTAACCGTCCCCAGGATGACACCGGGGTAGGTAGCAAAGTCTTTCCTGATCACAGCTCTGTTCATCTTGGCTTCTTTTAAAAACAATGTAAGCAAGGGTTACTCCAAGCGGAGTCTCCCTTTTTTCCAAAAATTGTGCCCCACACACACCCACCCATTCAGTGGCAGCACTTGTGCCCTAATTGTACACTTCACAGCTAGATTTGCATCAAGCACATTCAAAAATACGCCATACTTAACCGTCCCCAGGATGACACCGGGGTAGGTAGCAAAGTCTTTGCTGAACCATGACTTGTTCATCTTGGCTTCTTTTAAAAACAATGTAAGCAAGGGTTACTCCAAGCAGAGTCTCCCTTTTTTTCCAAAAATTATGCCCAACACACACCCACCCATTCAGTGGCAGCACTTGTGCCCTAGTTGTACACTTCACAGCTAGATTTGCATCAAGCACATTCAAAAATACGCCATACTTAACCGTCCCCAGGATGACACCAGGGTAGGTAGCAAAGTCTTTCCTGATCCCAGCTCTGTTCATCTTGGCTTCTTTTAAAAACAATGTAAGCAAGGGTTACTCCAAGCGGAGTCTCCCTTTTTTCCAAAAATTGTGCCCCACACACACCCACCCATTCAGTGGCAGCACTTGTGCCCTAGTTGTACACTTCACAGCTAGATTTGCATCAAGCACATTCAAAAATACGCCATACTTAACCGTCCCCAGGATGACACCGGGGTAGGTAGCAAAGTCTTTCCTGATCCCAGCTCTGTTCATCTTGGCTTCTTTTAAAAACAATGTAAGCAAGGGTTACTCCAAGCGGAGTCTCCCTTTTTTCCAAAAATTGTGCCCCACACACACCCACCCATTCAGTGGCAGCACTTGTGCCCTAGTTGTACACTTCACAGCTAAATTTGCATCAAGCACATTCCAAATCCACAAGCATTTACTCTTCCCAGGATGACACAGGGGTAGTAAATTCCTGGTGGATCCATGACTTGTTCATTTTGATGAACGTTAGTCTGTTCACATTGTCACTGGACAGACGCGTGCGCTTATCTGTCAGCACACACCCAGCAGCACTGAAGACACGTTCAGAGACAACGCTGGCAGCTGGACACGACAAAATCTCCAAGGCGTAACTGGAGAGCTCTGGCCATTTTTCTAGATTTGAAGGCCAAAATGAGCAAGGCTCCATTTGCAAAGTCATGGCATCGATGTTCATTTGGAGATACTCCTGTATCATCCTCTCCAGCCGTTGACTATGTGTCAGACTTATTGTCTCTGGTGGCCTTGCAAAGGAGGGTCTAAAAAAATTATGAAAAGATTCCATAAAATTGCTGTTACCAGCACCAGATACAGTCCTACTGGTATGGGTAGACTGTTGAAGATGACGAGACCGTCCCATGTTTGTCAAGTTACAACTGGGAGATTCACTCCCTGCACCTGCACGGTTGTTTGGTGGAAAAGCCGAGCTAAGATCGAGTAACAGCTTCTGCTGATACTCCTGCATACGTGCGTCCCTTTCTATGGCTGGAATTATGTCACAAAATTTGGACTTGTACCGGGGATCTAATAGTGTGGCAATCCAGTAGTCATCATCACTTATAATTTTGACAATACGAGGGTCATGCTGGAGGTAGTGCAACAAGAAGGCACTCATGTGTCTTGCGCAGCCATGCGGACCAAGTCCACGCTGTGTTTGTGGCATAGAGGTGCTAACCGTTCTTTCTTCCTCTGACATCTCCCCCCAACCTCTTTCAACTGAAATTTGACCAAGGTCTCCCTCATCCGCTGAGTCTTCCATGTCCATGGACAGTTCGTCCTCCATTTCTTCATGTTCTCCTGCACCTTCCTCAACATTTTGCCTGCTACTATGCGCCCTTGTTGATCCCTGTCCCCCATGGTCCCATGCCTGCTGCGTTGGTGATGATGAACGTCTGGACCTTGGTGATGTTGTTGTCCCTTGCGCATATGAATCATCCTGTAGTTCCTCCCCTTCCTTTTGTCTCACCCCCTGACTCTGAATAGTGTTTAGCGTGTGCTCCAGCATGTAAATGACTGGAATTGTCATGCTGATAATGGCATTGTCAGCGCTAAACATATTCGTCGCCATGTCGAAACTGTGCAGAAGGGTGCATAGGTCCTTGATCTGAGACCACTCCATCAGGGTGATCTTCCCCACCTCTGCATCTCGTTGGCCCAGGCTATACGTCATGACGTATTGCACCAGGGCTCGGCGGTGCTGCCACAGTCGCTGTAACATGTGGAGAGTCGAATTCCAGCGTGTCGGCATATCGCATTTCAGGCGATGAACCGGCAGGCCGAAAGACTTCTGGAGCGATGCAAGTCGCTCAGCTGCGCCGCTTGAATGGCGGAAGTGAGCAGACAGTTTTCGTGCCCTGTTCAGAAGGCCATCTAGGCCGGGATAGTGTATTAAAAATTGCTGGACAACAAGGTTCAACACGTGAGCCATACAAGGTACGTGTGTCACCTTGAACAGGCGAAGGGCCGCACCCAGGTTTGCAGCATTGTCGCACACGGCCTTACCAGGCTGCAGGTTGAGTGGAGACAACCATTTATTAAACTCGGACCGCAGAGCTGACCACAACTCCTCAGCAGTGTGACTCTTATTCCCAAGACATGTCAAGCTAAAGACCGCCTGATGACGTTGCGCTCTGCTGCCAGCATAGTAATGAGGGGTGCGTGATTCCTTCTGCGCAGTGAGAACGCTGGTGGCCTGACCAGGCATGCTTGGGGCGGAGGTGGAGGACACAGATGAGGTGGAGGAGGCAGAAGCAGTGGCGGAACTTGGACAGACAGAGGATTGACACACAAGTCGTGGGGACGGCAAGACTTGTGCAGCAGACCCTTCACCATCTATCACCATAGTTACCCAGTGCCCAGTCAGTGACATGTAACGTCCCTGTCCATGCACCCGTTCACACACAGAGTTTCTCAAGGAAGCGGTGATGTTGTGTGCGACATGCTGGTGTAGCGCAGGCACACCTTTCTTAGAGAAGTAGTGGCGACTAGGCATCTGGTACTGGGGCACAGCGACAGACATAAGGTCTCTAAAATCCTGTGTGTCCACTAGGCGGAAAGGCAGCATTTCGGTAGCCAAGGGCTTACAGAGGGATAGAGTCAACCTCTTAGCTTTGTCATGGGTCGCAGGAAATGGCCTTTTATTTGACCACATCTGAGGGACAGAGATCTGGCTGCTGTGTGTAGACGGTTTTGAGTAGGGTGTCCCTGGAAAAATGCAGGTTTGTGAGGAAAGTGGAGACATGATGTTGCCTTCATCCAACGTTGGTGCTATCGATGTCTGAGATAGCTGTACACACTCACTTGTTTCCCCTTCCAAACCAACTGACAACCTACCAAGCAAACTGCCTGTTGCGGTTACAGTGGGGGAAGTTGTGCGTGGAAAACCAGGTGTGACAGCTGTCCCCACAGTCCTAGAAGCTGAAGAGCGCGCGGATGCACTGGAAGGGGCAGGCCGTGGATGGTTCGCTCCGCTAGGTCGCATTGCAGCACGGTGAGCTTCCCACCGGGACCTATGATATTTATTCATGTGACGATTCATGGAAGAAGTTGTCAAACTGCTGAGGTTTTGACCTCTACTAACAGAATCATGACAAATTTTACACATCACATAATTTGGGCGATCTTTTTCTATGTCAAAAAAGGACCAGGCTAGGCAAGGCTTAGAGGCCATGCGACCTGTTGATCCACCCCGACTAGTGCTCAGAGGCAGAGTGGTGGCTGATGATGCAGTTGTAGACGTGCTACCAGTGCTCCGACTCTGTCTAGGAAGGCGCAAGGTAACTTCGTCGTCGGTTGCATCCTCCTCCACTGCCTCTGTTGACCTCCTCGAGTGCCTGACTGGGGATTGACAGTAGGTGGGATCTAGAACTTCATCATCAATTGTTGTGTTTGCACTCCCCTCCCCCTCAGATCGAGCCTCTACTTGCCCTGACCGAATATTTAAGTTGTCATCCCAATCTGGTATCTGCGTCTCATCATCATCAGTATGTTCCTCATTGTTTATAACCACAGGTGTTACAGTTTGTGACAAAGGGTCAACATTATGCTCAGAAACTTGGTCCTCACGGCCTGAATCAGAGTCACAAAGGTTCTGGGCATCACTGCAGACCATTTCCTGGTCTGTACTCACTGTAGCTTGGGAGCAGACCTCTGATTCCCAGGCTATAGTGTGACTGAACAGCTCTGCAGACTCAGCCATCTCAGTTCCACCATACTGTGCAGGGCTGATGGAGACTTCAGAGCTGGGAGAAAGCAAGTTTGATTGGGATGACAACTCAGAGGACTGGTGTTTCTTGGATGCGGTACTTGAAGTGGCTGAGAGGGCACTTGTTGGACCACTTGAGATCCATTCAAGCATTTTCCTTTTTTGGCCATCATCTACCTTTGTTCCTGTTGTTCGTGTCCGTAAAAAAAGGGAGCACATCGGATTGTCCACGGTAAGTAGTAGACATCTTACTTTTGCTGGCAGATGGTCTATCTTCAGCAGATGATAATGGAGCTTTGCCACCTTCCCCACGGACAAACCCTTTTTTTCCTTTTCCACCACGCCTCTTCCCCTTTCCACCAGCATCTGTCATTTTGCCACTCATGTTGATTGCGACAAGATTGTGCACTGAAAATGTGGTAGTAAAAATTGAGAGGTGGTGTAGATTGCAGCGGTGGTCTAGCTTTATTAACAGCAGAATAATAAAGAATAAATATCCCTGATAATGCAACTACGGCCCTTAAACTGGCAGCATAAATTGCTAGTATAATGGCTTAGTTATAATGAGTTCGAGTGTGCAATGCAGGCAGACGTGCTGCAAATATCTTTGCACTACTGGGACTATACAGAAGTCCAACAGCCACGTTTAGGATGCCACTAGGTTCACTCAGTGTTTGCTAGTATAATGGCTTAGTTATAATGAGTTTGAGTGTGCAATGCAGGCAGACGTGCTGCAAATATCTTTGCACTACTGGGACTATACAGAAGTCCCACAGCCACGTTTAGGATGCCACTAGGTTCACTCAGTGTTTGCTAGTATAATGGCTTAGTTATAATGAGTTTGAGTGTGCAATGCAGGCAGACGTGCTGCAAATATCTGTGCACTACTGGGACTATACAGAAGTCCAACAGCCACGTTTAGGATGCCACTAGGTTCACTCAGTGTTTGCTAGTATAATGGCTTAGTTATAATGAGTTGGAGTGTGCAATGCAGGCAGACGTGCTGCAAATATCTTTGCACTACTGGGACTATACAGAAGTCCAACAGCCACGTTTTGGATGCCACTAGGTTCACTGAGTGTTTGCTAGTATAATGGCTTAGTAACAATGAGTTGGAGTGTGCAAAGGGCAGGAGGGTACAGTGGCAGGGTTGTGGGTCTCTGGGAAGAGGAAAGGAAGCCTGCCTTTCTATCCCTCCTAATGGGGAAATGCAGCGAGGAAATCCCTGACCTTAGCTACACAGACGCTTTCATCTTCTGTAGCTGTTAAACTCTGTTTTCAGGACCTGTCACCTATGGCTCTGACCCTGCCGGTATGAGCCCTTAAAAGGACTGATAGAAAGTGCTATCCCTAAGCTGTCCAGCGCTGTGTATGGAGCGTAATACAGCTGTATCGGCGATAGGAGCTGCGCCAGTGATGTCTGACACCAAGGACGCAGAAGGCAGATAATGGCGTGCTGGAGGAAAATGTCCGGTTTTATAATGCAGGGACATGTGACATGGACGTCCTATCACACATGCCGTTGCTTCTCTGGCTAAAAGTCCACTTAGCTGTGTGTGTGTCTGGGATTGGCTGACATGCTGGCCCTCCCCACTACACGCGCGCGCTTAGGGAAGGAAGACAAGGAAAAAAAAAAAAATGGCAACTAATCTGGCCGCTATCCCCTTACTAACGATCACAACTAGAAGTAGCCGAGGGGTGAACTAACATCCTGTGCACCGCGAACCCAGCCAGAGAACTAACTATCCTAAAGGTAGGAAAGATGAATAACTCTCTGCCTCAGAAAATAGACAAGAATAGCTAGCCCCCCACATTCAAAGACTGCGGTGCTATAGGAAAAACACAATACACAGGTAGATGACAGGATTAGCAAAAGGTGAGGCCCCCGCTGACTAAAATAGGAAAGGACAGGAAAGAGACTGATGGTGGCCAGAGAAAAACCCTGCAAAATACCAACTTCCTGATAGTACAAAAAGGCCCTCAGATCGCACGATCTGAACTCCGTCCTATACCAGGTGCCCTTGTCATACCAATGAACAGAAAACAAGAAGCACAACAAATTCAACAAGCCACAAACACATGGACTCAAAGGAGCTATACTCCACACAGAACTGCAGGGAGTTCCCCAACAAACCACTGAGGGGGAAAATCCCTGCAAGCAAATAAACTGAAAACAACCACAGCAAATGACAAACCCAGATAAGCAAAAGAACCAGACAATAAATAAAGAGCAAGCACTTATCTGGAGTAGATGTGGTGTAGAGCAGGATGAAGCAGGCTGGAGAGACAAAGAACAACTGACATTCGGCAACAGCCTGCAATCAGACCAGGATTTAAATAAGCAGTGAGTTAGCAAAGGAAACACCCATTGCACAACACACCTGGATCCAAGTCCAAACCATTCCTGGCCACCAGAGGGAGACTCCCAGCAGCCAAAACATAACTAACATTCACAACACTAACCCCCTTTCACTCACGGGCGAGGAGCGCCGCTCGAGTCCCCGGATCCGGCCCACCGCTCGAGCCACCGAGCAGCAGCGGCAGCCGCAGCGCCGGACCCGAGCGTTGTAAGCACAGCACCCTCCCCGCCCACGACAACTTGGCGTCACACGAACAGGATCTTACTGTCCTACTGGCTGGTAGAGGAAAAATTTCTGAATCCGCCATCTTGGGCGCGAAGATTTTCCCGCTCGAGCGTCTTCTCGAGCAGTGGAGGCGCGAAAGCCGAAGCCCCGCTCCTGAAGAGAAGGTGCTGAGAAAAGACCAAGGGGGGACGGATGGCGTCCGGCCGCAGTAAACCGCGGCTATAAAAGCAGGGACACCAGGACTCTGCGGCCATATTTTGCTTCCTGGAAGATACCGCTGCCAACATGTCCGCCCCGTCCGGCCACGCAGAGATCCTGGAGCCGGTGCCCAGAACAGCGGCATGGATCAGGGCCCGAACGGCGGGGGTCTGTCAGCGCTACCGGAATCAGATATGTCTTCTGATGGAGCAGTGGACCGTGGAGGTGGAGTTAGCTACGGTCACCCAGGTGTACGGTATGGAGGCGATGATGGAGGAGCTGGTGAGTGACCCACGCCCCTATGTCCCTGAGGGACCGGCCGTTGCAGCTGAGGGACTCGGTCTACCCCTGGCCCCCATACTGCCTCCGTCTTCCCTGCCCATGTGCCCCGCCGCTGCTGGTCTGTCTGGCTTGCGCCCCCCTGCAGCGGCAGCTGAAAGAGTGGCGAGCCCGGAGACTGCTGCAGCTGGTGGCAACCCGCCTGGTGCAGGAACGGATCATAGTGACTCCGGGCCTGACACAGAGCCTGTCTCGGAGGAGGAGGGAGTCGTCGGCTTGCATGACATGGAGGCCACTTACATCCCACGGAGCAGAAATAATGGATATCGGGCGGCCCTTCCCCATCGCGCCTGCCGTGCGCTGGAGGGGCTGGTACTCATGTTTCTTCACCTGGGGCCGGGTGAGGAGTATGAAAGTGAGCAGTGAAGGCAGCGGTCCCTCCGTTGGACCGTTGTCCCCGTTGGGACCACCAGCACCGTTAACCTGTTAAATGAAAAGTAATCAAACCGAAGTTTTTACCTGATTGTCGACTGTGATTGACCCGGCCGTTGCCAGCAAGTAGTCCCCGTAGGGACGCTTTGTACCGTTGTATAAGAAACTGCTTATGGACATGACTGAGAACTAGCAGGGCACCCACAAACTAGTGGAAATGTAAATATTTTGGGCATATTTCCGTTGCCGCCTCCAGAGAGGCTGATTTGGAGGATGGGCCTGGAGGAAAGTGATGGCCACTACCGCAACCGGTGGCAATCCTCCGGGGGTCAGGGGTCCCCCATGGACGTGGGGTCCCCTGAAGTGACAGTAGGGTACGAGACACCATACATGTTCCTGCTCGGGCAGCCTGGATCTGGACTGGGGTCAAGGAATACTGCCCACTTCTTAGGGGCAGCATCAGGGCCAGGTTGTTTGGGTGGGAGAGCGGAAGCCGACCGTTATTAATAAAAATGTGTTTGTAACATTAAAGTACCGTGCCTCCCGTTAAGGGAAGATTCATAAACATGCTTTTGTTGAATGTTTTCATATGTTTTTACCTTTTTCAGTTAAAAATAAAACCGGTGATGGACGGGCAGCCCGCGGACGGTCTGCATTTAACCAAGGGGGAATGTGGAATGTGGTGCCCTGGACTAGCCAGGTCATCACAGGGACTACAACACGACACCCCCACCCCAAGATAGGAACATCAGCCAGACACAAAATCCTTGTTGCCCCCCTCCAGGGGCTGATGTCTACACCAGGTGGGGTGGAGCCAGGCGGTTGGCCCCACCCACTGAGGAGTTCACAGTCCTGGAGGCGGGAAAGGAAGTTAGTTAAGCTCGGGCAGAGCTCGAGATCAGTTATGGAAGTCAATGTGAGAGGAGTGAAGTAGTAGTAGAGGAGCAAACTGACTGTGTCCGGGTACATGGCCCAGGCACCGAGAGCAAGGTTGGCAGACGGTGGTGGCCGTCTGCAGGAGAGGCAGATCAACGCGGAACCGTAGGACCGGGGACGGGCGGTGGCCCGCCGGTACCGAACCGGGGAGCGAAGTGAAGCCAGCACAAACTGGCAGGGCCTGCGGACCCCGACCAGGCTTGGAGTCGCTGTTAAACAGGTCAAATCCGTTAGTGACCGGAACCCCAGGGGTTTCCAAACAGCCAAGACCCGATTGAAGGCAATCGTCCAACCAGCACAAGGGAAATACAGCTACCGCCACAGCTAGAGTTCCCAGGGCCAGAGCCTGCAGGCAAAAGGGCTCATCCGGCCCATATACACGCTGGGGAGCGGGTTACCGGTGGGAAGCCATCGGGACCGAAGATACACAAAATGTGCAGGGAAAGGCAGCTGTGAAGCCCCACCGGTGTTGTGTCGGTGCATTACCTTCAGGGACTCCACTCGGCTGGATCCTGTCACTGGTAGGAAATCTTCTATTTGTCGTGACGCCACTCTCAGAATTGCGGTCAGTGGGGACCGCCACTGCAGGTTAAGGGATGCCTGGGGCTGATGGTGAGTGCAGTTAGTTGGAATAGCCTCCTGAGAGTGAGGCAAGCCCCAGGGCCCTGTGTAGGTGCGTAGTACCACAAGGCGCAGAATAACTCCACACACGCAGAATGTCTTTCAGGGGTTTTACTCACTTCAGATGGTAGGGTGAGTAACCCGGGCGTAGCTGGGATGAACCAGGCTGGAACCAGGTATCCTTCAGGCTGACTTCTGATGGTGACTACCAACTCGCCTTCCTTAGCCCTTGGTGGTTTGGGGTAACCCCGACTTTTAGTCCCTATGGGGGTCACCCAGGGAAGTTGCTGAAGCCTCTCTCCCCTTCGTTTGCCGTGTGCTTGTTGCCCGGGCCAGATCACTCCAGCTTCTTGCCTCCTGTGAACTGTGGGCCCTAACTGTGGCTACGTGGCTGCGGCTTTTAGGTGTTGTGGTGTGGGCTTTGAGGGCCCCACACCGGCAGGTTTAGCAAGGAAAGGTGGATCTATCCCCGCTCCGGGATCTGCCGCCCGTTTGGGCCTGGTTCTCCCTAGCAGTCTCCTTACTTCCCACTCTGTGCTCTCTCTCTAGCTGGAGATGGGTTTCGGGTAGCACTCCTAGGTGACCGTTCTCCCCCGTCGGTAGCCACTGCGCGGACGCTGTCAGACTACAGCAGCCCAGGGGAAGGGGTCAGCTCTCCTCGGAGCTCCCTGGACTCTGCTCTGAACCGGCTCACATCTGGGACCTTCACTGCTGCTCCTGTCAGAGCCTCACTTTCCTGCTCCTCACTCCTCCACCCTCTGCTGCAGACTCCTTTACTCCTCCTTCTCTTTTCCCTTTTGTGCCTGCCTACGCCACCTAGCAACCAGACTCTCTTACCACACCCCTTGAGAGGAGATGGAGGCTTTTGGCCCCCTCCACTATTCCAGTGGAGGTGAAGGCTTTTCCCCCTCCTGGGATCCCCAGGGGTCCTCTCAAAGGTACATGTGTGAGACCTGATCACTATGCGCCTGTGTAGTCACACCTCGGTCAGCCTTCTGGATTACCTGTATTGTACTGTCCCCAGCATGGGTGCAGTACTCAGTGGTGCCTGACCAGGTCAGGGGCGCCACACAGCCACCACCAACCGTCCAGGAGAAACCACAGCAGCCGGCTGCGGGACCCGTCCATCCAGCCGTTTGTTTTACCAGAGACTTTGCATCCATTTGTGGCTGAGTGAATACTACTGTGCCGTCTGGCACCACGCTGTGCCGTCCAAGCGACCCTGCACCTTGCCCGACCCGGCCTCCTCGTCACCTCACCGGGCCCCGGGACCACCAACCCCCCTACCCACGGAGGGGAGAGAAACATCCCAGCTGCTCCCTGCCATCGCTCCCGGGATCCCCGTCAACAGAAGCGGTGGTGCCCCAACCTCACCACAAACCATGTGTGGCATCACGGACCAAATCCCCCAAACCACACTAACCCCCTTTCACTCACGGGCGAGGAGCGCCGCTCGAGTCCCCGGATCCGACCCACCGCTCGAGCCACCGAGCAGCAGCGGCAGCCGCAGCGCCGGACCTGAGCATGGTGAGCGCAGCGCCCTCCCCGCCCGCGACAATAGCAACGTCGCAGTGCAGGTATGTGCATGTGACGCTGCCGTAGAGATAATGTTCACTACGGCAGCGATCACCACATATCGGCCGAACGATGGGGGCGGGTGTTATCACGCTCGACATCGCTATCATCGGCTAGCGATGTTGCAGTGTGTAAAGCGGCCTTAAGATAGCCAAATCTAAAAAAAAAAAAAAACACTCCAACTTCCAAAAATATTAAGCTTTGGTATTCATGAGTCTTTTAAGTTGATTGAGAACATAGTTGTTTATCAATAATAAAAAAAATCCTCTAAAATACAACTTGCCTAATAATTCTGCAGACAGTGTATACAGTATGTTTTCTACATTAAAATTCCTCTGTGAGTCTTCGCATCCCAATAGCCAGCAATAATAATATAATTTACAGGGACTTATATATTTGATATAACTATGATAGCTATATGAATCCGAATGCAGTAAGCTCCCTTCTATGACAGGGAACAGAAGCAGAAAACTAGAAGTCTGGAGGAGGAAAGCTGTGTTCCAACTACTACAAAGATTCATTAGGAAATAAATCAGTACAGAACACATGTACACAATTGTCATGATTTGGGAGTGGGGGGTGGGCACTTTTTTGTCTTCACTTGTAAGAGCTATTCTATTTTTCAAGCACAGCTCTCGTATACCTGAAAATTAAGTTGTTTTAATATTTCTGGCATTATGGATTACATGGCAACCACTATGCTGGAAGGAAAATGATTGCTTGACAATGTGGAATTCCCTATTAGGATTTTTTATAGATTTGTTAAAGAAAACCTAGAATTCCATCACTGTTGTTGGAAAAATATAATTTCCCTGTTTAAATACAGAACATGAATTGCATGGGTACTTTTGGAAGCCTACCTAGGCTTCAAAATAACACCGTATTTTTCCAAAAACAATACCCCTCCAAAAATAAAACCTAGTGGGGATTTTCAGCATTTTTGGAGCAAGACTTAAATATAAGCCCTACTCCAAAAATAAGCCCTAGTCACGGTTCAATAATGAAGTGTCCATGCAGCTATAAAAGTTAAAGATACTGCAGGACCCTGCATTACAGACAGCGGACACCGCACAATCATACTCACTAGACGGCAAGCAGAGGACCTGCAATGATCGCAACCCCAACACATCCGATCTCACACACACACAAATCAGATCACACACACATCAGATCACACACACACACTCACCACATCCAGCGACACCGATTTCTTCTCCCCAGCAGAATCCTGACGGTGGAACGTAAAGACTTGCCGCAATGCTTGCTTACAGGTAATGCAATATGTGACTTCCTCCCATTGTTCCCTGGGGCCGGAAGCATTCTGTAACGCTGGATGTGATGAGTGAGTGAGATCTGATGTGTGTGTGATCTGCTGTGTGTGAGTGTATAGGCCAGAAGCAGGGGAGGATGGCGTGCAGCATACCTGCTGGGAGCACCCACCGGAGGTCACAGGAGGACCTGAGAGCCACGCAGACATCCAGGTCTGGTAAGTATGAGTCTCCTGAGAAGTTGGGGGTCTGCTTGTTTGGGTGGGTAAACTTACCCCCAACCACGTATCTCCAAGAATAAGACCTACTCCAAAAAAAAGCCCTAGCACTTTTTTGGGTGGCAAAAAAGTATAAGACAGTGTCTTATTTTTGGAAAAACATGGTACTTAGCATGTGCTGGAGAGGAACTATTCCACTTTGGGAGTTTTTCATGAAAAATAACAAAAGGCCAAACAGATCTGTCAAATAATGAAATTGCTTAAAAAACTGTATGTGTACACTAGACCTAAAGCTGTTTTCACATGAAAATGGTCTCTCAAACATAGTAATCTCTAGTGAAACTCTAGCTTAACGTAGGGTAATATTTAGGAATAATTGATTTTTACCTATATGACTGAATTTCATTTATGAGTCTAGTATACGAACTATTGTTGAACCAACTGCTAAAATATCTGGTTGCATACATGTCAGAATGAATCATCTTCATTAGTTACCGTATAAAGTTTTCTCCCTTGCCAATGGTATTGAAGTAAACATTGGGCCCTTAAGTCAATTTAGTATTAACAGTGCAGCACTTCAGTTAGTTTGTGCAGACAGGACAGCCATAATTTATTTACAGTAAATCTAGTGTCAATGGTCATCAGCATCACTTTAAAGGTCGTCCAGCACTCGGACATCCCCTTCTCAATCCGAATATTTTCCATTTTTAAAATAGTAACACTTACACTCACCTCTGGTGCTAGCGCCATTCCAGCGGTGTTGGCACTCCCTCTCCCAGAATCGATCCTTGCTACCAATCAGCACCCACTTCACTTACTTAACTTTGGACAAATCGCTGACATCTTGACGAAGTGAGTGCTGCTCCTCCCTCTCTTCCTACAGATGTAGGCTATATGCTCAAAGGCAGGGAAAGTGAAGCTGCCACTGATTGGCTGCATTGATTGAGTAACGTCACACTGGTAGAACGAGTGCCAAGCCAACGCTGCTGGAATGAGGCTAGGATAAGAGGTGAGTATAGGTGTTAATTTAAAAAAGGGAAACATTTGGTTTGAGAAAGGGTTGTCTGAGTAGTGGTCAACTCCTTAAAGCATAAAACTTATGAAAAGCTTCCATTAAAGCTTTTCTTAAGCTTGGGTTGGGGTACTAATATTTGGCATGCATTATATATACTGGAGTGACAGAAGTAACTAAAACAGAAGAGTATAATGTGGAAAAATGCATTTCCTGTCAGCCTCAATGGGGACAACGATGATGCGTAAAGCTGTGTGTCATTGGCGCTATATATGCATGATAAATAAATAGAAGCTTGCACCTGCATTTGTGCTGATGTCATGAAAACTGAGACTGTTTGATGAGGTCACAGGTTTCAGCGGTTTGTAGGGTGAGAGGAGAATGTTAGGAGGATATGATCTGTGTCCTCCCAGCAGACAGACACCAGACAGACACCATAGTGAAAACCTAACTGGCCGTATTCTACTCAGTGGAGTACATTGGGAGTTATTGGTGTCTGTGATCACACTGCCAATATTTTTGTTGTTATTCTCTTTAATTGTGATTCTCTTCATCTGGCTTTCAGCATGGTGTCCAGTGTTTTGAATTAAATGGAAATAGAAAAATATGTATAGAAAGTCAACAACTTACAGCATTACAGTGTGGAAGGGATGGGGCAGGCAGTTGTAGTAGTCATGTGTTCAGGGGTTGCCAGGCCGCAACGCAGCCACTCAGTAGCCCCTTGCCTCCCGGTCGTTGCTCCACTGCAGGGATGCTTTCACCACAGTCCATTTGTTCTCTAAGACAAAAAAAGCAGATACCTGTATATTTCCTTGAAACAACCAATCATTACTGAACTTGAATACAGGAACGTTTTCCATTCACATAACACTGTCACCACTTATGGTCCCGATGGGGTTCCCTCCAGACTCCACTTCAACATTTCCTGGCACCTGGGCTCCATCGGACACCACTAGGCCCCTCATTCTCCCATCTGACATCATGCTGCACGAACCGATTCAAATAGTTCTTAAGCCTATCCGTCCCACCCACAGTGATTAACTTGCTACGACGGCACTCCTCATGTCGTGCTTTTGGCCAGTACCTACCCTTCTCTCTACTTTCGGTTTGGCAGGGGATTTCTTTGGGTTTTCTTATCCAGGCAAGAACGGACACCACCCCGACAGATCGGACTAAACCCCGCTTCTGGGTACGCAGTTACACAGTCCTCTGAAGACCTGGACCCCACGTGTCTGGGATCAAAGGGCTGACCTTTAGGATTGTTAAGGTTCTGGCCTCCTCTCTCTATCTCCTACTGGGGACTCTCCTACCCTCCTTGTCCATCCTGTCCTATATATACCATATCCTCCTCCTTTCTTTTAATCCTTAGTTCCACCTACCAAGATGCTAGGGCAGCCGTCAAAGACCCACATTGCCCCTGTGGCCATTTACAAAACATACAATTCATTTTTCTACAGCAGAAAAACCTTCTGTGTGCCGGCTACTTCTGAAAGTGGGTGGCGTAGCCTTGACCCCCCCCCCCCACCCCACAACAGCATATCTACTCTACTCAGAGCATAAAATGGCACTGAAGGCAGTGAAAAATGAGTACCTTCACAAAGTTTACCATTTAGTCAAACAGGTCCACTCTGCTCTTAAATGTTTAATACTGTTTTCAAGGCCAGGACCTTGTATTAAATCTTGGAAACATGCCTGACTTGATTTCAATGATAAATGTATTCTTAACAGAGTTTCTATTCAGTTTTATTTTATGTTTATCATACGTTTAATAAGAGTTTAAAAAAAACACATTTATAACGTTTACCTGTTTCTTTATTTTTATATCCTTTGCTGCTGTGCCAAAAGCAAGAAAAACTTGTGTGCTGTCCTGGCATAACTTCTCTATCAACACTTCAGTAAATCAAGTAGAGAGTAAAGTTTATATAAAGGGAATTCAATAAACTTGGATACAGATGCTTAATCAACATCTGGGACAGATACTGCATTAAAGTTGTGCAAGCCGCTTCCCCCCCACAATGTCTCCCAGTACTGTGCATCTTATCACACTTTCCCTGGTTTTGTAACTAGTTGTCTTATACAGCACATTGAAAAAATGGGAGGTGAACACCCGACAATCACCCTTATGTGAGCTCGTTGGATGTCACATTCTAAAGCCATAAAGATTACCATGAAGTTGTACCTTTTTGTGGCTACAATAAACTAAACTATTTTAAGTGGCTTTCCACAAGATTTTGAAGTGTGTCTGTGGGGAATTTGTGGTCATTAAGCCAAAAGATAGACAGACATTTGAATATTTGACAAGAAAGTCATGGTCACAAACAAATGTTGTTTAGGTTAGGGTTCTGTCCAGGCCCTCGAGTTCACCTACATCAAACTTATGAAACTGTAGTGTGGCACGGGGTAATAGTCGTGGGCAAGGTGCTGTTCTCTTGCGCCCTGGCACGCCACAAGAAATATAGGGTGGTATTGGCTGGGTGTGTGGAATTGTGTCATGAGGGTGATTCACCCATGCAGTCCACGTGCTGCTGATGGCTTTGGCAGGCAGAGGTTAATGTAAGCACAGAAGGAGATCGCCAGTTCTTAAAACGCAGTCTATTGCTTAAATGTAACTTCACAAGCACAGTACACAATGAATATAGGGTAGACATTTTCTCGGACATTTCTTGCTCAATACGGAACATCACCACCAATAGTCCCTCCACTCCTTCCAAACTAGTTGTTTCTGTCCTCATTAGTCCCAGTTGAGTCACCACCACTCAGCTCCACATTCCAGTACTGTTCATGAGAGTCATTCCGTCCCTTTCTTTGACTCCGTGTCCAGTTATCCATTCTAAGGAGATAGGTTGCCACTATGGTCGAACATTAGCCTCCTGCTAAAGACACTTTCAAAACATCTGCTCAGGTTCCCCTTTTCATCTCACATGCTGTATGGCCAGGCCCTTCACCTTCTGTAGTCTTATATTGTCTGGGACCTTGATGCTGAGCGTTCTGTATGAGGAACCGACTACCTCATTTGCTAATTCATTCTCCTTGTCACCACGCTGACCCGACTATATTGGAAAGTTTGTGTACCTTTCATCTCTTTTTTCACGATACCCCTGGCTCCATTAGTCTACCGCATTACAAAACCTGATTCATCATGATCAGCATTGTGCAAAGTGGCATTCACCTCCATGTGTGCTTAGTCACAAATCTTATTCCATCCAGTGAGTAGACTAAGATTTGTAATGTAAAGTACGCAACTGCTCATAATAGCTTTGATGAGAGGCTGTTGCCATGCCCCTCCTGCACAAAAATGGCTTAAACACACCAAAAGTCGCAACATTTTTAAGCAGCCTTGTCTTGTGCAAAAATGTTGCACTTTACAAAGCTTATTCTGCCAGGTTTCCTGTTACTTTCTTTTATCGGTGTTCACCAATCAGCTGTGAGCATGCAGAGCTCTTGATTTCATTGTTCTTAAGGGGGCTGGATATAGGCATATATATACAATCAATACTCATGATGGTAAGATCTGACAGCTTTCCTGTTACCTTTTTTAAATGTTCACCTGATTTCTGAGGTTTTCCTTTCTCTGTGTTGAATATATATTACCACCATCAAGACACAAGCATTATTACCAATTGGATGTCAGAGGCAGACTCATGATCTTCAGCATAACGAAGGTATAGAATATATCAGTGAACTACCAGTAAACCACTATGCTGCCCAAAGAATGTTCAAAACCTCGTATAGGATTTTGGCATATGATTATGTAGTGAGTCAACGTTGACCTAACTATAAGTTAAATTTACTGATCATCCATAGAATCTTGACTAGTGATGGGCGAGCACTAAAGTGCGCAGATGCACGTTACTCAAGCTGAGCAATTTCTAATGCTTGGGTGCTCATCTCGAGTATCGAGCAGAATGGAAGTCAATGAGAAACTTAAGCAGATCCGCCGGGAGGTGTGAAGGGGGCTTGAACGTCACTGAAAAGGATATAAACACTGCTGAAATGGAATAGGAACAGCATGAGGAAGATGCCTGAACACATCTCTGACTCCCAAGTCCCTGCTGAAAACAATGATGTCATTTAGGGATGATCGAATACCCTAATATTCGCTTTGCCGAATATCCAGCGAATACCTTGCCGATATTCGACTATTTGCGAATATTCGACCCCCAATGTAAGTCAATGGAAAACCAGAATAATTTTACATTGGACCCAACGGTGACCTGTGCTGACTGAGGGAAAGGCTGAAATCGATGGGAAAAGGCTGAAACAGTATGGGCACAGCCTGTAGAAGGTGCCTGACTGCATTTCTGGTGTCTTTGAATAACGTGCACAGAGCAGCACGCGGCGTTTACGTAGTCGCCAGAACAGCTCTCAAACCAAAGTAAAAGAGGGGAAATTGCTAAGAAACAGTTTCTATTGCCTAATCATTGTAATAAAACATCAAATCAAGCCACGACCGCCAAAAAAAACCCACTTTAGCATATGTTCACACGTTTCGTTTTTACATTTTTCCTTCTTTTTCGATTAGAAAGGGCTGTAACTTATACATTATATTGGTGTCTGTCTCACACCTCCTTTTTTGGGACACATTTCACAGCACTTTAAAAGGTCAGCTACAATGTGCCCGTTGGGATGTTGACCTTGCCCTCCTCCTCCACCAGCACCACCGGCTCTAGTGGCCCTCTAAGGGCCACTGGCTGTCCTCAAATCTCAGACTTCTTAGGGCTCTCAGGAAGGCCCTGTAACATACTTTGGGGAGGGATGGCAGTCATTTGTAGTTTTCTGCATCCCCTATATCATTAGCGTGAAAGTTGGAATACATACTCCATAACACTTTACAGTGCTATTGCCAATGTTGCCATTTGGGTGTTGGCCTTGCCCTCTTCCTCCTCCACCAACACCACCGGCTAAAGTGGCCCTCTATTCAAATGTAAAAAAGGGCCACTGGCTGTCCTCAAATCTCAGACTTATTAGGGCTCTCAGGTGGGCCCTGTAACATTCATTGGAGAGGGATATCAGTCATTTGTAGTTTTCTGCATCCCCTATATCATTAGTGTGAAAGTTGGAATACATACTCCATAACACTTTACAGTGCTATTGCCAATGTTGCCATTTGGGTGTTGGCCTTGCCCTCCTCCTCCTCCACCAACACCACCAGCTAAAGTGGCCCTCTATTCAAATTCTATTCAAATGATTCAGTAATGTATGTTTTATGGACAAATGAACGCCACACTGGGACATCGAAGCTGATGTCATTGATGTTGATTGCATCTGACCAAAAGCAGGTTGGGAGCATTATCAAGGAGGCATCATCGCCTGATTCCTAGACCACAGTTTGTGTAGCATGCAGCACTGTGGAAGTGGCAGTTGTTTTACTATAGAACTCAGGCTTTATTCCACTAGCTAACACCGAGGATTTAAAAAAAAAAAAAAAAAACAGTTTCCCCAGAGGGGAATGGTTCAAACACCATGTAGCCCAGCATCAGAAGGTACTCCCAATAGCTCTCAACAGCTTTTTTAAAAAAAATTGGTAGGATTTGAAACAGAGCATAACATGCCAAGGAGTTTAACCCCTTCAGGTCCTGGGCACTTTCCGTTTTTGCATTTTTGTTTTTTTGCTCCCCTTCTTTCGAGAGCCGTAACTTTTTTATTTTTCCGTCAATCTTGCCATATGAGGGCTTGTTTTTTGCAGGACGAGTAGTGCTGTTAAATGAAACCATACGTTTTACCATATAGTGTACTGGAAAACAGCAAAAAAATTCCAAGTGTGGAAAAACTACAAAAAAGTGTGATCGCACAATAGTTTTAGGGATGTTTTATTCACCGTGTTCACTATATGGTAAAACTGATGTGTCGCTGTGATGCCTGAGGTTGGTGCGAGTTTGTAGACACCAAACATGTATAGGTTTACTTGTATCTAAGGGGTTAAAAAAAATTCACAAGCTTGTCCAATAAAAGTGGCATACGTTTTGCGCCATTTTCCGAAACCCGTAGCATTCTCATTTTTTGGGATCTATGGCTCACTGATGACTTATTGTTTGTGTCTCGAGCTGACATTTTTAATGGTACCATTTTTGCGCAGATGCTATGTTTTGATCGCCTGTTATTGCATTTTGCGTAAAACTTGAGACGACCAAAAAACGTAATTTTGGCGTTTGGAATTTTTTTTCCACTACGCTGTTTACCAATCAGATTAATTGATTTTATATTTTGATAGATCGGGCATTTCTGAACGCAGCGATACCAAATATGTGTATATTTATATTTTTTTTTATCCCTTTAATTTTCAATGGGGTGAAAAGGGGGTGATTTGAAGTTTTAGTTTTTTTGGTTTTTTTTTGTTTTTTAAAACTATTTTTTTTTAAATTTTACTAGTCCCCCTAGGGGGCTATAGCGATCAGCAATCCGATCACTCTTCCCTATCAGCAGATCACAGCTATACAGCTGTAAACAGTAGATATGAAGTAGATATACTCCGGGACGAGTGAAACAGAAAGTGACTCGTCATAGCTACAGGCGTCATCACATGACCCTGTGCTACCATAACAACCACCGAAAGTCACGTGATCATGCACGTGATTTCCGGTAGGGGCGGCGGTAAGTGAAAATCATGGCCGCGCGCATATACATCTCGCTGCCAGACTTTGGCAGCAAGATGTAAGGGTTTAAATGTTGCGAGTGGAAGCGATTCCACTCATAACATGCAGGCACACATATCAGCTGTTGAAAACAACTGATATGTGTGCGGATGGCGGCAACCTGCCCGCGGCAAGGGGCGGGGCTTAACGTCACACGCTCCATGACGGATAGATCCGTCAAGGGTCATGAAGGGGTTAATACATTCAGTTCCCCTAGGGTGCGATGGATCAGACACCACGTATCAAAGCATCAGAAGGTACTCCCAACAGCTTTTTTAAAAAAATTGGTAGGATTTGTAACAGGGCATAACATGCCAAGGAGTTTAATACATTCAGTTTCCCTAGGGTGTGATGGTTCAGACACCATGTAGCAAAGCATCAGAAGGTACTCCCAATAGCTTTTTTTAAACAATTGGTAGGATTTGTAACAGAGCATAACATGCCAAGGAGTTTAATACATTCAGTTCCCCTAGGGTGTGATGGTTCAGACACCATGTAGCAAAGCATCAGAAGGTACTACCAATAGATTTTTTTTTAAAAAAATTGGTAGGATAAGCAACAGGGCATAACATGCCAAGGAGCTAAAAAAAATTCTGATTCCGCAGGGGGCAATGTGTAACACACCGTGGAGCACAGCATCAATAAAGAACACAAACAGAGACTGCCTAACCAATTGTTCTAGACAGTGTATAATATAGAAAGGCTTGAAAAATATTGCCCTGGGTGATTGGGCCAAACAATTACATTGCAGCACCATAACAAGTTAGATTAGTCATGCGGTCTCATTAGATGATAGAAGACAAAATAGTCTTGAATGAGAAACAATGGAACTTATTTGAACTTAAGAAATACAAATTTTGGGGCTACACTTATTATTGGGTCTTGTTAACAGGCGGCCTGAGATACTCCGGGGCAATCCATCTATGTAGGAAAAAAGGAAGAATATCCAGCTCTTCAGGTAAAGAAACCGACGTGTTTATTTCATCATGCAGACACAAAGAATGACATGACCAGCACTACGCGTTTCAGGTGAAACACTCACCCTTAATCATGATGCTGGAGAGACGGCGCTACAGAGTTTATATGCAAATGCTAATTAGTGAAACAGATGTTTAAATCACTTAAGCACCTTACATACTTGGAAATGAAGTTTCCATGAAGATTATTACATAGATATAAAATATGATACAAATTTTCAAATCTAAAAATAAAAAAAATAATCTAAAATTTAAGGTGGATTTTCAGCAATACACTGTAGATTTTCTCCATTTGCGAATGAAGGGTTCAAATATTGGGCACATTGAAACATGCACCTATAGAAAAAAAGTATCAGGAATTACAATCTTGCACGCAGCAAGTCATCACCCCTTACATACCATTAAAGCCATACCAGTAGGGGAAACCCAACGGGCATATAGAAATTGTAATTCACAAATAACTTTACAAGCTGAAGTAAACACAATCAACTCAAGACTTAAAAAAAGAGGATACAAGAACTGGATGCTCAGTAGAGCACAGAAAATTGCAAAATTAAAAAACATTCCAATTAAAGCTCCCATCCAGATCTCATCTAAAAACCAATCGATTGCCAATTCAGCTATTACTCTAGCATTACAATATAGCAACCAGTTTGCAGATATACGAAAAATCTTTTTCCGCAATTTAAATACATTGAAAGCAGATATAACCCTAAAAAAAATTCTTGATAACAATTTCAGAGTAGTTGCCAAAAGAGCAAAGTCACTGGGTGATAAATTATCCCCAAGTGACATTAATAACAAAAAATCGAATCTTATAGGCACTAACTGGTTGTCCCTGAAAGGTTTTTATCAATGTGCAAGAAGACAGTGTAAGTTGTGTCCATTGACTCCCAAAAAGACTGTATCTTTTTACAACAATGCTGGCAGTAGCCATGCGATTAACACTTTCATAAATTGCAGAAGTACTTACATAGTTTACCTAGCAGAATGTACAACCTGCAAACTAAAATATATATATATATATTGGAAGTACAAAACGGGAACCTCACATACGCATATGTGACGCCCTGGGCAAGCCAGGGGTCACAGGTCATGCACCAACACACCCTACATCCCAGTCAGGAACACCAAAGCTAAACTAAAATCCTTGTTGCCTTCCTCCAGGGGCTGATGTTCACACCAGGGGGTGGGCCAGGCGGTTGGCTCCGCCCACCGAGGAGTTCACAGCTCTGGAGGCAGGAAGTACCAGGCAGATTAGCCCAGGCAGGGCTCAAGTAAAGTTCAGTTTAGGAAGTGAAGGAAGAAAAGTGGTAAAGGAGGAAAGCAAGAGTGGTGACAGGAAAGAAAGAGAGTGGAAAGCCTGAAGGGTCCAGCTGTGTGTAGGACCAGGTCAGCAAGGTCAGCAACGACGGTGACTGTCCAGAGGGGTGACTGTTCGGGAGTTCCTGGAAGGACCGTGGACGGGTAGTGACCCGGTGGTCTGGAGCAGCGTGCAAAGGACAGTCAGCACCAGGGCAGGGGCCTCTCGGACCTCGGCAGGGCTAGGAGTCGCCATAATTTGCCAAATCCGTCAGTGAAGGGGACGTTGATCCCTCAACAACCAAGTCCCGATTGAAGGCAACAGTCCAACCAGTAAAGAGGAATACCGCCACCGCCAAGGCACCAGTTCCTCAGGGCCAGCGTCTGCGGGCAAAGTAGAGCTCCCCCGGTCCAGCTTGAAGCCGGGGAGCGGGTTACCGGTGGGGACCCATCGCTACCAACCTAGAAACATCAGGTGCAGGTCAGAGGGACATCACCATTACCTACTGGGAGAGCAAGTGCAGCCGTCCGTGGGAACCGTCTTTCCAGCCGTGTGGTTTACCATAAAACTGTGTCAACGTCTCAGGCTGAGTGGGTACCACAGTGCCGCAAGGCACAGCGCTGCCCCCGCGTCCCTGTGCCCACCAGGCCCTGAATCTCCCTCACCATCACCGGGCCCCGGGATCACCAACCCCTACCCACGGAGGGGCAACGCAACATCTCGCTGCTACCCACCATCATCCCCGGGCCTATAGAGCAGCGGTGGTGAAATCACCACAACCGTGGGTGGCGTCACGGACAATAAACAATTCCCACACCCAACAAACCCCCTTTCACTCACGGGCGAGGAGTGCCGCTCGAGAACCCCCGGGATCCGGCTCATAGCTCGAGCCACCACTGAGCAGCAGCTGCCGGACCCGAGCAGAAGGGGTGAGCGTAGTGTGCTGACACCCTCCTCCCCGCCCGCGACACATAAAAGAACATTTATATGACATAACACATAAGAAAACCTCTAGAGGCATCTCCCAATTATCAAAACACTTCATTAATAAACATCAGGGCAAAATTGACACCCTACAGGTATACGGCATAGAAAAAATAATAGGTCACACAGAGGGGGTGACATAGAAAAATTCTTGCGTAAAAGAGAGGTCTGGTGGATATTCAAACTGGGAACTACTTTCCCCCATGGTTTGAATCTCCGCAGAGACCTTATGATTTTTTACTAAATAAATAATGAAAAAGTTTGCCATATCATTATATTGTAAAAAAATCCCTGTACTTTATAAATCAACTATCAATTACAAATTTATCAATCATTAATAGTATAATATCGACTTGATATGTGGACACTGGGCTTTTAAATGTTTGTTGGCAACCAACCAGTTGCAACACAAAAATCTATCCCTAAATGTGTGATTTACAATTCCAATTCACATTACCTGCGGCTTGTGAAACTCCTGTGCGGTGCGCATCTATGGTCATGGTATGATCCTTCTTGCTTTGCCCGTGGTGCATAGTCCTTTCTATGACGGTTGGGGTGCTTGCCAGCCGCAAGGTATGTTTTGTTCCTTTTTAAAACGTGAGGTTCAAATTTCAATGTTTGCGATATCAGTCACTCTGCTAAATTTATGAATGGGCGCACTGCAGACTCAATCGTGTCATTCATGGAGTGTAGTTCATTCTGTCAGTGGTAATCTACCAGCTGGCCACTGCAGTAAATGTATATGGTCGGCTTTGCTACATATTGAGCACAATTAAAGTAATGAACATACCAGTGATAATCTAATACAAATAGTTATAAACAACAAAATATTTTAGTAGTCCTTATCTGAGTATAAAATATACCCAAATCTTATTTACATTAATGCAGCCTATCAATGAAATCATCTTTATAAAAATTGAGAATTGGTCTCTCTATTCAAGAATATAAATTCATCAAAACAGAGAACTCACACAAAAATGGGTTATTTAGGTAATTTTGGTCACTTTGCACTTAGAATTATGTTCAAAAGAAATACGATATATGTATATATATATATATATATATATATATATATATATATATATATGAAAAATAAATTATTATACATAAAAAAAAAAAAATTCTTATGTGCATTTTTACATGTGCAGATTCATTTGTGTATGATCATGTGCTTGCACACATTTCATGTGCACACACTTTTAGATGCTATATCTGCACATGTATATTGGCACACTATAATCAGCATGCCAGAATTTATGTATATTTTTAATCTAGTCCAGAAATTTGAAAATTTGTATCATATTTTATATCTATGTAATAATCTTCATGGAAACTTCATTTCCAAGTATGTAAGGTGCTCAAGTGATTTAAACATCTGTTTCACTAATTAGCATTTGCATATAAACTCTGTAGCGCCGTCTTTCCAGCATCATGATTAAGGGTGAGTGTTTCACCTGAAACGCGTAGTGCTGGTCATGTCATTCTTTGTGTCTGCATGATGAAATAAACACGTCGGTTTCTTTACCTGAAGAGCTGGATATTCTTCCTTTTTTCCTACATTGTACCGGGCTGTGGCAGTGCCTGTCCGTGCTCCAGGACGAAACCGGGATTGAGCTTTCACACGGTGAGCTGATATATAATATTGGCAATCCATCTATGGTTCATTTTGATCATCGTCAAACTGTCTGCACTTTCCGTGGATAGTTGTGTGCGAGTACCTGTTATTATTGACCCTGCTGAGCTGAAAACACGCTCAGACAATACAGTCGCAGCAAGGCAAGCTAGCACTTCCAAAGCGTATAAGGTGAGGTCTGACCAAGTGTTGAGCTTGGAAACCCAATAGTTAAAGGGACCAGTAGACTCTGAAAGCACGCTAATACGGTCACCTACATAGTCTTTCACCATCTTACTTAAGTGTTCCCTCCTTGTCATAGTTCCCCCAACCGGTATCTGGTTCTGAATTGATGGTTTGTGGAAAATGGACCAGTTTTGGCACATTAGTCACCTGCCAGAGTTGCTCCTACTATGCGTAGCCCTCTTTTGTAATCCTGTTGCGTGAAATGAGAAGCTACCTCTTACGCCAGCATGATCTGAGGGTAATCGTTTCATCAACTGCTCCACTACAGCCCTCTTGAATGTGTCCGTAGTACAATCCTCATTTGCCTCGACAAGTAGCAAAGTGAATTTGTCTTTGTAGCGTGGGTCAAAAAAGGTACATAACCAGTATTTGTTGCTACCAAAATGTGGACTAGCCGACAGTCATGAGAAAGGCAGTGTGACATGAACTGTGCCATGTGTCCCAGACTCCGAACTGGAAACTTTTGTGTGTCACTGCTAAGAATACATTCTGTCTCCCTAAACCTCCTCTCCTTTTCAGTCTCTCTCTCCTCCTCCTGCTCCTCCTCAGGCCATCCATGCTGGACAGCCCTGAAGCTTGGGTTGTCAATCCCTTGGTTACCAACTTCAAAGCATTCCTGTTCTTCATCATCCTCCTCATCCTCATGATGCTGACCAAAGGTGGCCAGAGCCTGTTAGCTGAGGTTATGCAGATTACTAGCAACCATTGTGAAGTCTGGATCCACAGACACCTCCACTTTGATCAGTCAGACCATCCAGAGAGCGTTTCAATATACAAATCAGTGGAATGGTAATGCTGATAAGAGCATCATCGCTGCTCACAATGTTGGTACAGTGATCACAATTCTCTAGGACCTGAAAAATGTCTGCAATCCACACCCACTCTGCAGTACTTATGTCTGGCAGCTGCGTCTAACGGGCATGTTCCAGCTGGAATTGGGATACTGCCCTCTGCTGATCATGGATCCTAGCCAACATATGATAGGTTGAATTCCATCTCATAGGGAGATCACATATTATTCTGAGACGAGGCAAGTGTAAGCGCTGCTGCAGCACTGCCAGGCCAGCAAAAGAGGGAGATGACTTGCGGAAATGGGCTCTAATACGTCGTACCTTGGTAAGTAGGTCTGGTATCCCAGGGTATTTTTTGATAAAGTGCTGAACTACTAAATTTACAACATGGGCCATACAAGGAATGTGTACAAACTTTCCAAGCTTTAAGGCTGCCACCAGATTACGACCATTATCGCACACTACCATCCCTGGACGGAGGTCAAATGGTGCAAGCCACTCATCTGTCTGTTCAGTTATTGCTTTCAAAAGCTCAGGTGCCGAGTGCGATTTGTCACCAATACGGATGAGCTTCAGTAGACCGTGTTGTGCTTACCTGAGGCAGTGCTGCAGAGATCCCAGGTGGGGAATGATGTTGACGGTTGGATACCATCAGATGTTGAGGAGGATGCACAGGAGCCAGATGAAGAGTAGGAGGAGGAGGGAGTTGTTGCTGTATAGGAGGCTACTGAAACTGTGATTGAAGTGGAGCCCGCTATTCTGGGCGTCGGAATTATATGGAATGTTGCCAGCTCAGACTCTGTACCAGCCGCCACCAGGTTCACCCAGTGTGCCATTATTGAAATGTAGCATCCCTGTCCACTTCCACTTGTCCACGTGCCTGTGGTTAAGTGGACCTTCCCTGTTATAGTGTTGGTGAGAGCCCGTTTGATGTTAACGGACACGTGATTGTGGAGCCCGGGGATGGCACAACGTTAAAAATAGTGGCGGCTAGGCACAGAGTACCGATGTTCTAACAAAGCCAAAAGGTCACGGAAAGCCTCTGTTCCCACAAGCCGATATGGCAACATCTCAAGGGCTATCAATCGTGCAATGTGTGCAATTATGGTTTCTGCCATTGGGTGTGTAACGGGGTATTTTCACTTCTTTTCGAAGGTCTGTGTTATGGACAACTGAACGGAAGGCTAGGACACCGAAGCGGATGTAGGCATTGATGATTGAGTTTGGCCAACATCAGTTTGGGAGAAGGAGGCATCAGCGCCACCTTCTTGCATACCAGTTTGGGAAGCAGGCAGCAGAGGGGAACTGGCAGAGTTTTGAGTCTGGAAATCGTGTTTTTCACCTAGAGCTTTCAATCACCTAGTGGTGTACTTGGCTAACATATGGTTTCTCATGCTGGAGGTGCCCAAGCTGGAAGTATTTCTGCCTCTGCTAAGCTTGGTCTGACAGATTTGACAAATGGCAACCATTTGGCCCGAAGGACTCTTGGAAAAAAACTCCCACACAATCGCAGCTCTGACCATTGGACTCTGAGATGGCACAGGTGGTGCACGGACCCTTGGACTCTGAGATGTAACAGGTGGTGCACGAACCCTTGGACTCTGAGATGCCACAGGTGGTGGTGTCATGTGCACAGTTGATTGATCTCTGGCAGTGGTCGAAACCCTATCTCTTACAGCCTTTTTGCGGACTATGGGCACATGCTCCTCTGCACTGCTGCTCTCGCAATCCATGCCACCCGTCCATGTTGGACCAGTCACCTTATCATCGACCAGGTCGTATTCAAATTCATGAAGGTCAACATCTTTGGTAATGGAGGTTTCAGGCTGACCTGAGGGCAACTGTGTCTCATCAGCCTCCAACACTTCCACCTGATTGTCCAGCATGTCACGGCCAACAACATGGCTTTCTTCTGGCCTTGGGTGCTCAAAGATCTGTTCATCACTGCACACCATGGTCTTATCTGCATTGGTGGTGTTGCAGAGGCAAGAAAGGTCAAAGGGTCCTGTAAACAGTTCCTCAAAGTAACCTGCTTTGGGGTCATATGATTCCTTAGAATACTGATGTTGTGAGGAAGGAGGACCATGCTGAGGATTCGATGGGCCAGCCTCTGGGCTACTCAAGTCTGTCTTTGTGGACCCTTGGGATTTGCTACTCGAAAAGTAACTGGAGGTATTTTCTGCTAGCCAACTCATTAGCTGCTCGCACAGTTCTGGGTGCACGAGTGGTTTCCCACATGGACAAGAAATTGTGCTAGGAAGGCAGAGGTAGATTAAGCAGGAACCTTTTTCTTTGGCTCGGTCACAATGATTGGTTGACCACCACTGTCACTATCACCTCGTCCACGGCCCTTACTGCCTCTTTTTCCCATTTTTTTGTTTCATTATTTGAAGGTGAATACTGTAACGTGACCTTTTGTACAGGCAGTGGTGCCAGGTTGTTAAACTTGTGTTAATAGTTTCCCACGATAGATGTTTCTGTAAGTCTAAAACATGCAAGGTACCTTTATTGGACAAAGTACCACTTGGAGGAGTCGACAAAGATGTTGTGAATGTCTTTCAGCCCTTAAAGAAAACAGGGTTTGACACCACTTTTATTTTAGTATTGAATTTTGGCACTCAGACTGTGATTTAGTAAGAGCAGGACGCTATGTAGGTTCTGTAAGATCTGAAGCCATCACCAGAATGCTAGGTTGCTGCTAGTAAGGTATTGGCTTTCAGCCAGAAGTATAGCCACTGACACCGAGTAGTAATTAAAATTTGGTAAGACTGACACTGTTTTAATAAGAGCAGGACACTATGTAGGTTCTGTAAGATATGAAGCTGCCACCAGTATGCTAGGTTGCTGCTGGTAAGGTATTCGCCTTCAGGCAGAAGTAGAGCCACTGACACCAAGTATTAATTAAAATTTTGGAACACTGACACTGTGTGTTAGTTGCAGCAGGCCACTATTTAAATTCTGTAAGATATGAAGCCACCACCAGGATGCTATATATTATGGTATTTGGCTTCAGGCAGAACTACAGGCTGTGACAGCAATTTTTTTTTTTCTTTTTTTAAACTTACACAATTTTTTTTAGCAGTAGGGTACTATGGAGTTTATGTACGCTATGAAGCCAACACAAAGACGCAACTGTGCTGGTATGAATTGAGATGGTGGCTGACAGGCACTACACTACACCTGAACCCATTGTTTTGTCAATTTTGGGACCTTTTTTAGGAAGTTGTAATACCTATTCCCAATACAACACACACAAAGGATGTAGCAGTGCTGGGATTGTTGATTATTGGTAGCAGATGTCAGGACAGCTTTAAATCTGCCTGTGAAAAAGCTGTCCCTATATTACACACTGCAGTAACAGACTGTATGCAGCACTAATAAGAGGATTTTTTTTTTTGCTGGTTTAAAATAGGAACGGATCTCACCGAAAAAAGCAATGCACTACCACTTAAACTAAAGCTATTTTTGCTATTTCTTCACCTGCTAGCACCTAATGCACACTATCTTCAGCCCTTAAAAGGACTATTTTGGATTTGGCAGCAGGAATGCTATATCAAACAACGCACTGCACTGTCCCTATATCTGGTTCTACGATTTACACAGCCGCTAGCAGCTAATGCAAAATATATTCCCTTAGAAGGACTATTATTAGTTTGCTGGATAAATACTCTCCCGCACACAGTACAGTCTATCTACACCGCCAGCTCAGGAATGAATGCGTGCACAAAATGGCGGCAGCCTTATATAACCCCTATGATGCTGTTCGGCCAAGCCAATCACAGTAACACCACAACAAAGATGGCTGCAGCATTACTGTGAGGGCAAGCAATATCAGATGTGTTCATTGGCTGGAAAAAGGCGCCAGGAAGTCAAAAATGAAAATAAAAGTATCGAAATGAATACCATATTAGCCGTCGGATAGCGAATACCTCGAATACCCCATTATCCGTTGGATTCCGAATAGTGGCGAATACATCCGCTCATCCCTAGTGTCATTGTATTATGCCCCTTTAATGGCTTGACAAAATCTCAAAACTGACGATAAAATAGATTTTACTGTGCAAAACGATAGGAAACATTCTTTTCTGTATAATGACATGTTTCTAAGGCTAAGTTCACATTTCCGTTGATTTGTATCAGTCACATGCGTCGCTTGACGCATGTGACTGATGCGCTGTTCAACGCTGTACAACGGATGACAAAGAACAGAATTCTTTGTCAGATTCCGTTGTGTGCGCGGGGCGGAGTTTTGGGGCAGAGCCGAGCGGGGGGCGGGGCCAGGCGCTGAGGATGTCAGTGGAAGTGCTGCGGTCTGCATGGCTGGGGACAGGTGAGTGTATCTGTGAGTGAGTGAGTGTGTGTATGTGCATGTATGTATGTATGTATGTATGTATGTATGTGTGTGCACATGCAAAGTGCGGGAGGGGGCGGAGCCGAGCGGGGGGCGGGGCCAGGCGCTGAGGATGTCAGTAGAAGTGCTGCGGTCTGCATGGCTGGGGACAGGTGAGTGTATCTGTGAGTGAGTGAGTGTATGTGCATGTATGTATGTATGTATGTATGTGTGTGTGTGCACATGCAAAGTACGGGAGGGGGCGGAGCCGAGCAGGGGGCGGGGCCAGACGAGGGTGTCAGTGGCAGTGCTTGTCTGCATGGCTGGGGACAGGTGTGTGTGTGTGTGTGTGTACATACATGTGCGGAGTGCGGGAGGGGGCGGGGCCGAGCGGGGAAGTGTCGGCCTCCCTGCACACGTAACCAGCCTAAATATCGGGTAACAGCAAAGCACCCGATGTTTACCTTGGTTACCCGATATTTACCTTGGTTACGGGCCTACACCGCTTAGCGCTGGCTCCTTGCACCGTAACCAGGGTAAATATCGGGTAACCAACCAAAGCTGGTGACGTGTGCAGGGAGCCAGAGAGCATGCGCAGCGAAATCCGACGGATCTCGCTGCTCAAAAAACGTTACATGCTGCGTTCTCCCCGCCCGGCGGTCAGTCGTTCCACGACTGATCAGTCGGGCGGAGGGTGCAACGCAGCATCATCAGTCACAATCCGCTGCTCATACAAGTCTATGGGAGCAGCGGAATCCGCTAAACGGATTCCGCTGTTTACAAGAGCAGCGGATTGTGACTGATAGATTTTAGCGGAAATGTGAACTTAGCCTAAGGCAAATTTAACTAGAGAGAAAAACTGCCTGCTCCACCTTTTTGGCTATATTCACATTTAGCGTTCTTTAAAAAACCACATCAGTTTCCAATTTCAGTCAGACAAAATAAACAATTGTCTGCATTAGCTTTATGAAATCTCATCCATTTTGCTGGCGTAGGAGGTGATCGAGTTGCCCATACCCCTGATGAGTAGTGTGCTGTATTATTGTATTGTATGCGAAGTGTTTTATATGTTTGCTCAGCGGCGATGCTGCAGGAGGATGTTTCTCCGACATACAGTCAGGGCCAGAAATATTTGGACAGTGACACAAGTTTTGTTATTTTAGCTGTTTACAAAAACATGTTCAGAAATACAATTATATATATAATATGGGCTGAAAGTGCACACTCCCAGCTGCAATATGAGAGTTTTCACATCCAAATCGGAGAAAGGGTTTAGGAATCATAGCTCTGTAATGCATAGCCTTCTCTTTTTCAAGGGACCAAAAGTAATTGGACAAGGGACTCTAAGGGCTGCAATTAACTCTGAAGGCGTCTCCCTCGTTAACCTGTAATCAATGAAGTAGTTAAAAGGTCTGGGGTTGATTACAGGTGTGTGGTTTTGCATTTGGAAGTTGTTGCTGTGACCAGACAACATGCAGTCTAAGGAACTCTCAATTGAGGTGAAGCAGAACATCCTGAGGCTGAAAAAAAAGAAAAAATCCATCAGAGAGATAGCAGACATGCTTGGAGTAGCAAAATCAACAGTCGGGTACATTCTGAGAAAAAAGGAATTGACTGGTGAGCTTGGGAACTCAAAAAGGCCTGGGCGTCCACGGATGACAACAGTGGTGGATGATCGCCGCATACTTTCTTTGGTGAAGAAGAACCCGTTCACAACATCAACTGAAGTCCAGAACACTCTCAGTGAAGTAGGTGTATATGTCTCTAAGTCAACAGTAAAGAGAAGACTCCATGAAAGTAAATACAAAGGGTTCACATCAAGATGCAAACCATTCATCAATTCCAAAAATAGACAGGCCAGAGTTAAATTTGCTGAAAAACACCTCATGAAGCCAGCTCAGTTCTGGAAAAGTATTCTATGGACAGATGAGACAAAGATCAACCTGTACCAGAATGATGGGAAGAAAAAAGTTTGGAGAAGAAAGGGAACGGCACATGTTCCAAGGCACACCACATCCTCTGTAAAACATGGTGGAGGCAATGTGATGGCATGGGCATGCATGGCTTTCAATGGCACCGGGTCACTTGTGTTTATTGATGACATAACAGCAGACAAGAGTAGCCGGATGAATTCTGAAGTGTACCGGGATATACTTTCAGCCCAGATTCAGCCAAATGCTGCAAAGTTGATCGGCATGGCCAATTCTTCAGGCCGATCCGATTTTTGCCAAAATCTTACCCACTAAACCTAAAATTACCTTCCGCCGCTCCAAGAATCTCAAGGACCTTTTGGTCCATAGCCATTACAATGTCAGTGGACAGAAAACTCTTTGGAATCTCCCCTTAACAAGAAACAACCAAAGTGGGTGCTCCCCCTGTGGCTCCTGCGTCGCCTGCCCTAATATATTGACTTGTCAGGATTTCACTGACTCTAGTGGCAAAAAATCATTTAAGATCAAGAAATCTATTAATTGCAACACTAGAGCAGTGATATACTATGCTACATGCCCATGCCCTAAAATATATATTGGGCTTACCACCAGGAAATTAAAAATTAGAGTCAGAGAGCATGTATTGGGGATTACGGCGGCCCCCGGAGAGGATGATGTATTGAAACTAAAAACAATTCCCCGGCATTTTTTGCAGTGCCACAATGCAGATGGGACATTGCTGAAGGTGAGGGGTATTGATGCAATTGATCTGGGGATCAGGGGTGGCAATCTCAGTAAACGCCTTGCTCAACTTGAGACCAGATGGATATGGACACTTTCTACTATGTATCCATCTGGTCTCAATGAAAATATGAGTTTTGTTCCTTATCTGTAGAATTGGTGTTTTTAGGTTACTTTGGTGGTACTTTCTTTTAACTGGTTTTATTTTGTTATTTTAGGTGGCTAAACTACAGTTAACGTTGATAATGACCCTTTGACATCATTGATATGGGGCTATATCGAATATACGGATGGAATCAATAGATGGATATAACTGGAATTCCTAAGCAACATGAATTAACATGATTATGTGGAATGTATGTGTATGTATGTATGTATGTGTGTGTGTGTGTGTGTATGTATGTATGTATGTATATGTATATATATGTATGTATATATATATATATATATATGTGTATGTGTATGTGTATATGTATGTGTGCATTTATGGTTATCTATTCACATGTTACCTATATAATTTACTTGTCTACGGTATGTTGTGCTAATGTGTATTTTATTGCATGATCCTATTATTCAATTTTTTGTATAGGTAGAATCTGCTGGAATTAGCTGCTATGATGATGTTATAGATGTATTACATCCTGATATATATATGTCTCTTTTTTGGTGATATTGTTACACCATTGGATTGAAAATTCCGGTGATTCTATATTTGTTTCCACTATTATATCCACTTTTGGTCCCCAGATGAATTACATGCCCTGTTATCTATGTGCATATGATTTGTACGCATGCTTGCTATCTTTCCTCCTCGCCCTCCGGCTCCCGTGTCTTTATGGCTTCGGAGAGTGCTGATCACATCATGTGGTCGGCTCACCCTGGGTCCTGACGTGGCGGCCGTTTGTTGATGAGGATTGTTATGGCAACGCATGCGTCATTTACCTGGTCATAGCACACCGATTGGTGGACATACATTTAAATACTGACGTTTACCGCCTTTATACTGCCCCTGGACGAAGGTGTGTTGCCGAAACACGTGTAGGGCGTCTTGTTTTTTGCTGGGTATTATCCACTATTCTATCTTTAATATATCAGGTAATAATATCATTGATTTCTCTATAATGCTAATGCGATCACTGTTAGCCTGACCAGATTGTTATCTGCAATGTTTGAGTCAGCGTGATTCTTTCTCTGCTGTGACTGCTTAATGATGCCGTGGAGTGCTGGGCTGCGATAGTGTTGTTGCTGGATATATGCAGGGACCTGCAATGTTTTACGGGTCAGCTTAATTCCTCTGCTGTGACTGCTAAACAATGCCCCTTTACTGGACTGGATAATTGCGTCACTCCATACAATTAGAAACCTGATTTACAACATAACATCAGATTTATAGGACTCTCATTAACCCTTGAATCATATAATCTCTGCACATAATAATAGATGCATGTCCCTAGCTAACCCTCCTGTGGGGTTAAATACAATTGTCGGGTTGGTGTAGCCACCTGATTTAAACCCTTTATACATATCCAGGAGATAAATTTACATTTTAGTAATCTTAAACATCTGCTATAATTGTGGGTTAACACTGACTCTCTAACAATATCGGCACCTTCTTCATATTATATTAAGTAGGAACAAAATAGTTTCCCTACTAGCAGAGTGATCAATGACAGCTGGAGGAAAACTACAACCTTTAATCCACAATTCTATGCAGCTATAACTGGAAAATTTAGCCCGTGGTGCTGTGTCAATTATATTGCAGAGATGTATATATTATTGGGTTTTCTTATGTCCTAATATAACACACTGGATTTATAAGGTGGTTGTATTCAATCCTTGATTTTTATAATGTCAAAATATTAAATAGTGGGTTATGCTGGTAATTGCAAACCGTTATGACTATAGTGGATGTTGGATTGATGCAACCACCTGTTTTGATTCCCTGGATATGTCCGGCAGCAGTATCTCTATTTTAGCGCTGTACCTAATTCTAACAAATGTGCGTTTCTCCTATGTCTGCTGACTGTGCTGCTGATTTCAGCAACGTCTGCAGCCTACTATGATACAACTTATGTACAGATACGATTTTATACTCATACAATATTGCAGGATGTATTAATATCATGGCATAGTATATTTGATTAAAGTATATCATTAGGTATCTGTTATAAAGGTTGGAGGCTGCATAATACTATTTGGACAACTGGTCTTTGTCATACTTTATATGTTACAATATTTTGGAAAGCCGATGATTGTTCATTAATAATTATAGGTGGATTTGCCCAGTTTGAATTTTGTTTTTATGGTGTTTTTTACCTGCACCTGATAATAAAATAAATATTGCACATTAATGGACTGTTTGATCGCCTCTTTTTCCTCTTTCTTGCTAATTGTTAATTGCGATTGTCCTGATAGTCCTGATAATCCATATATTTAAAATAACTCATGAATATGTAAAATTATGATAAAAATTGGATCTATGTGGATATTCGGTATGGTCTTAATGTTTGTATATCAGCCAAATGCTGCAAAGTTGATCGGACGGCGCTTCATAGTACAGATGGACAATGACCCCAAGCATACAGCCAAAGCTACCCAGGAGTTCATGAGTGCAAAAAAGTGGAACATTCTGCAATGGCCATGTCAATCACCAGATCTTAACCCAATTGAGCATGCATTTCACTTGCTCAAATCCAGACTTAAGACGGAAAGACCCACAAACAAGCAAGACCTGAAGGCTGCGGCTGTAAAGGCCTGGCAAAGCATTAAGAAGGAGGAAACCCAGCGTTTGGTGATGTCCATGGGTTCCAGACTTAAGGCAGTGATTGCCTCTAAAGGATTCGCAACAAAATATTGAAAATAAAAATATTTTGTTTGGGTTTGGTTTATTTGTCCAATTACTTTTGACCTCCTAAAATGTTAGGAAATCTATGCTTATGGTTTCTTCTGAAGGGGTTCTTGGCTTATATGTACGTGACGCACAGCTCAATCAGAGCTGAAAAGGCCAATCCATATATGTGTGGCCAGATGACGAAAACCGTTACGGTTAGGGTACTGTGAGACTGAAAATAGTGCGCATAGCGCAAAATGGAAATTCCTTGAAAAACTTGTATATGGCTGGGTAATATATTATATTCAGGTCATAGTCCAAAACAATAATTTTGAGGAAAAATGCTTGTTTTTTTCATAGTCAGAGGTTCTAAATGTTCAGGAACATGGGCTAAGCAGGGAACTGTGGGTATAGCGGTTGCTGGGTAACAAACCTAGGTATGAGGAAACCTGAGGAGGTGAACCGCGTGTGTGCCCAGTGCGTCCGGCAAGGTCCTTGCCCACAGTTCCCTGTGCTATATGTGCTATACCCACAGTTCCCTGCTTAGCCCATGTTCCTGAACATTTAGAACCTCTGACTCTATGAAAAAAACAAGCATTTTTCCTCAAAATTATTGTTTTGGACTATGACCTGAATATAATATATTACCCAGCCATATACAAGTTTTTCAAGGAATTTCCATTTTGCGCTATGCGCACTATTTTCAGTCTCACAGTACCCTAACCGTAACGGTTTTCGTCATCTGGCCACACATATACGGATTGGCCTTTTCAGCTCTGATTGAGCTGTGCGTCACGTACATATAAGCCAAGAACCCCTTCAGAAGAAACCATAAGCATAGATGAGATCTTACCATTGATTCTCCACGGGATACCCCATATCCCCAATTGTAGGCAATAGAAGAACTAAGACATTTGACTGCGCACATCAGCCCTGTCCTTTCATATATATCAGGACTACTATACATTTAGTCAGTCTGTCCGACCAGATGAAGGCCGAAACGAAGGCCGAAACGTTTTAAGGCGGACCTTCTGCAATTGTACCTCTTTTTTTCAATAAATAATCTGAGACAAATACAGACGTTTTACTTCTTGACTTTCCATTGCGAGGCATAACGGTGTGCCGGAGTTACCCTCTTTATATACCACATGCAAGTGGACTACTATCCTAAAATTTCGTCAGATTAGTACAACCCTACTCTGCCTATAAAATCAATCAGCTAATAGCCTCCCTGACATGTTTCACCATAACTGGCTTCATCAGGGTACGTGTATGTGGTGTCTGGTTCACGGCCGGACACATTATTCAGCAAACATATTAGGTTTGCTCTACTTGCTAATTTTAGATTGGTCTATTTATTTTGTGAATAGAAATAAAAGTTAAGTTTTATCCATCTTTAGTTAGAGTACCTCTAGTTGCCCTATGGGCAAATTTTGTTTGTGTTAATAACCCTATGCTGATTGAGGATATAGATTGAGGTTTCAGTGTTTGAGTATGATGCTCGAGCACAAGTGATACTTGATAGAGTAGCGAGTGTGCCCGAGCACCCTGATGCTCAATCAACTATTGAGCAGCGGCGAGCACGCTCATGCATCACTAATAGTAACACCTACATGGTGTAGAGTGTAAGCATGCTGTGCCTTGACCTGTTTTCCTATGAGGGGGTATATTCACATGACATTTGCATGAGGCTGGGGTCGATCAAATGCCAATTACAACATATGAGGCTATGCATATGCCCAGGGGTGGGATTCAAATTTTTAACAACAGGTTCTCTGTAAACCCCAAGCAGTTGAAAACCACACCCATTCAGTAACCACACCCATTTTGTTAGCCACACCCATTTACATGCACTTTCCTCAACCAAAAAATACAAGTAATTTAAAGTATAATCTCTTTCCCCTTCTTCCCCTCCTCTACCTTCACTCTCCTGCCAAGCACCAGTTGTTCCAGTCACTGTCAGTCATATTTTATTAAACGGGTTTTCTACAATTTTTAAAAATTATTACAAAAGGAGCCATGCTAAAATTGGAACGGACGACCTTCCCCATACAGATCCCGTCATGCCTGCTTTCCCCCTACAAAATCCCATCATGGCTTTTTTTTCCATCAAATTTTATCCCATGGCTCCTTTCCCCATATAGTTACCATCTATGCGGCCTCCTCCCCCCATATAGCTTCCATCTATGCAGCCTCCTCTCCCCATATAGCTCCCATCTATGCAGCCTCCTCTCCCCATATAGCTCCCATCTTGTGTGGCCTCCTCTCCTCATATAGCTCCCATCTTATGCAGCCTCCTCTCCCCATATAGCTCCCATCTTTATGCTTCCCCTCTCCCTGCATCTTTGGCTCACTGAGCGCTTACGTGCTCCAAGCACCAGCGGCCTCTCCTCTGTTTTCCGTCCTCCTCCACGGCTCGTCTCTACATGCTGACGCTGACAGACGGCAGGAGGAGGAGTTACCTCCTCACACTGCCGTGACCTATGTAGCATCAGCGCGTCGCTGCATGCCGGGTCAGGGAGCAGACAGGCTCCACTGAACCCGGAAGTGCGGCGCGGAGGTACAGGGATTCATTTGTGCTAGTGTCTTAATGAGACACTAACACAAATGAATACAGGGAACCGGATCACCAGAGCTGTTTCTTGCCGGTTCTGGGAACCGGCTGCTATTTTAACCGGTTCCCCAGAACCGGACAGAACCGGCTGAATCCCACTCCTGCATATGCCTGTCAACATGCCATAAATTTCTAAGGTAGAAATATTTAAATGAGAATCTGAATTGCAAACAGACACAATCCATAGACAGGTGTAACACTATTTCTAGAGGAATACGGACATGATTTTTTAACCTGTTCAATTTAAGGTTTCAGTGTCTATACTTTTGTAATGCAGAGATGGGTCCAAGAGGAGAACAGTTCGATTATACTGTATAAAGGAACAGATTTTGAAAGCATGTCCTTGAGCTCTCTAAAAACCCCTGTCTGAACCAAAAAAGTCCACTATGTGATATTATGCCATTGTTCATCAAATAATGAAGCATCCTTATTGAGATATTTTTAATAAGATTTAGTTAATTTTTGTTAGTGTTTTAATACTTGAAATGCTCTTGTGGTGATAAATCACTTTTTTTTCTTAAATTTCTTAGCACAGGATTTGCGCCATCAAATAATAAAATGAATTCAGTAATATGCCAGAAGAATTAGGTTGGGAATTAACATACAACAAAGGCTTATGCTCATGAGCTAAGTACACATGGAAATGAAACCCGGGACATCCTGGCAGCAAGCATTGTTTAAGGCAAAGCAGATCCAAGCTGGAGAATTTTAACATTCCTAAAATCTGACACAACCATGTCTCCTGTGTTTAATTTACTGTGACATTCATTGTGAATTTTGTGTCACAGCAGGAGGCTGTATAGGAGATAATTAGTTCTAACAATGAATTCATCATATTTATTGTATATTATATATGTAATATCCCAGATCCCAAAATACAGAATTGCATTTGTGAAGATTTTCCAGCCAAAACTGGAACATATTTTAGGAAATCAGCTCAACTATGGTAAAGTGTCCTTATGTTGCTGATAGAAGAGGTTGACAAAATGTCCATGGGATAACAGCTTCTCAAAAGTTAGTTCAATAAGGGCAACAAATACCAACTCTCTGTTGTAATTTTTGTAAAAATAGCTGGCTCAAAAAAAAATTATGCAAATATATTTTCAAGTGGAACCCTAAATATTCACTAATATATGTATATAGGAAATATTGCGTATAAGTTCTCTTTCACTGCCTTTTCAGTAGTTACATAAAATGCCCAGCCTGAGGCACTGCTTTACACAACTGGATGAGCACAGGTGTGCACACACAGACTTTAAAGGGAACTTGTCACCAGATTTTGGCGTTCTAAACCAAACTAGCACCTTAAGCAGCACCTGAGCTGCATTCTATAAAGGTGCATCTTATGCCTTAACTCCCCCGGTAGACCCCACAAATACCATTATAATATCTCCCGCCATGTATGCAAATTCATAGGTCCAGTCCAATGGGTATCCTATTCTGTGGTTCCTGTCCCTCCTTTCAGCGCTGATCTCTGTCCCCCTTTGATAATTGATGTGGATGATGCCACCAGCGCTATCCCCGTAGCCGGACAATGCACTTTCAGAGACATTACCGAATCAAGCAGGCGCATTTTGCTCTGCCCTATTGCGGGGAGAGCCGAAAACATAGGTGTGCCTGTGTAAACTGGCAAGTTCTCTGCGCAGGCGCGAGATTTTGCCACAGATACATGGATGACGCAGGTGACGTGATCCACATCACCGAGCAAAATCTCGTACCCTCAAGTGATCCCATATTAGAAATATCACTGTGTAAAGAATTCATCTAGGGGAGTAGTGAGTATTTTGAACCCACAGGTGCCTCACAGAATTTTATAACATTCGGACGTGGACATATAACATTTCAGTGCAAAAATGAAATTTTTGTATTAGCTGCTAATTTGCCAGTTACACAAGGGTTAAAAGGTGAAAATGGACCTTACAATTTGTTGCACTATTTCTCCTGAACGCGATGATGCCTTCATATGTCATCAGAAACTACTGTTTGGCCACACGGCAGGGCTGAGCAGGAAAGAGCACTATGTGGCCTTCAGAGCACAAATTTTGATAGAATAGTTTGCAGGTAACATTTTCAGAGCCCCTCAGGTTCCAGGAAGGCAGAAACAAACCAAAAGTGACCCCATTGTTGAAATTGCACCTCTCAAGTTATTTATCTATGGCTGCAGTGAATATTTTGCAGTATCCACGCCACACTCTTTTTCTGGAAAATTACAAATATGCCAATTAAGTGCCCATATATTGTGTCATCATATATTGTAGCGCCCCTATACATTCCATCCACATATATTGTAGTGCCCCAATACATTACATACCCCAGGTAAAGTGCGCTCTGCATTTACACATGGTTGGTTACTGTGGTTTAACTACAAAGAGGCTCAGAAGGAGGGGGGGTATTTGGGTTTGGGAGCACTGTATTTTTATCTGGGAGTACGAGCCATATCGCTTTCCCAGAGTCTTTGTTCAACCGGTAACGTGGGACCTCCTATATTTAATTTACAATGATAGCTGATAGATCTGAATGGGGACGGGTTTTGTGGGGGTAAGTTAGTGGTTTTATTGGTAACATTTTAGGGTACAGAACATTTTTTGATCTCTTTCAGTACAAGACTGGGATCACATTCTTGTGTTCTACACTGAGCACTTAAATTAGGTTTCCATTTAAATCCCCCAACAATGACAATCTGTTTGGCATCTGTATGGTTGGTGTCCATCTTGTTAGGCATGCACAGAGCTCTGGTTGTCCACATTTGTGTGCTAAAAAGATGACCAAAATGATAGGACACTACCAAAACAGAGAGCAGACAGAGTCAAAAAGTGTCTCTATCTGCCTCATTAGAGTGAGTGGTTCCAATGGGGATTTTGTCTGAATCATGAACACCCTTATGTAAGTGCTCAGGGAAGAGCGCAGGATAAATATCATCTGACATTTATTCACATTTTTGTGAGGTAGAATGAAGAAAAAGATAGAAGTACAGGAATAGTTCTTATTTTTATTTTTGCGTGGATCATAGTACGGTATTAGTGACAGGATGGATTTATTTGGTAGGTCGGTGTGATTTCAGCAATACCAGATTATATAATTGTTTTTATAGTCTGCTTCTATCATACAGTAAAAATGCTTTTCTATAAAAAATAGTTTTTCCGACGCCATATCCTGAAAGCTGTAACTTTTTCATTTTTGGGTGCAAACAGGGCTGTAAGAGAGCTTATTTTTTGCATGGGAAATTGGAGATTTGTTTAGGTACTATGTTGGAGAACATAAAACATTTTGATTGCTTTTAAAGGGAATCTGTCAGCAGGTTTTTGATACTCCATTTGAGACCAGCATAATGTAGAAACAGAGACCCTGATGCCAGCGATGTGTCACTTACTGGGCTGTTTGCTGTCATTTTGATAACATCAATCTTTTCTCTGCTGCAGATCTAGCAGTTATACAAAGGTCATGAATAGTCCTTCTACAACTTCTCACAAAATAACTCCACGTCAAACTCCATGGCACCCACATGTCTGACCAAAGCACGTTCATATCACTGATGTCACCACACAATCCACAAAAGAAACAAAATCACTGACCTGGTGGATTATTTACAATAAAAACATTCTTTTAATAGTATATTTCAAAAGCAACCTATATCCACCAACAAGCGTAGGTCTGCCTGGTACAACCATTAGAATATAAAATGCTTCAGATTTAGAATAGTAAACTCAATATACTATCGTTTAGCCCTGCATATATCAGACCTTTATTTTTATCATAGTCCACTGACCATAATTTATTTCTCAGCTATAAACATTTATATAGTGGCTCGATTTATGTGTTTAATCTGAATGCACCATTCTACATTAGTGCATCTGAACAGACACCTCCAACTCATCTGCATTTCTAAGAAAAAAACTTAATTTGATTTCCTTGGCTTATCTTTAGGAGGCATCATCTTTCCATGTCCTGTTGTGTTCCATGTCCTGTTGTAACATTCATTTAAATGTTGTGTTTGGTCTCAGTAATTCATTTGTAATTTGCCTGAAGAAGGAGCCTCTGTGCTCTGAAAGCTTGTTAATATAATTTTTCTGGTTAGCCTATAAAGGTATCACTCCTAAAATACTTTTGTCATTCTTGGGACATAGTATTTCAATTGATTTTTCTGGCTAACACGGTACCACAATATTACCCTGTATTGCACATTGCAGTGGTACTAAAAGACTAAGGCGGGCTTTGCACACTACGACATCGCAGGCCGATGCTGCGATGCCGAGTGCGATAGTGCCCGCCCCCGTCGCAGCAGCGATATGTGGTGATAGCTGGCGTAGCGAAAGTTATCGCTACGCCAGCTTCACACACACACTCACCTGCCGTGCGACGTCCCTGTGGCCGGCGACCCGCCTCCTTGTTAAGGGGGCGGGTCGTGCGGCGTCACTGCGACGTCACACGGCAGGCGGCCAATCAGAGCGGAGGGGCGGAGATGAGCAGGATGTAAACATCCTGCCCACCTCCTTCCTTCCGCATATCCTACGGAAGCCGCAGTGAGGCCGGTAGGAGACGTTCCTCGCTCCTGCGACTTCACACACAGCGATGTGTGCTGCCGCAGGAGCGAGGAACAACATCGGACCGTCGCGTCAGCGTAATCATGGATTACGCCAACGCTGCACCGATGATACGATTAACGAGCGCAAAAGCGTCGTAATCGTATCATCCAGCCTTTACACACTGCGATGTCGCATGCGATGCCGGAAGTGCGTCATTTTCAATTTGACCCCACCGACATCGCACCTGCGATGTCGCAGTGTGCAAAGTGCCCCTAAGAGTCCTGAAATGGTTAATTCATTATCGGTTGGGCCTGGTACAAATATTATAAAACATGTAACTACATCATATTAGTCTCCAATAAATATCCACCCTGATCATAGAATAGGACAAATTCTGAGAAATATACAATTCTCCCAGTAACTCAGATTACACTATATATTATCTCATTATTTCTACACGTTACCCCCACTAAATGAGCTGTGTATTCCTCAGGATTTAACACTAAAATACCCAGTATCCACTGGAATTACATTCATTTCCAAAGTATTTTAACAGTGAGCTCTGGTATTATTTAAAATTACAAAAGTAATCAGTCGTGCTTCCTAACATGTGTGCAGCATTATTCCTACCGTAGCCCGTTATCCCTATATAGCACTACTCTCATATAAGCATACTGTATTTCCTAAGCATTAACTTTAGTTTATACTTTTGTCAGGAATACGCAGATACTGCCACATCGCATCCTGATACTACATGCAATGGCTACAAATATGGACCAGTGGTTGTACCAGGCAGACCACGCTTATTCGTGGCTATAGGCTGGTTTTAAATTATACTATTAAAAGAATGTTTTTATTGTAAACTAGAAGGTGGCCCGATTCTACGTATTGGGTATTCTAGAATTTACGTATTGTGTAGTTCATGTATGATTTTTGTTATATATATATATATAGATGTTGTTGTGTGTAGTTACCAAGTGTTTGTGTAGGGGCTGTACATGTTCTGGGTGTTGTCTGGGTGTGACGGGGGGGTGAGAGCGGTGTTGTATGTGCGTTGCGTTGTTTGTGGAGCGCTGTGTGTCTGTAGCGTTGTGTGTGTGTGTGTGTGTTGCGCGGTTTGTGTGTGTGTGGTGTGTTTTGGGGGAGGTATGTTTTGTGCAATGTGTGTGTTGTGCGGTATGTGCGTATATTTGTGTGTGCCGCGGTGTTTGTGTGTTGGGTGTTGTGTGTGTGCAGCGTTGTCTGTGTGTGTGGGTGTCTGTGTAGGGCAGTTGTTTGTGGTTCCCAGTGTGTGTGTGTGGTGTGTTGTGCAGTGCACGCGCGTGTGTGTGTGTTGGGGGGAGGTGTGCACTTCCCATCGTGCTCCATCCCCCATGCAGCGCACTCCCCATCGTGCTCCATCTCCCATGCTGTGCACTCCCAAACGTGCTCCATCCGCCATGCTGCGCACTCCCAAACGTGCTCCATCCACCATGCTGCGCACTCCCAAACGTGCTCCATCCGCCATGCTGCGCACTCCCAAACGTGCTCCATCCGCCATGCTGCGCACTCCCAAACGTGGTCCATCCGCGATGCTGCGCACTCCCAAACGTGCTCCATCCGCCATACTCCGCACTCCCCATCGTGCTGCATCCCCCATGCTGCGCACTCCCAAATGTGCTCCATCCGCCATGCTGCACACTCCCAAACGTGCTCCATCCGCCATGCTGCGCACTCCCAAACGTGGTCCATCCGCCATGCTGCGCACTCCCAAACGTGCTCCATCCGCCATGCTGCGCACTCCCAAACGTGCTCCATCCGCCATGCTGCACACTCCCAAACGTGCTCCATCCGCCATGCTGCGCACTCCCAAACGTGCTCCATCCGCCATGCTGCGCACTCCCAAACATGCTCCATCCGCCATGCTGCGCACTCCCAAACGTGCTCCATCCGCCATGCTGCGCACTCCCAAACGTGGTCCATCCGCCATGCTGCGCACTCCCAAACGTGCTCCATCTGCCATGCTGCGCACTCCCAAACGTGCTCCATCCGCCATGCTGCGCACTACCAAACGTGCTCCATCCCCCATGCTGCGTGTGGAGACACGGGGCTCAGTGGGTGCTCTCGTCCACTAAAACCCTTTAGAAAGACAGCGTGGCTCAGGGCTCATCCCAACTGAACGCCGGCCTCCTTAACCGTGGGCATAACACTACTCAGACAACACAGGCTGAGGGAACCACAATAATTAGACTTTATTGGATCCCCAAACAATTAACGGCACATAACACATAACCAGCAAAACACAAATGTAACAGGCAACAGAGTCTCACCCTTCCGCTGGCTCACCAGGGATTTAGAATGTCCTTGCCTCAGAGGTTCCAGGGCCGCTTACTCCAGTCCAGCAGCACCCCGCTTTTGGTGGGCACCCACCGAGAAAGGAATAACGCCAGATTTAGGAAGCTGTGTGAGGTCTGCAAAGTCTGTAACAGGTGACTGAACTGTCCCAACCTGAGTGTCCTCCTTAGGTAGTCCTGGTATGATGTTACAATCCTGGCAGCCGGAGTCGAAATCCCTAGGCTGTGGATATGGTCTCCAACCGGAACCGGAGCCCCTAGATTGAAGCCATAAGATATCCTGATCCTCTAGTCAGCTCCAAAGAGCTTAGACTGGATCCATCAGCATCCATCAACCTTCATCCACTTGGATACACTGCGTCCTCATCGATTGGTTGGACAAGATTGCTTCTCCCATTGGAGGAATTTCAAGCTGCATGGACAATGTTCATTTAAATGATGTGCATAGAAAGACTGAGGGTGTAAATGTAATCTGGGAGTCACCGACTAGACAATGGCTACTAAGGTAATTACATTATCAATACACAACTACAATACAATGGTTACTGGAAATGTCTGGAGAACAATACGTCTAGCTTTCAGTGGCCAACACAATTACATTGAGTCAACAAGAGTCTTGTAAAAACAATGAGGGACTTCTCCCCCATCTATAGACAATCTATCATGCTGTCTGGCTGGATTTTAAGAAACTTTAACCCATGAGAGTCCATGTCGTCACATTCCTCCCCCTTCTTAATATTAGCCAGACATGATAGGCTTCCGATCATCCTTCTCCTCTTGACGGCATTGTCCTTTTTAATGGTGAGGTCAGCAACAGAGGCTTGCATCTATACACCTCCCCCTGATTACCTCCCCCAAGTTGAGCAGCCATATTGTGGGCAAGCACTAAGGTGGGGTCCATGAGTTGGGCCTGCACAAATCTCCCACTATCAATCCTCCCCCAGTCAATAGCCACAGTGTGGTTAGGCTTACTCACGGTTCTTGGCTCAGAAGTCGATGATGGAGACCGGGAATGCAAACCATCCCTGGAAAAGATGTTAGAAAGATCCACATCAGGGTCCTGCTTGGCTTGGAGGTGGGTGATGGCTTCTTCAAACTGACTGGCTAGTCCTTGTCCTAGGTCATTCTCCAAAATGACTGGTGTGAGCAGGTAATTCACAAGCCCCACTTTCACTTCCCTTTGAGTGGTATCCGAAACAACAGGCTTGGTGGGGCCATCTATGAACCCCACTTCAACTTCCTCCTGGCTAGTCCCCGAAACAACAGGTGTGTGGACGGTGTCCATAAGCTCCACATCAGCCTTGCTCTGGTCAGTCTCCACAATGTCAGGTATGGGGAGGCTGCTCACAATCCCCACATCGATCACTTCCTGGATGGTCCCCAAAATACCAGGTGTGGGGAGGCTATCCACAAGCTCCACCTCGACCTCTCCCTGGTCGGTTTTTAGGTCCAACTGCACACATGCCAGAGGGACGTCTGAGCGCTGGCCCTCAGCCAGGGAGATGGATAATTGGGAATCTGGTACAGGGTCTTCTGGGGAAACAATAACTGGGCTTACCAGAGTGATGGAAGATCCAATGTCTCGAAGTCCCTGAGCCTGTATATCACCGACCTTGACCGTCTGGATGTGGGGATGGAGGTTGGCTGGTGTACGGTGTCCGACCTGCCGTAGGGTGTGGACTGGATAAATCACTTCCTCAGCTATTGGTGTTTCTTGGGAGTAGCATTCCTCAGGTCTCGTTGGTTCATCTCGGCATATGTTGACTGGTTGGAGTGGCAGACGGGCTCCAAGCATGCGGCCTCGGTTTTGGAGACAATCTTTATCTAGATGTCCATTGCGCCCACATGTATAACAGCGCCATAGATTGGGCGAGTCACAGGCCCTGTTTGTAGTCCTTCGTTTTGGCGCAGCTTCTGCTGGGTAGCGGGACCATCCTTCTCGACCGGCTGGTGTTAGCAGTACTACAGCTGGAATCCCATAAACATATTCCAGAACATAAGCCCTCTCTTCTCTTGAGGATCTAGGCCCCAATGCATCCAACAACGCTGTGGCTTGGGCCATTTTGGACAAAGTTGATTCCCAATTGTCACTAGATCCATGATGTGGCACATAGTTTAAATCCTCTTGGTCAATATCGGCGGAATCCTCATCGTCCTCTGCATCATTCTGGGCATCCCAACGGACTAATTTCTGGATCAAGGCTGACCGAGTCTCAGCGTTCCAGTAGATAATCTTTCGCCTCTGGCACAGATCCTGTAGCATCCATTTACTGCAGCGGTCGTAACTCCTCTCTTGTCCTTGTCCCATGGCTGAGCTGGTGGGGTTGGACATGGCAGCGTCCGAAACCTGAATGCCTCCCCTATGGCCTGCTGGGTATGCTTATGTGCCTCCCTGGTTGTTGAGCCCTGGACGGTGTCCGAAAACACCAGTCCGCTGCAGCTCCCCTGGGTAAACCTGGCTGAGTAGTATCCCACTGCTGCCACCAATTGTGGAGACACGGGGCTCAGTGGGTGCTCTCGTCCACTAAAAGTCGCCGCCTTTAGAAAGACAGCGTGGCTCAGGGCTCATCCCAACTGAACGCCGGCCTCCTTAACCGTGGGCGTAACGCTACTCAGACAACACAGGCTGAGGGAACCACAATAATTAGACTTTATTGGATCCTGGGAGTCACCGACTAGACAATGGCTACTAAGGTAATTACATTATCAATACACAACTACAATACAATGGTTACTAGAAATGTCTGGAGAACAATACGTCTAGCTTTCAGTGGCCAACACAATTACATTGAGTCAACAAGAGTCTTGTAAAAACAATGAGGGACTTCTCCCCCATCTATAGACAATCTATCAGGCTGTCTGGCTGGATTTTAAGAAACTTTAACCCATGAGAGTCCATGTCGTCACACTGCGCACCCCCCATCGTGCTCCATTCCCCATGCTGCACCAGCATCAGCCTCTCTACCCGCAGCATCAGCCTCTCTCCTCCCAGCATCAGCCTCTCTACCCGCAGCATCAGCCTCTCTACCAGCAGCATCAGCCTCTCTACCAGCAGCATCAGCCTCTCTGTCCCCAGCATCAGCCTCTCTGTCCCCAGCATCAGCCTCTCTCATCCCAGCATCAGCCTCTCTCCTCCCAGCCTACCCCAGCCTCAGCCTCCCCCAGCATCAGCCTCTCTCCTCCCAGCATCAGCCTCTCTCCTCCCAACATCAGCCTCTCTCCTCCCAGCATCAGCCTTTTCTGTCCCCAGCATCAGCCTCTCTCCTCCCAGCCTACCCCAGCCTCAGCCTCCCCCAGCATCAGCCTCTCTCCTCCCAGCATCAGCCTCTCTCTTCCCAGCATCAGCCTCTCTCCTCCCAGCCTACCCCAGCCTCAGCCTCCCCCAGCATCAGCCTCTCTTCTCCCAGCATCAGCCTCTCTCCTCCCAGCATCAGCCTCTCTCCTCCCAGCCTACCCCAGCCTCAGCCTCCCCCAGCATCAGCCTCTCTCCTCCCAGCCTCCCCATGCCAGCCTTCCCCAGGATCAGCCTCTCTCCTCCCAGCCTCCTCCAGCACGCCGTGCTCCTCTGCCAACACTCACACACCCGATCGCATACACTCACACACACCCGATCGCATACACTCACACACACCCGATCGCATACACTCACACACACCCGATCGCATACACTCACGCATACACACATTGACGATATCGCACATACGCGCTTATACTCACAACATCCGGAGATACCATGCTTCTGGCCATGTGATCCTCCGGCAGGTCCTGGAAGCTCACAGCACAGTATCGCCGCCGAGAAGCAAGCGATATCCCAGGATGTTATGAGTATGTGGATGCGATGTGATGTGTGTGTGAGGTGTGTGTGTGTGAGGTGTGTGTGTGTGTGTGTGTGTGTGTGAGAGCGAGTGTGATCTGATGTGTGTGTGTATGTGTGTGTGTGTGCTGTTATGTGTGTGCGTGTGTGGATTTTCCGCCGCTGCAGGACCTTGATGCGCTGGTAACTATGCTACCATGGTTACCAGCGTATCTCATCCCCCGCTCGCACGGGAGCCCACACCAGCATACGCCGGCCAGCCCCAGCAATGCGAGGGTATGTGTCGGCTGGTTTGGCGGCGTACGCTGATGTGGGCTCCCAGGGGTACAGTACTCACCTGGTAGTCGTGGCTCCCTGACCGTGTCGGTTCGGGGAATGCGTGGGGGGGCGGGGCCAGAGCTAGCGTGCATTGCGTGAGGGGGGCGGGGCGTGGCAGAGTTGCCAATGCCTGCAGGGTGCCGGGGCGAGAGGCCAATCTGTGGGGGGGCGGAGCCTGGGCGAGCGGCCGGCCAATCCGTGTGGGGGCGCAGCCTGGGCGAGCGGCCAATCTGTGCGGGGGGCGGGGCCATGGCGAGCCCAGCGGCCAATCAGCTTTGTGTCACCGTAAGGACACAATTTTGGAGCAAGACAGACAGACAGAATAAGGCAATTATATATATAGATAATCCACCAGGTCAGTGATTTCAAAGCACGTTCATCTCTGGTACACAGAACCCGTCTCCTTCCTGAACAGTATAATGGCTAGACATTCTAATCTTGCTTGTACTTGCGTATACTTGTTTGTACAGATGAACGAGGCACCTTCAGGTATCTGGATATTGCATTCAAGGATGAATCAGACTTGAGCAAGTCCACAATTCTCTTCCTGAGATCTTGGCTGATTTCTTTTGACTTTTCTAGGATGCTACACAAAGAAGCAGTGTGTTTCAGGTGTGCATTAAAAAACATCCACAGGTGTGTCTCTAATTAACTCAGATGTTGCCAATAAACCTATCAGAAGTTTCTAAAGACATGGCATCATCATGGGCTGTCCCATATTGTTTAAAGGTATAGTACTCGGAGTGTATGTAAACCTTCAATTTTGAAGAAAGTAATAAAAATGCCTGAAAACATTCTTTCTCTCTCATTATACTGGTATTTGGCAAATTTAAATAATATTGGTTTCTAATTGACCTAACACGGAAAAAGTGTATTCTGATTTCATGTCAGATAGTAAGAAAAACATGCAGATGTGTCTTTTTAGATAGTGTATGTAAACTTCTGGTTTCAACTGTATGTTCTCATGCCAAAGGTGTGCCTGCCTATATAGGTGACATAAGTCACATCCAGCCATCCATCCAGTGCCTGCATTATCAGACATCAGTAACCTAGTGGATGTAATAGGTGGGCAATTCTGGGACAAGAGGAGGTGTAGTGGGCATTTTCAATACAGCGGGAATAGATCAGGCTCAAGGAACTGTGCAAACTGAATTTCGTGTGTGAATACCCAGTGATTGGGCCGGATATTGCAATCTAAGCACTGTCTGTGTTTCATGGACGCGTGAATTTGACCTTACACAGTTGTGAGTGAAACATCTTTATTAATTCTGCACTTTGGATTAATCTGCTTGTTTGTAATATTTCACATCCTGGATAACCTTTTTAAACTCCTGGCTAACACTTGCAGCACTGAGACAAGGGTCTGAATCTGTATATTAAAAGTCTGGATATAATATTTTCATAGAAATCCGACTAAACATTTCACATGATTTACCATATGACATTAATTAACATATTCCCTGTGTTTCTATAAACAATGTGAAAAAAATATGCATATGTTAAAAAAAGCTATATGTGCAAATAAATCCCTCATATTCCAGCTATTTAAGGATTTAACTTTAATCATTCCAGAAGTCAACAGCTTTCAAAGTTAACCCACAACCTATAAATGTAGTCTTCAGATCTTTAGCTTTGCCCTGGGGAAAGCAACCAATTAGGGTATTTTTCTAAATGCCGAATGTCTGGGTTTGTTTTTGACTTACATTTTCAAGACAAGTTATGCCAAACTTAGTTAAAATATATTTAATCTAAAATTTAAAGTATAATATGAATTCACTGGTTATGAAACCTCTCATTAAATACATTACTGCACTTATGCTTCCAATATCTCAAGTTTAAAAAAAAATACTTTTCATTAAAGGAGTATTCTAATTTTTATGATTTTTTTCACTATTTATTCTATTATAGAAAAGGAAAAAATACAATTTTCTAAACACATGTATGAGTCTCATGAATGTCATATAACTTTGTTGCTAACTAAAGGCCACATGACTTTTGCCATGTTTATCCCTCTCAGCACTTTGAAAGAGATGACTGCCCCATGGGCTGTATCATTGACTATGACTGGGGCCCACTGTAATGTTAAATAGGTTCTTCACTACTTATATATTGAGCCACTGCATTGGTCATTGATATCAGATTAGTGGGGGTCAGACACCTGGCAGCCCCACTGATAAGCTGTTCTTGGTGAAGGCAGTGGGTGGATGTAAGCGGTTACTGTTATGATCTGGTCACGTGGACGATCACAAAAATCCCATCAGCAGAAAAATACAAGAGTAGTTGGAACCTGAGCTGACCGCAATCCCTTATCTGTCAGACCACACTAGAAGTAGCCGTGGAGCGTTCCTAAACACACCTAGATGCTTCGTCACAGCCGAAGAAACTTACTGCACCTCACAGATAAAAATGAGGAGTAGTCCCCAAAGAAATAGCAAGCCCCCAACAAATAAAGCCAACGGTGATGTAAGAATACACAATACACAGATTGGAAATATAGATTAACAAAGGTGAGACCCGACTTCCTAGATAGAACAGGACAGGACAGATAACTGATTGCGGCTAGCAAAAAACCCTGCAAAAATGCCAATCTACTGATGATAAAAATACTGAGACCATACGGACTCTCCCCCACTATATTAGGTACTCTTGTGAATAATGGGAGAAACAAAATACCAAAAAACACAAGAAGTAAAAAAGTGCAAATAATCAAACAAAACAGGGAGAATCTCCCTTTTCTTGCAGTGGGGCCTGCAGAGGGGGAACCCCCATGCTCATTAAAACAGAAAGACAATTCCTCTCCTGCAAGAAAACAGACTTTAAATAAAATAAAAAACAAACACCCTTAGGTGTGGATCAGGCAATAAAGCAAAGAACTTGCAACTTATGTGGAATGGTACAGGCACAGGATTAATGGAAGAACAAATCCAAGCCAATTCAGAGACTGAGGAACAACATCTATCACCGGCCACAGCCGTCAGAAACTACTCTTCTATATAACCCAGGCTGATCTGCAATTGGGCTTCCCAAACTCCCAATTAACTCCCACACCTGTTGAGTCACAGTCAGGTTCACCCCCAATCCTGACCACCACAGGGAGCGCCAAACCATCACACCCTCGGATGAAATCACAATAAGTTACGGTGCTAAAAAGCACAACTTCTTCAACTGTATAGCAACAGCGGGGGTGAGGGGGATGTGTTGCACTTGTGCACTTATTCAAAACATATTCACTCCTATTTATTTAAATAGGTACAGAATAACAGTACCCAGCCACAGCTACTATACAATTAACAGAGATCTCAACTAGATCACATCCAGCACCAAGAGCAGCAGATCGTCGGGAGTGCTAGGTGTTAGACAACCACCTTAGCAGGGCCAGACTGGGACTAAAATTCAGCCCTGGCAATTGGGGGTAAACAGGCCCACTTTTCGCGTGTTGAATGTGTAATATCTTTGTGCACTTGTAGGTTGGGTAACACGACCATATAACATGTAGTCACGGCTGCGTCCAGTACTACAGCTCAGTCCTGTTTATTGCTCTTAGTAGCAGGACCTGGTGAAGCCACTATTTCCCTACAGAGATGGGTCTCGCAGATAAGGAAGAGGATGCTGCCTGGCCTGCACACACTGCTGAGGAGCGCGGCGGTGACTGTAGATACAGCGGCCCACTACAGGCACCGGCCCACTACAGGGACCGTCCCATCTGGCATTTGCCAGAATTGTCCTATAGTCAGTCCAGGCCTGCACTGTTATGATCCGGAACCATGGAAGACCACCACAAATCATTGGTAAAAGGTGACAAGAGCATTGGCAACTAATCTGGCCGCCATCCCCTTACTAACCATCACAACTAGAAGTAGCCGAGGGGTGAACTAACATCCTGTGCACCGCGAACCCAGCCAGAAAACTAACTATCCTAAAGGAAGGAAAGATGAATAACTCTCTGCCTCAGAAAATAGACAAGAATAGCAAGCCCCCCACATTCAAAGACAGCGGTGATATAGGAAAAACACAATGCACAGATAGATGACAGGATTAGCAAAACATGAGGCCCCCACTGACTAAAATAGGAAAGGACAGGAAAGGGACTGATGGTGGCCAGAGTAAAACCCTGCAAAATTCCAAATTCCTGATAGTACAAAAAGGCCCTCAGATCGCACGATCTGAACTCCATCCTATACCAGGTGCTTTTGTCATACCAATGAACAGAAAACAAGAATCATAACAAATTCAATAAGCCACAAACACATGGACCCAAAGGATCTATACTCCAAACAGAACTGCAGGCAGTTCCCCAGCCAAGCGACTGAGGGGAAAAACTCTACATGCAAATAAACTGAAAACAACCACAGCAAATGACAAACCCAGATAAGAGCAAAAGAACCAAACAATAAATAAAGAGCAAGCACTTATCTGGGGTAGATGTGGTGTGGAGCAGAATGAAGCAGGCTGGTGATACAAAGAACAACTGACATCCGGCATAGCCAGCTATCAGACCAGGATTTAAATAAGCAGAGAGTTAGCAAAGGAAACGCCCATTGCACAACACACCTGGTCCAAGTCCAAACCATTCCTGGCCACCAGAGGGAGTCTCCCAGCAGCCAAAACATAACTAACATTCACAACACTGCACCTTAGGATAGATCATCAATATGAAAGAACCCTTTAAAGTACAGGTATGTGAGCAGAATTGTAAATTTATGTATATTAGAAAAAAAAATACATGGCTTACTATTATTTACATATATTAAAATTTAAAACAATTACAAAAAACCTTTAGCTATTTGGTTGCTGTCATCATCCTGTATTTTTCTGTTATATATAGTGACCAGAGATAAGTTATTAAAGCGTTGTTTCTATCTCTACCTTTCATTGCTAAGACAGGAATAGCTGCTTTTAGGTCTTGACCATCAGAGATGAGGCTACAAAAACAGCATGTCATACCTCAGTTTCAGGACTTGATCAAGTGACCTTTTGCTGCTTAGCAAATCTTCTATTCTGCCTAGCCACAGCCTGTTCGGTTTCTGTCCAACAGCTGATTGTGCTCTTACTTTTGCTTTTCTTCCCTTGAGTTGCTGCTGGTCAGGTGTTTCTCACTTTCCTATTTTGTCTCGGTCCTATCATAGCTTGGGTGGGGCTATTTATACTCCCCGGCTTTCATTGCTGACCATATTTCTAGGTGGATTTTAGCTAAGGAGTTCCAGCCCTGTAACTAAAGGATTTTGCCTGCTAGGCAGAGACCAGATGCATTACTGTTCTGTGTTTGGTTATTTATTTTCCCAACATCTTTCCTCTGTCCTCAGGTTGGTGGGAGGTTTCCCTTGCTTTCCTTTTTCTCCTTTTTCCCTTCTTGTCATGTGCTTTAAGTTTGCCTTAAGTTTCCCTTAAGTTTTAAACATACCAACCAGGGCTATAGCTTTAAAGGGGTGTTCTCAAGATGAAGTTTCAGGAGTACACAGCTACTGGATTCCTGCTTTACAGGACAATGCGCTCCTGAAGATTGACTGCTTAGATCAACAATGCTACCATGCCACCATTCTGAATAGTCAATCTTTATTAACACATCACTCTTTAGTATTGTGCTTTCTCTCTCACAAAGCTTTGCCGCTGCAAGAAGCACAGGAGTACTGAGGCTGGTTGCAGTCAGTAATTAGTTTAGCTGCAGAGTGGAGTGAGCTACCTAAAGCATAGTCCAGGCCTACACAACATGCGTTCCACCATCATGGGCGATATATTTATGTATGCAACATTATAATGATATTTTATTTTTAGGGACACTGTGTCATGAAGCGCTTCTGAAGATAGAGAAGAGGGAAGTCTGGAGAGATGAGCTCTGGATATGAAATCTCATAATAGCCTTATTATTGTTAAGGACATACTGGAAGTTAAGGGTTCATTCAATACAATTGTATACGGTGCTGACCTGTCATTGCAATTGTTCGCTGTACTAATCTTGGTAATGTGTTCATGTACTGATGGTGGATCTGGAGCTGCATTCATGCACTGATGTTGGTTCTTATGCTACATTCATGTACTGATGGTGATTCTGGTGAGATAAAATAGCAGAGTTGGAGGGCACAAGTTCAAACCTTGAGATCACCTCTGGCACATATTTGAAAGGATATCAGTATAAGAAGAAAAGAAAGTGCCAACAAAATGGGGATCACCATACAAAAAAATATTTTTTATTGAAATACAAATATAGACAAACTCTAGAGAAAAGAAGGTTAAAGGTTAGGTTAAAAACATTTAAAATCCTTTTGGAAATGCATGAATACCCCACATCCCCCAGTAGATCCTACCAATAACAATTCAATATACTAAGGTATCCCCATGTAATAGAATAAGGCAATAAAGTTAGAGCAACAAGGCTGTACAGGCAAGGAGTTTTGTGCGCACAGCAAGAATAATAATGAAGAAACAGAACAAAATGACAAAATGTAGAAAAGACGGCCTGATTAAGAAAAGCCCTGGTAAATACAAAACCAATAAAAACACCTGGTAACATAAAATACAGAATGAAAGGCTTTTCTGCAAGAGTAATATAACAGGGCAAAAGGTAAAAATGTGCCCTGTACCATAGAAAAAACCCAACAGCTGCAGTAATTATTAAGACCTAGAGAACACACTGAGAAGATATAGTCTAATATGAGCCCAATACCTAAATACAAGCCAATGCTACAAAATAACATACCACCATGGAGGTAAAATATGTAGATAATAAGTTGCTGAATAGGAGGGGGGGTGCAGCCCCATGCGTATCGTCAAAAGGAATTTTTTTGTATGGTGATCCCCGTTTTGTTGGCACTTTCTTTTCCTCTTATAATGATGGTGATTCTGGTGCTGCACTCATGTACTGATTGTGTTCTGATGCTGCTTTCATGTACTGATGGTGGTTCTGGTGCTGTGCTCAGGGTGGTTTTGGTGGTTCTGATTCATGTGCTGATGGTGGCTCTCATCTTGAATACATGTAGCAATCCATATTGTGCTTCTTGGCTACTGTACAATTTCAAAATCCTTAAAACGTAAGTGTTTTGAGCTATAAGGAGGATTGGGGAGTTCTACTTGATTTCTACTCCAAAAATGCAATTTAACTAAACATGGGTTCAGACTAAATTTTTGGAGCAGAAGTTTACCAAATCCTCCTCAAAAACTCAAAACTTGGTTCACATTATGTAGAAATGTACAATTTGTGGTTCTGGTGATGTGTTCATGTAAGTTATCTTTTACATTTTTTAGGACCCTTGGAATTAGTTCGGATGGCAATGTGGCTGTTGGGTCAAAAAATATTGTCCACCCCTGGCATAGACCGTGCTTATGCTTCCCACTCCTTATCTGGGCAACTGGTCACACTGGGACTGCAGGGTGGCTAATAACCTAAGCAATGAGCTGTACACTGTAAAATTAAAATTCCCTCCATTCTTGAGAATGGAGAAGATTTTTAATAAGGGGTCAATTGCAAAGATGCTTGTTCTTTTTTTAAGCACTTTGCAATTTTAGCCAGTTATGAACTTAAGGCAACTCTTTAAAGGTGAATCTGAAATTTTCAAAGTAATTATTTTATAAAAGTAAACACAATTAATTTTCAAAAGACTTTCACAGTAAAGATATTTCCAAATGTATATAAGAATGTGTCATTCAACAGGAGGAATATAATTTGCTGATAGATTATAACATGAACAAAAGGACAGTGTTATTTATAGGTAAACACTGTTTGCGAGTAATATGAGAAGAAATAAGAACCCAGACCCATTATGTAAGCGTCTAAACCTCCCAGGTGGCCACTATCTCAAGGGCATGTTCTTCTGCCTCACATTCCAAAACACTGCAGATCAGAGAACATGATCAACCCTGACTATTCATGAAAATCAATTTTAGAGTGATTAATGAATCACCAAATTGATCTACTGAAAAGGCAAATACTTTATATCTTCATAAATACAGCAATGTTTCATTGATGACTCAATATATGTGTATCAGAGGCTAAAAAAGTACAAGGATTATTATTACCCTTCTTTGGTCAACTTTTCTTTAAGGAAAAGTGTCAGTCAGTGAATGCTAATGCTTTGCAATTAACATTTGTTTTATTTCTTGTTGTCTAGTTCATCTCACCTTCCAAGTAAATTACTGGTTGAGCATACTGTATATATGTTCAGCTTCTATATATATATGGCAGACTATGCAGCTGCAATTGGGCTCTGAGTTAGGGGTCCCCACCAAATATGCAGGCAGCACCCCCTGACTTCTGTAAGATTGGAGCTTATTGACCAACTGAGTCTTTTGTTTCTTGGCTGGCAGTACAGAAATTATTGGGAGTAGACCATTTGGGTTTGTTTTGTTTGTAAAGTGTTTATGTGTTTAATACTTTTACTTCTAAAGTCTGTCTCTCAGGTTAAAAAAAACAATATTTTAGGAGTTAATTCATATATATTTTCCCAAATGTGCCCTGCTATAGAGGTAAAAGTGATTATTTGCCTTGAAGATGGATTCAAACAGGTAGATTTGTGTTCAACATTTTTGTGACTTTCATCTGAATGGGGTTTGCAGAATCCATGTGCTGCCTGGTAAAATACCTATAGCTGGAGAAATTTAATAAGATTTTCTGCAACAAAAAGCTGATTGTAATTTTACACTCAGGGCTCAACTGACTCTAGTTAAAGGCGCATTCCAGAATAGGGGCCTATAGGGGCCTCTAGACCCTTAGGACCAGGCATGTCCATATGCGACGCATGGAAATAATGCACCAACCTACTGGCATTAACTTCCCACATTCTTTTCTATAGATGATAACACTTCCAGTGTACTAGGTATTAGAGAGAGCGACTAACAAAATGAGAATCAACAATTCTTGCCACCTGAAACTCTAAATCACCATCAACAATAACAGGAGGCGACGGTGAGGGTAACGTCTCCAAAGGCACGATATATTTCTTGAGCAATGACCTGTGAAACACATTATGGATTTTGAGTGCTTGCGGTAGGTCAAAATGATAGGCCAACAAATTAGTAACGGTTATCACATTGTACGGACGAATGAACCTAGGACCTAGTTTTCAAGAAGGAATTTTCAACTTGATATTTCTGGTAGACAGCCATACAAAATCATTCACACACAAGTTCTGACCTCACAAACATCTTACATCAGCCATGCATTTGTTTCTGTCCTCCATAACCTTTATGTTGCTTTGTATCCTTTGCCATACAGAAGAGCACAACAATGAAAATTGTTTCTCACCAGGAATCCCCGAAAGCTCATCTCTACTGAAAGCACAGAACTGAGGGTGAAAGCCGTATGCACCAAAAAATGGTGACCTACATGTGGTCAAACAGTTTTTGCACACAATCATTTGGTGTTTATAGCAGTCAATGTTTACATTTGTGTAAGTTTACAAAGTCGATGGTTACAAATTTTCATAATACCTTTTTGTGCTGGTATTATAATTAAAACCAGGTTATTCTGCAAAGAGAGTTCCTGTTTACATTGATATATTGATTGGCCCGTTTGCACAGTAACAGTCAAGATTTACATCAGACTTTGTTTACTATTAATTAAAAACTGTATAGCACTTTTTTGGCTGGTACTTTCCATATTAGCTTGTGTTACACATAACTTGGAGGCACTTAGCACTTTATATATTCAAGAGTAAGTAGAACATCAGTTTATATAAGCTCAGGGATCAAACCTATTTTTCTGGACTAAATGACAGAAAATAGGGGGTTCCAACTGTCTGGGTCATTGTCACCCTCATGACAGTGCAAAGTCATTGTATTGATAAGGACAATTAGGTGTATATAGATTGTAACGTGTATTGTCACTCCTGAATTCCCAGACTAGCTGCACCTAAAGGTCCAGTCACACTAAGCAACTTACCAGCGATCCCAACAACGATAGGGATCGCTGGTAAGTTGCTAGGAGGTTGCTGGTGAGATGTCACACTGCAACGCTCCAGCGATCCCACCAGCAACCTGACCTGGCAGGGATCGCTGGAGCGTGGCTACACGAGTTGCTGGTGAGCTCACCAGCAACCAGTCACCAGCCCCCAGCGCCGCGTGGAAGATGCTGCGCTTGGTAACCAACCCGATATTTACCTTGGTTACCAGCTCACGCAGCTACACGTGCAGAGAGCAGGGAGCAGCGCACACTGAGCGCTGGCTCCCTGCTTTCCTAGTACAGCACACCTGGGGTTAATTACCCGATGTGTGCTGCAGCTAAATGTGCACAGAGCAGGGAGCAGCGCACAATGCTTAGCGCTGGCTCCCTGCTCTCCTAGTACAGCACACATGGGGTTAATTACCCGATGTGTGCTGCAGCTAAATGTGCACAGAGCAGGGAGCAGCGCACAATGCTTAGCGCTGGCTCCCTGCTCTACTAGTTACAGCACACATCGGGTTAATTAACCCGATGTGTCCTGCAGCTACATGTGCACAGAGCAGGAGCCGGCACTGACAGTGAGAGCAGGGGAGGCTGGTAACAAAGGTAAATATCGGGTAACCAAGGACAGGGCTTCTTGGTTACCCGATGTTTACATTTGTTACCAGCCTCTGCAGAAGCCGGCTCCTGCTGCCTGCACATTTAGTTGTTGCTGTCTCGCTGTCACACACAGCGATCTGCGCTTCACAGCGGGACAGCAACAACTAAAAAATGGCCCAGGACATTCAGCAACAACCAACGACCTCACAGCAGGGGCCAGGTTGTTGCTGGATGTCACACACAGCAACATCGCTAGCAACGTCACAAAAGTTGTTCGTTAGCAGCGATGTTGCTAGCGATGTTGCCTAGTGTGACGGGGCCTTTAGACCAGCATAGGGATATAAGGGCGAGCCGTCGGTGAGTGGGGTTGCCATTACGTTAATCTAGGGTGCCAACCTCTGCGGCAAGGAAGGGGAACGATAGGGCTCTGGCCATTCCTAATCCTAAATCATTGCACTGTGTCCATGGCTTTATGTTTTACAAATTGTGTTTTTTGGGGAATTTTCTGATTTTAAAAAATAATAATAACGTGATTTTAGTTTTTTTTTCCTTTGGTCTGTATGATTGATTACCCCTTCGTTGTATCTCAGTTGGTAACTCAGCCAGGGGTAAGTAAGATGGCCAAACTTCCTGATTCTCAGACACAAAACACCTAAGGTACGTTTCTAGACTTTGATTCAGATGTTCTGTCTGATTATTTGATTGCGAATAGAACACCAAAGAAAAGGAAAGCTGTACCCCCAGGCGAATACAAAACGCTTTCCAAAATTTACAAACAAACTGGGTCCAACAGTTTGACACCACATCAGTGGGAACCCCATGAAGCTTCACGAGCTCAGTGAAAAACACTTGAGCTAAAGTCTTAGGGTTAGAGAGCGTGGGTAAGACAATAAAGTACACCATTTTACTAAACCTATCCACTACTGCTAAAATTACAGTTTTTCCAGTGGATGAAGGAAGGTTAACATTAAAATCCATGGATAAATGTGTTCATGGTCTGTTAGGTATAGCCAATGGTAGGAGAGACCCAGATGGATGAGTATGCTGGATCTTAGAATACACACAAACATTGCAGGTAGAACAAAATTGACCCCATTCAGATGCAACTTTGGCCACCAAAAATTATGAGAAAGGAGATCCAATGTCACTTTACTACCTGGATGATCTGCAAGAGCCAAGTTATGATGCTCTCCTAAAATTCTGAGTTTCAGATACAAAGGCACAATCTCTCTGAAGGACAAGCAGCAGAGACGTCCCCCTGAGCCTTCAATACCTCACCCTAAAGATCAGAGCACATGGTGGAAATAGTAGAGAGAAGAGTGTTCAGACAGTTCTTCTTACAGAAATCACTCCACCCTGTAGTCTCCCTGAATTGCCAATTAACCACCAGATTGTGCTTAACCAGCCAGAGGAGGCCCAGTACTATAGTGGCAGGAAGGCCTACAAGAACATAACACAACATAACTTAATTGTAAAGGACCCCTTTGCAAAGGTTCAAGTTATACACAAATCGTATCAAACTGCCCTGCCCAAGAGATGCAGAGTTGATTGCAAATATGGGAATTAGGATTTCACCAGAACACTACAAGAGAGGAGAGACCATGAGTCTTGACCAATCCACCATATTTGCTCCCACACCATTATCCAAAAGAATGGAAATAATCTCAGTCTTCATACCCATAACAACCTCTGCAGGTAGGACACACTTTGTTGCACCTGTGAAGGAGATATACACTCTCAGGCCGCAATCCTTCACACAACCTGGGGTATGAAATCTTTCAGAATAATTATTTTTCAGTTTATCTATTGAAGGATATGCACCAATGAATGACCTTTTTGTCCGCAAAAGAAACAAATCCCCCCATCTTGCGGTGAACTGCAGGTGACCCAGACTGAAGAGGGACTCTCGCTAACTGCATGGGTCCATCTGGAACAATGGGAGAGCTTTCAGTCCCAGGGAGGTCTTTAGAAAAATGAAGTCAACACGGGTCTATCCCTTAGGCGTCTGTGAATCCGGATGACTAAAGCCATGGTGACCTCTAAAGACTTGTGCTTCATACATAGCCAGGGCATTTTCAAGTCTTTCAGACAGGCCTTAACAAATATGGCTTCTGAGGGCGGGATCATTTCACCTGGTGTCAGTACCCCATCTGCAGAACTCTGAACATAATTCCTCTTCTGACTGACCCCCATACCAAAGCTTACGTAGCTTGGACACAGCAAGGAAGACTCAGTCTAGGTCATTATAAATAAGCCACAAAGAACTCATCTAGTGACTGAAAGGACTGAGAACTGGTTAGAAAAGAGAAGGTCCATGATTCGGGAGCTCCTTGCAGAATAGAAACAACAATCCCAACCTGCTGTTCCTCACTGACTGAGGAGCGAGGGCGAAGCTTGAAATTTAGTTTGCAAACCTACCTGAAAACTACAAATGTTTCCCTCCCCCCAGCAAACCTGTCCGGGAGGGCTACCTTGGGCTCAGGTTCAATCTGGCTGGAAGCCAAGACCAGAAGACCTGCAATCTGCTGCACCTGCTGCACAACCTGTGACTGCAACTCCATCACGTCCAGAGAAAAACTCTGCTTTTGTCATACAAGAGACACAACTACTGTAGATTCATAGTGGAATCTCAGGAGAAAAAAATATATATATTTTACTTTAAGGTCAGCTATAATGTCACACAGTGACTACCAGGGCTCCACCAAGTATAAGGCAACTCCTGGCTAGCACCAAAACACACACTGTATACCAGGAACACGATACAATGGTGGGCCCTGGCACTAAGGGGAGGGGAACGGGGTCACCTCCTAACACCAGGGGGTGATCCCTACAATCTCTAACGTCTCTACACAGGTTTCTTCCCCCCTCCACCAAACATGTGCCTAGGCCCTCGCTGACCATAAACTCACCCTTAGGCTATGTGCGCACAGTGCGTTTTTCGCGGCGTTTTTGCGCGTTTTTCGGGTGCGTTTTTTGGCCTCAAAACTGCAGGACTTTGCTTCCCCAGCAAAGTCTATGAGTTTTCATTTTTGCTGTCCGCACACATCTGTTTTTTTTCAGCTGCGTTTTTGTGGTGCCACAAAAACGCAGCATGTCAATTATTCCCGCGTTTTTCACTGCGCTTTTCATCCATTGAGTTCAATGGGATGTTGAAAGACGCAATGAGAAACGCAAATAGCTGCGTTTTGGTGCGTTTCTAAGACCAAAAACGCAGCTATAAACGCAGGAGGTGGGTAGTAAAGTGACGTGTACAGGAAGAGGATTCCTTCTGTCAGTATATACAGAAGCGTGAATCCTCCCAGTACCGTCACTGCCGCTTCCACCTCCCGTCCTGGGCATGTATGCTGCCGTGCGGCGCCATGTCTGGGCAGGAGGTGGAAGCGGCTGCAAAAACAAAAGTTAACAGTAGAAAAAAAAAAAGTTATACTCACCTGTCTGCAGACTCCCGGTGCCATGCCTGCTCCCATCTCCTCTCACGGTATCGCCACCCCCGCTCCGGCTGTGTGCAGACGGCCGGGAAACCTCCGATGGATGCAGGACCTGGCGATGGATCACCTGATGCAGTCACCTGACGCATCAGGTGATCGTAAGTATCGCGGTGACGCGGGCACCCGGCAGGTATCAGCTGATGCGTCAGGAGACTTCATCCCTGATTACCGGCAGCTGCTGCAGCGATCAGACGGGATCAGACTCCTGCCCCATCGCTGCAGGAGCTGCAAGTAATCAGCACATAAGTGAGTATTATTTTTTTTTTTTTTTTTGCACCGATGCATCAGCTGATTGTATAATCGGCATTTATACAATCAGCTGATGTGTGATGGGATTCAGGCACTTGATCCTGACACATCATCTGATCGCTTTGCCTTCCAGCAAACCGATCAGATGATATTGGATCTGGATTGGACGGCGCGGGACCCTGACCCAGGATTACTGCGGAGGGGGGGGTTCTTTATTTCAATAAAGATGGAGTCACTAATTGTGTTGTGTTTTATTTCTAATAAAAATATTTTTTTGTGTGTTGTGTTTTTTTTATCTTTACTAGAAATTCATGGTGGCCATGTCTAATATTGGCGTGACACCATGAATTTCGGGCTTAGGGCCAGCTATACAGCTAGCCCTAACCCCATTATTACCCAGCGAGCCACCCGGCATCAGGGCAGCTGGAGGAGTTGGATACAGCGCCAGAAGATGGCGCTTCTATGAAAGCGCCATTTTCTGGGGTGGCTGCGGGACTGCAATTCACAGCGGGGGTGCCCAGAAAGCATGGGCACCCTGCACTGTGGATTCCAATCCCCAGCTGCCTAGTTGTACCCGGCTGGACTCAAAAATTGGGCGAAGCTCACGTCATTTTTTTTTAAAATTATTTCATGAAATTCATGAAATAATTTAAAAAAAAAGGGCTTCCCTATATTTTTGGTTCCCAGCCGGGTACAAATAGGCAGCTGGGGGTTGGGGGCAGCCCGTACCTGCCTGCTGTACCCGGCTAGCATACAAAAATATGGCGAAGCCCACGTCATTTTTTTTGTTTGGGGGGGCAAAGAAATCCTGCATACAGTCCTGGAAGGAGGATGCTGAGCCTTGAAGTTCGACAGCTGCTGTCTGCTCTCCTGCATACACTATTGGATGGAGGATGCTGAGCCTTGTAGGTCTGCTCCCCCTGACTCTCCCTCAAGCATACAGTCCTGGATGGAACATGCTGAGCCTTGTAGTTCTGCAGCTGCTGTCTGCTCTCCTGCATACACTATTGGATGGAGTATGCTGAGCCTTGTAGTTCTGCAGCTGTCTGCTCTTCTGCATACACTTGTGGAGAATGAAGAACACATTGAAGAAGGAAATGACATCAGACCTTTTTTTTTTTGTTCACTGATAAAAAACGCATAAAGACGCAGTGAGCAAAAACGCAGCAAAACGCAGCAAAAAAACACACCAAATCGCGGCAAAACGCGTGCGTTTTTTGCCGCGTTTTTTTGACGCGGGTGCGTTTTTTGCAGTTTTTGCTGCAAAAAACGCACAAAAACGCAGCGTCAAAAAAACGCAGTGTGTGAACCTAGCCTTAGTAGTGAGCAACTACACTACGTCAACATTAGGATGGAAAGACAAACAGGGAAGAAAGACACAACAAATAAAATTTTGGCAGGAACATCTCAGCTGCAACCGAAGCAACACCTCAGCTTTTTCCTGAGACTGGTTCATTCCAAGTGGACAGCAATAGGAATGAGCTACATACAACATGAAATGGAGTGAGGAGTGGATATTTATAGCAGAAGGGAGTGGCTGTAGTTGAGGTTACCTTGCAGGATAAAAAAGAACCTTTGCCACAAGATCACATCAGGCCATGCCACACTTGTAACACTCAATCTGCACTCCATTCATTGTCTACAAAACTGCTGGAGAAAGCAAAGACTAATTGACTTTTGCTGGCAGTCCCATAAACAACGAATCTAGTAGAGTCCTTTTGTTTGGATCGTTCTGAGTCAGACCACTTAGAACTTATCAATCCATTGGATTTATTTTCTTACTTAATGGTAAGTTATCCACCAATCCTATACTTAGGGGATGACTTTCAATTCTAGCAATGCTCCATTAAATGCAAAAGTAGAATTCTGTCACAAAAAACTTTGTGATTATGTGTCTTGCTAAATTCTACTAAAAAGGGGGCTGAAAGCCCGTACTTACGAAGCGCTCGCTGATATCCTAATCAGGCACGAATACTAATATTCTTTATAGCAAGATACTATTTATTTTAATAGCACATGAATAGTTAATGGTACATAGGCATTTAGAATCTTATATAATAACAGAAATATGCATCAACATTACCGTTTGTTGTAGCAATCCTTTCACATCGGAGGGAACTCGAGTTAATGATAAAGGAATCAACATCATGGCATCTTGCATCACAGGAACAGTGCGTACGTACACTTCAATGTCCTGGAAGGTTTTCCCTTAACATTAAACGAGTCCGGTGTATTTTTATAGGAAAATTTGTAGGTTGTGTTTAACTGGTCACCAGCATGTGACAGCTGAGTCATGTTCATGTAACTTGACCACAAACTGTTGTGGGCACCGGCAGCTTCCTGCACATTTCCTGCACATCCTGCCAGTTGACAACTGACCGACCACAGTTTGACCATAGTGTTAGTGAAATATTGCAATGAGCCGTAAATTTCATATGCAAGCTTCCTTAAACCTGTCTTTAAGCCAACCACAAGTTTCCGGTAAGTGGAACTGTAAATGTTACTTCCTTATTATCTAAAAACTGCTTCAAAACCTGGTTGACATGTATTCCTTGGTCATCATATCGGCCTTCCAAAGGACTTCTCTTTGATACTGAATTATTGATAGGTCAAATAATATCTGGGATCACTCCTATCTTTTATGATTATGATCCCTATCTAATAGTCATTCAAACTTCAGTCATATCACATTGGTATCACAATCGGTCCTTGATCCCAGGGATTATTTTCCATCATCAGTATTCCACTAGAAGAAGATCACTCGGAATATACCATACCATGACCAAGAAATATTGTTTGCCACAAATTTTGTTTTCTTGGTTTGTTTAGATAAACGTTGAATCACAAATATAATCACTTTCACTACTTTTGTACAGTATATTAAAACTAAAAGCAATATTATCTGAAAAGCTCCCTTGAACATCATGTGTTTTGGCATTTGCTCGATATTCAAAGGAATCATTACACATTACATTTCCCGATATGTTACTACAAGTTTCACTAGACCCATTTATGAACATATTGGCATAAGGCCATAACATATCATGAATTGTCCTTTCCACTAAGCTGGGTTTAAAAGCATCTACAGTATTTATAGCTGTCCCAAAACTTATTTTTATATTCCCCATAGAGATGAATCCCAGGTTAGTCAGTCCAGTCTTATATCTTAGTACCCAAATTCCTCCCTTAAAAGCCAGATATTGCAAATTGGTGACTGTTGTATTCAAATTGCCTTGCCACCATGGAAGATTGATCCATCCCACTATGGAAATGGGTACTGTAGTATTCTATAGACGAACAGTTCGAGTGTCTTTATCAGCAAGATGATCAGAACAACTTTTCTACTTTAAGATTTCCTCCATCGATACCGGGACATCCAGATAAGGGATACTGGTGGCTGTAACCGGAGAATGTGTACAGATCCAGCAATCTGTGTGTTGAAAATGTGATGGTGCATCAGAAATTCATTCGCCATAGGTTCCTCCTGATGTAGACTTGTCCATCCAACGACCAGAGAGGCAAACATCAAACACAGGAATTTCTCCATCTCATCACTATCGAGCTCTTCCCAGTAACCGATACCATGGATTCCGCTTATTTACCACACCTTCTGCAAATAAAGATGCACTATTATTCTCGTAAATAACATTTTTCTTGTGGGACATATTCCCACTTCTCCACTCCTGGTCTCATTATCAGGAGAGTAAGATCTTTTCCGACCGCTATTACCTCTGTCTCTGAGGGCGGTCCTTGGAGGTTTTGAATCCATATTTTTGCTCCTACATTTTTAATATTAGAGGATCCAAAACCTTTAATACCCCGTATTGTTAATTCTGCCGGGGCAGTTCCTTCTCTTATTTCAGACAAGTTTATTGGAATTATCAACATCTGAGCCACCTTCTGGTGTTTCATCAAGATCAAAGGTTCATTTCCAAAATTTAGCATCAGTACCTTGATTTCTCCCTGATAATCTGCATCTATTACCCCTCCCACCACTATGGCTCCTTTTAACACTAAACTAGCAGTGGCTATTTGACCATAATGATCCTTTGTTATCTGGCAACCCAATCCTGTTGAAATTGGTTTTACCTTACCTGGGGGTACCACGACAGTTTCCAATGTACTGAGGTCTAAACCTGCTGAATAAGGTGTCGCTCTTTCTGGTGTGCCCAAACAGCTGTACCTTGCCTTGTCAACTGTTGGACTGATTTGTCTGATGGTTGCTGCTTTATCTGCTTCTGAATTAAACAAACGTTCAAGTGAGTTAGTAGGGACATGAGCATCGACATGAAATACAGTGGTCTTGGTAGATTGAATAATCCCTTCAATGTCTTGCCACACTTCCCTGACCATCTCAAACACATTTTGCTATTTCTCTCCCCATTGGAACTCATATTTTTTACTCGTTACTTTGTACAAATGAGCCAACATTTGTCCCAAATGAGGGATATGTTGTCTCCAAAAATCAAACAATCCAATATAAGACTGAGTCTCCTGTTTGGATTTAGGGACCGGAAAATTAATAATTTTCTGTCTGGCATTGGGCAAGATCTCTCTGTGCCCCTTGTTCCACTGAATCCCTAGAAATGTTACCACCTGAGACGGTCCTTGAACCTTGGCATCACTGATTTCCCATCCTTTACTCCACATATGAGCAACCAGTTTTGTCAATTGATCTTTCACACTTTGCTCATCTTGTCCTTGTATCATTATATCATTGATATAATGTGAAATCTGCATTTCCTTATGACAAGACATAACCCCAAAGGAGAATTTTCCTTTGGTTCGATTAAGAGTCATCCATTTTAGGATATCAATTCCCAAAATATATTCTGGTATAGGTACTACCAGTACCGTATACTGCTTGATAAGTAAATTACCTATCTTCAAAGCTACCTGTGTCTGAACCCCGGTGATCACTTGACCACCTAGTCCAGCAATTTTTACTCGAGGTCCTTTTATTTTTTCTGGGTTTCCATGAATTAAAGTAGCCTCCGCCCCCGTGTCAATCAAAGCTGGGACTCTTTGAACATTTCCCCCTTTCCAATGTATGCTAAGATTGACGTAGGGACGTTCGTCCCTTTTTATCAATAGGGGGGCTTGGCTGGCTACCTATGGTAAATCACTTCCTTCTGAACTTTCATTTGCACAGACTTCAGTCTGTGTATTAGCCCTTCCTTCCGTGACCTTTGTGGCCACGGCTGCAGCCAGTTCTTCCCATGGATAAACTGACTGAAAATCTTCCCAAGACACTTTCTTTGGGGGTTTTTCCCCTTTTCCTTCTGATTTCTTTACCTTGGGGGTTTTTGAGCCCCCTTCCACATTTGTAGTGGTCACTTTCTTTGTGGATAGAACTTTCTGTTTGTACAACTTCCATAATTCTCCTGTCTCCTTTCCATCAATCCTTTCCTTATTGATCCCGGCTTTAAGCAAAGCCTGGAACATGTCTTTGCGACACACCCGTGGGGCCTCCCTACTGATTTTTCTTTCCAATCAGGATTGTTTGGCTTACTGTTACCAACATGGCCTCCAGGGGATGGTTTATCCCACTGTCCCATATCCTGTAACTCCCTCATCCTCCCTAGAACTACACCGATTGATTCTCCAGTCAGCGCTACAGTTAAGGTTAAAATAACTGTTTTGTATGCTGGAGGGGCATGTTTAACCAGCATATTTCTTATGCTGGCTGTCAATGGGTACTGGAGATAATCATCATCCATTCCCAAAAGAGGAAGAGCATTCCTCATTGCTTCTTCCTTCAGCCTTTCCATACCATCTTTTAAGGTATACCAAGGTTTATCATTGATAGGAAAGTCTGCTTCTGATGGATATTTGTCCAGAAAAGCATGGGCTAAGATCATGATTAAGTTTTGAGTACCATGCTCATTATGATCAACAAAATAATTTTTTATTGATCTCTGAATTTCTGGGTCACGAGACATGGTGACAAATTTTGCCACATCTCCGGCGTCAAAGTGCACTCCACCTCCTCCGAGATCGTGCACCCAGACCAACCAGGGAATTTCTCCTTCTCCTGGTTTTTGTCTAAACTGTGTTAAAATGCTATCAACTTCTCCCTGAGAGTAATCTTCAATGGTTACTCGATTTTTTACATGAGGAATCGTTCTCTCATTTATGATGGCATTACCATCTTCGTCATATTGCAGATTCCCCTGACCATCCCGGACATGTTCCCGGATGATCTCATTCTCTGTCCTCTCTAGGCGCCTCCTTACTGGGTTAGCCTGAATCTTCCCTTTATGGTAATCCTCCTCATCAGATGATGAAGATGAATCCCACACATCCCCATCCCAAGTATCGGGATCCCAGTTTATAGAAGCTGAGACGATACTTTTATGTACTTTGGTTTTATTTACCTTTCCTCTTCTTTTCTTGTACTTATTTTGAGCAATTTTTATGGCAGCTTTTTCTGCCACATTCTGATAATGTTCCAATTTATCCTTCAACAGTCTGGTATTACATTCCAGAACTGTTTTCAGGCCACCTAATTCTATCATCTTTTGTTCCATCTGGGAACTTTTCTTCTGCATCTTTAGATTACGCTCATGCATTACACTATATGCACTTGCCAAAATCCAGATGTGCCGTGCTAAAGACACTACATCACCTGCTTTCACAGGGACACTACCGAATACATTTACATCAGTAGCTTCACTACCCTTAAGCTTGTCCTGCCATTGTTCTGCCAATCCACAAGACACTACATCACCTGTTTTCACAGGGGCACCACTGAGTACATTCACATCATCAGTAGCTTCACTACCCTTAAGCTTGTCCTGCCATTGTTCTGCCAATCCACAAGACACTACATCACCTGTTTTCACAGGGGCACCACTGAGTACATTCACAACATCAGTATCTTCACTACCCATAAGCTTGTCCTGCCATTGTTCTACCAATCCACAAGACACTACATCACCTGTTTTCACAGGGGCACTACTGAGTACATTCACAACATCAGTAGGTACACAACCCTTAAGCTTATTCTGCCATTGTTCTGCCAATCCACAATTGACCAATTCATGTGCTATAAGATTGTAGGGAGCCTCAATCCAGCTCGGGATCTCCACAACAACCTCCTTAACATTATCCTTATGTTTTCTGAACATTTTGACACTATGCAAAAAGATTGAAAAAATATATCTGGAAATTTGCCAAATATATGTTTTTAATTTCTAAATTACAAAAATTCGTTAATTACTTCTTATAGAAGTAATCCTGCCGACTACGCCAATTTATGTATCCTGCCGACTACGCCAATTTATGTCTTGCTAAATTCTACTAAAAAGGGGGCTGAAAGCCCGTACTTACGAAGCGCTCACTGATATCCTAATCAGGCACGAATACTAATATTCTTTATAGCAAGATACTATTTATTTTAATAGCACATGAATAGTTAATGGTACATAGGCATTTAGAATCTTATATAATAACAGAAATATGCATCAACATTACCGTTTGTTGTAGCAATCCTTTCACATCGGAGGGAACTCGAGTTAATGATAAAGGAATCAACATCATGGCATCTTGCATCACAGGAACAGTGCGTACGTACACTTCAATGTCCTGGAAGGTTTTCCCTTAACATTAAACGAGTCCGGTGTATTTTTATAGGAAAATTTGTAGGTTGTGTTTAACTGGTCACCAGCATGTGACAGCTGAGTCATGTTCATGTAACTTGACCACAAACTGTTGTGGGCACCGGCAGCTTCCTGCACATTTCCTGCACATCCTGCCAGTTGACAACTGACCGACCACAGTTTGACCATAGTGTTAGTGAAATATTGCAATGAGCCGTAAATTTCATATGCAAGCTTCCTTAAACCTGTCTTTAAGCCAACCACAAGTTTCCGGTAAGTGGAACTGTAAATGTTACTTCCTTATTATCTAAAAACTGCTTCAAAACCTGGTTGACATGTATTCCTTGGTCATCATATCGGCCTTCCAAAGGACATCTCTTTGATACTGAATTATTGATAGGTCAAATAATATCTGGGATCACTCCTATCTTTTATGATTATGATCCCTATCTAATAGTCATTCAAACTTCAGTCATATCACATTGGTATCACATTATGTGATCAATTATGTTATCCCCCGAGAACCACTGGCATTGCCGTTACCTTGATTCTTTACATAGAACACTCATTGAAGGCAATGCTTGTGAGAACAGACTGTCTGTTCAGCAGCACTTGACATCAGACTACCTGATCGCTAAAACCTGCACTATAAATATACTGTACATTGACATTGTTTTAAGAAACAGTATCCTTAGGCTATGTGCGCACGCTGCGTTTTTTTGTGCGTTTTTGGCTGCTAAAAATGCACAAAAACGCACCTGCATCGAAATTACACATCAAAAACGCATGCGTTTTTACCGCGATTTGGTGCGTTTTTAGCTGAGTTTTGCTGCGTTTTTGATCTGTGCGTTTTGCTGCGCTTTTCCAATGCATTGCATGGGCGGAAAACGCAGAAAAACGCAGGAAAGAATTGACATGTCCATTTTTTTTTCAAGCTCAAAAACGCAGCTTAAAAAAACAGTTGTGTGCGGACAGCAAAAATGAAAACTCATAGACCATTTGCTGGGGAAGCAAAGTCATGCAGTTTTGAGGCCAAAAACGCACCCGAAAAACGCGCAAAAACGCCGTGAAAAACGCACTGTGCGCACATAGCCTTAAGCAGTTAAAATGAACTTTTCATTCCACTTAAAACAGTACTTGCATTATAATTAGTCAATTGATGAAAAAAAACTCTGAACTCTGACTACAGATATGCTGATATCTACAGATATGTTATAAAGCTCTTTAATGCATCAGACATTGAATTACAGGTTAGTTGCCTACAGGTCGGTATTGGAGTTACCTCTTTCTTCCATCAATTTGAATACTTTTCCCTGGAAGCATTTCCATGAAAGCCCAAGGCTATTTCCAAGTACGAACCGTTATTTACAGACGAGTCGTGGGTCTCCTGACTAAAGTTGATAGTCTCATAGGCATATATGAGGCTGTCACGTTTGGATCAGGAGACAAGCAGCTGGTCCACAAATCACGATAAACTCTTGGACCATGAAGCATGGATGTGTGAATGCAGAATAAACCCTAAACCAGCTGGATTAAGGTAAATTAGCAACCTTAAAGGCAACCAATCACCAGCATTTTCGTATATAACTTAAAGCCAGTGTTATACTGGCACTATCAGGCTGATTCTCTGCATACCTGTAGTGGTCAGCTCGGATGTATAGGTTTTGAAATCCAAAAAAAGTAAAGTTTATAAAATTAGCTGCTTGTTGAGTGACAGCAGCTGAGGAGCAGATAAAATATTCATAGTTAACCCCTACCCCTGTTAGAATTAGCATAAGTATTATACAAGCAATTCACTTTGTCTCTTGCAGGACCTGTGTGAGGTCATACCCATGTGACCTGGTATCCAGCTTCTGGTCACATGGGTATGATGGGGTGGTGGGCAGCAATTGGTAATAAAAATTAATTTTTAATTAAATATATTAAAAATGACTCAAGGTCTGATTGTTCACCCATGCAAAAAAACCACAATGACTGGACAAATGAACAATTTGGGTTTCGTATCAGGAAATTTTTGTATAAATAAATTTCACAGGGAAAATATATAGTCAGATATTCTATACTCTTATGGAACCTCACTAGTGGTTCTCTTACCCACAAAGTCATGTGATTTATAATCAAAAATTCTGACTATTAGTACCTCAAATTGTTGTGCGGAATCTGACAGAAGTAGGGTATCATACCTTGACCCATCCTCTCTGGCAGAAGCATATATGGATATTACCTTAATTAGGGCATAAGGCATAAACATCCACAACAGATTATTTTAGCCTAAAGCAAAAATCCATGAACGTGCTCAATGCTCTCCTTCTCTTCCCAACACGTTTCCTCTTTAGCGATTCATCAGGGGAATATATTTGGATGCTTATCAAAGGAGCATGGAACTTGTTTTATCCCTGTGCATGAGCTTCCATGTCACGCTATGTCAGGGGCCGCACTTCCTATGGAGTCCACGTGTGCTGGTTATTTATCTAATCACATGGGTATGACCCCACACAGGTCCTGCAAGAAACAAAGTGAATTGCTTGTATAATACTTATGCTAATTCTAACAGAGAGAGAGAATAATTTTGAATACTCAGCTGCTGTCACTCAACAAGCAGCTAATTTTATAAACTTCACTTTCTTTGATTTCAAAACCAAAACATCCGAGCTGACCACTACAGGTATGTATAGAATCAGCCTGATTGTGCCAGTATAGCATTGGCTTTAGCTTATATACGAAAATCCCGGTGATTGGTTCACTTTAAGAAGTGTTCTTCTTGCCTTGCTATAGTACTATTCATAAACAGTTTTCAAACAGAAGACCTTTCTAAAGATGATGATAAATGATGTACAATCTCTCCTTAAACAATTGGGCTGTAAATTTGAGTTAAGAATGAAATAATTGTATACTAATTTAGTTAATATGGATTTCCTGTGGATATAATATATGCAATTTCTGGAAAAAATGTAACTAAACCCAAAATTGCAAATGTATCACTATATATTTAAATATACTTTCATTGAATTGCACTCAAATACGTAGGGGCTATTTGGTGTTGCTCATCTTCACATCGAAAGGTGAGTGGTTCCAATGATCCTGCTGATATCACACACCTGCCATATGCAGAATGTGCATGACACCTCCAATCATGTATTCATCCTGGCAGGCATGTGTGGAGACATCACCAGCGGCACTCACTTCCCGATGCGGACACAGACAACTCATTTAAGATGTATATTCCACCCAGCAGCAGGTAGTGGAAATTATGCTTGAGATTAAACTGTTTACAGTCGTTAATATGTTATTTTTATACCCAAATGTGGTCTTACTCATCAGTGTTAATCGAAGAGATTTAAACCCTACATGATGTGTATACTGTGTATAACAGTCTGTCATCATCTTTATTACTTCCTCCTCACAACCAAGTATCACTTTATTCTGTTTTTCTTTAAAAAGAAAAATATTATGAAATAATCTGTATTTTCTCACCATTGCTTATAGTTGTTACATTAATCAGCAGGAAACCTACCTTTATAAATATTAATTTTGCAGGAAGTGAACCGGGGAAACTAGTTTTATTTTTCATAGTTCTGTGTAACAAATGGTTTCAATTTTCAAGCCACATGCAGTCATACTTCAGCAATGTCTGAAAACATGTGCTCTCTGTGGGGTACCATATGCTTTATTTATATTACCAGTTGGCACCTCTCTGCCATCCTTGTCATACATTCTTGAAATCTAATGATCTTATCTAAAAGGTCCTCAATTGATTCCTGTAAAGGCATTACTGCCAGTGAGTTACCAAACAGGTAAGAAAAGCTGCAATATGAAAACAATATAAGGGCTCATTCAGACAAACGTATTAAACGTTTGTGCACTGTTCACATGCAAAACGGGAAGCATACGGACATCATAGGAACCATTGTAAGTCAATGTGATAGTTCACATGAATGTTTTAAACACATGGACTGATGTTCTGAGCGTAATAAAAAAAACATCATGTTCTACTTTCCAAGAACAGCAAGTCAAGCAATCATCAGCATGGAGCCCCAGATAGATTAAGATTGACAGTCATTTTGAGTTTCTTCCATTTTCTAAAAATTCCGCCAACAGTTGTTGCCTTCTCACCAAGCTGCTTGCCTATTGTCTTGTAATCCATCCCAGCCTTGTGCAGGTCTACAATTTTGTCCCTAGTGTCCTTAGACAGCTATTTGGTATTGGCCATAGTTGAGAGGTGGGAGTGGGATTGATTCTGTGGACACAAGTGCAGAGTAGGAGGAACAACAGGTCTGTGAGAGCCAGAATTGCTTCTGGTTGGTAGGTGATAAAATACTTGTTCCTGCAATAAAATGCAAATTAATTATTTAAAAATCATACAATGTGATTTTCTGGATTTTTGGGGGTATTTTGGTCTGTCACAGTTGACGTGTACCTACGATAAAAACGACAGACCTCTCCATTCTTTCTAATTGGGAAAACTTGCAAAATCAGCAGTGTATCAAATACTTATTTTCCCCACTGAATATTATATGTAACTTTTAAAAACCATGTATAAAATCACAAACAAAAAAGTGCAAGGTAAAGAAAATGCATATATTCTAAAAATATTCCACCTAAATCACATCTCTTTATAGCGTATACAAAAATAGTGATAGTGATTTGGATCTTGTTTTTTTGATCAAGGATAACCCTAAACGGTACCACTAACAGGACACCAGATCATTACATACCACAAAATTCTTATAATCTTAATGCTAACTATATTCAGATTACAGTGGTGACTCAATTATCATGTAGGATCACAATGGTGACATTCAAATAACTAATATCACAATGGTGTTGTCAAATCAGGAGGGTCACATCATCAGGTTTCCTCCTTGTACTAGGCACTATCCCTACAATGAACCTGGTTCTGGCCCTTCTGACATCAAGACTACCACACTAACAAGCTGACCAGGTAATATCAATGATCCTCTTGATCCCTATCAACAGCTTCCCTACGCATTTCCATACAAGGTTTCATCAAAGGAATCGCTGCATAGATTGCAGGACTGTCCACAGGATATGCAAACCCATACTAAGACTCATGTATTTGCTCCTATACCCAAATTGTCTCTTCAGGGAGGAAGGAGACGAACTCTAGTGCCACCTATTGGCTTGTTAAAGAGCCACTTTTGGCTTTTAGGAATGCTACTTCCAATAGGAGGCACTAGAGTTTCATGACTTACACACTCAAATACACACCAGATTGCTCTCCCCAATGGGGACCAAGCTAGGGTAGGGTCTTAAGGTAGCCTCCAAATATGGGGGCACCACCCACCATTGACAGGGACCCAAGGGAGGAGCAGCCACTAGGGGGAGTCAGGAGCCAACACAACAGTGAGAAGTTTTCCAGCAGGAGAGGACAGTGCTCTGTTGGGACACAGGAGTTGTTCTTGCGGTTGCCAAGGTGTGAGCTTAGTTGCTCCCTCGGAACTGGCGCCATGCAGGGTGCAGGTCCCTAGGGAAGATCACACATCAAGTTGGTTTTCCAGAATCTGCCAGGAAGGGGGGGTTTCAAGCTTCCTTGGCCACAAAGAGCACGAAGGCACATTGCCAGATAGCATCCTGGGCCTTGGACAGCACCAGGCCCCATTGTGGAGTCGCAGTACCTGCAAATACGGACAGGAGTACTACTCGAGACAGACTGGGGTCCCCAAGAAGCTTTAAGCCATGGGGATCCAACACACAGGGCGCTAGGAGGAAGGGACCCACCGAGCATCATACCGGACTGACCTCCAAGAGAATTTGGGTTCGACAGAGCCCATCGCAGTGAGTGACCAGTACTACCCGAGCGGCACAAAGAGTGAGTAAAGACACCTGGAACCGCAGCATCTGACTCGGACTCTTATTACCGGCGATGCCGCCCCATGCCTCGGTGCTAAAGGCCTTCGCCATCACTATTCCCCTCATCATCCTCCCCGGGGCCTGCTCCACCTATGGTGAGCGACTCCATCTCTGCTGCTATTACCATCTGCCCCAAAGGACAGCGACAGCAGCGGCGGCTAATCTCTGGCCGTGTACCACAGGTGGTGTCACGACATTTACACTACTGCTACCCCCATCATCTTCCCTCCTTATTGGTGTACACCTCAGGGAACGAAGCTGGGCATGCCACCGCGACATCCCAGATCATCACTCCGGCCCGGCGACGAGTAACTCAGGTACGAGACCCCGTGCCTGATTCCCCCTGCCCCCTGAGTGCTACACATACATTTCGATTTCTTGGTGTAGTTTTAATTATTTTGGACTTTTAATAGGTTTTTAATAAAATTTGCCATGCTTTATCCATTTTACCCTTTTTTCTCCAGTTTTTCTGTGATTGTGATTATATAGTATATGCTATATGTTTTGAGGGGTCCTCTCACCTCTTTATTGAATGTACTTTGTGAGTAATTACTAATATTAAAAAGGTTTTCCACTACTAATTTCATCCCCTTTCATATGTCCTACCTTCATATGTTCTACCTCTTTGTTACAATCAATTTTCTAATATATTTCTATTACCTGCCCTGCTCCTGTAAGCTTATGCCTGGGTGGCTCATCCAGTCTTCCTTTATGATTCTCACTCTGCTACTTTCCGATCTGGAAACCAGAGTGGGATGAACTGAGCAGTGCAGATCATCGGTGGTAGCAGGACTACCTCTCAGTGACAGCAATCTGGGCATATATCCTCAGATCAGACTTCTCTTTCCTCTCTGCCTGAATCCTGCCAATGCTTTGCAGTGCCATGCCTTCAGCTGACAAGACCTGTGATGTGCTGCTTTTATTAGAAAGCATACAGCTCAGCTTGTCAGCTGAAAGGATGGCATTTCAAAGCTTCAGCAGGATCGTGGCAGAGAAGAGTGAAGCTTGATGAGAGCCTGGTCATGCACGGTGCAGACTGACTCTGCCGAAGCTTTGAAGTGCCGCTGCTCAGTTTGTTTTATTCTAGTTTGCATAACAGAAATAGTCATGCCACAATAGACTAAATGACCCACATAGAGATGAGCTTACAGGAACAGGGAAGGTAACAGAAATATATTAGAAAATTGAAGGTAAGAGTTAAGACATGTGAAAGAGGTGAAGTTAGTAGTTGAAAACCTCTTTAAGGGTATGTGCACACGATCAGGACTCACTGCGTCCTGGAAGCAGTGGGTCCTGACCTGCGTGGCTACGAGTCTTCTCCACAGGAGAACGCAGGAGACCACAGCTGCTTGTACCTACGATCAGGGTTGGGTGCGCTGTTGAAAAGTTGAACATTGAAAGGAAAGTGGAAAGCATTAACAAACAGTTTCTCATGTAAAAATTTAAAGGGAATCTACCAGAAGAATGTCCCCCCCATAACTATTTAAAAGTTCATTTTGCACTTTCAAAAACAAGTCTATCAATACTTTTAAATGTCCAGTCCCTTCCTCCGTTACTGAAAAATCAGTGGTTGAATAGATCTATACATGAGGCTGAAGTGCTTTTTATACGTTGAAGCTCTTCCCAAGTCTCTGTTATTCTGGCTCTATTCTCCACCCAGCTTCAAGCAAAGGAGTTGTCCATTCGGGAGGAGGAGGCGGCGCAGGAAGGGGAAAAGAGCTGAAGTGACAGAAGCTTCCACATATTGAAAACACATCAATCTCTGATGATTTCTCAGTAACATGGAAACAAACTGGCCAAATAAAGGAATTTCTGGACTTTTCTTGTTCTATGCGAAAAAATTACGTTACTTTTATTCTGTCTGTAAGTACATCAACAAAGCCAAACCAGAAACATCCCTGGTAATATTACAAAGCTGTCTGTAGATGGGCTTCTGGCTTGGCACTAATACCTGGTCATGTTGCAGACGTTTAAAGGGTCGAACATTTCATACACATTATGCTAAAGTCATCCAACCCTGCCATTATTGGGAGATCGGCTGACAGACTAATGTGTATGAAGGCCTCTTTAATCTCCACCAACACATGGTGTTAGGAGAGAAGATTGGCACTTTGGAATTCCAACAGCCAATGGTTTTGTTTTTGGAGGAGATAAACTTGCATGTTAAGATAGTTATATAGGTTGAAAAACAATATCGGTCCATCATCTTCAACCTTTTTCCACCAGCTATATGTGGCGCCCTGGACAACTCAGGACATCACAGGTACTGCAACAACACACCCCACACCCCGGTTAGGAACATCAAGGTCAGACACAAATCCTTGTTGCCTCCCTCCAGGGGCTGATGTCCACACCAGGTGGGGCGGAGCCATGCGGTTGGCTCCACCCACCGAGGAGTTCACAGTCCTGGAGGCGGGAAAAGGAAAGAAGAACAGTTGAGAGAGTAGAGAGTGAGAGTCAGGGGAAGGAGTAGTAGAGGAACTGACTGGTCGTGTCCGGGTACGTGGCCCGGGCACAGAAACAGCAAGGTTGGCAGAGGGTGGTGACCGTCTGCAGGAGAGGCTGATCGCCGTACAACCGTAAGGACCGTGGACGGGCGGTGGCCCACCGGTACCGGATCGGGGAGCGAAGAGAAGCCAGCACCATCCGGCAGGGCCTACGGACCCCAACCAGGCTAGGAGTTGCCGTAAAACCGGTCAAATCCATCAGCGACGGGAACCTCCGGGGTTTCCCAGCAGTAAAGACCCGACTGAAGGCAACCGTCCAAACCGTGAGGGAGATAAAGCTACCGCCAGAGCTATAGCTCCCATGGCCAGAGCCTGCGGGCAAAGGAAGGGCTCCCTTAGTCAACATACCGCTGGGGAGCGGGCTATCAGTGGGAAGCCATTGGGGCCGAGAACAGAACACCGGTGCAGGGAGAGACAGTTCCCGCCAACCTAACGGGAGTGACCGCCGCAGCCGTCTGTGGGACTCGTCCATCCAGCCGTTTGTTTTACCAGAGACTCCGTGTGCGTTACTGGCTGAGTAAGTACCACCGTGCCGTCTGGCACTGCGCTGCCCTGTGACCCTGCACCCGGCCAGGCCCCGCAACCCACCTTCCGACCTCCACCACCGGGCCCCAGGACCACCAAACCCCCCCTACCCACAGAGGGGAGAAAACATCTCAGCTGCTCCCTGTCAACGCTCCCGGGATCCCCGTACAGAGCAGCGGTGGTGTCCCAACCTCACCACAAACCGTGGGTGGCGTCACGGACAATATCCCTAAACCAAACCACCCCTTTCACTCACGGGCGAGAAGTGCCGCTCGAGTCCCCGGGATCCGGCCCACCGCTCGAGCCACCGACCGAGCGAGCAGCAGCAGTAGCCGGGCCCGAGCAGTGGGTGAGCGCAGCGCCCTCCCCGCCTGCGACATATACATTCTCTATTGCTGCTTCGAGAGAACTCTAATAGCAGCATTCTCAGGAAACACAGGAGCCCTCAGCTGATTCTTCCTGTTTATGGGAAAATCGGAAGGGAAAGCTGTAGTTTGAAATAGTTTTTGGCCAAGAACTATCTCATGTGCATGGGAGCCTTAAATTACAAATTAGCAACCACTCCAAAATGGTAGTTGGGAGATAACTTTCACACAGAATGAAAGGAACTGATTTGCACAATTTATCCTGTTACATAAATGGCTCATTTCATTGTGAGGTTTCCATGGTAGAGGATCTCTGCTCAAGGATCATGTATACAAAATAGATAATTGAGTGTTAGTCATTTGATCTTAACATGACTATATCTTGAGACCTAGGTTATTAAAAGCCTCAGCTATAAGTACAGCTTTGCGTGATATTCAGTGACTTAATGAGAATTAACTTCCCTTGTGATGTTCATTGAACATCATAAGATCAGTGATTGTTAATTGTCTACGTTACACAATTTATAATAAAAATAGATTCATCCTGTTACCTTATATGACATTTCCTTAGATTAGGGTAAATTAAATGAATGGGCACTTAAATAAAGGTCCGTTTTGTTTTATAAGCTCTCTCTTCTCTCTTAGATGTGTGTGAGATAAAAACATTTTGTGCCTTATTATAAAGTCTGCTGTACTACATTCCTCTTGAAAAAAGAACTTGAGATCAACATTTGCAAATGTTTAGCCATCGCGTACACAAACATAAAGCCTCATTCAGACATCTGCTTTTTTCACTTATGAGAAAAAATGAATCTAATTTCATCAGTGCTTTATGGTTTCTTAGTTCTTAAGGCTAAAGCCAGACATAAGTCCTCCCAGTTCAACCAATAACGTAACATTTTGATGCAGAGGAAGGCAAAACCCCATAATTGCCCATTGTGAATCAACGTTCCATCACATAATCTATTACCTATAGTAATATTATATTTTTCATTAAATGCATCTAGGCCAAAAATTGAACTTTTTTTTAGTGAATCAACCATTACAACATCATGCGGTAGAAAGTTTCATTGTCCCACTGCTCTTACAGTAAAGAATCTGTCTGTGATTATGATTTAACCTTTTTTCCTCTAGACTTAGTGGATGCCCCTTTGTCCAAGTTGTAGACCTTGGTGTAAAATATCAATAAATATATCTCTGTACTGTCCATTCATTTATTTGTACATTATAATCAGATCGCTCACAAGCCTTTGTTTTTCCAAACTAAATATCCACAAGTTTAAAAACTTGTCTGGGTATTGGCATCCACCCATTCCCTTAATATCCTTGGTTGCTCTTCTCTACACCCCTCTTTAGTTCAGCTATGTCCTTCGTACAAGTCAGGGACCACAATTGTACACAGTATTTTAAGGGGTACTTTGCACACTACGACATCGCAGGTGCGATGTCGGTGGGGTCAAATCGAAAGTGACGCACATCCGGCGTTGTTGTCGATATCGTAGTGTGCAAATCCTTTTACATACGATTAATGAGTGCAAAAGCGTCGTTATCGTATGATCGGTGTAGGGTCTGACATTTCCATAATTTTGCAGCCATGTCGGTACGATGTAGTTCCTCGTTCCAGCAGGCAGCACACATCACTGTGTGTGAAGCCGTAGGAGCGAGGAACATCTCCTTACCTGCGTCCCAGCTGCATTGCGGAAGGATAGAGGTGGGCGGGATGTTTACGTCCCGCTCATCTCCGCCTCTCCGCTTCTATTGGTTGCCTGCCGTGTGACGTCGCTGTGATGCCGCACGACCCACCCCCTTAGGAAGGAGGCGGGTCGCCGGCCAGAGCGACGTCGCAGGGCAGGTGAGTGATATGTGAAGCTGACGTAGCGATAATATTCGCTACGGCAGCAATCACAAGATATCGCACCTGCGACGGGGGCGGGGACTATCGCTGCAGCGTCGGTAACACATTGTTACCAATGTCGTAGTGTGCAAAGCCCACCTTAGTGTGGCCGCACTAGTGACTTGTGCAGAGGTAAAACTATGTTCTTCTTATGAGCATCTATACCTACTTTAATTATTTTGTTCACCTTGGCAGCAGCTGCCTGACACGTCACTAAAGTTGAGTTTGCCGTCCACCCATACTCTCGTCTTTTTCAGTAACAGTTTTTGATTTTCATCAGTGTTTGGCCACAGTCCACAATAAACATGGACATATGATAAGCACTTGTAATGCTTGCGGGTGTGAGTGGGGAGTGGACCCACTGGGCCATACCACACAGAATACCTGAGGGGCGTGACTATGGCTCATAGCAGTTTTCACCAGAGCCACTGAGGGTGGATTTGCGCTGCAGGTAGAAATCAAGTGTCTCTCAGGGACTCTCAATGCTATGACAGCAGATCCCAGGGGTATAGACACGCACAGTCTCTGATGAGGCAGGTGCAGCCGAGATGGCAGATGCAACAGGATCGGTCAATAAGGTACTATGTTACAGCAGCTGGTACAGCAGGATTGGCCAATAGGGTACGATGCAGCAGCGGTGACTGGGATGTCAGGCTTGGCTGATATAGTATGAAGCAGCAGCTGCCAGGACTACAAAACAGACAGCTGTAAAAAACACAGCAGCAGCACATAGGTAAGGGACCTGAACAATTAGCAACACATCTCTAAGATTCAACCACATTGCCCAGGCATCTCCCATAAGGGGAGGGTGCCTTAAATACCTGATGGCTTTCAGCCATAGGCTGAGAGACACTTCCAGGAAAGTGTGCTCTGGCCCTTTCAGAAAAGGTGTGGGCACAGCCTAAGAGTGCTCCCAGGAGGCCTCTGCAGCGTATGCAGGCCCTGGGAGTCAGCAGCATGGACCAGGGCGGGGGGGCATTACAGCATGATAGTTCATAATGAGTATGTGATCCATCTGTGAAAAACACATACTGAACACATATATGAAAAACAGACATATAAATGAGGCCTAAGTCAAATAAGGGATAATTTATTTTTATGGTGAATGTCCCCATTGTATTAACTCTGTAAATATGCAGGCACTTTTAGTTTTTGCATTTCCTTTTTATTTATTTCTTTTTAAAGAGTCTACTCATAACGTTCATTTATAAACATATGAGGGCTTTTTGTGGGACAAGTTGTAATTGCATTGCAAAATAGGAAAATATCCAAATACAGTAAAAAAAGTAATCCAACATTGTTTTTAGAGCTTCAGTTTTCAGGCAGTTAATTGTGCAATAAAAATGACCAGGGAACATGATTTTCAGGTCACTCTGATTACCACAAATATATAGTTGTTTTTCTATTTTAGTGGCTTAATTTTTTTTTTTTTTAACAAAAAAAACTATTTGGTTTCTCTTAACATATTCCAACAGCCATAACATATTACAGTTGTGTGAGAATGCTGTTTTTACTCATCCCCATCTGACCTGGATTAGACTATAGGCCCCCCTAAGGTCAAGTTTAAAGAACCATTTTCCATTGGCAATCTGATTAAATAGGTCAGGAATGAGTGTCAGGGCATACGGATCATGAACTGTTAACAAAAAGGGAGAGAGCCAGCACTGCTTGAGAATGGCATGCAAACAATTAAAAGTGAACATATTATTCCAACTGTACTATAATACAAAATAATTGATCAATTCTTTGAGCCACCCCTGCCACGTCACGGCAAATCTCAATAAGGGGGGTCCTACTCTATATTTAATATTTACATTGTGCCATGCAGCCTCCTAAATTCATTAAAAGCAGAACCATATTGAAGCAACACATATGTGACGCCCTGGCTGGGCCAGGTAGTCACAAATAGGTCCCTGCACTACACCTTTCCCTCACAGGGGACATCAGCCAGCCTTTAAAACCCTATTCACCCCTCTCAGGGCTAGATGGACACACCAGGGGGCGGAACCAAGTGGTTGGAAGACATCCACCAAGGAGTCTGGACAGCCCAGGGGCGGGAAAGTAAACAGTACAGTGTTAGAGTTCACGTTGGAGAGGAGTGTGGGCTGGAGCTGGGTGCAGCTCCAGCAGAGGCGAATACCCCAAATTGAACGGCGCCAGGATAGGAGCCCTGGTGCCAGTGGCTAGGAGGCAGACGGCGGTCTCCGTCTGCAGGAGCCAGGAAGACGGCTCGTTGGAACCGAGGTGGACCGGGACAGGGTAGTGGCCCACCGGTACCGACCCGGAGAACCAACTCGGAAACCAGAGCACACAGGGGGGTACTCGGAACCTGAAGCTGGGACCAAAAGCGACTGGAACTGGTTAATTTACCGATTGAGGCCAGGACTAGAGGTCCTGTCTTACCCAAAGTCCTTATTAGAAGACAACAGCCCACCGAGGGGGATAGAAGGCCACCGCCAGGGCTCAGAGATCCCACGGGTCAGTGTCTGCGGGCAAGGGCTCCTTAGGCCACATCCAGCCGGGAGCGGACTCCTGAAGTTTCAAGCTCAGGCAGTCCACCATCTTACAAAGGTGCATGAGAAATACAGAGACCACCAGCCGGGTGGGAGACCAGAACGCAGCCGGCTGCGGGCACCGACCACCATCACCTTGGTTTACTAGAGACTTGTGTGTTTCCTTCAATAGTGAGTACACTAGCACCCTGCGGTCGCCCACCTCCCTGCCCCAAAAACCCAACGGGTCCTGGGGCCACCATCCCTGCCCACGGAGGGGTTAACAACTTGCTGCACAACATCTCCCCTGGGTGCCCCTGCAACTGCAGCGGTGGTGTCCAACCTCCCTACACACTGTGGGTGGCGTCACAAACTTAATACGGCTCAGCCCGTACATATACGTCCTACATCCACCACTATAACCCCCTTTTTGATTGAAGTGACCGCAAGACCCCCGGGTCCGGAGAACCTCGAGCCACCCACAGAAGGTCCGGATCCGAGCAGCTCGGCTGCTGAGAGCGGGGCGGTACACATATACCTGTAACATTTCAGAAATCGCTTCCATGTTTTCAAGGAAAGGCAACTGCGAATGAAGGCAATCCAGGTCACAGCATGTGCAGCAAACACCACACACGCCAGGACAATGTCAGAACTAGCCCTCACAGTGCCAGACCAAGGTCCATGAATGAAGGCAGAACAGGTCCAAGTATAAGGTGCTTAATTAACAAAGCCTGTGGACAAGGGGTTGAATGTGAACAGCCACCAATATATAATTTTGATAGAAGCAGAAGGAATTTTCAAACCAATCCAGGCATGCACGGCATGGTGGGAGTCAGCCACCGGACCAGTAAACAACAAAAAGTGGGGGAGCCAGCACTGCACTGAGAATGGCATGCAAACAATTAAAAGTCAAAATTCACATATTATTCCAACTGTACTATAATGCAAAATGAGATTTTTAGCAAATAATTGATCAATTTTTTGAGCCACCCCTGCCACGTCACAGCAAATCTTGATAGGGGGGTCCTACTCTATATTTAATACTTACATTGTGCCATGTGGCCTCCTAAATTCATTAAACCATATTGAACCATATTGAAGCAACACATATACCTGTAACATTTCAGAAACCTCAAAAAAATTGATCAATAATTTGCTAAAAATCTCATTTTGTATTATAGTGCAGTTGGAATAATATGTGAATTTTCACATTTAATTGTTTGCATGCCATTCTCAAGTAGTGCTGGCTCACCCCTTTTCTGTTGGATCTTCAACTGTTGTCTGGTTGAGCTCACAATGTCCACCATCCTTGTTTTTAACAAAGAAGAAACCAGCAGACATCGGAGACGAAAATGGCCTAATGTGCCCTTTAGCCAAACTCTACGTAATATACTTGTGACGCCCCTGGCCTATCAGGTCGTCACAGGGTACTGTGCAATCTGCCCTTCTGTGCAATATCCACCTCCTCCTTGGTTATGGGTTCCCAACTAAATAGTGTTGCCAACATCAGTCAACTAGGTGGCAGATTGTGCTCCGGGTCTAGTAGGAGCTGGACCCCCGGTTGCAGGGGATCGTGACAAGGGGCACAAAACTGTCGAGGAGGACAGCCGGCAGCCTTGTACCATCACCGGGCTGGGACCAGGGCATGACGGGGTACGTGGACCCTAGGTCAAGGAGTAGCTTCAGGCAACCTGACAATTTACTCGACGAGAACGGGTCCTTCAAGATCCGCTCTCCATCAGCTCCAAAATCGGGGTACTAGCGCAACAAGGGGGATAGGTCTTTCCACCAAAACGGTCCAGAAAATCCCAAGCGTGAACCCTGAAATCAAGCTCCCACAGTTAGCCACACTGGGGAGCGGGACCCGACTAGTTTTATGCTACCGGGACCAAAAGAAGAGAGAACTTAGTGCCAGGAGTAAGGTCACAGATCACCAGGCAACATCAAACTAGCTCCCCTCAGCGGCAGCGGTGTTCAGAACTTTGGTTTATCCAGTTGTCGGTGTGAGCTTTTGGATTGAGTGAATATGCAAGTGACCCCCTTAACTCCCCACGGCACTCCCCGAACACCATCACCGAGTCCCGGGGCTTTTCCCCTACCTGTGGAGGGTTCTAACACCTGGCTGCCCAAATCCATCACCCCCGGGTACTCCCAACTGCAGCGGTGGTACTCCAAATTACCACATATCACGGGTGGCATCATGAACTCTAACACAATCCCCTGTAAATACCCCCTTCATTTGAGTGGCCGCACGACCCCCGGGTCGGAGACCCCTCGAGCCACCATGGATCCGGATCCGAGCAGCAAGGCTGCTGACACGGGGGCGGCATACCTCAAAAACCTGGCGTCACTAACAGGATATGAGCAGGACCCAATTACCTGGGTGACGTGCACCTTGAAGACCTAAACCGCGAGTCAAAATTCCCGTTTCCCGCCATTTCCGCCATCTTTTGGAGCCAAAACGCCGTCTTCACCACAAAAGTGCGCGAAGCCAAAGCCCCACCCTTTGTCCTGAGAGTAAGCCCGGAACCGGAAGTTCCCAGAGGGCCACAGCATTGAGGAGAGTGCTGAGCGAAAACCGAGGGGTGTGATGGCATGTAGCAGCAGCGGAAGAGAAGCAGGGAAGCCAGGACTCTGCCATAACGTTCCTGGACAGCGCAGAGGAAAGATAGCGGAGCAGAGCTGGTCACCGAAACATGCTGTGACCGCAACCTGGATTGAGGAAGAGATGGAGCAGCTGTGCAGGAGAATGCGGATGCAATTTCTGTTTATACTGGACCACTGGAGGGAAGAGATGAGGAGCCTGACGATGCGGTGCAAGCCCATGAGATTGAGATCCCCCGTGAAAAGACGGTAAGCGGTTACTCAGTCCCTATTGATTGCCCTAATCTGGCCGATGCGGCTGAGGGATCTGAACCACCCTCGCTTCTGTTGAGCACTCCGCCGTCACCAACCCCGTCCTCCCACCATGGCAGTGGAACCTTCAGCCCCTGTATACGAAGCTACAGCTACAGAAATCCCGGTTCCGTCTCTCGACTCAGTCACGACAGCGGTTACCCCGACACCGGCCAGACCAGACCCGGTCACATCACCGGGCCTGTCCTTAGAGGCGGAGCACCCGGACTCTGCAACCCCGGCTGTGGAGCAGTCGGTACATCTACCCGATGTAGCGGAGGTGGAGCCTGAAGAGTTGCCGGTTCCATCTCTGCGCGGCATCCTAACGGCTGTTGAGGCCGCAAGAGTGCACCTAAAGCCAAAGCCAGCTAGGGGGTCGAAGCCAGACGCTGACGCCCCCTACTGGGAACGACCCTTCCAGAAGTTACAGATGGAGATAACATGAGACCGGCGACAACGGAAGCTTGCTACCCGTACACGGAAAGAAAAGGAGCAGGTGAGGAGTGTTGCTTCCCGAGTCCGGGGGCCACAGTGCCGTGGTCTAGTGGATCGGTTTGACCCCGTGCAAGGATGGGGGTTCATCCGGGAGGCAGGCCACACAGCCGGGGTGTTCGTGTCCCAAAGGGATGTTGCACAGCACCTCCCCAGGGAACATCACGAGTGGAATTTAGAGCCCGAAGAAATGGCTACCTACACTCGACATTGTGGAGAGCGGGGCTGGTATGCCCTAAAGGTGACCAAGCATGTCATGTATGAGAAACAGTTTGTGCTGGCGTCGGTAGTACGTAGTCGCAAAGAAGCATGACTATGGGACTAGGTAGTTTAAAATATGTAAATGTTATTACAGAATGTTAGGTATCTGTGTTTTTGTTTGTTATTTTTCAAAGTTTATTACTTTCCATATAGAAAAAGTAAAAAAAAAAGATAAGCGCTTAATCAACAGGTTTAAATGAACGAAAGAGGTTACCAGATTGTCGAGAAGATTCTGTACAGTGTGTACCCCGGTACATGAACTTTATATTTTTGCACCAATGTTTATAAAAATGGACCATGGTCATAGGACTGGTTGTGACCAACACAAACTTGTGTTCTTGTAAATAGTTGCACCTCCTGTGCCTACCAGAGTCATCTATCCCAACATCCGGGACCTTAACCAGGTCACGGACCCACAATAGGTTTGCAGGTCAGTGTGTTTGGGTGGCGGGTTAATGGGATCCGGGACATTGGGACTGGACTGTTGCAGGAAGAGGCTGCAACGGCGCAGGTTCAGCCTCCACTAATAACGAAACCGGTAGCGTTCCATCGTTGGAATGATGAACTCTAAAGTTTGGTAAAGTTCAAGTGTCCAGCCTCCCTAATGTGGGAAGTATAATGTAAATAAAAATGTTTTTCTACTTTTACAGTTTTGAAAAAAAAAAGAAAACTTCTGATGTCCTGTAGCTCAAGGACGAGCTACGTTTAACCAAGGGGGAATGTTATGCCCCTGGACTATCAGGTCATCACAGGGTATTGTGCAATCTGCCCTTCTGTGCAATATCCACCTCCTCCTTGGTTATGGGTCCCCAACTACATGGTGTTGCCAACATCAGTCAATTAAAGTCCTAGGTACACACTGCACTACACCCACCAGACACACCAGTGGACGGCCTGAGCGGAATATGGTCGCCCACTTGGGGGGTTGGTTAAGGGGAGGTCAGGCGTGTCAGTCAGTTGAAGTTTGGAGTTTGAGAGTGAATGAGAGAGGAGGTCAGGAGCCGGGCTCCTTGGAAGCAACTAGGTGGCAGATTGTGCTCCGGGCCTAGTAGGAGCTGGACCCCCGGTTGCAGGGGATTGTGATAAGGGGCATGGAACTGTCAAGGACAGCCGGCAGCCTTGTACCATCACCGGGCTGGGACCAGGGCATGACGGGGTACGTGGACGCTAGGTCGGGGAGTAGCTTCAGGCAACCTGACAATTTACCCGACGAGAACGGAGCCTTCAAGATCCGCTCTCCAACTGCTCAAAAATCGGGGTACTAGTGCAACGATGGAGATAGGACTTTCCACCAAAACGGTCCAGAAAATCCCAAGCGTGAACCCTGAGAGCAAGTTAGCCACACTGGGGAGCGGGACCCGACTAGTTTTATGCTACCGGGACCAAAAGAAGAGAGAACTTAGTGCCAGGAGTAAGGTCACAGATCACCAAGCAACACCATCGGGGACGGGACCCAAACTAGCTAACCTCAGCAGCAGCGGTGTTCAGAACTTTGGTTTATCCAGTTGTCGGTGTCAGCTTTTGGACTGAGTACGCAAGTGACCCCCTTCACTCCCCTCGACGCTCCCCGAACACCATCACGGAGTCCCGGGGCCTTTCCCCTACCCGTGGAGGGTTCTAACACCTGGCTGCCCCAATCCATCACACCCGGGTACTCCCAACTGCAGCGGTGGTACTCCAAATTACCACATACCACGGGTGGCGTCACAAACTCTAATACAATCCCCTGTAAATATCCCCTTAGTTTGAGTGGTTACACAACCCCCAGGTCCGGAGACCCCTTGAGCCACCGCGGATGCGGATCTGAGCAGCCCGGCTGCTGACACGAGGGGCGGCACATACTCCTTCAGAGCTAATCTCTCAGAGATCAACAAATTACACAGTATGCACGTGGGCAATTTTGAGCCTGGTCTCAACCTTATGGTGCATTCATAAGGACTATGCGGCGGCAACTACTGTGACAACCCTTCTCAGAGAACCCATCACCAAAATCTGAGAGAGGATCTGGAAGACTATAGGTAACCGCCGAAATACAGGTTCCTAGACAGTGTTTTGTACTTCATTTAATTATGTCTTCGGTTTTCCAATCAACAGTGGGGTTATGTAATGAAAACCAGGGGAACCCTAATTCAATTTATGCAGGAAGGTTTTTAATCACATAACAAGATATGAGCTATGAAAGGAGTACCCCTATATGGAGTTCCAGCCCCTGTACACATTCACTCACCTGAAAATGAGGTGACAAATCAATGGAAAAATCTGTACCAGATTTCATAACTTCTTCACATCTAACCGAGAAGAGTGAGCAAACTGTTCATCAATTATGGTTATCCCTGAACCACTATCTAGAAGACTGTAATAATAAAAAAAGAAGTAAGGTTGACCAGAGACTGTCAGCAGTAGAATTTTTTTTAAAAAGTCCAAGTTTATTTTATACACGTTAAAATACAGTGCAGCATGTTGCAGCCACAGGGCTAAACTTTAGGAGCAACAATTCTATGCGTTTCAGCTATAGGAAGCCTAAAGGCCCCGTCACACGCAACGACGTATCTAACGATATATCGCCGGGGTCACGGATTCCGTGACGCACATCCGGCATCGTTAGTGACGTTGTTGCGTGTGACACCAATAAGCGACCGTTAACGATGGAAAATACTCACCAAATCGTCCATCATTGACACGTCGTTCATTTTCAAAAAATCGTTGATTGCTGAGGACGCAGGTTATTCTTCGCTCCTGAGGAACCACACATCGCTACGTGTGACACCACGGGAACAACGAACAACAGCTTACCTGTGGCCGCCGGCAAAAAGGAAGGAAGGAGGTGGGCGGGATGTTACGGCCGCTCGTCTCCGCACCTCCGCTTCTATTGGGCGGCCGCTTAGTGACGCCGCTGTGACACCGCACAAACCACCCCCTTAGAAACGAGGCGGTTCGCCAGCCACAGCGACGTTGCTAGGCAGGTAAGTCCATGTGATGGCTCCGAACGATATTGTGTGCCACGGGCAGCGATTTGCCCGTGACGCACAAACAACGGGGGCGGGTACGCTCGCTAGCGATATCGCTGCGTGTAAAGCCCCCTTTAAAATAAAAAATAAATAAATCTTTATTTTTATATAGCGCTAACATATTCCGCAGCACTATAATCATGGATGTGTCCTTTTTTGCCACTGAATAAACAAACTACCCCCCTTTTTGGAGTTGAGTGTTGAGTAAAACCCATCCACCGAAACATTAGGAATTGTTGATAAATCTATGGTTAGTAGACCAAATTTTGAGCATTCTATTTAAATCTTGCCCTGACACTCAGTTCTTGCCAATTAGAAGCCTACGGACTCTGGTTTCTCCTGTTGATCTATATTATCTGACTTGACTGCTTGTTATCTGTAATGACCATGGATTGACTAGGCCTTTCATCTGCCTGATGATTCTGCCTCTGATTCCATTCTGCTGGTTCTGGCATTGGCAATCCAGCTAACTAAATTCCAGTACTGACTTCTGACTTCATACTTGGATTGGTCTCTTCTGACTATCCCCTGCCACTTTGCTCTACTGGTGAGCAGCTGCTTTATAGAAACAACCCAGGAGGCCCTGCTATAAATCCAGATTCCTGTAAAGGGGTTAAAGAAGAGAGGAGAGGGTGTGCCTCTGAGACCTGTAAAGCAGAGTGTCTTGTGCCAAATGTGTCCATGGAAGCCCTTTCTAGAGTTGCCAGATTTCCAAATACAGACCTCCATAATGAGTGTTTGGCTTACAGTTATAGTATGTGTATGGCCAGCTTATAGTGAATCTGTCAGAAGGATTTCACTTCCAATACTATTTACATGACCATGTAGCTCTTTCAAAACATATCCAACATTACATTTGTGACGCCCTGGCGCCGCCAGGCGGTCACATAGTTTAGGCCCCCGCACAACACCTTCCCTCACAGGGTTAAACCTTGCCAACCAAATCCTAGTCACCCCCCCCAGGGTAGGAAAGGCACATCAGTGGGCCAACCAGGCAGATAAGAAACGCCCACCTAGGGGCCTAGAGAACCCGGGGGGGGCAGGAAAAACAGTTAGTTAAGTCAAGGTCAGTGAAGTGGTAGTAGGAGCGTGGAGGAGAGGAGATAGACTTAGCTCAAGTTCACTGGCGCTGGGGTTGGAGCCCCGGCGTATTGGCTAGGTGGCAGATGGTGGTTCGTGTCTGACAGGAGATGGGAAGACGGCATCCGCCAGGGCCCAGGAGATCCTACGGGTCCGCGTCAGCGGGCACGGCTCCCGACCAAAGATACCAGAGCGGACTCCCGTGTTCCACACCGGGAAGTCCCTTTTACAAAACACAGTGCAGAGGAAAGTGACCAGACCATCATCCTAGGTGGGGGACCCGAGTACACCAGGCCGCGGCGGCCGGCCACCAGCACCTTGGTTAATTATTGGACTTGTCTGATTTCTTTAAGCGTGAGTAAACTGAGACTCCCTGGTCTGACCAGGCGCGCCGGCCCCTGCCATCACCGTCCCTTGCACCGAGTCACCAGGCCCCAGGACAACCATCCCTACCCACAGAGGGGTTAACATCCAGCTGCCATTCCATCGCCCACAGGTGCCCCACAACCGCAGCGGTGGTGTCCCTCTTCACCACACACCGTGGGTGGCGTCACAGACTGACTACGGGAAATCCCGTACAAACACGTCCTTTTCATTTGAAGTGTCCACGTGACCCCCAAGTCCGGAGAATCCCTCGAGCCACATTACGGGTCCGGATTCCAGTATCCCGGCTGCTAACGACGTGGGGGCGGCACACCTCAAAACCTGGCATCACGAACAGGATTGTAACCCATCCACCTACCTGGTGGAAGTGCGCCCTGTTCTGGACTGTCAGCGGTGCTTCGCTGCAAAATTTTGAAAAGCCACCATTTTGCCGCCATTTTTAGGCGTGAAAAATGACAACCCAGCATCTTCTTTCCCGAGAAAGGGCGCGAAGCTGAAGCCCCGCCCCCTGGGAACAGGGCCGGAAGGAAGTAACACCCTGAGGCCGAAAACGAAACTAAGATCCACGCGAAGAGAGTGTTCGCAAAAGACCAAGGGGGCGGGCAGAAGACCTGCGGCATGTGACCCGAGGCGATAAGAGGAAGGGACACCAGGACTCTGCCATCTTTTGTTCCTGGACACCGACAAGCAAGGATGTCTGACCGGTCCGGCAACCCGACTAAGGAGGAACCTGCTCCCGGGTCGGCTGACTGGGTGGAAGCCCAGACTGCGAGGATGTGCCGCAAAATCCAAGCACAGGCCAATTACCTGCTGGCGAGATGGACAGCCGAGATGAGGGTTCTGGCTGCTGCTGTGCGGGCACGGGAAGAGGAGATGACCTCGGAGGAGTGGGTAAGCGACCCACGCCCCTATGTTCCACTTGAACCGGCCCAACTGGCTGAGCAGCTCGGTCTGCCCCCATTCGCCATGTCGCCTCCCTCGCTGCCCGTACCTGTAGTTAGTGCCCCAATCGATCCACTGCCCCAATTCACGGCAGCGGAATCCATTGCATCTGCCCGCAAGGACCCGGCAAGGGAGTCCTCAGGCCACGAGCATACCACCCGAACCGGCCATGAGCAAGCCCAAAGCCCGGAAGACATCCCCTCCGGCCCCGAGCCCGGACGCGCCAAAGATGACATCACCCCCGGCCCTGAGGATGGCCGTGCGCATGACGTGACTGGCCCCAGCAGTCTGCTTGGCCGCATCGGAGGCAGAGCCGACCCAGAAGTCTTTCAAAGTTGTTATCCACAATATTACTGCATACCCAGTCCCGGTTGTGGAGCAGCCAGGACGCACTTGCAGGGAAGCCGAGCAGGCTATAGTGGAACGGAGCTCTCAGCTGAGAATGGAGCCGTTCGTAGCCGGCACCGAGAGCATCTGCATGAACTGAGCTTCTGAGCAGGGGGAGGAGCCTGAAGACCATGCTCCATACTGGTAGCAGCAGCAGAAGAAGCTCAGGAAGGAGATTGCTGCTCGGGAAAAGAGAAAAGCGGAGGTGCTGTCCCAGACATACCTGGAAAAAGACCACCTCTGGCAATCCACCTTCCGAGTACGGGGTCCGACCTATCGTGGGCAGGTCCGCCACTTTAACCCTGAGCGCGGGTGGGGGTACATCTACGAGCCGGGCATGGATGCTGAAATTTTCGTGTCCCGGAGGGATGTAGCCCCACACCTGCCCACAGGACACCCAGATCGAGACCTGGAGCCCAGAGAGTTGGTCTCGTACAACCGGCACTGTGGAGAGAGGGGGTGGTTCACCCTAAATGTAAAGAAATGGGTGAATATTGATGGGCAGCTGTGCCTCCATCCCCCTTCACCATCTTCGGCAGCAGAGGATGAGTGGTATGTGTCCCCGTTGGGATAGTTAAACAGTTCTGCAGTTATCTTCATTTAAAACAATGGACCAAGGCCGTGAACTGGCAGGCCAACCCAAAAACTATTGGGCCTTGTAAATATGACCTAACACCACCTTCTTGATCCGCACCGACCCGGTCGCCGGAGAGGCTGATTAGAAGAAGGGCCTGCGGTAGAGTAGGCCAAGGCCCCATCATCAATGCAACCGGTGACTCCCCTCCAGACCGTGGAAACCCGTAACAAGGACTGTCGGGTAATGAACTTATTACCCGGCCCGTGTGGACGTTACCCGGACCCGTTCCTGGACTTGGGCAAAGGGTTGCGCACCTGTTTTTAGCGGTGCCACCAGGGAACAGGTTGTTTTGGGTGGCGGTGGGCGAAAAAGAAGGTGGCCCGGTCCGTTTAAAGTTTGTAACGTTTAAGCTATGTACCTCCTGTACCGGGAAGAAATGTTTTAAAATTTTTTATTCATGTTTAGGCTGCTTTCACACAACCGGCTTGAGCTCTGCGGCTCAATCCGGCTGTGCAAGCTATGCAGCGGATGCGGTGAAGACACCGCATCCTTTGCATAAGTTTTTCCCATGCGGCCCGTCCGGTTTTTGCCGCTTGCGGCATGCTACTGATCATGCGCAGTGGCAAAAACCGCATGCGGCGGCCGGATGCGGTTTTTGCCGCATCGTGCCGCATCCGGCCGCCATAGGCATGCATTGAAAAATGCGCCGCATCGGCCGAATGTGGCGCGATGCGGGTTTTTTTGCCGCATGAAAAAACGTGCTAGGCAACGTTCCATCCGGCCGCCGCATCGCCTAAATCTGCCTAAATCTGCCGCATGCGGCAAAAACCGGATGGAACGCAAGGCCTTGCGGCACAATGCGGCACTAATTAAAGTCTATGCAGAAAAAACGCAACCGGCAGCAAAAAAAACCGGTTGCGATTTTCCTGCAAAGTGCCGGAGTGTGCCGCATTGCAGAAACCGAAGGTGTGAAAGCAGCCTTACTGTTCAATACATCTTTTCCATTTTTACCAGGTGCTGTTTAACAAATGTTGGTGGTCGGACAGCCAAGACAGACAAGCGGTCACACAGTTTAGGCCCCCGCACACCTTCCCTCACAGGGTTAAACCTTGCCAACCAAATCTTAATCAGCCCCCCAGGGTAGGAAAGGCACACCAGTGGGCCGGACCAGGCGGATGAGAAACGCCCACCTATGGGTCTAGAGAACCCAGGGGCGGGAAAAACAGTTAGTTAAGTCAAGGTCAGTGAAGTGGTAGTAGGAGCGTGGAAGAGAGGAGACAGACTTAGCTCAAGTTCACTGGCACTGGGGTTGGAGCCCTGGCGTATTGGCTAGGTGGCAGACGGTGGTTTGTGTCTGACAGGAGACGGGAAGACAGCAGCCGGAGATCCGAGGTGGACCCTGGCAGGGTTGGAGCCCGCCGGCACCGACACCGGAGACCCAAACCAGAAACCGTGCACAGAGGGGGTACTTGGACCCTGAAGCCACGACCGGAACCAACAGCCTAGCTAATTATCCAATTGAGTGCAGGATTATAGGTCTTGTCCCAACCAAAGTCCCAAAAGCAGACAACCACCCACAGAGAGGGATAGGGCATCCACCAGGGCCCAGGAGATCCCACTGGTCAGCGTCAGTGGGCACGGCTCCCGACTAAAGATACCGGGAGTGGACTCCCATGTTCCACACCGGGAAGTCCCTTTTACAAAACACAGTGCAGAGGAAAGTGACCGGACCATCATCCCGGGTGGGGGACCCGAGTACACCCGGCCGCGACGGCCGACCATCAAACACTTGTCTGATTTCTTTAAGCGTGAGTAAACTAAGACTCCCTGGTCTGACCAGGCGTGCCAGCCCCTGCCATCACTGTCCCCTGCACCGAGTCACCAGGCCCCAAGGCAACCATTCCTACTCACGGAGGGGTACATCCAGCTGCCATCCAATCGCCCCCGGGTGCCCCACAACCGGGTGGTGGTGTCCCACTTCACCACACCGTGGGTGGCATCACAAATTAACTACGGCAAATCCCGTATAAACACGTCCTTTTCATTTGAAGTGTCCGCGTGACCCCCGGGTCCGGAGAATTCCTCGAGCCACATTACGGGTCCGGATCCGAGCAGCCTGGCTGCTTCCAACATGGGGGCAGCGCACATTTACATGTCCAGTCCATTTGAATTAATAAGCAAATGAAGCTAAAAATATGTTATGAAGCCTCTATCACTCCAGCTCTATTCCCTGACTAGTGATACCTCCTCCTGCTTGACTAACAACGTCTATGTGACTTCAGGTAAAGGAGGAGGCGGCACTGTGTGCCAAATATTATTATTATTATTATTTATTATTATAGCGCCATTTATTCCATGGCGCTTTACAAGTGAAAGAGGGTATATGTGAAACAATCATTAACAGTACAAAACAAACTGGTATAGGAGGAGAGAGGACCCTACCCGTGAGGGCTCACAGTCTACAGGGAATGGGTGATGGTACAATAGGTGAGGACAGAGCTGGTTGCGCAGTGGTCTACTGGACTGAGGGCTATTGTAGGTTGTAGGCTTGGTGGAAGTGGTGGGTCTTGAGGTTCCTCTTGAAGCTTTCCACGGTAGGTGAGATTCTGATGTGCTGTGGTAGAGCATTCCAAAGTATGGGGGATGCACCGGAAAAATCTTGTATGCGATTGTGGGAAGAGGAGATAAGAGAGGAGCAGAGAAGGAGATCATGTGAGGATCTGAGGTTGCGTGCAGGTAGGTATCGGGAGACTAGGTCACAGATGTAGGGGGGAGACAGGTTGTGCATGGCTTTGTATGTCATTGTTAATGTTTTGAACTGGAGTCGTTGGGTGATGGGAAGCCATAAGAGCTGAAGTGACACAAGCGTCATATATAAATAGTTAGTCAACCTCATTTGCATATCAATTCAAATGCTAATGTCTCAATAACACAAGAATGTACTGGCCATGTAAAGGTATTGCTGAACTCATCTTGGAAAGAGCTACATGCACATATATATAGTTTGGGGAGTGAAATCTTGCTAACAGATTTCCTTTAACAATACTATATGGAGAGAAGGTATGCACACCAGTGACTATGTAAGGGGAATATATGAAAAGAAGAAACTGCTGTGTGAATACTGACATGAAAAATCCAATAGCTATATGTAAGAATGAAAATATGAAAAATGGAATCTGCATTACTGCCATGAACATATGAATAAAGAGAAATTTAGCTACTGAATTGATCAATGCAACAGAACCCCAACACTACGCCAAAGTATTTCTCTAGCTAGTGTGTGTCCTCTCATTCAGTTAAAAAACTTACCGTGTATGGGAAGCTGAGACCCAGGCTATATATACGATGTGGATTGGCAATAGGTGTGGGTGGGGCCGTGTTCACAAACGAAAGACTATATGCACATATATATAGTTTGGGGAGCGAAATCTTGCTAACAGATTTCCTTTAACAATACTAACTCAATGAATATTCAAATAAAATGGTTGTGAATTTGTGCACATTCACTAATCATTAGAACCAGTGTTTCAGTATATAAAGTGTGAACCAGCATACAGCAGATTAGAAAATCACTAGTCACTCACATAAGGTTGCTGTTTATTTCTAAGTGACCACAAAGAGTTTCAAGATCAAAGTGTCCCTACACCCATCACCTCAAGACAGCTGTAAGACCTAAACAATTCCTACAGATAGTGGGGACCCTATTGTTCAGTGGCTGTTTCTTTCATTATCTGATAACTTATATATATAGGTGGGAAAGTGAAATGAGATCTAGCATAAAATAAAGTCAATAATTTAATTATTTTGATTCACATCTGCTGATATTACGAGTAACGAGAATAACTTTTCAATCTGCCATGAATGTGCTTGTAGTGAAACATGGCGAGCATGGCAGTATACCAATTAAAATATCAAAGCTTTTTTTTTACGTGACCTTGTAAAAGGTCTTTTGTTATTTCCCTTTCAAGCACAATTACAGCATATTGAGTATAATTTATGCCTATATCTCTCACTAACCTACTCTCAAAGAAGAAAGCATGTGATATTTTTATCAGTTTAAAAAGGAAATCAAAATGCTTCCACATCAAAGCTGCTGTGTCACTAGAATCCTCAGAACTGGTGGAATACATAAAATTGTGGCTCTTCTGAAGATGAAACAAAAAATGATTGCAATTGAAGAACAACAAAGGCAAAGCTTTGGTTCACAAAGGGACACTATTAAGCCCTGCTAAGGTTGACTCTTTGCCAAACGATTCAAATTATCTCCACTGGTGCAGCTAGATTTTTCCCCTACTTTTTATTTTTTTTCATTTCTGGTCATATGTTATATTCCTTCAAAGCAAAATTGTTACTTTTTGCTTATCTGGATCAGTAAAAACACAATATATTTATATTCGGTCTCAATGAAAAGTCTGTGATCTTTACATGAATGCATTCCATGGAAATCTACTCATAAAAGCCAAGTCTAAAACACATAAAAGTCAATAAAACATTTAATATAAGAATTGCACATAGGAAATGTTCAGTATTAATTCATCCCCGTGCCTCATGGTAAATATATATAATTCTTAAAGCTCTGATATTAAAAAAAAAAAAAATACAGCACATTTCAAAATTTAAAGCATATTTTTTCATTAGAAACGGAATAGAATAAAAATTATTTAGAGCATGTGTTTCAGGATGTTTAATAAAATCCATAAATTGTTTTTTGCTAAAAATTTAGAGCCGCTGGCATACCATGTGTCTACTGTAAGGTCCATACAACAGTTTATACACTCAAAAGAAATGCAGGAGGTCCGTTATTATTACATCAGCATGTCATTACTTGTTTCTTGACTGCTCACATATATGTGTTGTTTTTTTTTAATCAGATAAATTTTTATTTTTCACCAAGTATACAAAACATGTGTTATATTTTCAGCAATAACGAGCAGAACTATAAACTTTCCCTCCCCAACATCCCCTCCCCCTCAGCGTACATATTACCCATATCAATATCAAAGATCTTACATTTTAACCCTTCAGTAGCATATATTGGAATGTATAGAACTAAATATCTCTGCCCATAGTCCAACATCTCCCAACTCTAATATTTATCCATATTGCAACCACGGATTCCACAATCTATCAAAAAGTGCAAGTTGTTTCCTTTTCCCATATATGCTTCTCTCCATTCGAACAATATGATTAACATATGCGACAAATTCCCCTCTGGTCGGTGGGTCCCCCTGCATCCAGTGTTTGGCAATTAGATTCCTTGCCGCATACAGCAGTCTGGCTATCACTATTGTAAAATTGTTGTCTGCTCTAATTTCCACCATGTGACCTAGAAGACATACCAGGGGTTGTCTGGGAAGTTTACATCTATAAGCTCCTTCTATTCTATTAAGAACAGTTTTCCAAAAGGGTGCCAACTTGGGGCACATCCACATCATGTGGAAAATGCCGGCACCTTCTCCATTACATCTAGGACAGTCGGAGTTACTCCTCAATCCCATTTTACACATAATTAGCGGGGATCTATATGCCCTATGTACCACGTAGAGGTGGGATAATCTTGCTGGTTCACTCATTGATAATTTCGGTATGTATTCCAAAACACTATCCCATACCTCATCAGTGATCCTGTCTATCTCTGCCTCCCAATTAGTCCTAGTGTTTACACTAGATCAAGCAAATATGTATGCAGTAGGTCCCTATATATAGTAGATATGATTCCTCTTGTGGGTCCACTACTACACACATATTTCAGTACTAGGTCTGCCTGTACCAACAATGATTGCTTAACCCCCTGAGCCACCACTGCATGCGCGAACCGTTTGTACTGGTACCACCCAAGTGGGGATATCCTAAACATCCTGTATTTGTGTAAACTATTTCAGACGTCCCTGGCTAAGAATTTGCCCCATATACCATATACCTTTACGTGCCCATTCCTTAATTTTGCCTATCTTGTATATCTCAGAGCAGTTTTCATTGTCCCACAACGGAGAAAATTCAGTTATTGCTGTAATCCCTCTTATTTGCTTGATCTTCCTCCATATTCTATTCATCAGGCTAAGTGTGGGGCTCGTTTTTCCTACTCTCCCAAATGATCCGTCCTCCAGTCCGAACACTAATCGTTTCCGATGCAGAACATGCCCTAACAGTCTGGATGCTGGGTCTACCACCCCTAAATCTGCCCATCCCCTGAAATGTTGACTCTGAGCTTCCAGATAATATATTCCCGGATTGGGTAGTGCTAGCCCCCCCCTCATCCTTCGGTCTCTGTAGCGTCTCGAGTTTAAGTCTAGCTTATTTGTTCTTCCATATTAGAGCATGGAACATGGAATCAATCTCCTTAAAGTGACTCTGAAGGATCCAAAAAGGAGAATTGTGAAACACATAGAGTATCTTGGGCATAAGCATAATTTTAATAAGATTAATCTGTCCTATTACTGATAAATAAAGCTTATTCCAAGCAGTTATCTTACTTCGCAGTTGCTTCAGCAAAGGGACTAGATTAATAGTAATGTAGTTTCCAATTGGCATGGATACCTGAATGCCCAGATATCTAAACTGGTCTACAACCCGCAGTCTGTTGACCTCATCACTTAGGATCGATCTATCCACTCCCGCGTCCACCTGAAACAGATTCGATTTGGTCCAATTGATAGTCAGTTCAGAGATCCCCCCGTACCGCTCGATCACCTGCATGGCACAGCTCAATGATGCCCCTGGGTCTCCCAGAAATAATAGAATGACATCTGCATAGAGGGCTATCTTCTCTTCTAGATGGCCATATACAAATCCCTTTATGTCTCTGCTCTGCCGTATAGCAGCCGCCAGTGGTTCCACTGCCAGAGCAAAAAGGAGAGGCGAGAGCGGTCATCCTTGGCGAGTACCCCTTTTTAAATCCACTGTGTGTGACAACATTCCATTAATCCTCACTTTAGCTACTGGTCTAGCATACAACAGCTGTATCCAGGATATAAAATTAGGGCCAAATCCCATATGTCTTAGCACTCCCCACAGATATCCCTATTCCACACTGTCAAATGCTTTAGGAGCATCTAATGAAGCTATTACTCTCTGTCCCGGATTGTCCACCGGTAGTTGCATGTTAAGGTATAATCTTCGTATATTTTTTGCCATGGATCTATTAGGCATAAAACCCGACTGATGCTGGTGGATTAGGGAAGAAATCACTTCTGTTAATCGATTAGAGAGTACTTTGGCCAAAAGTTTTACATCCGTCGTTAACAGTGAGATGGGCCTGTATGATTCGGGGAGTTTTGGATCTTATCCTCTTTAGGTATTACTGTTATTATCGCCTCCCTCATAGACTCTGGCAGTGTCCCCCTCTCCCTTGCCTCCTCCAAGACACTCAGCAAATTGGGTAAGAGTATTTCTTCCAGAGATTTGTATACCTCTACCGGCAGACCATCTACCCCCGGGGCTTTTTCATTTGCCATGCCATGCAAAGCTCGCTCTATCTCCTCAAGTGTGATAGGGCCCTCTAGACTGTGTTTCTCTGTCTCTGTATTTTGGGTAATGTCATTGCACCTAAGAAAGCCTCTAGGTCGCTCTGTCTCGTCTCCCCTCTAGTGGAATATAATTCCTCATAAAAGGCTGCGAACGTGTCCAGAATATCTACCCCCTCCGTAACCAAATCTCCCGTTGTGGTGCGAATGCAATGCACAAAGGATGATTGTCTCTGAGTTGCCGTCACCACCGACAACAGATGTCCCACCTTTTCTCCCTCCGCATAAAAGTTCTCTTTTTGAAAAGCCTGCTTCCTAGCTACTTTCTCCAATAGCACCTTATTAACTTCTTCCTGCCCTGCTTTTAGCTTCTGTCTATTCTCTGGTGTGGGCTGTGTTACCATCTCTGCTTCTGCTCCCTTTAAGGCCTCTAAGCAATCAATTTCCCCCTGTCTACTACGAGACTTACACCGACAAACGTCTCTAAATAAAAGGCCTCTCAGGTATGCCTTCATGGCGTCCCAAACTACCAATGGATCCGCACTACCTCTATTAAGGGCAAAATATTCCAGAATCTCACTGGCTATACCGTCCACGTCAATACTTTTTACCCAAACCGGATGTAGCTTCCATTCTCTTGTTAGCCTCTCCCCTACTCCCCGTTTTTTAATAGATACCAGTATTGGACTATGATCCGATATTACTCTAGCCAAATATTCAACATTTGAAATTCCAGAATCCATCATTTCATTTCCCAAGGCCAGGTCTATACGGGAAAGCGTACCATGGGTCGCTGAGTGACAGGAAAAACAGGTCATCCCTAAATTCCTTATCCTCCAAACATCTAGCAACCCCAATTCTTGAATAAAGATAGATACTAAATGCTGTTGCTCCGTCCCTCCTCGCCTCCAGTGAGTTTCTGCTTCTGTCCCAATATGCATTTATGACATTATTAAAGTCACCGACCAACAAGAATGGCAAATTCCCCCATTTAGCTGAACGCTCGCTCACCTCTCCAATTTTGACACTAGTGTAAGGCGGTGGAACATATATAGCAGTAATGCATAGTAATTGTCCATACAACTTACAGATCACCATTACATATTGTCCCTCTGTGTCCATCCATGTCTCCACTTCTTCATATAGGGCGGATCTATGGACCAACACAGAGACCCCTCTAGCATAAGTAGAAAAAGTAGAGTGATACGCCTTTTGCACCCATCGCTTGTTCAGTACATTTGTCGTTTCGCTCGTCAAATGTGTCTCCAATAAACACATTATTGATGGTCTCTGGTCTAGCATATATTTTATCGTGTCTCTTCTACCTCTACCTGACAGTCCCCTTACATTCCAACAAATATTTTATTCTCCTCTCCCATGTTGAAAATTACTAGTTATCTTTAACCTTTGTTAGGCTGCATAATTTTGCCAAAATTTCTCGACCCCTTATCTCGGAAGGTGGTGGAGATATTTTATTGAAATTTGGCCAATATATTCTGGACCAAAACTGCTAAGATGTCACAAAATTTCAGCCCTCTATGGCTTTTCGAAAAAAAAAAATTATTGCAATTTAAAAAGGGAATAGTTACAATTGTACCTATTCAGCCGGACGAAGGTTAAACAAACATCCTGTCCCTCTGTACGCTGAGTCTTTCCCTTCGCTAACCCGCCCCTTAGAACCACCCCAACAAAACTTCTCCACCTCCGATTTACATCTTTAACTCCGTTATAGGGAATGAGGTCTGTCTCCCACAGACCGGTCAACCTCCTTCCTCCTTTTCTCTCATACCAAACCTGTCACATCCCAGTGAGTAGAACCAGAATTGTCCAGCTTAGTGGTAGGAAACTTCTCCCTGCCCCATATAACACTCAGGGACAGGAGCAAGAGATCAACAATAATAACCTGGAAGAGAAAGGAAAAAAAAAAGGGGGGGGTGTACCGTCACTGCCATAAAAATGGGCTTATAAAGTCTCCTTCTCCTCTAGCATATGCAAATGCTTATGAGTAGCCAGTCCTGTAGTCCAGGAAAATCATGAAATTGCAGTGTCACTCATAGCCAGCTTCTATCCTTCTGCTGTTTGCAGCTTCCTTGCATTGATGTCTATCCATTTCATGGCCTCCTCTGGATCAAGGAAAAAGTGCACCTTCTCCAGTGCTGCTACTCAAAGTTTTGCTGGGAACATCATGGAATATTTAAAGGGAACCTGTCATCAGAAATGTAGCTTAAAACCTAAACATTTCCCCCTCTGCAGCTCCTGGGCTGCATTTTAGCAATGTTCCTGTTGTTTATGTGCCCCCTTTCTGACCAAAATAAAGACTTTATAAAGTGGTACCTTTTTGTATTGAAATCTTGATAATGGTACACGGGGGCGGGCTCTCTGGTGGCCGTTAGTCTGCCTCCTGTCGCTTTAGGCCGTCCCCCATCGCTCCATTCCATACTTCAGAATGCCACCCACTGCGCCCGAGGTGCCGCCCACGCGAGGACCGCTGGTCACGTGTGTCGCAGGCACGAGATCATGGGCGGCGCTGAGACTTCTCCTGCTGGATGCCGGTACCTTCCCCTGCCCTCCGGTGTCACGATAATCGTCAGCCGTGCAGTGGCTCCAGCGGTATCATGGTGAGTCAGCAGGAGAGTGTCTCCCTGTGTGTGCTCACATCCCGGTCCAGGCTCCGCCCCCCCATATATATGTGTTTAATGATTTATTATGCCTATGTAGCACCCCACAGGGCCTCAGGGGTTACTCGTCACCGGACCAGTGGTTTAATGGGGTTCGCTGTCACTGGCCTGACCCAGCTCTGTGGCCCCATTTGCTACATGTAAAAACAGGTGCAAGGGTGTCCGGTGTAAAAGGGGGATGGAAAGAGGGTGAAGGGTCCCTGGGAAGTACGTCACCGGTTGCATTGGTGACAGGGATCTCAGCCTCCTCCACCACAGATCCTCCCTATGACTTTTTCCTCTCCCAGGAACGGTGTTGGATGGGGATGGGGGATACTTTGCAGTACAACCCGTGGTGTGCGGCCAGGGATCAGCTGCCGCTGCGAGATGTTGCTCTCTTAGGGACTGGTGTTCACGCAGCTCAGGTAGTCCAGCTGCCCACAGGTGGAGCGAGTCCCGGGGAGGTCGGCGGCATCTGGGGAAAGGGGCCGTAGGCGCTGAAGCGCGGGGAGATGGCACCGGTAAGAAGAGGCTGAGGCAGCAACTGCGGGTCCATGTCATTTACTTACAGTTCTTTAGAAGGCTGCCCTCTGTGTACCTGTCACTGCCATGCTGGGCCCCAGCTGATCCCGGGTAAGCAAGAAGCAACCACCAGTGTCCGTGAAAATGTAATACCTTTCTCCTCTGCATGTGTAGTGTAGTGTGGATCCCCAAGGCATGAAGCGACTTGGGGACTCCAGTTCCACATTGTGTCCCATTCAAAATGGGGTTAGCCCGGGGACTACCTACTCTTCCCGCGACCCTTCAGAATCTGATGAAGCAACCTGAAGTATGGTCCATCCTAGGGCTCTGCAACCTGACTGCACCAGTCCCAAGGGAGCGGTTCAGCTTCCTCTCGGCTGCCGTGTTCTCAGTCTCATAGATCACCCGGTGGTCTCATTTACTCCCAGTCTACCCGGTTCCGGTTCCCTCCAGCCTGTCCACTTCTACGAGTAAATGGTGTTCCGGCTCTCTCTGTCTCCTTTCCCCTGGAATAGCTCTCAAGCACTCATTCCAGTCGGCCCCTCTGAGGGGAGCCTTCCGGCGCGCCCCTCAGAGCTCAGAGACCTGTCTCCTTCTGTGTCCCAGACTGACTGATCTGTCTCGTTTTTCTGTCTGCTCTTTCTCCTCACTCCTAGTGCCCCCACCCTCTGGTGACACACCCTGATCGGGAATTCCCCACTGCCATGGTAACCACCTCTGCCCTAGGTTCAGTGTGAAAGCACCTGGTTTCCAAATTGTGTAACTTGATATGAACACAGGATGTTGTGTAAAGCTCCAAACACCAGCGGTTAACATCCTCTAACCTGGATCAGTACAGCACCCTAAATCAGATGCAGTACCCTGTAGTGACTGAGGCCTCAGGGGTGCCACAACTATTTTGTGGATTTTTTTTCTAATTGTTTTTTCATATTACAATCATGGTATCCTTACAATGTGATTGGTTGTTTTAGGTGTGTTTGTTGACCCAGAAACGCATCAGCAACGCCACTTCTTTGCATTAAAGTGAACCTGTCACGAGGTTTTTCCCTTTTGAGCTGCGGCCACCACCAGTGAGCTTTTATAGACAGCATTTCATAAAGCTGTATATTAGAGCCTAGGTCACTCTGTATAACCTAAAAAATACCTTTATTATTCTCACTTAGGGGGCGGTCCGGTCCATTGGGCGTCGCTGGTTTCAATCCGGCACCTCCTCTCTTCCTTCCATCGCCATCCTCCTGCCCACCCTGTGTGCATGACACGTCCTGCATCATTCACACAGAGGTTTCCATTGCACTCCTGGCCATGCACACTTTGATCTTCCCGGCTGAGAGCAGAGCACAGTACTGTAATGCACAGGCACCATAAAAGGTCAAAGTCCGCATGCGCCTGCACATTACAGTACTTTGATCTGCCCTCATTCGGGTAGATTAAAGTGCACATGGGCAGAAGCGCAATGGAGGCCTCTGTGTGGATGACGCAGGACGCATCATACACACGGGGCTGTGCAGAAGGACGGCAATCGCACAAGATGGAGGAGGTGCAGGACTGAAAGCAGCGACACCCATCGGATCGATCTGCTCCCTAGGTAAGTAAAATAAAGGTGTTTTTTATATTATACAGAGCGACCTGGGCACTTATATGCAATACTCTAGAATGCTGTATATAAGGGCTCACTGGTGATGGCCGCAGGTCATAAAGGAAAAACCTGGAGCCAAGTTCCCTTTAAGATGGTGAGTACCAAGCTGTAGTGGGAGATAACTGAGGAGGGAGGAAAATAGATCACTCACACCATCTAGTTTAGTATGTGGGTTGCTTTTGAAGTGAGGAACTTGTAAGCAGTAGTTTCCCTATGTGCATACTAATGCGCAAGAATATCCATGCACACAACTCACTTTTGCATAAAAAAATAGACATGTATTCCACATACCCCTGGCAGTGCAAAAAGTTGATTTTTAGATTATGAATGATGGCAAAGCTTGTGTTAATTTTTTGTGTGCCAGTGTCTATTGAAAATAAGAAATGCACTATAATTAGACATACATGTAACTTTCTCCTTGGCTGATCATTCATTCTCAGAATTCTCAATTCATTCGTAATGTCTGTATTCATTGAAGACAGATTTTCTCATCTCTGAGATCAGAGATGATAGTTGGTGTTTACAAGATTCAATGGAGAGTGGAGGGGGTGGAAGGTCAGAGTCAGGCCCATTCTGCAGTAAGTTCTCCGGAGACACCAGGAACACTTTAATGCACTCAAATAGATGAATTCTACTTCATCACACAATTACTGCAACTGTTCCAGATAGCCGCCTACAATCATTTCTGGTACTCAATTGCAATTCTTCAAAAGCTATTGTTTATCTCCTTCTTTAAATAATATTTAAATGAAGTGATTTCAGAACACATCGACACGCTGTTCTTAGCCCGCTAGGATAAAGTTTCCATAGCACTTCTCTAAAGCCTCTCCTGGATGACTGCAACAACAATAAGTGTCTAAACACATCATTCTCTCTATTTTTATGTTACTTCTGCACCAAACCGTGTATACTGCATTTTAGTGGAATGGTAAGGTCTAGAGATTGACCAGCCAAACAGTTGTGTGTTTCTGTGAATGGACCGGGTGTACATGGGCCTCCACATCACAATACTCCATGTTGGACACCCTCACACGCTACACTTCTGCCCTCTGCAGAGCAGCACTAGACTGGCAGGGAAGATATGAGGAGTCTCAAGCGGGCTTTACACGCTACGATATTTCTAGCAATTGCTAGCGATATCGGACACAAAAGCACCCGCCCCCGTCGTGCATGCGATATCGTGTGATCGCTGCCGCAGCGAACATTATCTCTACGGCAGCATCACATGTACTTACCTGGTCGGCGGCGTCGCTGTGACTGCTGAACAATCCCTTCCTCAAGGGGGAGGTGCGTTTGTCATCACGGCGACGTCACCGCGACGTCACTAAGCGGCCGGCCAATCAAAGCGGAGGGGCGGAGATGAGCGGGACGAACATCCCGCTCACCTCCTTCCTTCCTCATTGCGGGCGGGACGCAGGCAAGGTGAGGTTCCTCGCTCCTGCGGTGTCACACACAGCGATGTGTGCTGCCGCAGGAACGAGGAACAACATCTTTAAACAACCATTAACAATTTTTGGTTTTAGGACGACCTCTCTATGGTGAACGATTTTCACCACTTTGGAGGACGTTTAAGATCGCTGGTAAGTGTTACACGCTGTGATACCGTTAATGACGCCGGATGTGCGTCACTAACGACGTGACCCCGACGATAAAACATTAACGATATCTAGCATGTAAAGCGCCCTTCAGTCATTTTTTTACACTGCTGTTGCCAACTAAAAGCTGAGCTCTGATTGGTTGCTATGGGCAATGCCAAGACTTATATTAAGGAAGTTCTGGTAACTCTGTGAGTAGTTAAAAGGTCGATATTGACTTTCAGGATTAATAATTTCCGTTTCAGGTTTAGCTTCTTATCCTAAGTCATGTGCCAAAGCTCATTAAAGTGTTGATAATAACTGTTAGGTTTTCTACATCCAATAGGTGGCACCAGAGATCAAGTTCTCCTGAAGACGCAATTTGCATATTTAGATTCCAAAAGGAGCATTGCATGACCTATAAGTCTCCTTACTCTGGCTTATCACTCTCAGCAAGGAGAAAATGACCTCTCTACACCCCCAGTCAGAGGCAACATACCTAGTCAAATCAGATCTCCTGCTTCCACTGACAAGCATCACGTGTCTGCACATGGATTTTATGGTTTGGCTTCTTAACTAAAGGTGGTGTCACACACAGCGACGACGACAACGCCGTCGCTGCTACGTCACCATTTTCTGTGACGTTGCAGCAACGTCCCATCGCTGTCGCTGTGTGTGACATCCAGCAACGAGCTGGCCCCTGCTGTGAGGTCATTGCTCGTTGCTGAATGTCCTGCTTAATTTTTTGGTCGTCGCTCTCCCGCTGTGAAGCACACATCGCTGTGTGTGACAGCGAGAGAGCGACGAAATGAAGCGAGCAGGGAGCAGGAGCCGGCGTCTGGCAGCTGCGGAAAGCTGTAACCACTGTAAACATCGGGTAACCAAGGGAAGACCTTTCCCTGGTTACCCGATATTTACCTTCGTTACCAGCCTCAGCCGCTCTTGCTACTAGTGCCGGCTCCCTGCACATGTAGCTGCAGTACGCATCGGGTAATTAACCCTATGTGTACTGTAGCTAGGAGAGCAAGGAGCCAGCGCTAAGCAGTGTGTACGGCTCCCTGCTCTCTGCACTGTGACATGTAGCTGCAGTACACATCGGGTTAATTAACCCGATGTGTACTGTAGCTAGGAGAGCAAGGAGCCAGCGCTAAGCAGTGTGCACGGCTCCCTGCTCTCTGCACATTTAGCGACGTTATGATCGCTGCTGCGTCGCTGTGTTTGACAGCTAAGCAGCGATCATAACAGCGACTTACAAGGTCGCAGTTACGTCACAGAAAATGGTGACGTAACAGCGATGTCGTTGTCGCTGTGTGTGAACCCGGCTTAACTAACTCATTTGGAAAGACTTGTTAAATGGTCAATATTGACTTGTAGGATTGCTACATCCAATAGGTGCAGCCAGAAATGAAGAACTCTTCCTTCTGAAATTGAATAATTACAAGGAGTCCAGATCAGCAAGGACGATAAGAAGTGTTTTTTTATGTAATAGGAAAGTCTTCCTATTATTTTTTTAACTAAAACCCTAGATTTAAAAAAAGCATAAAAACACGTGCTAAAATCCTGCACACAATACTATTTCTTTATCCTACTCACATACAGTATATAGCGCTATTAATTGCACAGCGCTTTACAAACGTATCTCCCGTCATTAGATGACTTGTGATAGCTGTGGGATCTGAGCTTCACATGAACTTGTGAGACTCTGGATTATAAATGGGATTGCTTTCTTTTGGTGTAGCAAGGGTTAATGGCATTTACCTTGCTGGTAACTCCTGGTTAGTTCATCTCAGCTGCACCCAGTTTGTGACCAGTCCCCTTCCATTTAAATAGTCACATAATCCGTAACCTGATACTGGTAATAGATTCCTTCTATTCTGACCACCTTGGCGGGAGGAAGTCTCTAATAGCTGCTGGAGATCAGCTGCCAGAGTTCTGTTGTTGGAGCCATGTCGTCTGCAGCCCTGGTGTTTGGCTGCAGCAGTCAAGTTTGTTTCAAATCCTTTTGTGTATGTTGCCCTGTTTGTCCTCCTTCTGCTATGTTATAATACAGTAGCGGTGGTGTCTAGTGTACTCACTGGACTTCTCACTAGACAGTGTGAGTGGAGGGACATTTAGGGACTAGGCAATTGACGGCGACAAGGGGAAGACCTCGTATAGGGACATTGGGAGAGCACAGGAGCCAGATCCAGGTTAGTGTCAGGAGGTGTCCCATCCCCAGGTCCCTGTCGTCATGGTCTTCCTCTCCCTTCCTATCCCGTTGTAAACTCTGCACAGGACATCCCCTCATCCATGAGTGACATGTAATCATCACTGTCCTCATTGGGAATCACAATCTACATTCCCTATCAGTACGGTCTTTGGAGTGTGAGAGGAAACCTGAGAACTTGGAGGAAACCCACACAAACATGGGGAGAACATTCAAACTGCTTACGGATGTTGTCCTTAGTGGGATATCATCAGCCTGCCACATGAATGTCTCATCCTGTACTGTGATACAGAACAAATAATTGCCTTTTTCTAAAAGATCTATATTAGGATCTGTGGCTCCAATTTAGGATTTGCTAAAGTCACATTTCTTTTTTGTCTTTTCGTATTGTTAACATTTTTTTTGTGCCAAATTCTTTAAAATGGCAGATGTAGGTCACGAATTGCATGCAAAATAAAAATGTTCTTTTCTGTCCTTAACACATTTATATAATAATATAATAATCTTTATTTCTATAGCGCCAACATATTCCGCAGCACTTTACACATTTAGCAACATATTAGTGTAAGTCACATATTTAGCAAAATGACGTAAAATTTGCACCAAAATAACTGTCGTACATAAAAGCACTATTGAGGGAAAAGGAGCACATTTGCATTAAATTTTGTAATTTTTTACACACAAGTCGACCATCAGGGTTTTCGATAGGGGGGTACTCTGACTACGGATACTTTACTCTCGATGGCGTTATCACAGGTGGTCGGTCCCGGCTTCGCGCCCTGGGCACTCACTCTGAGGCTGTGGAATGGGGTTCAGGGATGATTTTGGGGATATACGTGACGCCACCTGTGGTGTCTGGTAAGCGGGATATACCAGCGCTGCCCGCGGCCGACCTCTGAGGCGATGGTGACGGCAGCTTAAGATCTCTCAGCTCCCCACAGGTGGAGATTTCTTACCTTAGGGTGGCGGGTTGCTGACCAGGAGGGAAGTGACCGAGCGGTGATGGCTGCCTTCTTCTCTGAAGGGTCCTGTAGAACGGCGGAGAGATGACACACCGAGTCCACATCAGCTTAAACAAGTCCTTTTTACTAGCATCTGGTTTATTTTGCACAGTTCACAGCAGCAACAGTTCGGTTACCAGAAGGCCAATGGTCACAAGTTTCGGAGGAGATTTGATGACAGAGTCTCTCTCTGAGGTAACCTTTCTTAGTTTCTTTCTCGGTCTCTGCTCTGAGGGCTCTGTGACTCCCTCTTTAACCCACTCGTTAGTCTCGTCACTGGTTTTCCCAGGGGTCTGATGCTGCACGATTTCTTTAACTATCCCGCAACAGCGTCGTGAACTCGGCTTGGGGTTAGTAGTCAGAGTCTTGATGGGTACCGGGACGCCTCTTATTTAGGATCCCAGGTTAATGGTCAATGGTTTTGGGGATAAACGTGACAAACCTCCTCGGTCCCGTTATACCGGTGTCGACCTGAACTCTTCAGCCGGCTCTCGCCAGACCTAAAGCGTCCCCTTTCCGTCTGGGTTACCCCTTTTCCAGTGTCTTTCTTTTCTTTTGGGGCACTCTCGCTCAGGACGTCGGGCCTATGTTATTTCTAGCCCTTCTTTCAGTCATCAATTTACTCTCATCTCTTCTTGTCACTCCTTACTGACTGACTGTTAACTGACCAACTGTCACCCCGTCGTCCTGGCAACCACATCGCGTCTCATGCTCAGATAGGCTCCACCCCCCTATGGACCTACTATATAAACAGTCCCAGGAATGTGAAGGTAGGGGCTGCTGAGTCAATGTTACTCAATCTAATATAAGACTCTGCATTTTTCCTCTCTTTCATCTGTGACCAAAGGGCACTGCACCTTGATGTTAAGGTGCTGTATTCCCCTGTAGTGCCTAACCACAGGGGCGCCACACACACATTTGATGAAGCAGTCTAAAACACATGGAAATGATACATTGACGTAAAAAAATCTAAGAAAATACTTTAAAAGGTGCAAATCGATTGATCAATTTGTAGTAAATCAAAAAGTTACTTACTGATAGAGATATTCAGTCCAAAAAATAGCAAAACTGCAGTAATGGATCAGGCCCCATGTTTCTGAATGTGTAAGTAGACACTTCTGCATTCATGTTGTTACTAAAAGATAACATTAAAGGAAAACTGTGAAGTCAAAAGGAGCTAATAACCTGCAGATATGGAGTTAATCTACAGCCTTGGGCTTTCAGTCATAGAGGTGAGGTCTGAGCAGTTTCAATCACCACTTAGTTGTAAGTCAGTGCAGGGCCATGGTTACAGCCACCGCTCACTGTATACTGAACAGTAGCTGCTCCGGCGGCACCTCTATAACTGAAAGCCCATAAAGGCTGCCAAGAAGAATAAATTTCATTTTCTACAGGCAGCCGGGCTTTCAGTGTGGCAGCCAAGCAGGTTTGGAACGCACCTATGTACTGAGCCAGATACCTGACCCTAGGATGACTTTAGAGCTGGGCTCTAGAGATGGGAATGGGTGGGATGAGCTCTTCATCAATGCCACTAAACACTAAAGAAGACACAGGGAGCACACACATGGGCAAAGTGCATGAACAACTCATCTCCAGATGCCTCAGGAAGATGTTCAGCAAAGAACAGCAACGATCCTACAGATGAGTACAAGCCACTTGCTTGCATCCAGAGCTTGAGAAGGAACTAAGTATCACCAGACCAGCACAAGTCCAGGGAAAATGAGAGTGTTTAAACCCAAGGGGAAATACAGATGATTAGCAGGTAAGAGGAGCTCCGAAGGGCCATAGAGGGAAAGGAATGAAAACCCAGCAAAGGAAATACCTAGTACACTAAATACTAACAGCTGGAATAATAGAAAGTCAGGGACCATTTTGCCCAACCAAACACTGTGACCTTCTATTGCCGGACACCACAGGACTGTCTGTCACTATGACATGCTCATACTGGAACGCGTGCTGAATTGTTCAATGGCAACATGATGCTACACGTTTCCCCGTAATTGGGTGCATTTTTGCTGTACAATAGGCACACAATATTTTACACCATATTTATTTATGAAACATTCTTGCTTTTTGCTAGTATAGCTATGGAGGATGGTGGGGGCTATACTGTGCATAAGATATTACTAATTTTAATAGCCACTTCTAGTAGAGGGTAGCATCTGTCTGCAGGCAAGCGACCTATTTGCAAGGAAATCCCACCACTTTTTAACTAAGAGAAATGTAGATAACCAACTATAGATAAAAGAATATCTTAGCACAGAGAAATATTTGTAGGCTCAGTAACTGTGTTATAATGTGCATGCTGCACAAAGTGTACAATATGGCGATATACCAATATTTGCACTGTTCATTATACATTTGGGCAATGTCTAGCAGGCTTTGAATAAAATATTGAACAAAACACTCCCTTTTCTGTCTAGTTCCCTGTAGCAAAGTATGGCTGTACATGGACACTCATGGGCACTGTCTTGGTAAGCATGAGGGCATTGTAGTTATTATCGGTATACTTTGTGCAATAAATACAGTAGGTACCATAGAACGGTAATTTAGCACTTAGCTCTCTTTGGATAATGTGTGATGTCTGTGTATTATCCACATGAGCACTACCAGGGCACAACCAAATCTGAAAATTCTGTTTCTCTTCTTTCATTTCTACAACACTATTAGACATGCAGAATGGATCTCATCAGCATAGACAATATGAGGACTTTTTTGTCACTTTATTGGGCATTTTCTTATCTTTCCATAGTTCACTGCAGTTGTTTTATTATATCTAACAAAAAAGGAAAAAGCATTAGACCACATCCCTATTTATCACTCAAATGCCAAAAGTCCTGCACTCAAGTGGCCACAATAGAAGACTTACACTGCCCTCTTGTGCTAAAAGCTGGAAATACCAGCATATTGAAAGAAATACTCTGTATATACACTAAACATCATAGTATATACAATTTTCCATATATATGTATAGAAAGCCTCTATAAAATAAAAATGATGCACAAAAAAGCCTGCAAACTCTTTGCTGAAGACAAGCAGACTCGGGACATGAATTACTGGAACCATGTCCTGTGGTCTGATAAGAATAAGAACTTATTTGGTTCAGATTGTGTCAAGCTTATGTGTGGCAGCAATGAGGTGAGGAGTACAAAGACAAATGTGCCCTGGCTACAGTCAAGCATGGTGGTGGGAGTGTCATGGTTTGGGGTTGCATGAGGGCTTCCAGCTGTAGGAAGCTACAGTTCATTGAGGGAACAATGCATTCCAACATGTACTGTGACATATTGAAGCAGAGCATGATCTCCCCTATGGAAACTGGGCCACGGAGCAGTATTCCAACATAACGACTGCAAACACACATCCAAGACGACCACTGCCTTGCTAAAGAAACTGAGGGTAAAAGTGCTGGACTGGCCAAGCTGTCTCCAGAACTAAACCCAATTGAGCGCGAGGTCCTTAACATCCAACAGCTCTGTGATGTCGTCATGTAGTAGTTAAAAATTCCAGTGGATTCCAGTGGCTCCTGTGGAAAATAATTCTGTGGCTCCATTCCCAAGAGAGTTAAGGCAGTGCTTGAAAATAATGGAGGCCACACAAAATATTGACACTTTGGGCACAATATGGCCATTTTTACATAGGGGTGTACTCAATTTCATTGTTAGCAGTTTAGACACTAATGGATGTTTGTTGAACTATGTATGGGTAAACCAAATTTTCACTGTTATACAAACTGTACACTGACTAGTTTACATTGTATCAAAGTGGCATTCAGTGGTGTGAAGAAGTGTTTGGCCCCTTCCTGATTTCTTATTGTTTTGCATGTTTGTCACACTTAAATGTTTCACATCACCAAATTTAAATATTAGATAAAGATAACAACTAAACACAAAATGCAGGTTATAAATGAAGGTCTTTATTATTAAGGGAAATAGAAATCCAACCCTACAGGGCCCTGTGCAAAAAAAAGTGATTGCCCCCTAATCCTAATAACTGCTTGGGCCACCCTTAGCAACAATTGCAATCAAGCATTTGTGATAACTGGCAACGAGTCTTTTACAATGATCTTAAGCTGGGTTTACACACTGCAACATCTCAAAAGGACATCGCTGTAACGTCACCGGTTTTGTGACGCAATAGCGATGTTGTTTGCGATGTTGCAGTCTGTGAATCACATCAGCGACCTGGCCCCTGCTGTGAAGTTGTAATCGCTACAAATCGTTCAGGACCATTCCTAGGTCCTTTGTTTCCCGCTGTGCAGCATGCATCGCTACAAAGTTTCAGTGTGTGAAAGACTTTGCAGCGACTTTGTTAGCAACTTCCCTTTCAAAAAGCTGCTTATCAACGTCCCCAACAACCAGCTAGGTCGCTCTGCAGGTCCGGATCGCTGTTGTGTTGTTGGCCAGGTTTGCCTGTTTGACAGCTCACCAGAGACTCACCAGAGACTTAGGGAGGTCGCTGTTACGTCACAAAACCGGTGACGTTACAGCGATGTCCTTTGCGATGTTGCAGTGTGTAAACCCAGCTTTAAGCAATTTTGGCCCACTCATCTTATCAGAATTGTTGTCAGCCACAATGAACCACCTTTTTAAGGTCATGCCACAGCATCTCAATCAGATTGTCAGGACTTCAAATAGGCCACTCCAAAGTCTTTATTTTTATTAAGCTATTTAGAGGTGGACTTGCTGGTGTGTTTTTGATCATTGTCCTGCTGCATAACCCAAGTGCGCTTCTGCATGACGTCATTGACCTCTTTGATGAGTCGTTGCTACACTTTTGGGATAATTTTGGTCGGCCAGCCACTCCTGAGAAGGTGCACCATTGTTCCATGTTTTCGCCATTTGTGGTTAATGACTCATTGTAGTTCGCTGGAGTCCCAATCACTTTTTTAGACAGGGCCCTGTAGGTTTGGATTTCTTTTTCCCTAAGTGTCCTTTTACACATAGTACGTACCAGCAATCCCACCAGCGATCCACCCTGGCAGGGATCGCTGGAATGTCGCTACATGGTCGCTGTTGAGCTGTCAATCAGGCAGATCTCCACAGCGACCAGCCATCAGTCACCAGCGACCCGTGTAACGACGGCTCCCTGCACACTGAGAACTGGCACTCGTTGGTCTTCTGCCATGAAAAACGCCGATGCGTGCTGCACAGTGGGAGACCAACGAGCAAAAAATGGTCCTGATCGTTTTGTCATGATCAGAGACCTCGCAGCAGGGGCCAACTCGCTGCTGCTTGTTACACACAGCGATATTGCTGGCGAGGTCGCCGATACGTCAAAAAACCTGTGACATTTCAGCGATCTCGCTAGCGATCTCGCGATGTGTGACGGGGGCTTTAAAAAAAAAAAAAGAGCTTCATTTAAAATCTGCATTTTGTGTTTACTTGTATTATCTTTGATTAATATTTCCATTTGTTTGGTGACCTGAAACATTTAAGTGTGACAAACATACAAAAGAAATCAGGAAGGGCAAACACTTTTCACATAACTATATCTTCAGTGCTGTCCCATGAAGTGATGTAAAATATTTACAAAAATGTGAGGGTTGTACACACTTTTGTAATATACTGGGTGTATACATATACATTTTAGCTGTTTATCAAAACATATTCAAGATAAAGTTATATAATCAATATGGGCTTAATGTGATGCTCTCAGCTTTATTTTGAGGATATTCATATTCTATTTGGATAAGAGTTTAGGAGTCACAACTCTTTAACATGTAGCTGCCTCTTTTTCAACGGAGCAAAGGTAATTGGACAATTATCTTGAAAGCTCATTAATGGAATCATGGACTATTCCCTTATTAATCCAACAACAATTAAGTAAAAGGTCTTTCGCTGATTCCAGGTGTGGCATTCATATTTGGAAGCTGTTGCTGTGAACCTACAAAATGCTGTCAAAGGAGCCCTCAATGGAAGATAAACAGACCATCAATAGGCTGAAAAAAAGTAGTCCATGAGAGAGATAACAGAAATGTTAGGAGTGACCAAATCAACAGTTTGTACATTCTGTAAAAGAAAAAAAGGAGCACTGGTGAGCGTGGAAGTCCAAAAGGTCTGAACGTCCATGAAAGACAACAGAGGAGGATGATCATAGAATCCTTTCTAGGATGAAGAAAAACCCGTTTAATTAAATCTAAAAGTCTACGCTATGAGTAAGTGCTGATACTGGCTTAGCTGTACCAAGGCTAGGCCAGTATTTACGTCTATGGCTCTTTGCTTGAGAACTATTTTGTTTACAACTCTACGCTTTAATTGCATCTCAGTTGTTTCACTGTAAATAAAAAATATTGGCAAGCAGAGCCCAAATGACGAAGATTTGATCAATGTCCGAGTATTTCTGGACCTAACTGTGTGTGTATGTATATATATATAATATATATATATATATATATATATTGTGATGACCTGGGCCCTGAACGTCTTGGGGCACACGTCTGGCAGCGGGATCAAGACACACACAAGCACTTTGTCACTTAAAGAATCTCGGTGATTTATTCACATCCTCATAAACCACGCAGTGTAATGGGCCACAGCCACTTTCCCACAGGACAATGTCTCACTGTCTGTTTAAACTGCTGATTGTTCATACAGTTCATTCTCTGGCATCAGCCAGTATAGTCCCCTTTCTGGGGTGTTACCTGCCAGTAGGTTTGCAGGCTGTCAGTCTGCCTCCATCCAGTCCAGGGAGACTCTCACACTGGGCTCAACATCCCGGCCCTTGTACACGTTCCAATTCCTCACAGCCTCAGTGGATTCTGCAGCTCCCTGACATTTCAGAGCTCTCACTAGCTCTGTATGCACAGGATCTCCTGCACATGTGCTCCAACCAAGATGGCTCCCACTAGCACACAGAGATCATGTGACAAACGACAGCTCCATTAAATCCCATGAGACACACCTACGTATGGGAGGTATGTGGATGGTCAGTCCCGCCCATCACTTCTGACCATCCCATGAACCCAGCCCTGAATGTGTACAACAATCCTCATGGAACTACAAGTCCCAGAGAAACATTCCAGGTTCAGATCACAGAGGATTTCCCCCTCTGTGACACATACCGGCCATCTACCACATTGCATCCTTACATATCCCCCCCCTCTGTTCCAACTTGTAGGGTGGAACACTCGACAACCTACAGTGACCCTGAGACAGGGCATTAGGGAAACCATACCCTACCAGTCGAATGGGCCCTCTACGAAAACTTGGAGTTTCTGCTCCTGACCGACTATCCGCCACTGTCACCAAACCCTCCTCAGTGAACCCTCTTCTCAGACACGTCCGCCGGTCCGACATATCGTTCCATAACTGTCTCCAACGGTCAGTGTGGTAGTGAGACACCCCATCAGTCAAAACTACCGTGCGGCCTGACTCTGCGCTAACCAGTCCACTAGAGGGGCTCTTGTCCAGGTACCTCACAACCGAGCCGACAGGAGATCTCCCACAACTAGACCCTGCACACTCTCTGTTTGCCAATCTACTATGGCCTCTTCTCTCATGACGTCTTAGGTCACCTTTCCATCTCCGCCTTTTCCCACCACCACTTTTGGCTATGGACCAGTCACTCCCTCCATCTTTTCTTTCAGATTTTGTTTTAGAGGGCTTGGACCCTTCAGAGTCTGTGCCATAGCCTGATTTATAGGTAGGTCTTCTATGACCTAGGCTCCTTTCCCTACAGGACCTACTTCCCTTGCCAGTGAAGGCAACAAGTTCATCAGGTGGACCACCCTTCTTCTCTGGGCCCTGGCCCGAAAGCGGTCGTGACCTCAAACTCACTTGACAAAGTGTCTCTGCAATCTTCTGTCTTTCAAGATCCATTTGCTTTAGTTCTTCCAGGTATCCCAGGCGGTATTCTAGGAGAACTCGTACGTTTTCAACACACTCCTTTGTTCCCGCCATGACACATGGAACCATACCAACTTCACAGGATAACCTGGCTTTATGATAAACCTTAAGTCTTACTCTCGTCACACCGGATGTATCAACCATCTCCTGCATGACTCTTCCATTTCTGCCAATCAGTTTCTTGACAAGTTCTCTGGGCACTTGTGTGACCTCTTCCACAAAGTCCAACAGCCTTCGAGCTGTTTTCACTGCTTCTTCAGTTTTCCCATAGATTTGGAATGTTCCACTGTGCTCTTCTAATTCAATCGCTGTAATACCTGGAACCTTCCTGGCTTGCTGAATGTTACTTTTCAGCGCTCTTAATGCGAGCCCAATTAATGATTTCTTCACCACCACAACTTCCTGAAATTCTGCAGTGAGCTGCTTCATACACTCCAAGCGTCTGGTGTCTTCTTCCATCTGTGCCGAGATGAGCCATTTCGTGCGAAGACACTGCAGGTGCATGTCACTCAGGATAGCCACCCGCTTCTTTGTGACATTACTGGCAGAGCACACCACCAACCGACAAGTCTCTGGGGCAAAGTACACTTCACAGGCCCCTACAGCCTTCTTAAACGTCTCATGCATCGACTTATGGGCACAGGCTTTTCTTAGGTCTTCGGGCACATCTACCATGCACTTAAAGAATGGACCGGTTTCTTGACCTTCAAGGAAATTAGACCATTCCTTTGGTCTCTTGCATCTATCTTTTTCTCTCATGCACGGCTCCACCTCTTGAGTTACACACTCTTCCGGTTCTGCTCCAGCCTCAGAGCCTTTGGGTTTGCTACTCTTCTTAACCAAGACAATCTCTATGTCTTCCATCTTGGTCTTACCAGGCAGGTCACTCAGGCTATCAGTTCCTGATAAGACCTCTGGTCCAGACTTCACCTCATCAGAGACTCTTTTCACTTCTGCAGCACCAGCTGTCTCTTGGGTCTTCACTGCGTTACCTTCAACTTCCTTGCGGGTCTCTGCAGTGTCACATTCAGTCCTCTTTTTTTCTGCAAGGGTGTCACACCCTTCAGCGTGGTACTCTGTTCCTCTTAGACCTTTGGCCCCGTTTTCACCCTTCATCACCCCAACACTGGGTAATTTACCGGTCTGCTCACCATGACCTCTATGGATTTGTACTTCACCAACTTTCTCCAGGATTCCTTGTCCTGTATTACCCTCTAGGATTTCACCTCCTACAGTGCTCTTGTCCGACAGACCTTCTGCTTCATGCTTGGAATCTATAGGAGACACCACCATTACTGCTTTGGTTGGCTCATTTTTTGACATTTCACCCTGCTGATGTCTGTCGTTACAATGTGTCAGTTCAGTTTCTGATACCTCTTTCTTGTGTAGGACATCGCTGTCTGACTCTACCTTAGCAGTTGCTACTGGCAATGCGTTTTCCTCGACCAGGTACTTCACTTTCTCTGCACCCTCAGACGGGATACCTTGCACAAGCTTTTGGCGCTTATTACGTCTCCGGCGTCTGGAGGAGGTTTTACCCTTCTCAATTGTCTGTACCTCACTGCACTCTCTTGTCCTTTTATAAGAGTCAGTGTCCATTCTGGAGTCATCGTCACTCCCCCTGGCGTCCTGGACTATCATGTCCCCACTTAACCAGATATCTGCCTCCCTTTCTGGAGCTACCCCGTTTTTAACGGTCACACTATTGGTTATTCCCTTAGTCCCTATGTCACCAAGTTGGGTCCGTCCATTTTCTTTGGTCACCCCTAACTTAGGACAGTCAATTTTAGAAGGTACTATCTCCTCCTTACCACACATAACTCCACAACAAGGACCCCTTTTCACCTCCCAATGTGGTAGGGTTTCCTTTGGGCTGTTCTGGCTCTTACACAAGCAACCGGATACGTCCCCCTGCTTCCACAAGTGCACAAATAATTTAGAGTCCCAACCTATAATAATTGGGTGCAGTAAATCTGAGACTACACCAACATCATGAGAACCACTGTCCCTGGCTGTCTTTATGACCACGCTGGATACTGGGTATTCTGTCTCATTATTGTGGGTGCAGCTGACGTGGATCTTCCTTCCAGGAATCAAGTTGACATCAGAAGTGGCCCTCACCAGGGTCACCAAGCTCCTTGAGTCTACGACCCCTGTTACAGATTCCCCATCCACTTCCACGGAACACAGACGTGGCTTCTCGTCGGATGGGTGGTCTATACCGCAAACCGGGCACTTGTGGCATGAACACTGTTGTCCCTGGCTACAGTCCATCTTCGCCACTTCACCCTTGGATTTGGGATGCTCTGCACCATTTTGGGGGACCACCGCTTTCTGGGACTCCTCCCCCTTTTGGGCATCCACCCCTTTATGGGACTCCATCCCCTTATGGGCAACCACCCCTTTATGGGGCTCCACCCCCTTATGGGCAACCACCCCTTTATGGGACTCCACCCCCTTATGGGCAACCACCCCTTTATGGGACTCCACCCCCTTATGGGCAACCACCCCTTTATGGGACTCCACCCCCTTATGGGCAACCACCCCTTTATGGGCTTTCTGTGGCTTCCTTGCAGTGTCCTTAGATCCCAGTTCACACCGTTCCCCTTTATCTCCCTGGGTACCCTGTGCCCGTACTGGCCCCAGAAGGGAACTCACAAACTGGTCCACTGCTGCCACATCTCTGCGCACTGACAGCTCCTGCTGTCCACACACAAGGAACTGGTACAGCTCCTCCATAACGTCCAGGCTTGCGGCTCCACTCATGGTCGCTCAGCTTTCCCGGAACTTCGTGGACCCGCCGATCCACCGCAAGCTGCTTGAGTGCGCCGTCAATTTTCGTGGACCCGCCGATCCACCGCAAACCGCTTCAAAAAATGTTTTCGTGGACCCGCCGATCCACAGCAAGCAGTCCGTATCCACAAGAATATGTCCTAGGCCGTTGCCCTTAGCAACCAGGCTGTGTTGCCCCTAGCAACCAGGCTGTGTTGCCCCTAGCAACCAGGCCATATGCCCGCGTTCTCCACCATAATGTGATGTTGCACCTTGCACATTGGGGGTTACTCACTCAGCATGAGGGCTTCAGGTAAACACGGGAGGCACATCCTTATTCTCAGGCTGCTTTATTCAGACTTTACACAGCATACTGCCAGGACTGCATACAACAATGGCATTACAAGCAGGATACAGGCACGTTCCCCAAACACCAGGTCTCCTGGTTCAGTCCGGCACAGAAGTCCCAGCCTAGCCTTCTCAGACAGCAGGTTTCCACACCTCCACCCCCAGACAAACTCGGTTACTTCCTTCACCACAGGAAGTTCAGAGCAGGGCCTTGCAATTCCGGCTGGCCTCAGTGGATTCTGCAGCTCCCTGACATTTCAGAGCTCTCACTAGCTCTGTATGCACAGGATCTCCTGCACATGTGCTCCAACCAAGATGGCTCCCACTAGCACACAGAGATCATGTGACAAACGACAGCTCCATTAAATCCCATGAGACACACCTACGTATGGGAGGTATGTGGATGGTCAGTCCCGCCCATCACTTCTGACCATCCCATGAACCCAGCCCTGAATGTGTACAACAATCCTCATGGAACTACAAGTCCCAGAGAAACATTCCAGGTTCAGATCACAGAGGATTTCCCCCTCTGTGACACATACCGGCCATCTACCACATTGCATCCTTACAATATATATATATATATATATATATATATATATATATACACACACAGTATATATACTGTATATGTGTACACACACACACAGACACACACACACACAGACGCACACACACGTCCAGTAATCCTCTGATAAAACGGGTCAAGCAGCAATGCATTGGCAAAAAAGTTGTGCAAACACAACGTTTTTGTCCATTTTTAAATATGTGTATTTAGCTGGATCAGTTTTTTAACATTGGAGTCTACGGAAAACAGATCAGTTAACAGATTTCTATTTATCTTCCATTTAAAACTGATCCAGTAAGCAAAAAATGGATCGTTCACAAATAAAAGAAAGACAGATGGATTAAATAGCAATCCATTAATGGATCTGTTTCTATACATTCCAGTGTGAAAAAAAAAATCTAGCTGAAATAAAATTTTTTAAAAACGGACAAAAAAGTTGCGTCTGCACAATTTTCTTGACTACAGATTGCTGCTGGATCCGTTCTAACAGATAATTACTGGACGTGTGAACATAGCCTGTGTGTGAACACCCTCTTATAGTTGGGATGTGTTATGTTGAGAATAAGTCAATCACATTTACAATCATGTTAACTTAAGCCAGCTTTACACCTTACAATTAGGTATGCGATCTCGTATGTGATGTGACACGCCCAGGTCGCATATGCGATCTAATGAGATTGCACGTAGGTCGTTCATTTGCTGTCACACGTGCGTTAGTATTCTATGTTAAATTGATCAATTTTGTGTGCGATCCTTTAGATCATGTGTTCTGTGACGTATGCATTGGGCACCTTTTTTTTTTTTAATTTATTGACTTGCCAAGCGTGTGTAATGTGTAGGGGATGCGTTTTTACTATGTCATCTGCCGTTCAGCTCTGCTACATGGCCGCTGACAGCAGACACAGACAGCCATGTAGCAGCGGTGAATGGTAGATGACAGCAGACACAGACAGAGCCGCACTGTCAGAATGAACTGGGGTGAACCTCACCCGACTTCATTGTCATGCTGCGGCTCTGTCTGTGTCGCGTCCCGATTAGCGGTCACCAGTGAAGACTCACCGGTGACCGCTAAACTCCTGAGTAAGTGAATTGAGCAGCCCTCTCTCATACTCACCGATCCCCGATCCCCGGCTCTGCACGGCATTCACACTGCTGAGGCGGCTTTTACTGTTTTGAAAAAGCCGGCCGCCCATTAAACAATCTCGTATTCCCTGCTTTCCCCGCCCACCAGCGCCTATGATTGGTTACAGTGAGCCACGCCCCCACGCTGAGTGACAGGTGTCACACTGCACCCAATCACAGCAGCCGGTGGGCGTGTCTATACTGTGTAGTGAAATAAATAATTAAATAATTAAAAAAAACGGCGTGCGGTTCCCCCCCAATTTTAAAACCAGACAGATAAAGCCATACGGCTGAAGGCTGGTATTCTCAGGATGGGGAGCTCCACGTTATGGGGAGCCCCCCAGCCTAACAATATCAGCCAACAGCCGCCCAGAATTGCCGCATACATTAGATGCGGCAGTTCTGGGACTGTACCCGGCTCTTCCCGATTTGCCCTGGTGCCGTTGGCAAATCGGGGTAATAAGGAGTTATTGGCAGCCCATAGCTGCCAATAAGTCCTAGATTAATCATGTCAGGCGTCTATGAGACACCCTCCATGATTAATCTGTAAATTACAGTAAATAAACACACACACCCGAAAAAATCCTTTATTAGAAATAAAAAACACACACATATACCCTGGTTCACCACTTTAATCAGCCCCAAAAAGCCCTCCTTGTCCGGCGTAATCCAGGATGGTCCAGCGTCGCATCCAGCGCTGCTGCATGGAGGTGACCGGAGCTGCAGCAGACACAGCCGCTCCGGTCACCTCCACGCAGGTAATGAAGACAGCCGCGCCATCAGCTGAGTTGTCACTGAGGTTACCCGCTATCACTGGATGCAGCGGTGGATGCAGCGGTGGCCGCGGGTAACCTCAGTGACAGATCAGCTGATCGCGCTACTCACCGCCGCTCCGGTCAGCTCCAGTCAGCAACTGAGGTGAGTAGCGCGATCAGCTGAGCTGTCACTGAGGTTACCCGCGGCCACCGCTGCATCCACCGCTGCATCCACCGCTGGATCCAGTGACAGCGGGTAACCTCAGTGACAGCAGCTGATCGCGCGGCTGTCTTCATTACCTGCGTGGAGGTGACCGGAGCGGCTGTGTCGTCTGCAGCTCCGGTCACCTCCATGCAGCAGCGCTGGATGCGACGCTGGATCATCCTGGAGTACGCCGGACAAGGAGGGCTTTTTGGGGCTGATTAAAGTGGTGAACCAGGGAATGTGTGTGTGTTTTTTATTTCCAATAAAGGATTTTTTTCGGGCGTGTGTGTTTATTTACTGTAATTTACAGATTAATCATGGAGGGTGTCTCATAGACGCCTGACATGATTAATCTAGGACTTATTGGCAGCTATGGGCTGCCAATAACTCCTTATTACCCCGATTTGCCAACGCACCAGGGTAAATCGGGAAGAGCCGGGTACAGCCCCAGAACTGTTGCATATAATGTATGCGGCAATTCTGGGCGGCTGCTGACTGATATTGTTAGGCTGGGGGGCTCCCCATAACGTGGAGCTCCCCATCCTGAGAATACCAGCCTTCAGCCGTTTGGCTTTATCTGGCTGGTTTTAAAATTGGGGGGGACCGCACGCCGTTTTTTTTAATTATTTAATTATTTATTTCACTACACAGTATAGACACGCCCACCGGCTGCTGTGATTGGGTGCAGTGGGACACCTGTCACTCAGCGTGGGGGCGTGTCTCACTGTAACCAATCATAGGCGCCGGTGGGCGGGGTAAGCAGGGAATACGAGATTGTTTAATGGGCGGCCGGCTTTTTCAAAACAGTAAAAGCCGCGTCAGCAGTGTGAATGCCGTGCAGCGCCGGGGATCGGTGAGTATATGAGAGAGGGGGATAGACTGACATGGACAGAGAGAGAGGGACAGAGATAGTGACTGACTGACAGAGATTAGTGAATGACAGACATTGTGAGGCGCTTCAGAATGCAGCTTTTCAGCTGCGCTCTGAAGCAGACCTTTTTTAAGCTGCGGTGCAGAGCGCACACATGCGCACATAGCATCAGACATCACAATCGTATGATGGATGTCACACGTTACAATTCACTAGTTTCGTACAACAAAACGTCCAATGTATGAGGAATAAACGACGTGTATGCGATCACCGTATTTTCGTTCAATATCGATCGCATGTAGGTTTCACACGCAAATACCTCACGAACGATGCCGGATGTGCGTCACTTACAACTTGACCCCGACGACGGATTGAAAGATTTATTGAAGTGTGTAAAGCAGGCTTAATATTCAGTACACAGCTGCCATAATTTAAAGCAGACCTGGGCAAGGGGCGGCCAGTGCAGATGCAGAGTGCCTGCAGGAGGGGGGAGCAGTGTGAGTGCAGGAGGAAGGTGCAGAGTGCCTGCAGGAGGGGGGAGCAGTGTGAGTGCAGGAGGGAGGTGCAGAGTGCCTGCAGGAGGGGGGAGCAGTGTGAATGCAGGAGGACAGTGCAGAGTGCCTGCAGGAGGGGGGAGCAGTGTGAGTGCAGGAGGAAGGTGCAGAGTGCCTGCAGGAGGGGGGAGCAGTGTGAGTGCAGGAGGAAGGTGCAGAGTGCCTGCAGGAGGGGGGAGCAGTGTGAGTGCAGGAGGAAGGTGCAGAGTGCCTGCAGGAGGGGGGAGCAGTGTGAATGCAGGAGGACAGTGCAGAGTGCCTGCAGGAGAGGGGAGCAGTGTGAGTGCAGGAGGACAGTGCAGAGTGCCTGCAGGAGGGGGGAGCAGTGTGAGTGCAGGAGGAAGGTGCAGAGTGCCTGCAGGAGGGGGGAGCAGTGTGAGTGCAGGAGGACAGTGCAGAGTGCCTGCAGGAGGGGGGAGCAGTGTGAATGCAGGAGGACAGTGCAGAGTGCCTGCAGGAGGGGGGAGTAGTGTGAGTGCAGGAGGAAGGTGCAGAGTGCCTGCAGGAGGGTGGAGCAGTGTGAATGCAGGAGGACAGTGCAGAGTGCCTGCAGGAGAGGGGAGCAGTGTGAGTGCAGGAGGAAGGTGCAGAGTGCCTGCAGGAGGGGGGAGCAGTGTGAATGCAGGAGGACAGTGCAGAGTGCCTGCAGGAGAGGGGAGCAGTGTGAGTGCAGGAGGACAGTGCAGAGTGCCTGCAGGAGGAGGGAGCAGTGTGAATGCAGGAGAACAGTGCAGAGTGCCTGCAGGAGGGGGGAGTAGTGTGAGTGCAGGAGGAAGGTGCAGAGTGCATGCAGGAGGGGGGAGCAGTGTGAGTGCAGGAGGAAGGTGCAGAGTGCCTGCAGGAGGGGGGAGCAGTGTGAGTGCAGGAGGGGGGAGCAGTATGAGTGCAGGAGGACAGTGCAGAGTGCCTGCAGGAGGGGGGAGCAGTGTGAGTGCAGGAGGAAGGTGCAGAGTGCCTGCAGGAGGGGGGAGCAGTGTGAGTGCAGGAGGACGGTGCAGAGTCCCTGCAGGAGGGGGGAGCAGTGTGAGTGCAGGAGGAAAGTGTAGAGGCCTGCAGGAGGGGGGAGCAGTGTGAGTGCAGGAGGATGGTGCAGAGTCCCTGCAGGAGGGGGGAGCAGTGTGAATGCAGGAGAACAGTGCAGAGTGCCTGCAGGAGGGGGGAGCAGTGTGAATGCAGGAGGACAGTGCAGAGTGCCTGCAGGAGGGGGGAGCAGTGTGAGTGCAGGAGGAAGGTGCAGAGTGCCTGCAGGAGGGGGGAGCAGTGTGAATGCAGGAGGACAGTGCAGAGTGCCTGCAGGAGAGGGGAGCAGTGTGAGTGCAGGAGGACAGTGCAGAGTGCCTGCAGGAGGAGGGAGCAGTGTGAATGCAGGAGAACAGTGCAGAGTGCCTGCAGGAGGGGGGAGTAGTGTGAGTGCAGGAGGAAGGTGCAGAGTGCATGCAGGAGGGGGGAGCAGTGTGAGTGCAGGAGGAAGGTGCAGAGTGCCTGCAGGAGGGGGGAGCAGTGTGAGTGCAGGAGGGGGGAGCAGTATGAGTGCAGGAGGACAGTGCAGAGTGCCTGCAGGAGGGGGGAGCAGTGTGAGTGCAGGAGGAAGGTGCAGAGTGCCTGCAGGAGGGGGGAGCAGTGTGAGTGCAGGAGGAAGGTGCAGAGTGCCTGCAGGAGGGGGGAGCAGTGTGAGTGCAGGAGGATGGTGCAGAGTCCCTGCAGGAGGGGGGAGCAGTGTGAATGCAGGAGGACAGTGCAGAGTGCCTGCAGGAGGGGGGAGCAGTGTGAGTGCAGGAGGATGGTGCAGAGTCCCTGCAGGAGGGGGGAGCAGTGTGAATGCAGGAGAACAGTGCAGAGTGCCTGCAGGAGGGGGGAGCAGTGTGAGTGTAGGAGGACAGTGCAGAGTGCCTACAGGAGGGGGGAGCAGAGGAGCAGCACTTGTGTCTTATCAGGTCCCCCGTGTGCCTGCAATAGAAGAAGCAGATGCACAGGGGACTCAGAGAAGGCAGCCAGAGGAGCCCTCAGGCTCTGCTGCTGCAGTGATACCAGCCTGTGCCCTCAGCACCCCTAGGGCCAGTATGTATGCTCTCCACTGGCCACCAGGGCCAGTACGTATGCTCCCCACTGGCCAGTACGTATGCTCCCCACTGGCCACCAGGGCCAGTATGTATGTTCACCACTGGCCACCAGGGCCAGTATGTATGTTCCCCACTGGCCACCACGGCCAGTATGTATGTTCCCCACTGGCCACCAGGACCAGTATGTATGTTCTCCACTGGCCACCAGGGCCAGTATGTATGCTCTCCACTGGCGACCAGGGCCAGTATGTATGCTCTCCACTGGCCACCAGGGCCAGTATGTATGCTCTCCACTGGCCACCAGGGCCAGTATGTATGCTCTCCACTGGCCACCAGGGCCAGTATGTATGCTCTCCACTGGCCACCAGGGCCAGTATGTATGCTCTCCACTGGCCACCAGGGCCAGTATGTATGCTCTCCACTGGCCACCAGGGCCAGTATGTATGCTCTCCACTGGCCACCAGGGCCAGTATGTATGCTCTCCACTGGCCACCAGGGCCAGTATGTATGCTCTCCACTTCCCACCAGGGCCAGTATGTATGCTCCCCACCAGGGCCAGTATGTATGCTCCCCACTCGCCACCAGGGCTAGTATGTATGCTCCCCACTCGCCACCAGGGCCAGTATGTATGCTCCCACTGACCTCCATATTTTCATTGAATCTTTGTATTGTTTCACTTACTGTTTGTTTATGGAGGGTTAGTGTATATACCGTACTATATACAGTATTGGGTAAAACTGAGTTTATTATATTAGTCCGGCCCTCTAAAACCATCCCAATTTCTCATGCGGCCCCTTGGGAAAATGAATTGCCCACCCCTGATTTAAAGTGATTCTGAATAACTCCTTATAAAGTTTTTTATCTAGTAGGATTTGCCTGATATCGTCTGAGCATTACAACAAGAGTCATGGCATATAAACAGCTTACAACACAGCAAAGGGATCTCATTGTTGAAGGGTTCAGTCAGGAGAAGGCTACAAAAAAATTCCAAGACATTATATATACTATGGAACACTGTTCATCAAGAAGTGGCTTAAAACTGGCACAGCAGTGACATTAACTTGAACTGGATGTATATCAAAAATTGATCAAACAACAAGAAGAATATTGGTCCAGGAGGCTGCAAAGATACCTACAAGCAAGATTATTGAACCTGCAAAATATCTGGTAGGTACTAGTTGTGTACTACAACAATCTTTTGTATTCTTCATATGGCTAGCCTGTGGGTAGCCAGGCAAAATGGAAGCATTTTCTTGAAAAGAACAAACATAGGAACCCAATTATATTTTGCCAAAACCGAAAAGAAGTACGCCAAAAGCAAGTAGGATAACACATTACAGTCTGATGAGACCAGGGTTGAACCTTTTAGCCATAATTCCTAACAGGTATGTTTAGCACAAAGCCAAGACTGCACATTACAAAAAGAACATCATACTATCAGTAAAGCATGGTGGAGGCAGTATTATCCTTTGGAGACCTTTTTTTGGCAGCTGGAACTGGGGCTTTAGTCAAGGTGAAGGGAATTATGAACAGTTCCATATATCATTCAATTCTGCATCAAAACCTTCACGCCACTGTTAAAAAGCTGAAAAGGATTTCCACCTATCAACATGATAACAACCCTAAAGGGGGCTTTACACGCTGCGACATCGCTAATGCGGAGTCGTTGGGGTCACGGAATTTGTGACGCACATCCGGCCGCATTAGCGATGTTGCTGCGTGTGACACCGATGAGCGATTTTGCATCGTTGCAAAAACGTGCAAAATCGCTCATCGGTGACATGTCCGTTCTCGATTATCGTTACTGCAGCAGTAACAATGTAGTTCGTCACTCCTGCGGCAGCACACATCGCTATGTGTGACGCCGCAGGAACGAGGAACCTCTCCTTACCTGCCTCCCGGCCGCTATGAGGAAGGAAGGAGGTGGGCAGGATGTTCCGGCCACTCATCTCCGCCCCTCCGCTTCTATTGGGCGGCCGCTCAGTGACATCGCTGTGACGCCGCACGGACCGCCCCCTTAGAAAGGAGGCGGTTCGTCGGTCACAGCTACGTCGCCGGGCAGGTAAGTATGTGTGACGGGTCTGGGCGATGTTGTGTGGCACGGGCAGCGATTTGCCCGTGTCGCACAACAGATGGGGGCGGGTACCCACACTAGCGAGATCGGGACCGATATCGCAGCGTGTAAAGTAGCCTTAAGCATACCTTCAAATCAACAAAAGAAGAGAAAAACAAAGTTTTGGAATGGCCTAGCCAGAACCCAGATCTGCATCTAATTGAAAATCTATGGGTGACCTGAATAGGGCACTGTACACAGGAGATGCCCTCATAACCTGACAGATTTGCAGCACTATTACAAGGAAGAGTGGGCAAAAAATGCCAATTCTAGATGTTCCATGCTGATAGATTCCTACCCATAAAGACTGAATGCTGTTAGAAATTCAAAGGGTACTTAAACAAAATATTAGTTTAAGGGTGTGCATATTTATGCAACCACATTATTTTAGTTCTTTATTTTTCTTTTTCCACCTGAAAAGATTTCACTTTATTTTCCAATTGAATTGTACAGACTATGAGTGATATAGATGGGAAAAGTTCTGAAATGATTCTTTATATGATTTTTTTTACATGACCCTCATCAGTATTTTCTGCATATGAGAAAATTGACCTATTTTTTTGATCAGGCTGTGATTAGAGTTCTTAGCATAGTGTGGGATGACTATCATTAATTTTTCTTGTACGTAGAGAAAATAAAAAACTAATTTTCACTGATGCTTTTATGACAGTCAGTAAAAATTAGACTGCACTCAGACGTCATTAAACTGCGGTCTTATTTTTTCAAGGACCCTTAGGGGTACTTTGCACGCTGCAACATCGCTATTGCAATATCGTCGGGGTCAAATCGAAAGTGACACACATCCGGCGCCGGTAACGATGTTGCAACGTGTATAGCCTAGATGCACCGATAAACGATCGCAAAAGCGGCGAAAATCGTGATCTGTGTAGCGTCGGTAATTTTCATAATGTCGCACCAATAGGAGATACGATGTTGTTCCTTGTTCCTGCGGCAGCACACATCGCTGTGTGAGAAGCCGCAGGAGCGAGGAACATCTCCTTACCTGCCTCCACCGGCTATGCGGAAGGAAGGAGGTGGGCGGGATGTTTACGTCCTGCTCATCTCCGCCCCTCTGCTTCTATTGGCCGCCTGCCGTGTGACGTCGCTGTGACGCCGCACGACCCGCCCCCTTAGGAAGGAGGGGGTCGCCGGCCAGAGCGACGTTGCAGGGCAGGTAAGTGCGTGTGAAGCTGTCGTAGCGATAATGTTCGCTATGGCAGCTATCACAAGATATCGCATGTGTCGCGGGTGGAGGGGATGCGCTCGCCACGCTCGGGTCCACGGCTGCTGCTGCTGCTCGGTGGCTCGAGCGGTGGGCTGGACCTGGGGACTCGAGCAGCACTCCTCGTCCATGAGTGAAAAGTGGGTGGTTTGTTTTGGGAGATAGTTCGTGACGCCACCCACGGGTCATGGTGATTATAGGCACCACCGCTGTTGGTGACGGGGATCCCGGGAGAGATGGTAGGGAGCAGCTAGGATGTTGTCCCCTACGTGGGTAGGGGTTGGTGATCCCGGGGCCCGGTGGTGTAACGGGGAGGCTGGATGGCTGGGGGTGCAGGGTTGCAGGGGCAGCGCGGCGCGGTGACGGATGGCACTGTTGTACTCACTCAGACACAGATGCACAGAGTCTCTGGTAAACCAAACGGCTGGATGGACGGGTCCCGCAGCCGGCTGCAGTGTTTGTGCTCTCCCCGGACAGTGTGATGGTGGCTGTCTTTCTCTGCACCTTGTTAGAATGTTCTGACTCCTGTGGTTGCCCACCGATAGTCCGCTCCCCGGCGTATAGGTACCGAAGGAGCCGGTTTTGCCCGCAGGCGCTTGCCCTTGGATCTCTAGCCTATGGCGGTGGCTGTATATCCTCACGGTGTGGACTGTTGCCTTCTGTCGGGTCTTGGTTGTTAGGAAATCCCTGGGGTTTCGGTCACACTCGGATTTGACCGTTGTCGGTGGCTCCAAGCCTAGTCGGGGTCCGATGGCCCTGCCTGTGTGCTTAGCTTCCCTCCGCTCCCCGGTTCGGTACGGGCGGGCCACCGCCTGACCCCATTCCTACGGTTCCACAGAGATCCACTAACTCCTGCAGACGGCCACCACCGTCTGCAAACCTTGCTGTTTGTGTCTGGGCCCCTACCCAGACACCGACAGTTTCTGACCTCTCACTTTCACTGTCTACTTGGATCTCTGTCTCTTTTCCCGCCTCCAGGCCTGTGAACTCCTCGGTGGGTGGGGCCAACCGCCTGGCTCCGCCCCGCCTGGTGTGGACATCAGACCCTGGAGGGAGGCAACAAGGGTTTTTTGTCTGACTGGTGTGACTATCCAGGGGAGGGGGTGTGTATGGTGTTATGTCTGTGACTACCTGGCTAGTCCAGGGCGTCACACATGTGCGACGGGGGCGGGTACTATCGCGCTCGGCATATCCAAAGTACCCCATAGACTTGACTTGCTGAAACTTAGATAAAAAAATCAGACATGTTTCTGTGATTTTCCATGGACCGCTTGATCCGCCAAAAATCACAGACGTATGAATGGCCCCAAGAGCTATCATATGTATGAGTGATATCTGTAAAAACCATGGATAGTACTCGTAAGATAACATCAAATGTGTAAATGAGGGTCCAGTCTCACCTCTTGGATTAGATATTTATGGCATATCCTTTGAATCTGCAATAGATATCTAATATGGGAATATGTTTCTAAGTCTATGTTTAGAATGATACAAAAAACAATAAGGAAAAGCTCACCCTGAAGGAATGCCTAAGTCCTTATTATGCCTTCCTTCAGATCCAAGCAGGATACCACATAGCCAGCCGCACAAAATGATCCAATAGAGAAAAAAATAAAAGATTATTCATCACACCGGCACTAACAATATCGACCTCATAGGTGGTTACATAGGAAAACAACACGTTTCGGCAGCGATGCCTTCTTGTGGTCTTATTGCTATTGTTACAGAAAGACTTTTAAAACAAAATACCTCCCCATGTTTAGAATGACTTTATAATCAGTGCGATGTCCACTGTGCAATGAGAGTAGGAAGATTAATGGGAACAAAATAATTAATAGTAAAAAAAAAAAAAAAGACCCAGGTAAACACTTTAACCCCTTCACGACCATGGACGGATTTTTCCGTCATGGATCGTGTCCCGGTAAGCCCCGCCCCCCGCAGGCAGGCGGCGTGGATCGGCACACATATCAGCTGTTTTCAACAGCTGACATGCGTGCCTACATGTTCCGAGTGGAATCGCATTCCACCCGGAACATTAACCCCTTAGATCTCGCTGCCAAAGTCTGGCAGCGAGATCTATATGCGCGCGGCCATGTTTTTTACTTACCGCCGCCCCCTCCGGACGTCACGTGAGTGATCACGTGACGTTCGGTGGTTGCCATCGTAGCACAGGGTCATGTGATGACGCCTGCTGCTACTAAGTTTCACTTTCCTTTTTCCTCGGCACAGAGCAGAGGAAAAAAAGAAAGTGACTATTTCTGCTGTTTACAGCGGTATAGCTATGATCAGCAGATAGCGATCAGAAATCGGATTGCTGATCGCTATAGCCCCCTAGGAGGACTAGTAAAATAAAATAAAAAAAGTAAAAAAAAAGTTTTAAAAAATTAAAAAAAAAACCAAAACCTAAAAGTTCAAATCACCCCCCTTTCCCCCCACTGAATATTAAAGGGTTAAAGAAAAAATAAAATATACACATATTTGGTATCGCCGCGTTCAGAAATGCCCGATCTATCAAAATATAAAATCAATTAATCTGATTGGTAAACGGCATAGTGTCAAAAAAATTCCAAATGCCAAAATTACGTTTTTTGGTCGCCGCAAGTTTTACGCAAAATGCAATAACAGGCGATCAAAACATAGCATCTGCGCAAAAATGCTACCATTAGAAACATCAGCTCGAGACGCAAAAAATAAGCTGTCACTGAGCCATAGATTCCAAAAAATGAGAACTCTACGGGTTTCGGAAAATGGCGCAAAACGTACGCCACTTATTGGACAAGCTTGTGAATTTTTTTTAACCCCTTAGATAGAAGTAAACCTATATATGTTTGGTGTCTACAAACTCGCACCGACCTCAGACATCATACCCACACATCAGTTTTACCATATAGTGAACACCGTGAATAAAACATCCCAAAAACTATTGTGCCATCACACTTTTTTTGCAATTTTTCCACACTTGGAATTTTTTTGCTGCTTTCCAGTACACCATATGGTAAAACTTATGGTTTCATTTAAAAGTAAAACTTGTCCCGCAAAAAACAAGCCCTCATATGGCAAGATTGACGGAAAAATAAAAAAGTTACGGCTCTCGGAAGAAGGGGAGCAAAAAACAAAAACGCAAAAACGGAAAGTGCCCCGGGGCTGAAGGGGTTAACTCCTGGACCACATTCTTCAAATCTCAGTGCTTTGTCCCCCCCCCGGTGAGCTAACAAAGAATTAAATGCCAGTGTGACGCCCCTGGACTAGTCAGGGCGTCACAGAGGATTGCACGCTCTTTACTCCATCAGCATCCAAAAATCCCAATCACACCACACCCTGTCACACACACCAGTGGGCTACTAAGCTGGAATAGGGCCGCCCACCTAGCGGTCAAGCAGACAGGTGGGAGGTGACAAGTCAGTCTAGCGTAGCCCTCAAGCAATGAAGAGCTAGGGGGAGCGTGTGGCTCCCTGGGGAGTTAATGGTTGGGTTGCAGACGGTGGTCTGGGCCCGGAGGAGTCGGAGATCCGGTCGCAGGATATTGGGACTGGGTGCCTGGACTAGTCTTGGAGGACAGTCAGCAGCAAGTACAATAGCCAGTCTGGGACCGAACGCATAGCGGGGTACTGGACCCTAGCTCGGGGAGAAGCTTCAAGCAACCCAGCAATTAACCTGCGGAGGATAGGGCCTTTATGGACAGTCCCCATGAGGCTCAGAGATCGGGGGCACTAGCGCAACGAGGGGGATAGGGCTTTCCAACCAAAGCAGCCCACTGAAATCCCAAGCGTGAGCTCCTGAGAGCACAGCTCCTTCACTCAAAAAGTGGGGAGCGGGGCCTGAACAGCTTCAAGTTTACGGGCAACTTGGACACTACAAAAATTTGTGCATGGAGGCAGGCTCCGGACCATCAGGTAGCGCTGCAGGGGACGGATACCCGGACGAGCTTCCCCAAGAGGGCAGCGGCACCCAGAGACTTGGTTTAACACGTTGTCAGTGTCTGCTTTTGTATCTGAGTGAGTACCCGATTACCCCCTACCCTCAGCGAGCCTGCACTCCCTTGAAATCCCACCATCCAGAGTCCTGGGGCCTTCCCTACCCGTGGAAGGTAACGTCATCTGGCTTCCCCCCCATTCCATCACCTCGGGTACTCCCACAGGCAGTGGCGGTACTCCCTGTGACCGCACACCACGGGTGGCATCACAAACTATATTTCCCCTGTAAATAACCCCCCTTTTGCATTTAAGAGTGGCCCCTAGCCCCCGGGTCCGAAGACCCTCGAGCCACGAGTAATCACCCCCGGATCCGAGCGGTTCGACCGCTGCTGGGTCGGCACACAAGAGTCATATGACATTGTTTATTACTGTATATTACACACATGCACAGCTAATAATTATGTATAGCACACAAGACACGCCCACGGGGATTACTCGTCACCGGGCCGGTGTCGGTTTTGGTTGTCACTGGGACCTGGTCCGGTGTCAATAAAGATGGAGATGATGGGAGTAGTTATGTCACGCCACCTGTGGTGTGGGCCAGTTATCAGCCGCTGCTGCAGAAAGTCTCTCTCTTCTGGGGCAGATGGTGACCCAGCTCGGGTGTTGCAGCTCTCCACAGGCAGAGCTAGGCCCCAGGGAGGATGTTGGGAGTAGTAGTCGCCTATGGCGCAGGGGCACGATGTTGAAAGCGCCGGCAGTGATGGGACGACACAGAGGGTGCAGTTCAAGTTCTTTACTAACTGCTAACACACCACCGTTGGAGTGCCGGGCTGCGCTGCGATGGGCTTCAGCCGATCCCGGATACTTCGGAGGTTGAGGCCGGTGCTTCCTTCTGTTCATTCCCTTTCGAGTGGTCTTCCCTCCACCCCAGCTCCTGGGCCGTGGAACGGGTCACGGGTGCCTTCCGCATTCCCCATGAACCCTGGGATCCCCCTTCTTCCTAAGAACCCGGGTCGAGCCTCCAGCTCCAGACCACTGGCCCCTGACTATCCGTGTCTGTGCTTGTCTGTTCCTGAGTACAACCTGACTCGGACGCTGTCTGGTGCTCACTCCCCACTGCTGGGGCTTGCTGCCGGAGACTCCCTGTGTGTGTGTCTGATCGCTCCTAACTACCCCTGTTGGTGCCCCGCCTCCCACGTTCCTGAACTAGTGGAGAAGGGGTCCCATGCCTGGTGATGGCCACCCCCACACCTACCCTAGCCCAGTCCCAGTGGAAGAGCTCCTGTGTTATGTCATGGATGGTGTATTGTTTGTGGTTTACCGGTGCCGACCTCCTCCGCATTCGAAATGAATACTGCACCTCGGGTGAGGTGCAGTACCCTGTGGCGCCACAAACACATATGTCGCGGGCGGGGAGGACGCCGCCGCTGCTGCGCTCTCGCTAACGCTCGGGTCCAGCACTGCTGCGGTTGCTGCTCGGTGGCTCAAGCGGTGGGCCGGATCCAGGGACTCGAGCGGCGCTCCTCGCCCATGAGTGAAAGGGGTGGTTGGTTTGGGGGATTTAGTCCGTGACGTCACCCACGGGTCGTGGTGAAGATGGGCACCACCGCTGCTGGTGACGGGGATCCCGGGAGCGATGGTAGGGAGCAGCTGGGATGTTGTTTTCCCCCTCCGTGGGTAGGGGGTCGGTGGTCCCGGGGCCCAATGATGTGACGGGGAGGCAAGGTTGCAGGGACAGCAGGGCGCGGTGCCGGTTGGCACGGGTGTACTCACTCAGTAAGAAATGTACAAAGTCCTCGGTAAACCAAACGGCTGGATGGACGGGTCCCGCAGCCGGCTGCTGTGTCTCTCCCCGGACAGGTGATGGCAGCTGTCTTTCCCTGCACCTTGATTTTCTCAGTTGACTACTATGGATCCCCAACGGTAGTCCGCTCCCCGGTGTATGGGTACCGGATGAGACTGTTTGCCCGCAGGCGCTGGCCCTTGGGTCTCTAGCCTTAGGCGGTAGCTGTATACCCTCACGGTGTGGGAGGTTGCCTTCAATCGGGACTTTTGCTGTTAGGAAACCCCTGGGGTTCCGGTCACATTCGAATTTGACTATTGTCGGTGGCTCAAAGCCTGGTCGGGGTCCGATGGCCCTGCTTGTGTGTGCTGGCTTCACTTCGCTCCCCGGTCGGTACCGGCGGGCCAATGCCCGACCCCGGTCCTACGGTTCCGCGTTGCTCCACCGTCTGCCAACCAGTGCCCGGGCCACAAACCCAGACACCCAAGTGTTTACTCCTCTCACTTCCACCTCCTGGACTAAACTGTCACTTTTCCCGCCTCCAGGCTTGTGAACTCCTCGGTGGGTGGGGCCAACTGCTTGGCTCCGCCCCACCTGGTGTGGACATCAGACACTGGAGGGAGACAACAAGGGTTTTTGTTTGGCTGGTGTCCCTGTCTAATGGGGGTGGGGGTGTTTGTGTGTTATCTGTGACGACCTGGCTAGTCCAGGGCGCCTTACATACAGCTCTGATCCTTGTATATTGTTAAAAAAATATACTCTTAAATATATTTTCCTTCAAATACGTAAAAGCGCATGAAAGAAAAGAACTTCAAAAATGTAAAAAATAAATGTATTTTATCTATTTATAAATAGTTGCCAGGGTTCAGTTACAGAAAGGAAAAATAATATACTTTGATAGCTTATGTAAAGAGTTCATTTAGTCCATACTGATCAATGGGAAGTCTTTACCCATCTTTCTTTGGTTTCTGAATGGCAAGGCAGGGGATGTCATCTCTTAGCGTGTCTTCATCTTGCAGCCTCGAGTCTTCTTGACAGCAGGCAATGTGGAGGAGCGACCAAGTAGCCCCCTCCATCGTGTATTATATACCAGCTGCTCAGTCCATATAGGGTTGGTTTAGTTAAACATAGTTCCATATGACATAATGTTCTAGAAGCTACCAGAAGCTTCTGGAAGGATTTATATATATCCTTCCATGCTCAGCATATATATATATATTCAATATGGATATTTTAATACTTATTCCTTATAAAAACTTTATTAATATACTATGCCCTCCAACATAAACAGAACTATGAACTTATATGTCCTCCTATAAAATATTTGATAACTAGATGTATTAATTTTAAGGTTTTTACAATTCCCCCTTGAAGCGGGTGGAGTAACCCCGAAAGTTAATTAATACGTCATTAAAATAACAAATCTTCTTTCCTTATTTGGCGATAATGGATTAATATCAATAATAATGATGAATAATAATTAATTTGCATTATTCATGTTATAAGTTCAATAATATAATAATGTTGATTCCTGTTATGATAGGCCATGACTGATCAATCATATAAAAATATATAACTATACTTCGCTAGACCTAAAAAGAAATGCAAAAAAAAAAACAAATCCGGTCACCATTTGATGTCCTATGAGTTGATGTCCTCTTATCTCCGATGTAATCCAGCATAAACACAGTCTCTTAGAAATAACTCCTTTGATAAAAATGAATGGTTACCGATTTAGTACAGTCCCGTATTGCGTTTATCATTGTTAGATCAAAGTCCATAAACTTTATTTTTTTATTACAAAGTCCATAGCCAATGTTGATAAACCACAGTTCATGAGTGTAGAAGAATAGCAAAAGTCTTTGATGTCTGTGCAGTGTAATTTACATTAGTCACCTTTTATCCTTCATGCTGCCTGTTGTCAAATAACCCAGGAACAGATGTTAAGACGTTCTTGGTCAGCATGACAGGGGTTAACTTTAACACGTCATTGCTCTTCTTAGTAACTTTAGGGAGGTCTTAATGCACAGACCATGTGTCATTGTCCATCCTTGAACCATAGGACCATTGTGTTTCTGAAGTGCAAACACGGTAAGTGTATTTTGTATGTTACACAGTCTTATTTGAGACGTTACCTTATGGACCTTTTTGCAGAATTCCTTTTAACTTTAGGAAAATTATAAAGTCTTTTCATCTTCTATAATCTTGATTGAAGACTGATTCATTCCCTAATCTAAATACCAAATATGGCAATAACTATCACTAATAAATGTCACAGCGTATCATAACTCTAATACTATAATACCATGTCATTATTATTATCGTAAAAGTATTAATATAATTGATACTCAGAATGATAAAATACTGCACAAGGGTATAGACAATAGTATTCTCATGTAATGACCTTTTTTGTCATTGGTGTATTACCCTTCCAAACCCATAGGTGGCAATGTGTTGAATGTAACCAAAATATAATATAAAATATGAAATAATGTAATGTGTACCTATAACATGTATCATATTATAAATATGAAAGGCAACAATGTGGCTTTTAGTTAGATCATTTGTAAAATTATAAACCAAAACAAATAACCTTTTAGGAAAGACTGGATGATTCCATCAAAACACAATAATACCCATTATAAATTATTATTGATTAAAAATATAATATATATTATTTGTAAATATAAGAAGGTAAACCTAGATATACCTCGATCTTCCATCTTTATTACTCTAATTTAATCATTTGATTTGTCTATTATTTATTAAATAACCTACTATAAGAAAATGTGTAACTATAAGTAATATTTCATCCTTATTGTGTTAACATACTAATATAAAAAATAATGTATAACTAGGAAGTAAACAATTGTATATATTGATGAAGGAAGTATCTTTTCTTCCAAAAAATGGAACTTTTCCCTTTTAATATGATTCATATTTAATAAAGTAATATTCTTATATTAGATATTACTGAACTAAATATTGAAGTGTTCTCTCAATTGAGATATTTAAAATCTGAAGAAAAAATAAAAATTGTAGAATTTAAGATTTTGATTAAAAATATGAATATTAAATAATAATTAATATAAAAAAAATAGGAATAAAAGGAAAAATGAGAATTGGAATAAAAATAAAAATTGAAATAAAAAATAAGGCCTTCTATGTATATAACACCTATGTCTTTAATAATACATAACCTTAACATTACCAGTATCTTATAGGATTTCCATACCTATCATATAAAAATAATTAAGTCATGTAACCTTGCAAATAATACACTTCTCTTCGTATATAAATGCATTATGATATACTTCAAATATGTTTTTTATTCCCAATTCTTCCTTTGTACTTGAAATATTAATTATTAAAGTATCCTGTTAACACATATATTATCAAATATAAATGTGTGTGATTGAGACCAAACCTCTCCCTTTCAATATCATGAATTATGATATTATAAAAATTAATATGTTTAGATCAAATTAAATTAAAATTTGTGTGGTATATCTTCAAGACCATATTATAAATATCACTTTCATATTTGAAAAGAAAAATTATTACCAATCTATGTATCAGTAAAAGAAGTGACTAACACAAAAGATCCTAGCATCTCTATATTAAAGAAATATGTCTAAGAATAATATATATATCCGGTATAAATTCCTTCATTTATACTTATGTACTATAACTTATTATCTAATAGTATACATACATATATTATAACCTCGAAGTTAAAACAAAAATTCCCTTTTTTTTTTTTCTCTGGATCCAAGTACTTTGACTTTAGCATTTGCAGCTGCTCAAACAATCAATCATTCATAGACACATCTATGCACACAAGACTGTCATAGTTCTTTAACATATACTTCTACATAGAGACTGACAGACACATATCCCTTTTTTCCAAGTATTCTATGCGCATTTCAAAAATTATGTTACTAATTTGAAGTACTTCTCGAAAAAAAATAAAAATTCCAATGTATTACATGCTGTACATATGACCATGGAACAAACATTTATTATTAGCTTTAGTAATTCAAGCCACACATGGTCTGGTTACGTGCAAAGAACACCATTCCAAAACAGCAAGCAGTTTTACTACACTCCAAAGCTCAGATTACATTTCTAATAACTCTAAAGAAGATGTATGTATATTCATAAAAGAAACATTAAAATAATAGTTCTCTGGCAATTGGTACCTGAGAAAATAATTATTATTATTATTCGTGCTTTCGCGATTAATCTTACCCAATAAAATATATGTTACCTGATTGAGTGAGGACAAGAACAAATGTATAAATGAAAAGTTAATACTTCATCAATCTGCTTTACTGATAAATTCTGAGGGAAATAAAAGAATAAAATTATTATCATATTTATGATAAAAATGAAACACTTAAAATCTGTTACTTTCTCTTATTGTTTTATTTTAAATATTATTATTCATATACAGAGATCAAATTATTAATTTATAACATTAAACTATCATTTTACTAAATGAAAATCTGACCTTGATTTACTATCACTACCTTTAATATATATATATATATATATATATATATATATGTGCATAGATTCACTGTATATGAATAAACATATTTATCAAACAATAAAATTAATTTACCCAGAAATCCACTTTATTTAACTGAAGACCATACCTAATTTTTTCTTCAAAGATTCGATTTATTAGATTCCCTTTGAACTTATAGGAATCTCTGAACTTATGTAATTCAAGGTTTTCTCTTATTTGAGAGAGAATGTCTCTCTCTGAAAAACCACCCAGCTGTCGCGGACTATCAAACCCTAACCCAGGGAAAGAGTCTGCACAAGACACCTGTTTCTGTCTTTCAAAGCTATTACTCATCATTTGTCTGGGATTTTCAATCCCAGTGACCAATCCCTTCACTGGTGACAGGGGTTTTTCCTGTGAAAAAATACTTTTAGATGATAAAAATTGGGGTGGATTGTATGGTTTATAACACGTATGCATCTTCCTCCGAATTGCATACACCCTGTCACAGAAATATCTGGATCTGGGAGACACTGTTGGTTTTTCACGGAAACTCTCCCTTTTTCGTGTTGGTTTTTCAGAATTAATTAATTTCTGTCTTGATTGACTTTGGCGACTTCTAACAAAATTGATAAATGTCGTACATTCGAATAGGGACTTTTTATTTAATGCCACCGCACAAGCTGCATTATCAAGGAAATTAAATTTCTTGATGAATAAACGTATCATTCCATCCAATCTGACATTTGGAATGACCGCCCTATACAAACGTTCAAAAACGGACATAAATGAGAACGTACTCTCATTCTGTTCAATTTGTAATTCCTTCAACATCTCATAGTTTGCATCAGATTCATTCCTTGCACAGAAGATGAGATATTTCAGCCTTATGATATCGTTATCATTTGAACAATCAAATGTCTCATTGTCAGAAGACTTTTTTAATGCCAATTGTCTAAAGAAATGCTGAGGTAACCACATACGGAATAACTGATTCGTCTCACTATTGGTTAAATTTAACTTCTCAATGGAACTTTCAAATATCTCTGAATTTCTGCAAACATGTATTTTAGGATTATATGCGGGAATTAATTTGCATATGTCCAATAAATTTTTTCTAAGTTTAATCCCTAACTTGGCCTGTTCTATTTTTAGAAACTGATCGTCGCCATTTTCTCTCTCCACGTGTCCTTTCTGCACGTCTCCCACTCTGGCTCCTCCCCCTTCTGGCTTCTCTACGTCATTTCCTGCTTCTTTCCCAGTATGCTGAAAATGACCTTGATTACGTAGCACATGTCTGCCGCCATTATCAAAATTCTGATTTGAAAAATCACAGTCTAAACCTGATTTATCACTTCCAACATTACAGTCAGAATTCACAATATCACTGACTGACATTCCAGGGTCTAAGCAGTCTTTGGATTTCTCTGTCACTGACTCTCCTGACAATTCAGGTTGTCTATTTCCACCATTTTTACATTTTTCTACGATCAACTTGTGAAAATCATAGACTAAATGACAGACATTTCTGATTTTCTGTTTCTCTCTATTAAAAGACCTTGCACATTCTACACGTGAATTCTCAAGGTCACACTCCTCATAAAAGCGTAACCAAATCTCTTCCACATTAGAAATATCTGAATAAGTGAACTGAAGTTTACTTTGCTTAACATATGAAGAGATAAAATCCATTTTCTTACCTGAAATAATCAGATGATCTGATGGATGATCCTGTAAGACTTGATTCACCTTGTTCAACCCGTCCAATACTTCTTATGGACTGACTCTATCTTTCTTGCTCAAAAATACGTCAAAAGTTAACTTCTGTGGCTTTATAAAGTCTTTAAAGTTCATTTAAAAAAAAAACATTAATGCAAATTGACTTATACGTATTTCCTAGGTTCTGCGTGATTTTTATAAATTGTCGATTCCTGATCTTTTGCAGGAGATATATGTCTCTGTCTCTCCCCCCGTATGCAAAGTGAAGGAAGAAGCACAAAAAATGTAGAAAAAACACGAATGACCTGGCTCGCCAAAATGTAAAAAAAAATATACTCTTAAATATATTTTCCTTCAAATACGTAAAAGCGCATGAAAGAAAAGAACTTCAAAAATGTAAAAAATAAATGTATTTTATCTATTTAAAAATAGTTGCCAGGGTTCAGTTACAGAAAGGAAAAATAATATACTTTGATAGCTTATGTAAAGAGTTCATTTAGTCCATACTGATCAATGGGAAGTCTTTACCCATCTTTCTTTGGTTTCTGAATGGCAAGGCAGGGGATGTCATCTCTTAGCGTGTCTTCATCTTGCAGCCTCGAGTCTTCTTGACAGCAGGCAATGTGGAGGAGCGACCAAGTAGCCCCCTCCATCGTGTATTATATACCAGCTGCTCAGTCCATATAGGGTTGGTTTAGTTAAACATAGTTCCATATGACATAATGTTCTAGAAGCTACCAGAAGCTTCTGGAAGGATTTATATATATCCTTCCATGCTCAGCATATATATATATATATATATTCAATATGGATATTTTAATACTTATTCCTTATAAAAACTTTATTAATATACTATGCCCTCCAACATAAACAGAACTATGAACTTATATGTCCTCCTATAAAATATTTGATAACTAGATGTATTAATTTTAAGGTTTTTACATATATCACACACATGCACAGCTGTGATCCTTGTATATCACACAAACATGCACAGCTGATCCCTGTATATCACACACGTGCACAGCTCTGATCCCTGTATATCACAAACGTGCACAGCTCTGATCCCTGTATATCACACACGTGCACAGCTCTGATCCCCGTATATCACACACGTGCACAGCTCTGATCCCCGTATATCACACATGTGCACAGCTCTGATCCCTGTATATCACACACGTGCACAGCTCTGATCCCTGTATATCACACACGTGCACAGCTCTGATCCCTGTATATCACACACGTGCACAGCTCTGATCCCTGTATATCACACACGTGCACAGCTCTGATCCCTGTATATCACACACGTGCACAGCTCTGATCCCTGTATATCACACACGTGCACAGCTCTGATCCCTGTATATCACACACGTGAACAGCTCTGATCCCTGTATATCACACACGTGCACAGCTCTGATCCCTGCATATCACACACGTGCACAGCTCTGATCCCTGCATATCACACACAGCTGACCCCTGTATATCACACACAGCTGATCCCTGTATATCACACACACACATGCACAGCTGATTCCTGTATATCACACACACACACATGCACAGCTGATTCCTGTATATCACACACACACACATGCACAGCTGATCCCTGTATATCACACACATGCACAGCTGATCCCTGTATATCACACACATGCACAGCTGATACCTGTATATCACACACGTGCACAGCTGATCCCTGTATATCACACACATGCACAGCTGATCCCTGTATATCACACACATGCACAGCTGATCCCTGTATATCACACACACGCACAGCTGATACCTGTATATCACACACACACACACACACCTAATCCCTGTAGATCACACACACGCACAGCTGATCTCTGTATATTACACACATGCACAGCTGATCCCTGTATATCACACACATGCACAGCTGATCCCTGTATATCACACACATGCACAGCTGATCCCTGTATATCACACACACGCACAGCTGATACCTGTATATCACACACACACACACACACCTAATCCCTGTAGATCACACACACGCACAGCTGATCTCTGTATATTACACACATGCACAGCTGATCCCTGTATATCACACACGTGCACAGCTGATCCCTGTATATCACACACATGCACAGCTGATCCCTGTATATAATGCATTGCGCTCTGCTACACACATCATTTCCCTCTCCTGGGAAAACTCCACTGCTGCAGCCTGACAGCCCCGAGCCTGACTCTACCTACACCACGTGACTGATCATATGGCGATGACGTCATGTAAGGTCCTGCAGCCGCCACTGACTTTTGCCTTCCGCCTCCTCCGGTTCCGCCTCCGGGTGACGTATGATATTATTGCCGGAGCTGTCATGGCGGCTCAGAAGATCAATGAAGCTTTAGAGCATCTGGCGAAAGCGGAGAAATGGTAAGAGGAGGCCGGAGAGGGACTGTGCCGCCTGGTGTGGCCCCTGCTGCCATCATGCCCCTGTGTGGGGCCGGGCATCCTCCGCCCTGTATTCTGCCAGCTCATGTTTATGGCCTGTGGTTCTCTGTAGGACCCGGTGATAATGGACAGCTCTGCTCCTGTGCCGCGGGGCCCCCTCGCTCTGCTCCTGTGCCGTGGGGCCCCCTCGCTCTGCTCCCGTGCCGCGGGGCCCCCTCGCTCTGCTCCCGTGCCGCGGGGCCCCCTCGCTCTGCTCCCGTGCCGTGGGGCCCCCTCGCTCTGCTCCTGTGCCGTGGGGCCCCCTCGCTCTGCTCCCGTGCCGCGGGGCCCCCTCGCTCTGCTCCCGTGCCGCGGGGCCCCCTCGCTCTGCTCCCAGCTGCCTGGGTCCTGCCATGTCCTTCCTTATAGCTCTGCCATTCAGGAGTGTAGGAAAGCTGGGTGATGGCCTCCCTGTCTCTGTGACTCAGGTTTCCTCCCTGCATTCCTGGCTTCCTCGGGATCTTCCAGTCCTGAATGTTGAGCTGCAGTGCCCGGACCTATAACTATCATCTTGGGCATGTACAGGGGTCCTCTTGGTGGCCAGTGACTGAGGACTTCCCTTACTGCCTCAGTCTTCTTTGTGAAGCTCCTCATTTATGGCGGTTCTGGAAGCTCGGGGATTATCAGATTATCGGGTGCAGATTTCCAAGACTTTCTCTATTTTCTTTTCTTTTTCTCATTGTATTTTTCATTGTTTTTATAGTTTGAAAACCGGATTCTTAAAGTGGAAACCAGACTATGACAGCGCCGCGTCTGAGTATTCCAAGGCAGGTACGTACAGAAGTGACCGCAGCTGAGGAATGGGGGACATAATATTGGTGACACCGGGTGGGAGCACAAAGCGTGATCTCTCTGTCCGAGAAAAACAGTCCGATTATGCGAACCAGACTCTGATCAGTGGGATTCACTGTTCTCAGAGGTGGAGAGAAAATATATGTTTCCCTTCCTTCTCCATCCGGTCTGTATGTGACAATCGCTTCACACTGATGTCATCTGAGCGCAGTCTGATGTTTTCCACCCAACCATAGACTCACTTGGCCAATTTTGATCTTACACTCAAATCAAAATTGAACGTATCTTTTTTTTTTTTTATTTCCTTGGACCACTCAGTCCAAGGAAGACATCGGACATGTGCACGGTCTCGTACAGAATCATAGATTCAAGTGCTGTTCATGAAAACCAAGGATAGGAACATCGGTTGTGTGCACGAGCCGTAACTGTGAGCAGGACTGCAGGGAGTTGTATTGTTAGAGGGGTCCTCTGGCCTCATGATAAAGATGACATCCTCAGGATTGATCATCAATTCCAGACTGGGGGATCTCACTGCGGGCACCACACTGATCAGCTGGTACAGCATCCCTGCCGAATTGATGGGCTCATTTTTGGTTGACTGCATGGTGCAGAATTGTTCTACATTGTACGCTAAATTCTGGTATAATTTTTAAGAGATCTGTGCCTGAGATGGAGGGGGAAAAAAGTCCCATGTCTTTTACAATTTTTTTTTTTTTTATAAAAAAAAAAAAAAACACCTTATGTTACTGTCACAATGCCAAGAATGAATCTGCCCATAAGAGTCTGTCTCCCAGGCTGCATGGTGACAGCTGTCAGATTTCATAGGCTATGTGCCCACGGGAGCTCGTACCTGCAGATGTATCCGCAGGTACGGCCGCAGGTTTACCGCAGCTGCCCACTACAGCGGAATAGCTGCGGTAAACCTGCGGACTTTCATGAGGTAAACCTGCGGACGTCCTGGCATCTATCTCCATAGTGGAGAGCCAGGATTTCCGCAGGTAATTCCGCAGGAATAACTGACATGCAGTTGTGTGCGGCTGCGGGACATCCGCAGCATATTCCGCAGCCGCACATTCCACAGCATGGTCACAGCACTCCCCATGTCCCATAGGATAACATGGGAAGTGTCTGTACCTACTGAAACCTGTGGATTTATCTGGAAAATCCAGATAAATCCGCAGGTTTTCCGCGGCAAAATTCGCAGAAGCAAGCTCTCGTGGGCACATAGCGATAGTGTATTTACAGAGTTAAATTGCTGTCATCGGAGGAAAATCTGTTTTTTAACTAATGTATTTTTCTCAATTGAAAATATAAGATTAATCATCACTTTTTTTTTTTTTTTTTTTGTATGGCTATATTCACACGTGTTTTTTTTTTTTTTTTTTTTTATGAAAATTAAAAGTTGTTTTTTACAGCACCAGCTAAAGCTATAACATTTCAGAAATCTCATGCACATGTTTCTTTTATTTTTTCCTGACTGATTTGGAAAACTGCTTTTTTAAAAAAAAAAAAAAATGCACCTTGTCCGTTGCAGCATTTTGCAGCATTTTTTTCAGTTCTAGAAAGTGAAAATGTTAGATAAACATTTCTGTGAAAATGTCAAAGTAAAAATGCCCTACCAATGTGTGAAAGTAAATAATGTCCTATCAGTTCCTCTCCCATCCTATCTTTCATGAACACATCCAACCATGTTGTGCTTCACACATGAATCCAGCTTTTTGATTTAGAATAGTCACTATTTTTTTTTTTTTTTTTCAGTCATAAAAAAACATTTTTCCCCTAAACACTCTGATCTAGTTGCCCTTTTTTTCAAAAATATTTTATAGTTTCTCATGCATCTTACGTTGGTGGCCTAGCACCTTGTATAACCTGATCTTGGGATCATGAAAAAAAACAGCAACATAGTTAGGAAAACCGGCAGCTTTTTTTAATGCCAAGAGATCAGGTTTTGGCTGCAGAAGAAAAAACAGTGTGAACACAGCTTATGAGTGTTTTGTTTTTTTTTTTGTTTTTTTTTATTCTTTTAGAAAAATTAAACCAATATACTTGTGGTGGTGTATAATGGCCTTGGTTTGCTCATCCAGGGTACAACGTTTGCACCTGCAGTAAAAGGGCTAAGGCACATTTAGGCTACTTTCACACTTGCGTTCAGCGCAGTCCGTCACTATGGAGAATAGCGCAGTCCGTTAACGCACTGCGCTATTTTCCATAGACTTGTATGAACGACGCACTGTAATGCAAGTGTCAACATTGCATCTGCTGGACAATGCAGCGTCGTTATTTTGATGTTGCGTCGGGCAGAAGGAACGCAGAATGTAACTTTTTTTGAGCAGCGGAATCCGTAGGATTTCACTGCGCATGCTTTTTTTTTTTTTTTTTTTTCTTATCACATAAACTTTATTTTGTCTCTCGGTGGTCGAACGTTCAGCCGAGCGCCCGCCCGCCCGCATGTGAGAGCGCTCAGCTGAGCGCCCGGCCGCCGGCATGTGAGAGCTCTCAGCTGAGCGCCCGGCCGCCGGCATGTGAGAGCGCTCAGCTGAGCGCCCGGCCGCCGGCATGGGAGAACAATCAGAGATGTGAGAGCAATCTGAGCACCCGGCCGCCGGGTGATCAGCTGATCGTTCACAATAGTCTGCTGCCGGTAAACTGTCAAGAAGAAAAAAAAAAAAAAAAAGCCTTCTGTTGTTTTGTACGATTCATTGCATCCATTGTGCCATTATATGCAACGCATCCGTTACACAACGCAATGCAACGGATACCGTTCAACGCAAGTGTGAAACTAGCCTTACTCACGGGTTGTTGAGGATGTAACTATGGATGCAGCCATTATGTTGTGGTCATTACTTGTACAGTCAGGGTTCCGTGTCTGATGTGTCCAGAGACGTCTTACTCTCGGACACCTGCCAGGACAGGACTACTTTAAAGATTAACAAAAATAATTGCTGTGAATTACATGACTACTTGAGCTTTGTTAAAGGGATGTCCAGACTTAGGTTTCCTGCTCATTACCTTGGCATATGGACAGATGTCACCACTTTTCTGAGGCGACAGTCTGCCTCCTGGTGAATACCGCACCGGAGTCTTATAGATTATAATAGGACCTCTGCACGTTCTTCTAATGTATGGCGACTGCCTCAGCAAATGTACCGTCCAGCGTCTCTACCTCTGATACCAGACAATTGCCCGAGTCCTGTTGTCTAACTAAATGTCAATCGTTATATGTTGAAAAGTCAGTAATATTCTGATATATTTTCCTTCATTTCTTTATTATTTTTAAGATCTAAAATTACTGTCAGTCAATGGAAACCTTCTTTCTTTCCAGACTTATCCCTAATGAGGACTTTTTACACATTGTCGGTGTACACAGGTCTAGCTGCACAATCTGCTGTGAAAGTTTGTTACAGTGTATCAGTGTAGGTTGAGTGTTCGGTGAGAGCAAGCGAAGGTATCCAGCCATTTGGATAGAAAACATATTAGTAGAGCTTAAAAGGTTCCAGATACATTAAAAATGGTGCCTCAAGGCAAAAATCAAGATGTACACTGCCTACAAGTAGTATTCAACCCCCTGCAGATTTAGCAGGTTTACACATTCGGAATTAACTTGGCATTGTGACATTTGGACTGTAGATCAGCCTGGAAGTGTGAAATGCACTGCAGCAAAAAAGAATGTTCTTTCTTTTTTTTTTTTTTTTTTTTTTTTAAAATTGTGAAAAGTTTATTCAGAGGGTCATTTATTATTCAACCCCTCAATCCACCAGAATTCTGTTTGGTTCCCCTAAAGTATTAAGAAGTATTTCAGGCACAAAGAACAATGAGCTTCACATGTTTGGATTAATTATCTCTTTTTCCAGCCTTTTCACCGCACCCCGTGTCACTGACCGTACACTGTGTGCACAATTATTAACCTGTTTTTTTTTTTTATTTTTAAATGATTCATTGCATTATTAAACAACTACATCGCTGTCCGTCAAACCGAAAGGTTAATAAACCTGAAAACTGAATATATGAAAAAGTGACGTTTTGTCTTTCTTAGGAGACTACCTGTGTGTGCAGAATTATCCGGCGACTATTAGGCTATGTTCACACAACGGTTTTGCTGCATTTTTTTTCCTCATTTTTATGCAAATATAAAGCTGCACTTTACAGTACCAGCAAAATCTATATTCCAGAAAAAATATGCACACACAGGCACATATTTGCTTTTTTTTTTTCTTTTCTCCGATAAATGAAACTAAATTTATTTAAACATGTACTATATACACGACACATCAAAAATGCAGCAAAACCTGTTTTCCGTAAGCAGCTTTTTTATTGCCAAGAGAGCAGGTTTTACTGCTAAAACAACAAACAAACAAAGCAGCGAAAACTCAACGTGTGAACATAGCCTTAGTGTGCACAATTATTATGTCACTAAACGAAAAACGTAACTTTTCCCATCTCAATTGTTTATTTTCATCAGTTAAAGTGAGAATAATAACCAAACAACTCGATCCGTGTGTGTGTGTGTGTGTGTGTGTGTATATAATATATATATATATATATATATATATATATATATAAATATATACAAAGCAAGAAGGCCTGCGGAGACACCATCACATGTTTCTCAACGCTGGCAGGAAACTAGCCAGGTCTTTCACCGGGAAGGAACAACCACGGGAAGAGCAGTCTCCAGTCAAGGAGACCACCTATGCCAAACATGGTATCCATCCACAGACAGCCGTTTCGGGGTATTTGCCCCTCATCAGTGTGGAGTAGGAAGCTTGCTTTGAATATTTCCCAGGGGGCATTGCTCTAGAATCACTGCGTTGAGAAACACGTGATGGTGTCTCCGCAGTGGTGGATGTTGATCTCCCTAAGGTCAACCATCCTTGCTCAAATATATATATATATATATATATATATATCTATATATATCTCAGTGGCCAATATAGCCCCCTTCTTTTCAAGAACTGTTAGCTTCTTACAGTAGATATCCATGACTTTGGAATTTTTTTTCCTTACAAAGCTATGATTTTACAGTAAGGCAGTTGCTACCTCCCTGGTTGTGTTTGTTTTTTTTTTTTTTTTTTTTTTTTTGTGCCCAGCGCTGATCTCTTCCGGCTCAGAGCGATCACAGATGGCCCCTGCCAACAATGCAGCAGCTTCAATTGACATCACGTCATTAGAGCAGCTTCTCTTCCGCTTTGCTCTACTCACAGGTGTCACTGACTGTCATGCTGATTGACTGCCGACTCCATGCTGGCTAAGGCTATGTGCGCACGTGTGCGCTCTGCACCGCACCGAAAAGGTGCGCTTCAGAGCGCAGCTGAAAAGCTGCGTTCTGAAGCGCATGGTGCCGGCAAGAACGTGCGCTCTGCCTGCAGCTCCTGCCATAGACAGAGCAGGGGCTGCCGGCAAAGCGCACGGAAGAAGTGACATGTCACTTCTTAGAACGCAGCGATTCGGGCAGCAGCCGAAGCGCTGCGCTCTAATATGCCACGTGCCTACGGCCCCTGCACAATCTCCATAGATTATGCAGGGGACGCAGGACGCATGCAGTTACGCTGCGCTACAAAGTGCAGCGTAACTGCATGAATTACGCACATGTGCGCACATAGCCTAACTGCAATCTTCTTTTTTTTTTTTTTTTTTTTGCCTAATTCTGCACACCTTGATAAAGTGTTGTATCTTGGACAGCACCCTCCCGAATTACGCAAGTACACATCACCTGATCTGCTTCATACAATAAGCATTCAAGATTTTGCCTTTTGGAAGTTGGAAAATCAGCGTAAAAATGATATGGTGAAAGTACTCCCCTGTTAATGGTGCACACATTGCAGTTTAGCGCCTCGCCTCTCCTCTCTATAAGAACATGATCATAACATTCTTCAATATAGATCATTATCTGATTGTCCTAAATATCACATTGATGCTTCCCCTTATAAGTCTGTCCCTGTCTTTTCAAAACAGATATGGCACCCGTGTTGTTCAGTTACGACCAGACATTATAATAATGATTAGAAAAAAGCCTTCCATCTTTCTGGTTAATGTGTATGCTTTTGTATAATGATATGATGGTTTTACTTGTTTCTTACAGCTGTTGCCTTTAAAAATGCCAAACAGTACGACCAGGCCAAAGATGCCTTTTTAAGGGAGGCTGAATCTCATGAGAACAACAAAGCGTATCCTTTTTTGAAATATCAGTTTGGTTTTTATACACCATGGATACACAATTACAATAAAAAAAGTAGCATTTAAAGTGAAAATAAAAAAGCAGCTTTTAAAGAGAAAATAAACTATTATTATTTTATCCAGCATGGAAAGTTGTCAAGCTTTACTACTCCCCTTTAGGCTGCTTTCACACTACGTTTTTTTAACATGCGTCATGAACGTTTTTTTGCTGTAAAAGCGGATCCTGCTTTTACAGCAAAAAAATGCATGCAAACGCATGTTATTTTGCAGGATCCTGTCACTGGATGTTTAGGGGCGGGCATTGGAGTCATGTGATCGGGAGTGAGGGGAACTGAATGGGACAGACTGGGAGCCGGCATCTGACAGCTGCGGAGGATCGTAACTAAGGTAAACATCGGGTAACTTGTTTGGATGCCTGATATTTATCTTGGTTACGAGCGTCTACACACGTAACCAACGTAAACATCGGGTAACTAAGAGAAGTGGTTACCCGATATTTACCTTGGTTACGAGTGTCCGCAGCTCTCAGGTGGGGGGGAGACAGAGAGAGGGAGGAGAGACAGGGGAGAGAGATGGGAGGAGAGAGAGGGAGGGGGAGAGAGACACTGATCACGGAGGCTGGTTTCTGGGCATGCTCAGTAGAGCAAGCAGGATCCTGTCTATCAGTATGCCAGCGTTCACATGCGTTTGCGTGCTGTTTAGTCAGGATCCAGCAATTTGCAGTATTTGGACGCAGCTCAAAAACGCTACAAGTAGCGTTTTTGGAAAATGTTAAAAAACTGCAACTCGCTGGATCCTCACTATAACGCACGCAAACGCATGTGAACGCATGTTAACGCGAGTCCATTGCAAATGCATTGAAATGAAAACGCATTTGCACTGGATCCGTTTTTGCGTTAAAAAAACGTTCATGACGCATGTTAAAAAAACGTAGTGTGAAAGCAGCCTTATTTGTGGATCTGGCAGAATTCCTGTAAAAAATTGCATGCAAGTGGCTTCCAAATTCCTGCTTTTGCCCAGTCTATTTAGGCTGCTTTCACACATCAGTTTTTTAGCATCAGGCACGATCTGGCGAAAAAAACTGATGCGGCGAAAAAACAGATCAGTTGCATCAGTTTTTTTCCATCAGTTCCGTCAGTTTTTTGACAGATCCGGTGTGATACTGAGCATGCTCCGTTCAAAAAAACGGATCCGGTGGCCGGATCCGCTTTTTTGCCGCATTACGCCGGATCCGGCGTCCATAGGCTTCCATTATAAAACACGCCGCCGGATCCGGCACGATCCGTTTTTTGTTTTTTTTTTTGCCGGACACAAAAACGTTCACTTCAACATTTCATCTGGCCGCCGGATAAGTACATTTTGCCGGATCCGGCAAAAAACAGATGAAACGCAAGGCCATCAGGCACAATCCGGCGCTAATGAAAGTCTATTGGGGGGAAAAACTGATCCATCGGCAACAGGCGCCGGATCCGTTTTTTCATGTTTTTGCCGGGTTATGCCTGATGGCAAAAAAAACCGATGTGTGAAAGCAGCCTTAGGCTAATTTCACACATCAGTTTTTTTACATCAGGCACAATCCGGAAAAAAAGCGGCTAAAACTGATCTGGATCCGTTTTATCCCCATTGATTTGTATTCGCGCCGGATTGTGCCTGATGGCCTTGCGTTGCATCTGGCTTTTGCCGGATCCGTCATAATTGCCTAAAGCGGCGGCCGGAGGGAACGTATCTTGTAACGTTTTTTTGTCCGGCATAAAAACCGCATCGTGCCGGATCTGGCGCGATACGGCGTGTTTTACAATGGAGGCCTATAGACGCCGGATCCGGCGTAATGCGGTAAACGGATGCGGCTGCCGTATCCGTTTTTGTAAACTGAGCATGCTCCAATGTATTGAAAAAAAAAAAAACGGACCCAGCAAAAAAAACGGGCGAAAAGGATGCAAAAACGGATGCGCCGGATCCGTTTTTTGACATCAGTTTTTGCATATTCTGCACCGGATCCGATGCATCAGGCACACGCCGGATTGTGCATGATGCCAAAAACTGATGTGTGAAATTAGCCTTAGCCAGGCTCCAGCTGCATTGTTATCAGAACTGCTGATGAAAGGGTCAGCTCCTGTGTCCTCTGAGTGTTTTGCGTTATGGACTGCAATGCACAAACTGGCCATGTGTCTCTTGACCCAAACTCAGTTGGGGGAAAGTGGGGGGTGCATCTTATAGTCTGAATGTAGGGCATGGCTGCGGGGAATGAGGGTGCTGCAGTGGAGCGGGTCAGCAGCAGCATGTGCATGCTGTAGCAGCGCTTGCCGTGACCACTTGGGCCTGCTCATTTCATATGCACGCCCATCCTCCCGCCCAACATCTCTAAGCGCTGAAGCCGGCGCTGACAGGTGGGCTGGGGGTGCGCACATAGTAAACAGCTGGCCCGCGTGATCACCCCTGGCAACTACAGTCTGGAGTGATCATGTGCGGCTATATTCACTGTCCCTCTGCCCCCCGCATATCATAATCAGTGCGGGGGGCAGTGAATAATTACGGTATACTGACCGGTCCCTGCAGCATCGCGATGTCCTCCTGTCTGCCGGCCGCTGATGTGTGTGTGGAGAGCGGTGAGCACAGCGATGATGTCATCCCTGTACGCACCGCTAGTATCCACACACAGGCGAGTCGGCAGACAGGAGGACATCAAGATGCTGCAGGGGAACGGCTCCACACAGGTCAGTGGCGCTACTGCTGACACAGAGAGGAAGATGATCGATGCTGCAGGGAGTGAGGAAAGGTGAGTATAAACGTTTATTTATTTATTTTTTTGTGCGATAGGATACAGGCCATATAGCAGGATGAGGGCATATACCAGGATGGGGGTATATTATGAGCAGGATGGGGGGGGCTATACCAGGATGAGGGACATATATACAAGGATGGGGATGATATACAAGGCAGGAGGATCATTACCAGGATGGGGTACCTTTTGTACAGAATTTTATGACATTACCCCCATAATATTATCAGCAGCAGTTCCTCGCCCCATAATAGTGTCATGACCACATTTTTTGCTTAAAATTTTATTTTCCTCCTCTAAAACTAGGGTGCGTCTTCTGGTCCGTTGCGTCTTATAGTCTGAAAAATATGGTATATATCCATGATCCGACCATGACACATGGACGTCTGAATGAGCCATAAGTGACATAAGTGTATTTCTGTACTGATGGTTGTTTTGGTGATTTAGTCTTATTGGTTGTGATCCTGTATACATGCAACAATCCATAACTTATAAGATCACGTGATACATGGCTGTGTTAATACTGTTGTGCCATCTGACAAGTTAAGGTCTCTGCATTTCTATTGATTGAGATCAATAAAGGTGTTTTCCAGGTTTGTCATGAAAGTTTGCAGTCACTCAATATGACTGCAGACTTGAGTCCTCAAAGTGCACACACCGTACGCTATCCGGATTCTCCTGTGCCAGTGGCAAGTGCGGCTAGTCATGTATGAGATTTGTATATTTTTAGCCACATTTCGAGTAGACATGCATGTCCTCTCTCAATACAAGTGAATTGAGCGAGGCAGAGCATGTCAAGTCGCCACATGACAGCATGAATGCAAATCACATGCTTGGGATTGAGAGATCTCCCACTCTCAGCTCTCGCATTGTAAAATAATTACAGCTTGCAGTGCACACGCTGTGAAGATTAAGAAGTCTGCAGTTGCATAAAGTGACTGTAGACTTAAATCACAGACTTGATCGACCCTTTTACTGCTCCTAACATAAATGTAGGAACCCCCTAACTTTTTAGATGGTACAATAATTTATTAACATGGCTATATATTGCATAATCTTACAAGTTATGGATTGTTACATATGTACAGGATCAGAAAATCAGTACAGCACAGGAATACATCACCAAAATCAGTATATGAACACAGCACCAGAACCACCAGTAGTACATGACTACAGCACCAAGCTTAGTACAGTGATCCATTGTAATAGCAGGTTAGTTCCACATCCAACTATATTACATGAACCTATAATTCCTAGTATGTTTTTATTTTATTTTTTTTTTTTAAAGAGGTTTTTCCACTATCAAAGTTCATTTTAATCAGTAGATCAATAATATGTTCCACAATTGAATGTGGTGTTTTGTTTTTTTTTTGTTTTTTTTTTAAAAAAAAAAAATCCTGTGCCGAGATTTTATATATGTGCCCCTGCTATGTTCGGGGCAATGACCTTGTCTGACTGTACAGGAACATGGTCTGATCATACCACATCTCTTGGGCATGGGAAGAAGAAAAAGAAATTATGCAGGTCACATCATGGGATTGCAAATAATTCTTTCTTCATTTTCTTTAAATTACATAATAAAAAACAAAATCCAGCACTCAAACGGATGAACTGAAATCACTTGAGGCTTTTATTTTAATGATCCAACATACATTTGTGTGATAGTGACATTTCGGTCTGTTTGACCTTTATCAAACTCACTCTATAAAAATAAAAGGTTATATGGTATATAAGAAAACATGACTAAATATAGAGAATCCTTACAGAAAGGTTCAAATATTGCTCATTATGGGCGGCACGGTGGCTCAATGGTTAGCACTGCAGTCTTGCAGCGCTGAGGTCCTGGGTTCAAATCCCACCAAGGACACCATCAGCAAGGAGTTTGTATGTTCTCCCCTATTTGTGTGGGTTTCCTCCGGGTTCTCCAGTTTCCTCCCACACACCAAAAACATACTCACAGGGAACCTAGATTGTCTCCATTGGGGCTCACAGTGTTGTCATTGTATGTAAAGTGCTGTGGCATTATTTGCGCTATATAAATGAATAAATATAATTATTATTTTTATGTAATCATGATAGCCTGACCACGCTGCTAACGTCGCCCTGACCTGGAAATGTCGGGGGTCAGACCTTCAAATATTCTCTCGCCTGAAAGAAGAAAAAACAATTGAATTAAGATCCTGCGTGTCACAGCTTCTTTGTGTCTGTCTGCTTAGAAAACATGAGGCACACTCCCAGTGAGCTGGAAAATGTAGTCCTGGCAGATGTCTCTGATGCTGCCCCCTGGAGGCTGTGCCTGGGGCAAATACCCTTCCTGTTCTTCCCTCACATATGCCCCTGCCAATATGACTTGGGCTTGTTTTCCAACATATCTCACAGAGGCTTGATCACTTAAAGGGGTGGTTCACCCATCTTTTTTATTTTGTCTATGGATGTAACTTACCATTTTGGGAGTCTTCTTACTTGGTCTCTATTTCCAGTTCTGGCACTGAGCGGCACTATCCTGCACGCTCAGTGCCTGTCACATGACCCCTGGAGCTGTGGCCGCCAGCATCCTCTGATGTCCCGACCAAGTTCCGGGCTCTCAAACTTGACGCTTACGTCAGAGGAGGCTGGCACCACTCACACTGACTGGGCTGTGGGCGGTGACTACCGCACGTCACAGCCCAGCATCGAGGGGAGGATCCAGAGAGCTTTAGGCTGTGTGCACACGTTGCGTTTTTTACCGCGGAAGCGCTGCGTTTTGAACCGCAGCGTTTCAGTGGCAAATTGCATGCGTTCAGCTTTCCCAGCAAAGTGTATGGGAAAGCTGAAAAATCAGTGCACATGCTGCGTTTCTTTCCGCAGCGTTTTGGATGCCAAAAATCGGTGCGGAAAGAAAAGCAGCATGTCACTTCTTTTGTGCGTTGTGGCTGCGTTCTCTCCCCCATTGAATCAATGATGTGGGGTCAGAACGCAGCTACACCGCATGGACCTGCATTTTTGTTGCGGTCCGCGGCCTTTGTCGGCACGCCAGAACGCAGGCATTTACCTGGAAGTGAGGTCAAGAGGCTTCCTGTTGACCTCACTTCCTGGCAAAGCCCCCGGTGTCGCCAAAGTGCCCGCCCCGACCACCGCCCCCCCCCCCTCCCGAAAATCCAACATGGCCGCGCGCACAGTAGCGCACCGGCCGCCCTGCTCCTATGTTATCTGTCGCATGTGCCTTGAGACATGCGACAGAAAAATGCACCCAGGCCCTGCCCGTTCACCCCCTATTCCCCCCGGTGTCATACATACCTGTCCGGTCGCAGCGCTGATCCCCCGCGGCCCCCTCCTTCACAGTGCACGCTGGCCGGTCACATGAGCAGATCAGCTGACAGCCAGCACAGTGTTCAGTGTGAGCTGTGCTGGCTGCTCGCACTCTGCAGCTGTGACCCGGGGAGAGTGGGTGCAGATTTTTGGCACCCACTCTCCTCAAATGGAGGGTCTGCCCTCCTAGAAAATGGGGGATACGTTCCCTGAACGTGCCCCCATATTATAGAAGGTCCAGAGCCGACGTGGGACATCCAAATGGATTTCTGCGGACCCATTTTTTTTTTTATTAAATTGGAGAACAAGGGAATGATTTGGGGAGTGTTTTTTTTTCTAATAAAAAAATTTTTGTTGTCTTTTTTTGCTTTTGTTTACTGTCAATTAGTTATGTCGGGTGTCTGATAGACGCCGTGACATCACTAATTGCTGGGATTGATGCCAGGTGACATTACACATCTGGTATCAACCCCATTTATTACCCCGTTAGCCAACGCACCAGGGCGCGGGATGAGTTGGGGCGAAGCGCCAGGATTGGCGCATCTAATGGATGCGCCACTTCTGGGGCGGCTGCGGCCTGCTATTTTTAGGCTGGGAAGAGTCCAATAACCATGGCTCTTCCCACCCTGAGAATACCAGACCCCAGCTGTCAGCTTCACCTTGGCTGGTGATCTAATTTGGGGGGACCCCACGTTGTTTTTTTTTTTTTATTCTTTATTTATAAATAAAAAAAAAAAAAGCCTGGGGAGCCCTCCAAATTGATCACCAGCCAAGATGAAGCTGCCAGCTGTGGTTTGCAGGCTACAGCTGTCTGCTTTACCCTGACTGGCTATCAAAAATAGGGGGGACCCCACGTCATTTTTTTCTTGGATAAATACTAAGCTAGGCACCCTTTAGTGCCACATGAAAGGTACTAAAGGTGCCAGCTTAGAATATGCAGGCGGGGGTGGGACGTTCTATATATTTGACATCCCTTCATCCATTGACGCTTTTTAGGCTGTGTGTCCACAACCAGGGTTTGCAGCGTTATGGGCGCTGAGTGTTTTCCCTGCGTCCATAACGCTGCGTTGTGCAGTAGAAGCACAGTGGAAGGATTTTGGGAGATCCCATGCCCACTGTGCTTCTTTTCTCCGCAGCATAAACTGACCGGTAGCGTGGCTTCCCGAGCCTCAGCATGTCAATTTATGCTGCGGAGACGAGAGTGTTCTCTGCAGGTAGCATAGAGCTCCACAGCAGCCTGAACCCAAATCGTGGGCATGGGCAGCTGCAGGAAGGCTGACACTGTACTAGACGCCGTGTCGCTGGATCATGGCCACATAGCCTTAGGCCTCTTTCACACGTCAGTGATTCTGGTACGTTTGTGCTTTTTTTTTAAACGTACCAGGATCACTGACATACGCAGACCCGTTATAATGAATGGGTCTGCTCACACATCAGTGATTTTTCACTGCACGTGTCTCCATGCGGCGTACCCGCGTGTGCGTGATTGCCGCACGGAGACATGTCCATTTTTTTTTGGCATCACTGATGTTCCACGGACCACGCAGTGGTGTGGTCCGTGAAACACGTGCCAGAAAAAAACGTGCTTTTAAAATAAAAATCATTTTAACTCACCCGGCGTCCAGCGATGTCCTCTGCAGCCCGTGCAGCTTGCTGCTTCTGAGCCGGCTCATTATTGTCGCGCATATTCATGATGCACGACACAGCCGACCCGGAAGCAGCTGCTGCGGGGGTCAGCGCCGGCCGGATGCTGCACCGCGGGAGCGATCAGCACCATGGAGAGCGGGAGCGGGTGCAGGTGAGTTAATCTCTAAGTGCAATCACGGGCCACGGAGAACGGAGCCCGGATTGCACTTAGACAACCCATGTGTGCCGTGATTCACGGCACACGGAGGGACATGTGCGTGTTTTACATGCCAGTGAAAAACGTCAGTATTTTTCACTGACGTGTGAAACGGGCCTAAAAGTGAGAATATTGTTGCTACAGCAACATTTTTGGTGAAGTAGCTGTGGATTCAAAATGCTTAATATACTCCTGAATAAAATCCTTGATGGGTGCAGATTCCAAAATGGGGTCACTTGTGGGGGTTTTCTGACGTATAGGTACCTAAGGGGCTTGGTGCGCGAAGTTTATTTTAACTTTTCCAAAATTCAAATGGTGCTCCTTCCATTCCAAGCCCTCCCATTTATCCAAACAGAATGTGGAGAAGGAAATGACATCACAGGTTTTTTTTTCCAAAGGTCTGTGTTCAACCAACTTTATTAACACTGACCAGTCTTAAAAAACGCACCTAAAAAAACGCATGAAAAACGCATGCGTTTTCGATGCGTTGTTTCTCAAAAAGCATTGTTTACAATTCTCCCCTCTGCCAGAGGGTGCGTTTTTTTCCGCGCGGAAAAAAAAGCAACGTGTGCACATACCCTTAGTGTGGAGCGGTGAATGTAGAGCGGCGCCGCTTACCATCGGTCAGCTGTGGGAGGTGCGGGCTCCAGTGTGCAGGGGTAAATGCAGAACAGTCTGCTTTACCATCAGTCAGCTGTGGGAGGTGCGGGCTCCAGTGTGGAGTACAGGGGGGGGGGTTCCTCAGCTGAAATCCCCCACCCCCCCCCCCCCCTGCCACGCATGTGAATGATCACACTATCCACCCGCCCGCTGTGCTCAGCTGTCAGGAGAGCCTGCGGTGTCGGCAGTGTGATCATATAATCCTACCAGCAGCACAGGTCCCAGAGTGGAGACGGTGACATGCTCTGCTCTTACACATAGTGTGCTATATGTCACTATCTTGCTCCACTCTGGGACTTGTTGTGCAGGTGACCGGATGATGAAAGCTCTATTACCATGATTAGGCAATGCACACAGGAAGGAGGGGAGGGAACTGTTTTGGTGGAGATCTGAGGGGAGGGAACAGTTAGAGTGGGTGTGAGATAGATTGCTAGTTACTGCAAAGGATTATGGAAGTTGTAGTAACTGAACCCAGGAAGTCAAGAGAGCGATTAACCCCATCAGAGCTGGAGCCAGAAATGAGGATGTTCTGCTAGAGCACAATAAAAGGTAATATTCGTAAAATAACATGATAGATGTGTGGAGAGGCACATAGCAAGATTTATGAGGAAAAAAAAAAAATCGGTTTTGGTAACTGGACAACTTCTTTAAAATGTAAAGGTCTAATCCTCACTTTTTAATATCTTCATGTCCCTTTACATCATTGCTGAACAGTTTTTTTTTTTGTTTTTTTTTTTCAATGTGATGGGGCACCTTATGTGGCCGGAATAGGCTACAGCCATTCTAGAAAACTGTTGCAATAAATGTGCATACTTGACCCGCAGCAACGTTAAGGTTGATGGTACGTGTCAAAACAACATCCTTATAACTGACAGTGCAATTTGCTGTCATCTCTCCCCAGGCAACCAACATTTACACCCCATCATCCACAAGATATAAAATAGAAAGTGATTCATCTGACCAGACCTCCCTCCATAACTGCTGTGTGCCCATTTTAGGTAATTTTGGTGGTGGAAAGAGGTCAATGTGGGCATTCTGAGCGGCCATACCTGTGCAGCCCCATATGGATTACAATGAGCTGTCTAACTGTTCTCACACTTCTTAATAATGAACAGAATTAGGCTGCTTTCACACTACGTTTTTTTTAACATGCCTCATAAACGTTTTTTTGCTGCAAAAGCGGATCCTGTTTTTGCAAAGAAAAACACATGTTATTTTGCAGGATCCTGTCACTTGAAGTTTATGGGCGGGCATTGGAGTCATGTGATCGGTAGTGAGGGGAACTGAAAGTGACAGACTGGAAATTCAGACGCAGCTGAGGGCAAAAGACAGGAGAGAAAGAGAGAGGAGAGAGAGAGAGAGGAGGGAGAGATAGGAGAGAGAGTAGAGCAAGAGGAGAGAGAGAGATAGGAGAGAGAGATAGAGAGTGAGATGAAAGAGGAGGAGAGAGAAAAGAGTGAGGGAGAGGAGGCAGAGAGACAAAGAGAGAGACTGTGATCACGCCAGGTTGGTTTCTGGCCAAACAGGATCCTGTCTATCAGCATACCACCGTTCACACGCGTTTGCGTGCAGTATAGTCAGGATCCAGCGACTTAGTGTTTGGACGCAGCTCAAAAACGCTACAAGTAGCGTTTTTGAAAAATGTTAAAAAACTGCAAGTCGCTGGATCCTCGCTATAACGCACGCAAACGCATGTGAACACATGTTGACGCGAGTCCATTGCAAATGCATTGAAGTGAAAACTCATTTGCACTGGATCCGTTTTTTGCGTTAAAAAACCGTTCAGGACGCATGTTAAAAAAAAAAGTGTGAAAGCAGCCTTAAGCGGGCTTTACACACTGCGATATCGGTCCCGATATCGCTACTGTGGGTACCCGCCCCCATCTGTTTCGCGACACGGGCAAATTGTTGCCCGTGCCGTACAACATCGCACAGACCCGTCACACATACTTACCTGCCTGGCGACGTCGCTGTGACCGGCGAACCGCCTTCTTTCTAAGGGGGCGGTCCGTGCGGCGTCACAGCGACGTCACTGAGCGGCCGGCCAATCCCGTAACATCCCGCCCACCTCCTTCCTTCCGCATAGCGGCCGGGAGGCAGGTAAGGAGAGCTTCCTCGTTCCTGCGGCGTCACACGGAGCGATGTGTGCTGCCGCAGGAATGAGGAACAACCTCGTTACTGCTGTAACGATTTTTGAGAATGGACCCCCATGTCACCGATGAGCGATTTTGCACGTTTTTGCAACGATGCAAAATCGCTCATCGGTGTCACACGCAACGGCATCGCTACAGCGGCCGGATGTGCGTCACCAATTTCGTGACCCCAACGAGTTCGCATTAGCGATGTCGTAGTGTGTAAAGCCCCCTTTACTGTTTTGGGCAGTTTGTGCTACAGGAGCTTTTCTGTGAGGTCTGACCAGATGATCTAGCCTTCACGCTCCTTGGTTTCATGACCAGGTCCCCAGCTCGTCAGGTGTCCTTTTCTTGGACTACGTCTGGTAGGCGCTAAATACTAGGAACAGAGACAAGAACTGACATTTTGGAAAAGCTCTGGTCCAGTCGTCTAGTCATCACAGCATGCCATGTGTCCGAGGCACTCAACTCCTTACACTTGTTTGTTTGTTTTCTCCTGCTTCACGGTTTACTTTTTACCTGATATATATCCAACCTCTGACATGCAATTGTCACAAAATGATCACTGTTCCTCACACTCACAGACAGTGATTTTATGGTTGGGGCTGATTGGTATATAATGAGATGTTAAGGAATGACAGGAAGATATTTAGCTAGCTCAGCAGCAGTGTTACGGGTTTGCAGATGCCTTCTCGTCCTGATGAGATGTCCCATATTCCAGGCCTCACCCGACCATACTGTATGCATCATGTAATTAGAATATTGTCAAGTTTTACAAAAGTGGGAACCAAAATTAACTTGAGTGTCTTGTGGGGTTGGAGAGTTACTAGTTAGTAGATGTGAATGACTGGAGTGTCACCATGTACATGGCTCTAAGGACTAACTGGCTTTACACAGATGATTGCATGCGGCACCCATTGCTACCCATGTAGCACGCAGTCTACAACTGGTCCCAGCATTCTTGTAACTTCATTTATTTCACATTTTGAAACCTTAACCAAATATTACCAGTCTTTTTCATGCTGCAAAGTAAGTATAATCTAAATACTGTAGCTGGCTGTGGATTAAAGGGGACAATAATGTAGATTACTATGTGGAAACGGCTTTAATTCTTTGCTCACAGTTAATCCCACTGAGCTACAGATTTGTAACATGTCCCCTTCTGATTTTTGGCAGGCGCAGTGTTATCATGGGCTTTGTGTGGATTCGGTTGTGCAAATACTGCAATATGCACAAAGTGCCTGGCCTCAGTAGTGGTAGAAATGTGTGGAGACATCCATGTATTCTGCTGACTGCGATCTGCACCAGGATTTCATGACCACAATGCCGTCAGTAATCCGAACAGGAAACATCAGTGTGTATTGGTAACATATAGGGGTTCACCTGCTTAAGAGACCCCCAGAAAGCTCCCACCTGTTCATGATTTGCAGACATGACTTCATCTGAATCAGGGTCATGTTATAATACATGTGTAATGCAACAGCTTCTGAAGAGGAAATGTCTGGCTGGCAGCTGATACACACGTCGTCAAAATTGTTGGTACCCCTCATTTAATGAAAGAAAAACCTACACTGGTCACAGAAATAACTTGACTCTAACAGAAGTAATAATACATAAAAATTCTATGAAAATGACCAAATGAAAGTCAGAAATGGCTTTTAAACCATGCTTCCACAGAATTTTTTTTTAAAATAAAATTGATGAAACAGGCCTGGACAGAAATGATGGTACCCCTGAAAACAATGTGACAAGAGACATGTTAAATCAAGGTGTGTTGTTTAATTAGCATCACAGGTGTCTGCAATCTTATCAGTCAGTGGGTCTGTATATAGAGCTACAGATACTCACTGTGCTGTTTTGATGACATTGTGTGTACCACACTCAACATGGACCAGAGGAAGCAAAGGAAAGAGTTGTCTCAGGAGATTAGAAAGAAAATTATGAAATTAATGGAGAGCCATAAGAGCAAACAGATGGACCCTATTATAGTCAATGAGGTCTGTTGGGTGCCATTAATGTCTGTCATGAGACAGATCCAGCATGTTCTTCATTGTGCTGTAGAACGAATCAGAACAGTGGAAATTACAATTGCAAATGTAAGCTGAGCCTAAACCGATTAGTAGGGTTGTATGTGAGAAGTACACCATTTTATAGGGTGTTTGGATCCTAGAATGTTAGAGTTGAAGGGACCTCCTGGGTCATCTGGACCAACTCCCCGCTCAATGCAGAATTCACTAAACCATCTCACAGGGTAGGTAGTTTTGCTGGGTCTCCTCTAACATTATGTTCTGGGAATTATACTGATACAATGTCATGTGTCTATAAGGTCAACACCAGGATTTCCTGGTAATAATTTTCTGATCTAGTTAATCACATAATTTTAGTTCTATCACGGTAGAGACCTCTTATTGTCCATAAGTGCAGAACTACAGAGTGCGGCTCCTGTATGCAGTATGACCCAGGCGTTTTGCTATGTTTTATTGTAACCCTGACATATACCTGATGGACGGAGCAGGACAGGTATTCTTTTATGTCCTCCATCTGGATAATAAGGGGTCTGTTTGATTTATGTGCTGAGAGCTTTTCTGCCGCATGTGACAACCATACAATGCTAATACAGCGGTATATACAGTAATCTGTAAGGTTGGAGGGGGTGGTGGTAGTTCTCGGTACTATACGGTCATGTCTGACGTTATTCGTAGGTTTCACTATATATTACTGTAATTTCCTGTAACATCCTGTACCATCCATTATTTTATTTTAACAGAGCTTATGAACAAGCAGGGATGATGCTAAAGGTGAGATTTGGCTGTGGAGTTGCTGCCTGACTTCTTGGCTGATTTTGATTCGTTTCTGTGAGGTGGCCTTAAGGCCCTGTCACACACAGAGATAAATCTGCGGCAGATCTGTGGTTGCAGTGAAATTGTGGACAATCAGTGGCAGGTTCGTGGCTGTGTACAAATGGAACAATATGTCCATGATTTCACTGCAACCACAGATCTGCCAAAGATTTATCTCTGTGTGTGACGGGGCCTTTAGTGCTGTGATGTTTAGAGCATTAGATCCGCAGAACATTCATACATTTAGTTTTTTGGGGGGTTTTTTCTATTTCATTATTAGGAGATGCAGAAACTTCCTGAAGCCATCCATTTGATAGAGAAAGCCAGCATGATGTTCCTGGAAAATGGCACTCCTGACACCGCTGCCATGGCACTAGAACGGGCCGGGAAGTGAGTCCATCAGAAATAAGCCGGTCTGCTCCACTCGGTCCTGAATTGAAACGAGAATGACTCTTTATATCGTTTGATTTCAGGCTCATCGAACACGTAAATTTGGAAAAAGCCGTGCATCTATATCAGCAGTCTGCAAATGTCTTTGAGGTACGCTTGTGTTTTTATATTTCTACATTAGTTATGTAAGAGCACCCTAAAATGAATGGCAGATGCACAAGTGGATGAGTGGACGCACTGTACAGGTATCTGCCATTCATATAGAAGAGGTGGTGCCTGTGTGCCAGTTATACACTGAGTTATAAAGGTTAGACCTTGTCCATTGTCATTAACCCCTTCCCGACATTGCTTTTTTCATTTCTGTTCTTCTTCTTCCAAGAGCTGTAACTTTTATTTTTCCATCCACATGCATGTATGAGGGCTTGTTTTTTGCAAAATGAGTTCTACTTTTGATCGGCACCATTCATTTTATCATATCATGTACTGGAAAGTGGGAAACAAGTTCAAAGTGTGGCGAAATTTCAAGGGAAAAAAAAACAAAAGCGCAATTACGCATTCGTTCTTTTGGGTATTTTTACCTGCAGTACTTATTACAAGCTAAAAATTATAACTTTTTTTTTTTTTTTTTAAGTCCATGGAACTGTGTGAAAGCTTGTTTTTTGCACCTTGAGCCAAAATTTTTATGAGTACCATTTTGGGGTAGATATGATGTTTTGATCGCCTCTTATTCCATTTGCTTTCCAGTGGTACAGCAGCCAAAAAAAAAACATTTACCAATTAGCTTAACTCCTTAACGACCCATGACGTACTCGGTACGTCATGGATCGTGTGCCGTTAATCCCCGCCCCCTGGCGTGGGCGGCGGCGATCCGCGCACATATCAGCTGTTTTCAACAGCTGACGTGTGCCTGCTAGCCAGGGGTGGAATCTCTTCCACCCGCGGCCATTAACCCCTTATATTTCGCTGCCAAAATCTGGCAGCGATATGCATATGGGCGCCGCCAAGACAGTTACTTACCTCGCCCCCACCGGAAGTCACGTGACATGATCACGTGACTTTCGGTGGTTGCCATCGTAGCACAGGGTCTTGTGATGATGCCTGCAGCTACGAAGTTTCACTTTCGTTTTCACCCGGCTCGGAGCAGGGTGAAACAGGAAGTGACTGTATCTGCTGTTTACAGCTGTATAGCTGTGATCAGCAGATGGATAAGAGCGATCGGATTGCTGATCGCTATAGCCCCCTAGGGGGACTAGTAAAATAAAAAAAAAAGTTATAAAAAAACCTAAAAGTTCAAATCACCCCCCTTTCACCCCATTGAAAATTAAAGGGTTAAAAAAATAAAAAATATACACATATTTGGTATCTCAGCGTTCAGAAATGCCCGATCTAGCAAAATATAAAATCAATTAATCTGATCAGTAAATGGCGTGGCGGCAAAAAAAATTCCAATACCAAAATTACATTTTTTGGTCGCCGCAAATTTTGCGCAAAATGCAATAACAGGCGATCAAAACGTAGCATCTGCGCAAAAATGGTACCGTTAAAAACGTCAGGTCAAGACGCAAAAAATAAGCAGTCACTGAGCCATAGATCCCAAAAAATGAGGACGCTACAGGTTTTGGAAAATGGCGCAAAACGTGCGCCACTTTTTTTTTTGGACAAGCTTGTGAATTTTTTTTAACCCCTTAGATACAAGTAAACCTATACATGTTGGGTGTCTACAAACTCGCACTGACCTGAGGCATCACATAGATACATACGATCACACTTTTTTTTGCAATTTTTCGGCACTTGGAATTTTTTTGCCGTTTTCCAGTACACTATATGGTAAAACATATGGTTTCATTTAAAAGTACAACTTGTCCCGCAAAAAACAAGCCGTTATATGGCAAGATTGATGGAAAAATAAAAAAGGTACGGCTCTCGGAAGAAGGGGAGAAAAAAACAAAAACGAAAAGTGCCCGGGGGCTGAAGGGGTTAATTAAGCTTATATTTTGATCATACATTTGCAAACCATGCAATACCAAATATGTGTATATTATTTTTTTTTTTTATTTTTTTTGAGAGCCAGAACGAGGCCCTCATAGACTTGTATTGATTTGTGCACTCCATGAACACTGGCAATTTGTGATCAGCAGGAAGCTCGAGAGACCGTCAGAAGCGGCGGTGATAAACGTTGAAGCTGCCGGGGGGGGGGGGAGTAAAAGAAAAAGGTTGTGGGACTTAGGCTACATGCGCACGCTGCTCTTTTTTGCTGCTTTTTTGGATGCAGTTTTGTCAGCAGAACTTTCTGACATTTGACTTCCCAGCAAAGTCTATGAGAAGTCAGATTTTCTATGCGCATATTGCAGTTTATTTGTCAGCAGTTTTTTGTCAAAATTTTGTGACAAAAAAAAATGCAGCATGTTCATTCTTCCTGCGTTTTTGTCAACATTTGTCACCCATTGAAATCAATGAGGGCATCAAAAATGCAGGAAAAATGCATGCTAATCAAAAGTGGTGCATTTTACCTGCCTTTTACCTGCATTTTTGGTACCAGAAACGCAGGTGATTTGTCAGGAAGTGAGGTAACAGGCAAGTAGTCCCGCCCCGTCCTCCACGTGTTCCCCGAAGTACCGCTGTCCCCAGGGGAGATGATGTGGAGGACGGGGACTATCAGCGGCGGCGGCAGCGAGAGGGAAAAATCAATGTTTTCAGCTGTCAATGTCCATCCCCCTCTCGCTGCCGATAGTCCCGTCCTCCACATCATCTCCCCTGTATGTGCACGCACAGGAGAGATGATGGACCCCTCTCGCTGCCACCGCCACTGATAGTCCCGTCCTCCACGCTCCTGTCAGCTCCACGCAGTAGCGCGATCAGCTGAGCTGTCACTGAGGTTACTCGCGGCCACCGCTGGATTCAGCGGTGGCCGCGGGTAACCTCAGTGACAGCTCAGCTGATCGCGCGGCTCTCTTCAGTTGCTGCGTGGAGCTGACCGGAGCGGCAGTGTCTGCTGCTTCTCCGGTCACCTCCATGCAGCAGAGCTGGAAGCGAGGCTGGACCATCCTGGATTATGCCTGACATAGAGGGCTTTTTGGGGCTTATTAAATGGGAGAACGAGGGAATTTGTTTGTGTTTTTTATTTCTAATAAAGGATTTTTTCAGGTGGGTGTTTATTTACTGTCACTTACAGATTAATCATGGAAGGTATCTCGGGGAGACGCCTGACATGATTAATCTAGACTTATTGGCAGCTATGGGCTGCCAATAACTCCTTATTACCCCGATTTGCCAACGCACCAGGGCAAATCGGGAAGAGCCGGGTACTGTCCCAGAACAGCCGCATCTAATGAATGCGGCCATTCTGGGCAGCTGCTGACTGATATTGTTAGGCTGGGGGGCTCCCCATAACGTGGAGCTCCCTATCCTGAGAATACCAGCCTTCAGCCGTATGGCTTTATCTGGCTAGCATTAAAATTGGGGGGGACCGCACGCCAATTTTTTTTTTTTAATTATTTCTAAAAATTTTTTTTTTTTCTTTTTTCAATTCAACAAGCTTTATGGGCTTGTTTGAACTGAAAAATACATTAAATAATTGACAAAACTGCAGCCAAAAACGCACCAAAAAAGCAGCAAAAAACGCACCAAAAAAGCACCTACATTTTTTTGTGACATTTCCAGGCTCTCTCTGACAAGGTGCAGTTTTGGCTGCAGTTTTCGCTGCAGTTTGTGAACACGAAAAAGAAGCAGCGTGCGCATGTAGCCTTAGGGATACTTTACACACTGCAACATCGCATCTGGAATATCGTTGGGGTCACGTCGTTAGTGACGCACATCCGGCGCCGGTAACGACATCGCAACGTGTAAATCCTAGATGCGCCGATAAATGATCGCAAAAGCGCCAAAAATCGGTGATCTGTGTAGCGTCGGACATTTTCATAATGTCGGGTCGACCGCAGGTACAATGTTGTTTATCGCTCCTGCGGCAGCACACATCGCTGTGTGTAAACCCGCAGGTGCGACAAACATCTTACCTGCGTCCCGACGGCAATGCGGAAGGAAGGAGGTGGGCGGGATGTTATGTCCCGCTCATCTCATCCCCTCAGCTTCTATTGGCTGGCCGATTAGTGACTGTGACGCCGAACACACCTCCCCCTTGAAGGAGGGATAGTTCGGCAGTCACAGCGACGTCGCCGAGCAGGTATGTGCGTGTGAAGCTGCTGTAGCGATAATGTTCGCTACGGCAGCAATCACCACATATCGCATTTGCGACGGGGGGCGGGTACTATCGCGCTGGACATCGCTAGCCGATGCTAGCGATGTCGCAGTGTGTAAAGTACTCCTCTGGAGTGATGCTTTAATGGAGGAAAGGATGGGTGATTTTGACTTTTGTATAATTCTTTTCAGATTTACTTTGTACTTTATTAGTTCCCTTAGGTGCATAGTAAATGCTGCTAACAGACATTGACAGCGGCATTTATCAAGATAACAGCTGTGGTTGGAGTTCCGCACCATGTGCAGCTGTGAGAGGCAGATGATGGCTAATTATCCGCTATCATCTGCCAGGTAAGATGCATGCTTTTCTTGCGAGCCTGCATCAAAGTCAGAAAGCTGGCATATGCTGTAAATCTACATAAATATAAAGTAGATGTGTATTCCACCATTGGAACCTGCATTTGTTTTAAGAACTAGTGAGTTATTTCACAATCAGTGGTTACATGGTCATAATCGCCATTGATTTGTAAAGGATATCGCCTCTCTCAGATGGCGGCGTGTAACGGGGCCCCATTGTCAAGCTAGATGAAGGTTCCACTGGTGAGATCTGCAATTGGTATATATTTATCCTGCGAATAATGGCAATACCCCTTTTAATGGCATATGTAAAAGGTGCAACATATAAACCTCTACATGTATTCCTATTCCTTTTTCCTGTGTAAGTCTTAAAACATTAAATCTGGCATGAACCCTGGGTGCAGATTGTATGTGTTATGTCTAGGAAACTATATGTACGTATACTAGCAGTCCGGGCTCCCTAATATTTATGACCACTGAATCTGATGATATCATATTGGGCAATGCTCAGCCCTCCGCATGCAGTGGCCATGCCTGCTCAGTGTCGGTCTGTCATGGAAGGAATGTAGGAATCCTTTTTTTTTTTTATGTTTCGGAAGGGATGAGATTTTATTTATGGATACTAAGTATTATGACATAGTAGATTTGTAACGACTCTCAGAAGGGTCAATGTAGGTTTAACACAGTTTGACATTTCCAAGAGTCTCGCTAATTCTTCACCGTGGAGGAAAAATCATTGAGAAGTCACCAGGAAACCTACAAACTCTCCTGTAGCTTCAGAAAAATTGCCTAGTTTACTTGGGGCATTTTATTTCTCAAAGCGAGAATTGCACCCTAAAAAAAATTGAACTTTGAAAGACTTTTTTTTTTTTTCTCATAAATTTAATTTACCTACAGTTTTTAAAATATTGTTTTACACTTTCATCCAATCCTCAAACTTTCCTACAAAGTGATCTTTCATCTCTTATGTCTGATTCCTCCTCATCCTTACACTGTGTGCAGACTTATTAGGTAAATGAGTATTTTGATCACATGATACTTTTTATACATGTTGTCCTACTCCAAGCTGTATAGGCTTGAGAGCCAACTACCACTTAAGTAAATCAGGTGATGTGCATCTCTGTAATGAGGAGGGGTGTGGTGTAATGACATCAACACCCTATATAAGGTTTGCTATTAGGCAACTTCCTTTCCTTTGGCAAAATGGGTCAGAAGAGAGATTTGACAGGCTCTGAAGAGACCAAAATTGTGAGATGTCTTGCAGAGGGATTCCGCAGTCTTGAAATTGCCAAACATTTGAAGCGTGATCACTGAACAATCAAGCGTTTCATGGCAAATAGCCAACAGGGTCGCAAGAAGCGTGTTGGCAAAAAAGGCGCAAAATAACTGCCCATGACTTGAGGAAAAATCAAGCGTGAAGCTGCCAAGATGCCATTTGCCACCAGTTTGGCCATATTTCAGAGGTGCAACGTTACTGGAGTATCAAAAAGCACAAGGTGTGCCATACTCGGGGACATGGCCAAGGTAAGGAAGGCTGAAAAACAACCACCTTTGAACAAGAAACATAAGATAAAATGTCAAGACTGGGCCAAGAAATATCTTAAGACTGATTTTTCAAAGGTTTTATGGACTGATGAAATGAGAGTGACTCCTGATGGGCCAGATGGATGGGCCAGAGGCTGGATCAGTAAAGGGCAGAGAGCTCCACTCCGACTCAGACGCCAGCAAGGTGGAGGTGGGGTACTGGTATGGGCTGGTATCATCAAAGATGAACTTGTGGGACCTTTTCGGGTTGAGGATGGAGTGAAGCTCAACTCCCAGACCTACTGCCAGTTTCTGGAAGACTACTTCTTCAAGCAGTGGTACAGGAAGAAGTCTGTATCGTTCAAGAAAAACATGATTTTCATTCAGGAGAATGCTCAATCACATGCATCCAACTACTCCACAGCGTGGTTGGCCAGTAAAGGTCTAAAAGATGGAAAAATAATGACATGGCTCCCTTGTTTACCTGATCTGAACCCCATAGAGAACTTGTGGTCCCTCATAAAATGTGAGATCTACAGGGAGGAAAAACAGTACGCCTCTCGGAACAGTGTCTGGGAGGCTGTGGTGGCTGCTGCACGCAATGTTGATCGTAAACAGATCAAACAACTGACAGAATCTATGGATGGTAGGCTGTTGAGAGTCATCATAAAGAAAGGTGGCTATATTGATCACTAATTTTTGGGGTTTTTGTTTTTGCCTGTTAAATGTTTTATTTCTAATCTTCGTGCAGTTATATTGGTTTACCTGGTGAAAATAAACAAGTGAGATGGGAATATATTTGTTTTTTATTAAGTTGGGTAATAAGTCTGCACAGTAATAGTTACCTGCACAAACAGATATCCTCCTAAGATAGCCAAATCTAAAAAAAACCCGACTCACAACTTCCAAAAATATTAAGCTTTGATATTTGAGTGTTTTGGGTTGATTGAAAACATAGTTGTTGATCAATAATAAAAAAAATCCTCTAAAATGCAACTTGCCTAATAATTCTGCACACGGTGTATTCATGAAACGTAATTGTCTACATTTCTTTAGCAGGTTATGTCAGCTTTCGGAATTAACTATGATGACTTGTGCAAAAGTTTAGAATTGCACAAAAATTGTATTTTTTTTTTCAGCATTCTGCAGTTTTAAATTACCGTATTTTTCGGACCATAAGACGCACTTTTTTTCCCCAAATGTTGGGGGAAAGTTGGGGGTGCGTCTTATGGTCTGATTATAGGGCTGCGGCTGAGAATGAGGGTGCTGCGGGTCATCGGGGGCACGAGCAGGCAGCAGCAGCGCCTGCCGTGACCACGTGGGCCCGCTCATTACATATGCACGCCCATCCTCCCGCCCATCTCTCAGCGCTGAAGCCGGCACTGACAGGTGGGCGGGAAGACGAGCGGGGACGCGCGCATAGCAAAGAGCCGGCCGCATGATCACCCCTGGCAATTACAGCCTGGAGTGATCATGTGCGGCTGTATTCACTGCCCCCCGCGTGTCATCATCAGCGCGGGGTGCAGTGAATCAGTACACTCACCCGTCCTCGTGTGTGGAGCCGCCCCCTGCTGCACGCGATGTCTTCCTGTCTGTGCCGGTCAGCTGATCTGTGCTGAGCTGGTCAGCTGATCGGCACAGACAGGAAGACATCGCGATGCAGCAGGGGAACGGCTCCACACACACACAGGTCAGTGGCGCAGAGAGGAAGATGATCGGTGCTGGAGGGCGTGAGGAAAAGGTGAGTATAAACGTTTATTTTTTTTCTCTGTGCTATAGGATACAGGCCATATACCAGGATGGTATATGAGCACGATGGGGGCATATAGCAGGATGGGAGTATATGAGCAGGCAGGATGGGGGGGGGTATGTGAACAGGATGGGGGGGGGGGGGGTATGTGAACAGGATGGGGGGTATATGAACAGGATGGGAGTATATGAGCAGGCAGGATGGGGGTATATGAACAGGATGGATGGGGGAATATGAGCAGGATGGATGGGGGGGTATACCAATAGGATGGGGGTATATCAATAGGATCGGGGTATATGAACAGGATGGGAGTATATGAGCAGGATGGGGGAATATGAGCAGGATGCTGGTATAGGAGCAGGATGGGGGTTTATAGCAGGATCATATACAAGGCAGGAGGATCATTACCAGGATGGGGTACCTTAGTAGAGAATTTGGGGACATTACCCCATAACAGTGTCAGCAGCAGATCCTCGCCCCATAACACTGTGTCATGACCACATTTTTTGCTTAAAGTTTTATTTTCCCATTTTCCTCCTCTAAAACCAGGGTGCGTCTTATAGTCCGGTGCGTCTTATAGTCCGAAAAATACGGTACATGTACAATTTTTAAGAAAGATTATAAACCAGAAATGGTGAAAAGCCTGGCACAAATGTATGTGAACTCGATGCGGCACTGATTTTGTACATTTTCCAGAAAAGTGACCCTTACGATGGAAACAATAATCTGAAGAATTCCTGGACGATAATGCAAAACAATCCAAAACTGCTTAGGTCACAATCACCAGGAGTTGCATTATTCTGTATGGAGGGCTGCGGGTGGGGGATCGCATTATTTTGTATGGAGGGCTGTGCGGGGGAGGGGGGGGGGGCATTATTCTGTATGGAGGGCTGCGCGCGGGGGCCCCCCCCCATTATTCTGTATGGAGGGCTGTGCGGGGCGGGGCCATTATTTTGCATGGAGGGCTGTGCGCGGGGGGGGGGGGGCATTATTTTGTATGGAGGGCAGGGGGGCATTATTTTGTGGGGGGGGCATTATTTTGTATGGAGGGCTGCACGGGGGGGGGGCATTATTTTGTATGAAGAGCTGTGCGGGGGGGCCCATTATTCTGTATGGAGGGGCTTCGCGGGAGGGGGGGGGCGTTATTTTGTATGGAGTACTGTGCATTGCAGGACTAATAGACCTGATAAATATATGCAAATAATGAAAAAATGTAAAAAAAATATTGAAAGCATCTCAATTTATTCAGTGTCAAGTATTTGCATATCATTAACAGGTCTATCGATATTGTGATGGAATATTTCTTTCTTGGTAATGCAATTTCATTGATAAGTAGAGAAAAGTTTGTTTTGCATGATCTCTGGGTTCAGGTCTCTAAGTATCCCATCTTTTCTGGACACTGTCGGAGAAATTACATAATTGCAGCAGAACACCATGAATTATTACTGCCTTTTACATGTAACGTCTTCATTGGTAAATTTTAAGTATTATATCTTCCTTCCCTTCACAGAATGAAGAACGTTTACGACAAGCAGTGGAACTTCTAGGCAAGGCTTCAAGACTTCTAGTGCGAGCTCGCCGGTAATGTTTTCATATATACAGTTGAAACCAAAGGTTTACATACATCTAAAAAGACACATCTGCATGTTTTTCTCACTGACATGAAATCAGAATAAACCTTTCCCGTTTTTTTGGTCAATTGGGAACCAAAATTATTTATATTTACCAAATTCCATAATAATGAGAGAGAGAGAGGCTGTTGTAAGACATTTTTATTACTTTCTGCATTGACATTGGTGCATAAGTTCTTTTTTGTGGTTGACCATTGAGTATAATATTGTCTCCCAGCAATTGTGAACATAGAGGACGATAAACTTCTTTTATTGCAGCTCTGCCACTTTATTCTAGTGATTTCTGGGGTCCTGACTTCTGTGACCCTGTCAATGCTGCCAAGTAGAGCTACCACAATCTAAGTAAAGTGTATTCCTGTCATCACCAATCCAGGCAAAACCACTGGAATAGTCTCAGTAATGTAATGACTTCTACATATAATAGATAATCCAGTTAGCGCTGATGCTGCCTTTGACATATGTACAATACAAATGCAATGATTTGTAGCTTGACCGCCACCTTGTCTGTTACAAAGATGTTATGTTCATTTACTGATGTTCTGTTCTTTCAGGCTTGATGAAGCTGTAGTGTCCATACTAAAAGAAAAGAATATGTACAAAGAAATAGAAAATTATCCCACATGTTACAAGGTATGGAGCACGATCATCTAGACTTTGTTTCAAGCATATGATACTCGTGCATACTCGCCTATGGCAAGTACCAGGTGGGGGCAATATTAAAATCACACCTGAAACCATATAAAAAGTATATAAGAAGTTGACTCCATATTTGCATTATGTGTCTGTGTGTGCCAAACTAAGTATGGAGAGCAGAAAGGGGAAAAGAGAACTGTCTGAGGACTTATAATCTTGAGACTGTTGATATTTTTCAACAATTTTAGTTCTCAAATCTATCTTCAGAGATCTTGTTCCTTTGTCCATGGTGTGCAACATAATGAAGAAATTGACAACCCACGGCACTGTAGCTAATCACCCGGGACGTGGAGGGTAGAGAAAAATTGATGAAAGGTTCCAACGCAGGATAGTTCAGATGATTTATAGGCAGCTCCAATCAAGTTCCAAAGAATTCAAGTTGTCCTGCAGGCTCAGGGTGCATCAGTTTCAGTGCAAACTATCCGTCGACATTTGAATTAAATGAAAAGCTATGGCTGGAGACCAGGAGGACCCCACTATTGACACAGAGACATGAAAAAAGCTAGACTGAAGTTTGCCAAAATGTACGTGAGTAAGCCAAAATCCTTCTGGGAAAATGTCTTGCGGAGATATGAGACCAACATAGAGCTTTTTGGTAATGTACATCATTCTACTGTTTACCGATAATGGAATGAGGCCTACAAAGAATAGAACACAGTACCAAATAGTCAAATATGGTGGAGATTCAAAGATGTTTTAGGGATATTTTGCTGCCTCTGGCACTGGGTGCATTGACTTTGTGCAAGGCATCAAGAAATGTGAAGATTACCAAAGGATATCGGGTTGCTATATTGTGACCAGTGTCTGAAGAATAGAATAATAATCACAAATATACTTCAAGTAGCCCCCAGTAATATAGAAATGAAGCGCTGGAGAGGTCTGACGTGGCAGCAATGAGTCTGAATTTAAATCCCATTGAATACCTGTGGAGAGATCCTAAAATTGCTGTTGGGAGAAGGCACCTTCCAATAAGAGAGACGTGGAGCAGTTTGCAAAAGAAGAGTTAACCAAAATTTTCATTTGAGAGGTGTAAAAAGTTTATTGATGGTTACAAGATTCGATTGATTGTAGTTATTTATTACAAAGGGTGTGCAACCAAATATTAATTGAAGGTACCAACAATTTTGTCTGGCCCATTTTTTGGCATTTTGTGTGCTATTATGTCCCAATTTGTTTTTCTAGTTTTTAATAGCAATAATTTCCTAAGAGAAATACTTAATTTTCTGGAACAACTTCAAGGATGCAACACTTTCGGCCATGACTGTAGGGCTGAAATTACTTTTATTTTCAAGTTATTTCAGTGACCATTGTTGTTTCCTTCCTTTTAACAGAGTATATTCAGTGTGTGTGTGTGTGTGTGTGTGTGTGTGTGTGTGTGTGTAGATATATAGATAGATTAGATACAGTGCCTACAAGTAGTCTTCAACCCCCTGCAGATTTAACAGGTTTGATAAGATGCAAATAAATTAGAGCCTGCAAACTTCAAACAAGAGCAGGATTTATTAACAGATGCATAAATCTTACAAACCAACAAGTTATGTTGCTCAGTTAAATTTTTAATAAATTTTCAACATAAAAGTGTGGGTCAATTATTATTCAACCCCTAGGTTTAATATTTTGTGGAATAACCCTTGTTTGCAATTACAGCTAATAATCGTCTTTTATAAGACCTGATCAGGCCGGCACAGGTCTCTGGAGTTATCTTGGCCCACTCCTCCATGCAGATCTTCTCCAAGTTATCTAGGTTCTTTGGGTGTCTCATGTGGACTTTAATCTTGAGCTCCTTCCACAAGTTTTCAATTGGGTTAAGGTCAGGAGACTGACTAGGCCACTGCAACACCTTGATTTTTTTCCCTCTTGAACCAGGCCTTGGTTTTCTTGGCTGTGTGCTTTGGGTCGTTGTCTTGTTGGAAGATGAAATGACGACCCATCTTAAGATCCTTGATGGAGGAGCGGAGGTTCTTGGCCAAAATCTCCAGGTAGGCCGTGCTATCCATCTTCCCATGGATGCGGACCAGATGGCCAGGCCCCTTGGCTGAGAAACAGCCCCACAGCATCATGCTGCCACCACCATGCTTGACCGTAGGAATGGTATTCTTGGGGTCGTATGCAGTGCCATCCAGTCTCCAAACGTCATGTGTGGGGTTGGCACCAAAGATCTCGATCTTGGTCTCATCAGACCAGAGAACCTTGAACCAGTCTGTCTCAGAGTCCTCCAAGTGATCATGAGCAAACTGTAGACGAGCCTTGACATGACGCTTTGAAAGTAAAGGTACCTTACGGGCTCGTCTGGAACGGAGACAATTGCGGTGGAGTACGTTACTTATGGTATTGACTGAAATCAATGTCCCCACTGCCATGAGATCTTCCCGGAGCTCCTTCCTTGTTGTCCTTGGCTTAGCCTTGACTCTTCGGACAAGCTTGGCCTCAGCACGGGTGGAAACTTTCAAAGGCTGTCCAGGCCGTGGAAGGCTAACAGTAGTTCCATAAGCCTTCCACTTCCGGATGATGCTCCCAACAGTGGAGACAGGTAGGCCCAACTCCTTGGAAAGAGTTTTGTACCCCTTGCCAGCCTTGTGACCCTCCACGATCTTGTCTCTGATGGCCTTGGAATGCTCCTTTGTCTTTCCCATGTTGACCATGTATGAGTGCTGTTCACAAGTTTGGGGAGGGTCTTAATTAGTCAGAAAAGGCTGGAAAAAGAGATAATTAATCCAAACATGTGAAGCTCATTGTTCTTTGTGCCTGAAATACTTCTTAATACTTTAGGGGAACCAAACAGAATTCTGGTGGTTTGAGGGGTTGAATAATAAATGACCCTCTGAATAAACTTTTCTCAATTTAAAAAAAAAAAAAAAAAAAAAAAAAAAGAAATAACATTCTTTTTTGCTGCATTTCACACTTCCAGGCTGATCTACAGTCCAAATGTCACAATGCCAAGTTAATTCCGAATGTGTAAACCTGCTAAATCTGCAGGGGGTTGAAGACTACTTGTAGGCACTGTAGATAGATTCAAACGTCTGGTTTTGAATGCAATATCTACATAGGTGTATAGAGGCCCATTTCCAACAACCACCACTCCAGTGTTCTAATGGTACATTGTGTTTGCTAACTGTATTAGAAGGCTAATGGATGTTTAGAAATCCCTTGAAAACCCTTGTGCAAGTATGTTAGCACAGCTGAAAACAGTTTTGCTGATTAGAGAAGCTATAAAATTACCTTCCTTTTGAGCTAGTTGAGAATCTGGAGCATTACATTTGTTGGTTCCATTAAACTCTCAAAATGGCTAGAATTAGAGAACTTTCATGTGAAACTCAACAGTCAATTCTTGTTCGTAGAAATGAAAGGTATTCAATGCAAGAAATTGCTAAACTGAAGATTTCCTACAACGATGTGTACTTCTCCCTTCAGAGGAGAGCACAAATAGGCTCTAAGCTGAGTAGAAAGAGAAGTGGTAGGCCCCGCTGCACAACTGAGCAACAAGACATGTACATTAGAGTCTCTAGTTTGAGAAATCTACGCCTCGTAAGTCCTCAACTTATCAGACAAATTTGCTTCTTAGTCTGCCAGAATTGATTAGACATTATCAAAATTGTCAACTGTAATGTAAAATCTGTATTTAGTGAAGACTTTCCCATTCCTGAGACTGGAGATGGCAGATGTTACTTAGATCTTTAGGACAAATCCTTAGGATTGGATATCAGTATCAGATGAGTGGAGGTCTGACACCACCACAATCAGCTGTTTTTACCAATGGTGACTTCCAGATGTAACTTGTTTGTTGTGGAACAGCACAGTTCCATACACAGTGTAGTGGCCGTTTTCTGGTACTGCAGCTAATTATAGGCAGCTGTCACAGAATTGCTCTGAATTTTGTCTGTAATTGAAAAAGCTTTTTACATGAGTGAAATCCTAGGGATCAAAGTATTCCTGACACAGATGCCTTATGAGTTTTGCCCTTTGAAATAACCTTTCCTATTGCTGTCTGTATTTTCTTATTTTCTATAGAAAACAATTGCTCAGGTGTTAGTCCATCTTCATAGGAATGACTACGTGGCTGCAGAGAAGTGTGTGAGAGAAAGTTACAGGTAAGAAGATCTGTGCTGAAAGGGACAGGACCTGGAGGATGGGGGGGGGGGGGGCGAGGAACCTGGAGGATGGGGGGAGGGGGCAAGGAACCTGGAGGACGTGGGAGGGTGGGCAAGGAACCTGGAGGATGGGGGGAGGGGGCAAGGAACCTGGAGGATGGGGGGGGTGAGCAACCTGGAGGATGGGGGGGGCAAGGAACCTGGAGGATGGGGGGGGGGGGCAAGGAACCTGGAGGATGGGGGGGGGGGCAAGGAACCTGGAGGATGGAGGGGGCAAGGAACCTGGAGGATGGAGGGGGCAAGGAACCTGGAGGATGGGAGGAACCTGGAGGATGGGGGGGGCGAGGAACCTGGAGGATGGGGGAGTGGGGGGGGCGAGGAACCTGGAGGATGGGGGAGTGGGGGGGCGAGGAACCTAAAGGATGGGGGGGCGCAAGGAACCTGGAGGATGGGGGGGGGGGGCGCAAGGAACCTGGAGGATGGGGGGGGGCGCAAGGAACCTGGAGGATGGGGGGGGGCAAGGAACCTGGAGGATGGGGGGGGCAAGGAACCTGGAGGATGGGGGGGGCAAGGAACCTGGAGGATGGGGGGGGGGCAAGGAACCTGGAGGATGGGGGGGGGCAAGGAACCTGGAGGATGGGGGGGGGGCAAGGAACCTGGAGGATGGGGGGGGGGCAAGGAACCTGGAGGATGGGGGGGGCGAGGAACCTGGAGGATGGGGGAGTGGGGGGGCGAGGAACCTGGAGGATGGGGGGGGGGGCAAGGAATCTGGAGGATGGGGGGGCGAGGAACCTGGAGGATGGGGGAGTGGGGGGGCGAGGAACCTGGAGGATGGGGGGGGGTGGCAAGGAACCTGGAGGATGGGGGGGCGAGGAACCTGGAGGATGGGGGGGGGCGCGAGGAACCTGGAGGATGGGGGGGGGGGTGGCAAGGAACCTGGAGGATGGTGGGGGGGCGCGAGGAACCTGGAGGATGGTGGGGGGGGGCGCGAGGAACCTGGAGGATGGTGGGGGGGGGCGCGAGGAACCTGGAGGATGGTGGGGGGAGGGGCGAGGAACCTGGAGGATGGGGGGGGGGGGGCGAGGAACCTGGAGGATGGGGGGGGCAAGGAACCTGGAGGACGGGGGGGTGGGCAAGGAACCTGGAGGATGGAAGGGGAGAGGAACCTGGAGGATGGGGGCGGCAAGGAACCTGGAGGATGGGGGAGTGGGGGGCAAGGAACCTGGAGGATGGGGGAGTGGGGGGCGAGGAACCTGGAGGATGGGGGGGGCGAGGAACCTGGAGGATGGGGGGGGGCGAGGAACCTGGAGGATGGGGGGGGGCGAGGAACCTGGAGGATGGGGGGGGGGGCGAGGAACCTGGAGGATGGGGGGGGGGCGAGGAACCTGGAGGATGGGGGGTGGGCGGGGGGGCGAAGAAGCTGGGGGGGCGAGGAACCTGGAGGAAGGGGGAAGGAACACGGAACCTGGAGGAAGGAGGACGGAACCTGGCTGTATTTACCTTGTATACCGGCCATTGCTCCCTTCATTTACATAGCAGAAAACAGGATTTCCACTGAAGCGAGTAATATATACAGTTCATTGCTATCTGCCAGTTAGGCCGCATTTACACTTAGTAAATCCAAAACATAAACTATTGAAAGATTTACACTTCTTCTGTGATCCGCTTCTAGCTTTTACTTGCAAAATAGGAATGTGAATGTGCAAGTGTAAATGGAATGATTGGGCAAACACGTAAAGGTCACAAGCGAGGGCATTAATTATAAACAATAATACACCAGGGATCTTATACATCGAAAACATGAGAAACTCGAGTCAGTATCAAAATACACATTTATTATTTAATATTGGTACATACAGAAAAGTTTTTGGGGTTTTTTTTGTTTTTGTTTTTTACTAAAATATTGTGTTTAGTATCACAGTAATCAGATCCCAATCAAAAAAGGCTAATCCGTTAAGTCCACTACAGGGTCATCATTTTACTTGTTGACCGAATATTAATGATCACAAATTTTATATGTAGTACTGAAAAGGTCAATCGTACAATAATGAATTCCCACTTCCCTACTACATATTCAAGACAAGTAAAGGGCTTTCTTTTAATTTTCTGAGACAGAGAGACAGCAACCAAGTGGGCATCGCAGTAAAAACATCACTCCATCTTAACATAAATTTATTTTCCCCGCGATGACCAGTAGATGGCAGCACAACTATGTCAGAAGTTAATCAAAGTTGTCCCTTTTTCAATAAATGGTAGTATAATCAGACAATCAGATTCATACAATATATGTATAATATAACTCCTTACTACATCTTGGGGATGCAGTGGGGGATCTCCCAGTGGGTATGCACCAATGCATCCAGAATATACCTTAGCAATAGACAAAGTTGCTGGAGTAATTAAACAGCCTTTATATCTATTGTTACCCTTAACTTATCTAATCACAGTCAAACAGGAAATTATATAAACTTGTAAAAATAGTGGCAGAAAATGTGCCTAGTAATTACCCATAATAAGAGTGGAGCAACCGGATAGCTCCCCGACACGTGTTTCGCAACTTGCTTGTTCACTCCCCCCTTCATGATATTTGCTGTACATACTGTATATGGTGCTATGATTAGAGCTAGCGGCATCATTATCATCAGCGTGTGTCAGCTGGTGCTGATGGTTACCATGGCAACCTGAGGCCCAGTAATGGCTTTCGGTTAAGTGAGCCATTGTGACTTGTAAGGCTCTGCAATAAACAGGGTCTAACAGGCAAAGTATCAGTATCCATATCTAATATCCTGTACTACAGAAATATTGCAGGGTACTAGATCAGCGATCAGGCAAGTAAAAGTTCCATATAGGAAGTAAGGAAAAAAAAAATCCCAAAGCTCAAACATTTCAATAGTAAAGTATGAAAAGGTAATAAAAAAATATTTTGCCAGAAAAAAACTTATGTAAAAAAAAAAAAATGCATATTTGGTATCTGCGCCTCCGGATCGGCCTTAGCTACAAACCTGTACCAGCATTTTCTCTATAACGACACACAAAAATGGAAGAAAAGGTGATCACCTCATCGTATAGTAAAAAAATGGTATCACTATAAATGTCATCTCGCCCCTCAAAGAATGCGGCCCCTCAACTTCACGTGTCCTGGACCTTAGCGTATGTTCAATCAGCAGTTTGTTTTCACTATGCTGCTTGTGTGCATAAGGGAACGTGTACGGACCATTGGTGCTAGTGTACATGAGCAATCGTCCAACAGGATCTCATCTCTAGAAAAAAATGCCAACCTGCATTGTTCAGGTCTGTTTTTGTATGGGAATAGGTAACGTATTGGCAGGCAGCTCCGCAATGTGGATGAGCGCAGATAGCGGTGTATGAATCCAGTTACAGCAGGAATCAGCGGGGGTGCCTGGCCAGATTAGGACAATTGTCTGACCCTAGTCTATAAGGGTGGCTTTACATGCTGCGATATCCGGCCCGATATCGCTAGCATGACACCCGCCCCCATCGTTTATGCGCGACGGGCATATCGCTGCCTGTCGCGCACAAAATCGCGCACCTCCGTCACACATACTTACCTGTCCTTCGACGTCGCTGTGACCGGCGAACCGCCTCCTTTCTAAGGGGGCGGTCCGTTTGGCGTCACAATGACGTCACTAAGCGGCCTCCCAATGTAAGCGGAGGGGCGGAGATGAGCGGGACGTAACATCCCGCCCACCTCCTTCCTTCCGCATTGTGGCCGGAGGCAGGTAAGGAGATGATCCTCGTTCCTGCGGCGTCACACGTAGCGATGTGTGCTGCCGCAGGGACGAGGATCAACTTCGCCCCAGTGACAGCAGCGATAACTGGCAGCGGACCCCCATGTTAACGAGGAGAGATTTTGGACGTTCTTGCAACGATCCAAAATCGCTCCTAGGAGTCACACGCTAAGACATCGCTACAGCGGCCGGATGTGCGTCACAAAATCCGTGACCCCAACGAGATCGCTGTAGCGAAATCGTAGCGTGTAAAGCCTGCTTTAGGCTCACCACGTGCATGGTTTATGCTATCTATCGCACCCAATCAGATCAGATTTTTTTTTTTTTTTTTCATGGTCAAAGCTATGCCGAAAAAGAAACAAAAGCGGAAATCTAAATGATTGCTATGGCCAACAAATCATTTTGATGCCGTTTTGTAGCCTTTGCAGCCAGATGAGATTGGTAATGCTCATGAAGCCTCCATTATATACACAGTCTGCTCACATTAATTGTGCTCATAAGTACGTCTTCTGCTTTTCCATTTCTTATATTTTAGTGCAGGACCAGTCAATAACGTAGTTTTGCAGAGTAAGCAAGTTGCTAATAGTAAAGTGGTTCATGCTTCCTTCCTTGACAGCTGTCAGGCGCAGCGTTCTTGTGCAAAGAGCTTTTTCATTGAATTACTGTGTATTGTTTAGTATGGAAATCAATGATAACTCAATTGTGTGACCTTGTCTACAATAAAACAATTTACTAACCCAATGGATTGCATCACTAATAATGGACATACATTTTTTTACATTGTTTCCTAAGGAAAAAGGTCACAAAAGGTGTCAAATATTCTGCAACCTTTAAATGACTTTCTCAACTTTTGTGATTAGATTCCACTGCAATCCATCTCTAGACTAATGGATGCATATTGAATTGATAAGGTAGTTTTGTGGTTACCTACACTTTGACCTGAATAGTCTACATGGATTTTGAAGTTGTTAATTCTGTTCATGTAACGGAAAACTATAGTCTCATCTTGGGGAGATTCATTCCCCACCAAGGCTACAAAATCCCAGTGCAGCTGTGGCACTCGGATCAGACGCTCTCTGATCAGACCATAAAATAAAGTGGAGGGAGCAGTAGTACATTTTATTGTGAGCCGCACAAATAGTTTTAGTATCACTTGAGATGAATAATGTTGTTGAGACCAGTGGTTGTCAGAATTGTTTCTTCTCATTGTATCTCAAAGTACTGCATTAAAAGTAGGATTTTTGTGTACTCACCGTAAAATCTCTTTCTCTGAGTCTTCATTGGGGGACACAGGACCATGGGTTATGCTGCTGTCACTAGGAGGCTGACACTAAGTAAACATAAAAAAGTTAGCTCCTCCCTAGCAGTATACACCCCGGGCCGGAGGCGGGCTCAGATCAGTTGGTGCACAAGCAGTAGGAGGAGTACCAGAATCACCATACATAAACACAAGTTGTAACTAAAACAATGCAGCCGTGCAAACAAGAGGTCTATGAACATAAGACCGCTGAAAAATAGCAGGCAAATGCAATTGAACAACCAAAAAACCAAGCAGGGTGGGTGCTGTGTCCCCCAATGAAGACTCAGAGAAAGAGATTTTACGGTGAGTACACAAAAATCCTACTTTTCTCTATCGTTTCATTGGGGGACACAGGACCATGGGACGTCCAAAAGCAGTCCCTGGGTGGGAATACCGAAAAACCCGCAGATAGGAAGAAAACAACAACCTCCCTCGGCGGGCTTGCACTATAATTGAATGCTGCCACCCTATTACAGGTGTGCAACTGCTGCCTGCAAGACCTTTCTCCCAAAACTAGCATCTGCCGATGCTTGGGTGTGAACCTGGTAGAACCTAGTAAAGGTGTGCAGGCTAGACCAGGTGGCGACCTTGCAGACCTGGTCGGCCGACGCCTGATGCCTAATCGCCCAAGAGGCTCCCACTGCACGGGTAGAGTGTGCCCTTACCCCCCGCGGCGGAGACTTGTCCCGAATCCGATAGGCCTCTGATATGGCGGAACGGATCCATCTGGCAATTGTGGCCTTGGATGCCGATTCACCCCTCTTGGGACCAGAAGGGAGGACAAACAGACCATCTGACTTACGGAACGGCGTGGTTCTGGAGACATAAATTCTAAGTGCACGCACTAGGTCCAGGGTGTGCAAGGACCTCTCCAAGCTGTGAGAGGGGCCAGGACAGAAGGACGGAAGAACGATTTCTTCGTTCAGATGGAACAGGGAGACCACCTTTGGGAGAAAAGCGGGATCTGGCCGGAGAACCGCTTTGTCCTGGTGAAAAATCAAAAAGGGGGAACGACAAGAGAGAGCTGCCAGCTCTGACGTCCTGCGAATAGAAGTGATGGCAACGAGAAACACCACCTTCCAAGACAGGTGAGAAAGGGAAGATTCTCGCAAGGGCTCGAATGGGGGGCCCTGAAGTGACCCTAGGACTAGATTAAGGTCCCACGGCTCTAGAGGCCGACGGTACGGCGGTGCCAGGTGGGCCACTCCCTGGATGAAGGTCTTAACCTGTGAACGAGCGGCCAGTGGCTTCTGAAACAGGATTGATAACGCCGATATCTGGCCCTTTAGTGTTGCGAGCGAGAGACCCGCATCTAGGCCTGACTGCAAGAATGCCAATAGGGAAGGAAGGGAGAAGGCGAGAGGAGAAGAAATATTATGCTCTTCACACCACCTGAAGAAAACCTTCCACGTGCGGTAGTAAATTTTTGATGAAGATGGCTTCCTGGCCCTAATCATTGTCTGAATCACTCTTGAGGAAAAACCAGCCTTAGCTAGAACCCAGGATTCAATGGCCAGGCCGTCAAATTTAGGACCTGTGAGTTCTGATGGAAAAGAGGTCCCTGCTGCAGGAGATCTGGACGATCTGGAAGGCGCCACGGAGCGTCTGCGAGGAGCTCAGTTAGTTCCGCGAACCATGCTCGCCTGGGCCAGTCCGGAGCCACTAGGATGACCGGTATTCCTTCCGCCTTGATCTTCTTGAGGACCCTCGGAATTAGAGGTAGCGGAGGGAAGATGTACAGGAGACTGAACTGGCTCCATGACAGGGTGAGGGCGTCGACTCCTAAAGCCAAGCGGTCGCGGCATCGCGCTACAAATTGCGGAACCTGACGGTTGAACCGGGAGGCCATTAGGTCCACGTCCGGAACTCCCCATCTGTCGCAGATCTGGTTTAAGACTTCCCGGTTGAGGGACCATTCTCCGGAGGCGAGGCCTTCCCTGCTGAGGAAGTCCGCCGCCCAATTGTCCACGCCTGGGATGTGTACCGCTGAGATCAGGGAGTGATGACACTCGGCCCAGTGCAAAATCTTCTTGACTTCTCGCATCGCCCCGACACTTCTTGTGCCGCCTTGGTTGATGTACGCCACCGCCGTCGCATTGTCCGACTGGATCCTGACCGGGCAACCCTGTACTAGGTGCCGAAACTGCTGCAAGGCTAGCCGGATGGCTCTTATCTCCAAAATGTTGATCTGGAGACAACTCTCCCTCGGTGACCATCGGCCCTGCGCTGTGTGATGCCGAAACACTGCTCCCCAGCCCTGGAGACTGGCGTCGGTGGTCACTATCTTCCAGTGGAGCGGGAGGAAAGACCTTCCTGATGCGAGGTTGCGTTGATTGAGCCACCAACGGAGGGAGTGGCGGGTCTCCGGCGAAAGATGAAACCTGCGGTCCAGAGAAAAGGGAGATCTGTCCCACTTCTTCAGCAAGGCCAGCTGGAGGGGCCGGAGATGGAACTGTGCAAAGGGTACCGCTTCCATCACCGCCACCATACGACCGAGGACTCGCATGCCGAACCTGATGGAAACTTGGCGCTGACGCCGGAGAGCGCGGAGGCCTCGTTGTAGGGAGGACATCTTCTCCTGTGTGAGGAAAACTCGCCCTTGGATGGTATCGAATACCATGCCTAAAAAGGTGATCCGACGGGCCGGGGTCAGTGAGGACTTCTTCCGATTTATCAGCCACCCTAACCGTGAAAGGGTGTCGATCGTGACATGAACCCCAAGACAGTCCTCGAAGGAAGAGCCCTTTATCAACATATCGTCCAAGTACGGGATGACCATGACACCCCTGGAATGCAGGACGGACATGGCAGCAGCCATGATCTTCGTAAAGACCCTGGGTGCGGATGCGAGGCCGAAGGGAAGAGCCGTGAACTGGAAGTGATCTTCCGCTATCGCAAAGCGGAGGAACTGTTGGTGAGAGGTGGCTATCGGGACGTGAAGATAGGCGTCTTGAATATCCAGCGATGCCAGGAATTCGCCTACCTCCATGGACGCGATGACGGACCGGAGTGACTCCATTCGAAACGGCCGAGGCCTCACCGACCTGTTTAGAAGCTTTAGGTCGAGGACGGGACGGACAGAGCCGTCCTTTTTGGGGACCACGAAAAGGTTGGAATAGAACCCCTTGAAACGCTCTGCGGGAGGGACTGGTACGCTCTGCGGGAGGGACTGGTACTCCGGCTTGGAAGAGGGAGTCTATGGAGTGAAAGAACGCGCGAGCCCGCGCGGGAGACTCGGGAGGGCGAGATAGGAAAAAACGTCTCGGTGGCTTTGCTTCGAATTCTATTTTGTAGCCTGATGTGATGATCTCTCTGACCCAGGCATCGGCGGTCAGGGGGATCCACACATGCTGAAAACGAGACAGACGCCCTCCCACAAGTCTGGCGCTGTTGCGCGCCGACCGCGAGTCACTTGGAGGAACGTCGGCGGTAACCAGAAGAGGATCTCGTGGACTGGCGGGGGCGTGAACGCCAGGCGGGATTGGTCTTGAATGACGGGGTCTTCCTGTCTCTCGGAGGAGAGCGGCTTTTCCACGGCTGGGGATTGGAGTTGAAGCTGCGAAAGGGCCGGAAACGAGCGGTGGGGCGCCGATTCTGGAAGCGCTTGGGGCGCAATTGGGGGAGATGTACTCTTTCCTCCCGTTGCATCGGAGATCAACTGGTCGAGCCTATCTCCGAAGAGACGCTCCCCTAGGAAGGGCAGGGAAGTTAGTGACTTCTTAGAGGCCGCATCCGCGTTCCAGGACCGGAGCCAAAGGGCTCGACGGATGGCCACATTGTTGCTGGCGGCCTGGGTCGCGCAACTTGCAGACGCCAGGGCTGCATTGAGCAAGTACTCACCCGCGCGGGAAATCTGCGAGGCGATGGGAACCAGGTCCGGATTGGCAGGAATGGCGCGGAGACCGCAGCGTAGTGTGTCCGCCCAGGACATCAGGGCCTTCGCAACCCAAACCGAGGCAAAGGCCGGAGAGAGGGATGTGCCCGCTGCCTCGAAGGCGGAACGGGCCAACCTGTCAATAGTACGGTCCGTAGGGTCCTTTAGAGACGTACCGTTAGTGAGTGGAAGGACTATGTGAGAAGACAGGCGGGAGATTGGGGGGTCGACCACAGGGGAGCCTGCCCAATCCTTTCGAAGACCCTCAGGAAAGGGATAATGCAAATCGATGGACTTACCGCTGGTAAATACCCTGTCCGGCTGTTGCCTGTGGCTGCGCAGTAACTCAGCGAATTCTGGATGTCCGCTGAATGTGTTCTGTGCCCGCTTCACCCGCTTAAACGAGACCTGGGTGCTCTGGGAGGAGACGGGGTCCACCTGTACCTTCAAGGTCTGGTTTACTGCTTCTATCAGGCTATTCACCATGCGCCGAATATCAGCCGCCTGCTCTGAGTCCTGCAGGGGTGCCGCATCGGAATCATCATCGGAGCAGTCAGAAGCCTCCCTGGAGGACTGACGGTCTGGACCTGGGGATGAAGGTGAAACCTGGGAAGAGTTTGAGGACGAGACCTGGCGGGTCCGTTTCTGAGCAGCAGAGGAGGACCCTGCAACGGGGCTCACCTGCTCCGGAGGCGATTGCGCCGGGTCTGCGGGAATCTGGGCGAGCGACGGCAGCAGGCGCAGAGCTTGCGTGATGGTCCGAGAAGCCTCAGAGAGGGAATCTACGGACTGGAACAGGGACGCTAGCCAGTCGGGGGGGGCGGGACGCAGGGCCCTGCAGCATATGGCGCTGTGGCGTCTGCGGTATCAGAAGCGTCGGCCGCGGAGTCCTGCGGAGGCTGCGCGTCTGTAGAACAGACGGAGCATAGTGGGGCGTCCTGACCCTGGGAAAATTTGGACTTGCAGGAGGAGCATGCAAAAAATAGAGCAAAGGGGGCCTGCTTGGATTGGGTGGGCTTAGCCTTAGGCATGGTGAAAACAGGTACTCTCCCTGGTGGCTGCTAGGAAGGAGACAGGAGAGGGTTAACTCGTCCCTAAACTCAGAATGCTACCTAGTGAGGGCTACTCCTTAGGAGCAGAGCTTACCCAGGTCCTGCGTGCTGCCCACCAGTCCAGAAGGGGAAGTCCAGGAGAGCTGGCCAGAAGAGTCAGAACGCCGGCGCGCTGCAGCCTCAGGGGACCAGAGGCAGGCTAAAATGGCGAGGGGACGCTGGAGGGGGCTGGGGGAGGAGCAGGATTCCGGCGCGAAAAACCGGAGGATTCACAGCCCCCATTATCAGCCAGGAGGCAGAGCAGTGGGAGGATACAGAGGGAGACGACCGGCGGCCAATAGCGATGCAGCGGGGGCGTGGCTAGGACGCAGGAGCGACTAGGCCGAGACCGGGGACTAAATTTATGGAGAGGGCCGGGGGAAAGTGCAGGAAAGGTCGGTCCTACCTGCAATCGGCGGCGCCGGCCCAGCGATGGATGCGGTGCAGGCAGGGCTCCCTGGCCCTGCCTGTGTACAGCGCTGCTCGTCCAGGAAGGCTCCGGGGGAGAGCATGCTGAGGCAGGGTAGTGGACATCATGATGGGGGTAGCAGCCCCCTTTCAGGAGAAGGCAGCGTGACAGGGCCCCATCTATTACACACGCTGCGGAGGTTCCATCCCTGCTGTATTCCCCTGTACGCCCTTTGGGGTGATACCGCAGGGCGAATCAGGGGTGCCCACAAAACAACCTGCCCACACGCGCACCCCCGGGAGTGGTACCACGGGGACAGACGGGGGAGAGGGCCCGAAGTCTCAAGCCCCTGCGACCCTGGGGAGTGGTACCCACAGGGCTGCGGAGGATGAGTGAAGCGAATACCTGCAGAGAAAAAGACGACAGGTATGAGAGTGATGAGCGGCGCCGAAATAAAAGAAAAAAGCGCAAAAACATACATGGCTGAGGGGGGCCGAGACAGCCCACATCAGCCTCCTATGACACTAAGCTAAAACTGATCTGAGCCCGCCTCCGGCTCGGGGTGTATACTGCTAGGGAGGAGCTAACTTTTTTATGTTTACTTAGTGTCAGCCTCCTAGTGACAGCAGCATAACCCATGGTCCTGTGTCCCCCAATGAAACGATAGAGAAATTACCATTATTCACTATTTTCTCAATAGTCATTTCCTCCTTGATTGATTGTGGCACACTAAGACTCTATTTCTTTCTATAGTATTCCAGGTTTCAGTGGTAGTGAGGACTGTACTGCACTGGAACAGCTACTAGAAGGCTACGATCAGCAGGACCAGGACCAGGTGTATGACGTTTGCAACTCTCCCCTTTTTAAATACATGGATAATGATGTAAGTGCCCACAGGTTATATTCTCCTTTTGACCCCTGAAACTTTAGTGCATGTATAAAAGCTCTTTTTGTCCAACGATTAAAGGCAACCTGGTACCAGTTTTTGAGTATCTTAACAAATGCCACCACCTTTGTCCACTCCTTTACAGTAGCCCACAAACATGGCTATCATCTCTATAGGTCTAAAAATACCATTCAAATTTCTTCCACGTTGTATGATAATCAGAAAGGTCCAGGTATTATGGCTAAAATCGAAGACCTGGCACTTCTGTAGGTGGTGCACAAGTAGGATCCAATCACATCAGCAATGTTAAAGAAAATTTGGCATTCAGATCTTTATGCAAAAAGAAGTGAATTCCAGAGCATAAGCAGCACAAAGTTTCTGTCCACAACAGACCTTCCTCAGTGAGTGAGCACTCACTTCAGAGGTGAACATCACAAGGATCACACAAGTGCCTGTTCCTCCCAGGAGACTCCTAGACTCATCCACCACTGCACACTGGGGAAAAGGTCTGTTATGGACCAAAATGTTTGTGTTGCTTATTCTCTGGGAATACATTTTACTTCCTTTTGCGTGAAGATCTGAGTGCCAAGTTCTCTTTAACAGATATTATGGCTGACATCTATTCACAATGTTCACCTTTTACCTGCTCCATTGATCACAATATATTTTCTGTGGATCCAGTCTGTTAGTATTATACTTTATTCATCCTTTTGAATGAAACAAAACGTCAGTTACCAGCATAGCTGCTAGTAAAAGTATGGCGCAGTGTAACCAGTAAGGATCAAGTGCTTGGCGGAGCATCATGGCCCCTTCAGATGGGTGTTGAGAGCCATGCCCCCTCTGAACTAATGTTGATGTCCACACCAATTTGCCTTTTCTAGTACCTATAGGACTTCATCATAAGAGACAAAGAAAAAACAGCTCACCAGACCATGAATGGATAATAGCAGTGCCCGGATATCCTGGACCGGTATCTAGATGTATATAATGAAGTAGAAAAAATGAAGATTCCAGCACCGCTCAGTAAGATTTAAAACCTAGCTTTATTAGGAATAAAAGTTAAAAGCCATGGAAAAACATCCATTTAACTCCATAAGTAGACTAGGTAAGTTTCTGCATCTACGCGTTTCAGGCATAACATGTTTTTTCGTGACATATTGTACTTCATGTCAGTGGTAAATTTAGGCCGATATTTTTTGCGTTTATTTGTGAAAATTTTGGAAATTTTGCGAAAATTATGAAAACTTCGCAATTTTCAAACTTTGAAAATTTATACCCATAAATCTGAGAGATATGTCACACAAAATAGTTACTAAATAACATTTCCCACTTGTCTGCTTTACACCAGCGCAATTTTCGAAACAACATTTTTTTTCGTTAGGAAGTTAGAAGGGGTCAAAGGTCATCAGCAATTTCTCATTTTTCCAACAAAATTTACAAAATAATTTTTTTTAGGGACCACATCACATTTGAAGTGACTTTGAGAGGCCGAGGTGACAGAAAATACCCAAAAGGGACCCCATTCTAAAATCTGCACCCCTCACTCTGCTCAAAACCACATCCAAGAAGTTTATTAACCCTTTAGGTGCTTCACAGGAACCAAAGCAATGTGGAAGGAAAAAAATTAAAATTTTACTTTTTAACACAAAAATGTTATTTTAGCCATAACATTTTCATTTTTACAAGGGAGAAAAGAGAAAGTGCACCCTACAATTTACTGTGCATTTTCTCCTGAGTAGGCAGATACCTCATATGTGGTGGAAATCAAATGTTTGGACACACGGCTCGGAAGGCAAGGAGCACCATTTGAATTTTTGAGTGCAAAATTAGCTGCACTCATTAGCGGACGCCATGTCGGGTTTGAAGACCCCCTGAGGTGCCTAAACAATGGAGCTCCCCCACAAGTGACCCCATTTTGGAAACTAGAGCCCTCAAATAATTTTTCTAGATGTTTCGTAAGCACT